>NC_042963.1:3066837-3796837 GCF_901001165.1 Salmo trutta | reverse complement strand
TTTCATCGTAATGCCTGTTGATGCTGTCTGGAATATCACAGTTCAGTGGCAGGCAGGAGACGTCGCCTGTAGGCTGCTAATGTTCATGAAACTTGTTGCCATGTACTCCTGTGCTTTTGTCACAGTGGTCATTAGCTTGGACCGCCAGTCTGCTATCCTCAACCCACTGGCGATCAATGAGGCCAAGAAGAGAAGCAAGATCATGTTGTCTGTGGCGTGGGTGATGAGTGTGATTCTGTCTGTTCCCCAGGTGAGGCTCTGGTTAAGAGAGGTTTCATGTTTTCTCTCCTCAACCTGGTCTCAGGACACCACAACAATTATCAAAATATACATCGGAGGACATAACAACACTGTAACAGCTTTATTATAATAATACATTTTATTTTAATCTGTTTTCATGACACCCAAAGTCACTTTACATTCAAGAAAATCAGCTGGATAAAAAGGAATAAAATCCCAGTAAAATAAGTAAATACAGTGCATTCGGAAAGTATTCAGACCCCTTGACTTTTTCCACATTTTCTTACGTGACAGCCTTATTCTGAAAGGGATTAAATCATGTTTTCCCTCATCAATGTACACACAATGCCCAGTAATGACAAAGCATAAACAGGTTTTTAGAAATGTTTGCACATAAATAAAAAATGGAAATCTAATTTACATAAGTATTCAGACCCTTTACTCAGTACTTTGTTGAAGCACCTTTTGGCAGCGATTACAGCCTTGAGTCTTCTTGGGTATGACGCTACAAGCTTGGCACACCTGTATTTGGGGAGTTTCTCCCATTCTTCTCTGCAGATCCTCTCAAGCTCTGTCAGGTTGGATGGGGAGCGTCGCTGCACAGCTTTTTCAGGTCTCTTCAGAGATGTTCGACCAGGTTCATGTCTGGGCTCTGGCTGGGCCACTCAAGGACATTGAGACCTGCGTACGTAGGGTCATTGTCCTGTTGGAAGGTGAAACTTCGCCCCAGTCTGAGGTCCTGAGTGCTCTGGAACAGGTTTTCATCAAGGATCTCACTGTACTTTGCTCCATTCATCTTTCCCTCGATCCTGACTAGTCTCCCAGTCCCTGCCGCTGAAAAACATCCCCACAGCATGATGCTGCCATCACCATGCTTCACCGTAGGGATGGTGGCAAGTTTCTTCCAGATGTGACACTTGGCATTCAGTTCAAAGTGATCAATCTTGGTTTCATCAGACCAGCTAATCTTGTTTCTCATGGTCTGAGAGTCTGTAGGTGCCTTTTGGCAAACTCCAAGCGGGCTGTCATGTGCCTTTTACCAAGGAGTGGCTTCCGTCTGGCCACTCTACCATAAAGGCCTGATCGGTGGAGGGCTCTCATCTTCACAGAGGAACTCTGGAGCTCTGTCAGAGTTACCATTGGGTTCTTGGTCACCTGCCCGACGAAGGCCCTTCTCCCCTGATTGCTCAGTTTGGCCGGACAGCCAGCGCTATGAAGAGTCTTTGGTTCCAAACTTCTTCCATTTAAGAATGATGGAGGCCACTATGTTCTTGGGGACCTTCAATGCTGCAGACATGTTTTGCTACCCTTCCCCAAATCTGTGCCTCGACACAATCCTTTCTCGGAGCTCTACTGACAATTCCTTCGACCTCATGGCTTGGTTTTTGCTCTGACATGCACTGTCAACTGCGGGACCTTTATATAGACAGATGTGTGTGCCGTTCCAAATCATGTCCAATCAATTGAATTTACCACAGGTAAAATGTTTTATTTGCAAACATTTCTGAAAACCTATTTTCACTTTGTCATTATGGGGTATTGTGTGTAGATTGATGAGGAACATAATGAATTTAATCAATTTTAGAACAATGCTGTAACGTAGCAAAATGTGGATGAAGTCAAGGGGTCTCATGCACTTCATATAAAGTACACCAAACATGACAAAATAACTGTGGAAAACACTAAACATAATGACAGAATAACTGTGGAGAACACTAAACTTGATGACAGACTAACTGTGGAGAACACTAAACATGATGACAGACTAACTGTGGAGAACACTAAACATGATGACAGACTAACTGTGGAGAACACTAAACATGATGACAGAATAACTGTGGAGAACACTAAACATGATGACAGTATAACCGTGGAGAACACTAAACATGATGACAGACTAACTGTGGAGAACACTAAACATGATGACAGAATAACTGTGGAGAACACTAAACATGATGACAGTATAACCGTGGAGAACACTAAACATGATGACAGACTAACCGTGGAGAACACTAAACATGATGACAGTATAACCGTGGAGAACACTAAACATGATGACAGACTAACTGTGGAGAACACTAAACATGATGACAGTATAACCGTGGAGAACACTAAACATGATGACAGACTAACTGTGGAGAACACTAAACATGATGACTGTATAACCGTGGGGAACACGAAACATGATGACAGACTAACTGTGGAGAACACTAAACATGATGACAGACTAACCAGGGAGAACACTAAACATGATGACAGTATAACCGTGGAGAACACTAAACATGATGACAGTATAACCGTGGAGAACACTAAACATGATGACAGAGTAACTGTGGAGAACACCTAGACATGATGACACACTAACCAGGGAAGTGAACTAGACAGTGGATAAAAGCTAAGCCTGTGTGAAGAGGTGTGTCTTTAGTGTGGACTAGAATATGTGTATGGATTGTGAGGTTCTGACATGGAGAGGGAGGGAGTTCCAGAGTTGGGGAGCTGCACTGCTAAAAGCCTGGTTTCCGATAGAGCGGAGCCTGGTGAGAGGAATGGTGAGGAGGCCAGTGTGTGAGGAGCGCAGTGAACAGGTGGGAGGGTAGGGATACAGGAGGTCAGTAAGGTACAGTATGTGGGCACCAGTCCATTGAGTGCTTTGTAGGTGAGCATGAGCAATTTGAAGAGGATCCTGTATTGAACTTATTCAAATATATATATAGCAAATGGACATGACTGACTTGATTTTTACGACAATTGTAAACCTAATGATTGTAGCAATAACTTAGAACAAAACTCAGAAACACTTTCCTGAAGGGAATTACAGTACAGGCGTTGCAGTCACTATTGTCCATGGTTTAAGAGTAACCTTTTTAAATGTGATTGATAACTGGTGAGGAGGGCCTGCCCTACATAATTGACTGACTCCTGATTATGACAGCAATTATACATTGCTGCGAATAAAAGCCATCCAACTACATTGGCTTAAAAAAAATTGTATCACTAAAAGAAGACCTTGCCTTGCAATTATTACTTTTTCATAATTCATTTCAAGCATTCAACACTTGGCTCTTTTCACCTAATTCCATTGCAAATTGAAAGACATCTGCAGTGTATTACTCACATTGACTGCAGACTAGGCAGGAGCTTCTGTTGCATGAAACACTACGATTTTATGTAGTACAACACTGAAGCCAGGCCATATAATTATTGTTAAAGACATTCTGTTATGGTTAAAGTCGTTTTCTTTTGTGTTGTCATGCAGATACTGATATTCCACAGTGTGACCATCACGGTTCCAGAGAAGTTTACCCAGTGCACTACCCATGGGAGCTTTGTCCAACACTGGCAGGAAACCCTGTACAACATGTTCACCTTTGCTTGTCTTTTCCTGCTGCCGCTGATCATCATGATCTTCTGTTACACACGTATCCTGGTAGAGATATCCAGCCGCATGACCCACGGAAACAGTAGGTCAAATTACATATTTTACCATCAATTGTGGTACCACTAGTGGCAGTAGTGGTAGGTGTAGTATACAGTTGTTCATGAGTGGGTTACAAAGAGCACTGTGTCTTTGAAGATAAAGGTAATTGAGACTTATTGTCAATTTTGGTGTTAGATGCTAAGATTATGAGCAAGTGTTTATTGCCTTGTTTCAGTGTCTTCTAAGGAGATACATCTCCGACGCTCTCACAACAACATTCCAAAAGCACGGATGAGGACTTTGAAGATGAGCATTGTTATCGTGACTTCCTTCATCGTCTGCTGGACCCCTTACTACCTGTTGGGACTGTGGTACTGGTTCTTCCCTGACGATATGGATGAGACGGTCTCTCATTCTTTGACTCATATGCTCTTTATTTTTGGCCTCTTCAATGCCTGTTTAGACCCAATAACTTACGGCCTGTTCACCATCCATTTCCGCCATGGCCTGAAGCGCTACTGTCGGAGCACAGCCACGTTCAGCCGTGAGTCAGAGAACAACACTACCCTGACCGGCTCTTTCAGGCGCTCCCCCTTCCGCCTGACACGGCTTACCCAGCAAGGCCAGACGTCCATCACTGGCCAGATGGCAGAGGAGGAACAGGTCAAGAAAACCTGCCGCTATAGCAACTACCTCACAGTTCACAGCAGTGGAGAAGGTGACCCAGGTCCGACCAGTCCTGAAAGCACTATATGAGGGATTAGAATATGTCCTACTAAAGAACATTGCTTACCTTAATCTTCATACCTATATCTGCTGGCTCACAATTAATACTTTGAAAAACTCATTGTTGTGCTGCAAGAAATCAGATTGGATTAATTGTCACATTCAGCCAGACGGGGCTTACAGTGTAAATCATGGTTTCCCCAATAGTTGTGCGTGTTTGGTTGGCAGGTGATATATACACATTGCATTTAAAAAGTATTCAGACCACTTGACTGTTTCCACATTATGTTATGCTACAGCAGTATTTTAAAATTGATTAAATTAAACATTTTCCTCATCAATCTACACACAATACCCCATAATAACAAAGCGAAAACAGGTTAGACATTTTTTGCAAATGTATAAAAAATGTAAAACAGAAATACCTTATTTACGTAAGTATTTAGACCTTTTGCTATGAGACTCGAAATTGAGCTCAGGTGCATCCTGTTTTCATTGATCATCCTTGAGATGTTTCTACAACTTGATTGAAGACCACCTGTGGTAAATTCAATTGATTGGACATGATTTAGAAAGGCACACACCTGTCTATATAACGTTCCACAGTTGGCAGTGCATGTCAGAGCAGAAACCAAGCCATAAGGTCAAAGGAATTGTCGGTAGAGCTCCGAGACAGGATTTTGTCGAGGCCCAGTTCTTGGGAAGGGTACCGGACAATTTCTGCAGCATTTAAGGTCCCCAAGAACACATTGGCCTCCATCATTCTTAAATGGAAGAACTTTGAATCCACCAAGACTCTTCCTAGAGCTGGCCGCCCAGCCAAACTGAGCAATCGGGGGAGAAGGGCCTTGGTCAGGGAGGTGAACAAGGACCCAATGGTCACTCTGACAGAGCTCCAGAGTTCCTCTGTTGAGATGGGAGAACCTTCCAGATGGACAAGGATCTCTGCAGCACTCCACCAATCATGCCTTTATGGTAGAGTGGCCAGACAGACATGACAGCCCACTTGGAGTTGACCAAAAGGCACCTAAACACTCTCAGACCATGAGAAACAAGATTCTCTGGTCTGATGAAACCAAGATTGAACCCTTTGGCCTGAATGCCAAGCGTCACGTCTGGAGGAAACCTGCCACCATCCCTACGGTAAAGCATGTGGGTGGAAGCATCATGCTGTGGGGATGTTTTTCAGGGACTGGGAGACTAGTCGGGATGAGGGAAAGATGAAAGGATCAAAGTACAGAGAGATCCTTGATGAAAACCTGCTCTAGAGTGCTCAGGACCTCAGACTGGGGCAAAGGTTCACCTTCCAACAGGACAATGACCCTAAGTGCACAGCCAAGACAATGCAGAAGTGGCTTCGGGACAAGTCTCAATGTCCTTGAGTGGCACAGCCAGAGCCTGGACTTGAACCCGATCAAACATCTCTGGAGAGACCTGAAAATAGCTGTGCAGCAATGCTCCCCATCCAACCTAACAGAGCTTGAGAGGATCTGCAGAGAAAAATGGAAGAAACTCCCCAAATACAGGTGTGCCAAGCTTGTAGCGTCATACCCAAGAAGACCCGAGGCTGTAATCGCTGCCAAAGGTGTTTCAAAGTACTGAATAATGGGTCTGAATGCTTATGTAAATATATTTTATACGTTTGCCAACATTTCTAAAAACCTTTTTTGCTTTGTAATTATGAGGTATTGTGTGTAGATTGATGAGGGAAAATATCAAAAATGTTAGAATAAGGCTGTAATGTGACAAAATGTAGAAAAAGTCAAGGAGTCTAAATACTTTCTGAATGCACTGTATATATTACAGTACCAGTCAAAAGTTTGGACACCTACTCATTCAAGGGTTTTTCTTAATTTTTACAATTTTCTACATTGTAGTGAAGACATCAAAATTATGAAATAAAACATGGAATCATGTGGTAACCAAAAAACTGTTAAACAAATGAAAATATTTATATTTTAGATTCTTCAAAGTAGCCACCCTTTGCCTTGATAACAGCTTTGCACACTCTTGGTATTCTCTCAACCAGCTTCATGAGGTAGTCACCTGGAATGCTTTTCAATTAACAGGTGTGCCTTTTTAAAAGTTAATTTGTGGAATTTCTTTCCTCCTTAATGCGTTTCAGCCAATCAGTTGTGTTGTGAAAAGGTAGGGGTGGTATACAGAAGATAGCCATATTTGGTAAAGACCAAGTCCATATTATGGCAAGAACAGCTCAAATAAGCAAATAGATATTACAGTTCATCATTACTTTAAGACATGAAGGTCAGTCAATCCGGAACATTTCAAGAACTTCTTCAAGTGCGGTCGCAAAATCCATCAAGCGCTATGATGAAACTGGCTCTCATGAGGACCGCCACAGGAAAGGAAGAGCTAGAGTTACCTCTGCCTCAGAGGATAAGTTCATTAGAGTTACCAGCCTCAGAAATTGCAGCCCAAATAAATGCTTCAGAGTTCAAGTAACAGACACATATGAACATCAACTGTTCAGAGGAGACTGCGTGAATCAGGCCTTCATGGTTGAATTGCTTCAAAGAAACCACTACTAAAGGACACCAATAAGAAGAAGAGACTTGCTTGGGCCAAGAAACATGAGCAATGGGCATTAGTAGAGGTCGACCGATTATGCTTTTTCCCACGCCGATACCCATTATTGGCGGGCCCAAAAAAAAGCAGATGCCGATTAATCGGCCGATTTCTTTTTTAATTATTTTTTATTTGTAATAATGACAAATTACAACAATACTGAATGAACACTTATTTTAACTTAATATAATACATCAATAAAATTTATTTAGCCTCAAATAAATAATGAAACATGTTCAATTTGGTTTAAATAATGCAAGAACAAAGTGTTGGAGAAGAAAGTAAAAGTGCAATATGTGCCATGTAAGAAAGCTAACGTTTAAGTTCCTTGCTCAGAACATGAGAACATATGAAAGCTGATGGTTCCTTTTAACATGAGTCTTCAATATTCCCAGGTAAGAAGTTTTAGGTTGTAGTTATTATAGGAATTATAGGACTATCTTCTCTCTATACGAGTTGTATTTCATATACCTTTGATTATTGGATGTTTTTATAGGCACTTTAGTATTGCCAGTGTAAGAGTATAGCTTCCGTCCCTCTCCTCGCTCCTACCTGGGCTCGAACCAGGAACACATTGACAACAGCCACCCTCGAAGCAGCGAAAGGGGAACAACTACTCCAAGTCTCAGAGTGAGTGACGTTTGAAACGCTATTAGCGCACACCCCGCTAACTAGCTAGCCATTTCACATCGGTTACACCAGCCTAATCTTGGGAGTTGATAGGCTTGAAGTCATAAACAGCGCAATGCTTGAAGCACAGCGAAGAGCTGCTGGCAAAACACACGAAAGTGCTGTTTGAATGAATGCTTACGAGCCTGCTGCTGCCTACCACCGCTCAGTCAGACTGCTCTATCAAATCATAGACGTAATTATAATATAATAAAGACACAGAAATACGAGCCTTAGGTCATTAATATGGTCGAATCCGGAAACTATAATTTCGAAAAAACAAAAAGTTTTTCCTTTCAGTGAAATACGTAACCGTTCCGTATTTTATCTAACGGGTGGCATCCCTAAGTCTAAATATTCCTGTTACATTGCACAACCTTCAATGTTATGTCATAATTATGTAAAACTCTGGCAAATTAATTCGCAACGAGCCAGGCGGCCCAAAATGTTGCATATACCCTGACTCTGCGTGCAATGAACCTAAGATAAGTGAGACAATTTCACCTGGTTAATATTGCCTGCTAACCTGGATATCTTTTAGCTAAATATGCAGGTTTAAAAAGATATACTTCTGTGTATTGATTTTAAGAAAGGCATTGATGTTTATGGTTAGGTACACGGAGAAACATGTACCTAAGCGATTATATGCAACGCAGGACAGGCTAGATAAACTAGTAATATCATCAACCATGTGTAGTTAACTAGTGATTATGATTGATTGTTTTTTATAAGATAAGTTTAATGCTAGCTAGCAACTTACCTTGGCTTCTTACTGCATTCGCGTAACAGGCAGGCTCCTCGTGGAGTGCAATGTAAAGCAGGTGGTTAGAGCGTTGGACTAGTTAACCGTAAGGTTGCATCCCCAAGCTGACAAGGTAAAAATCTGTCGTTTCTTTTGTGTTGTCATAATTCAAATGTCTCAAACATACAACTATCTTACACCCTTTGAAAGATAAACATCTCCTTAATCTAACCACGTTGTCCGATTTCAAAAAGGCTTTACGGCGAAAGCATAAAGTTAGATTATGTTAGGACAGTACATTGAAAATAGCTGTGTGTAATGTTTTGTCAATGCAAAGACACGCGTCACCAAAAACAGAAAACCAGCTAAAATTATGCACTAACCTTTGACAATCTCCATCAGATGACACTCCTAGGACATTATGTTAGACAATACATGCATTTTTAGTTCTATCAAGTTCATATTTATATCCAAAAACAGCGTTTTACTATGGCGTTGATGTTGAGGAAATCTTTTCCCTCCAATACCGCCAGTCAAATCAGCACAACAAATTAAATAATTACTATTCGAAAACATTGGTAAAATATTATATTGTCATTCAAAGAATTATAGATTTACATCTCTTGAACGCAACCGGATTGCCAGATTTAAAAATAACCTTACTGGGAAATCACACTTTGCAATAATCTGAGCACTGCGCCCAGAAAAATACGCTTTGCGATACAGACTAACCGCCATGTTGGAGAGATCTAAAATCGAAAATACTATGTAAATAATCCATTACCTTTGATTCTCTTCATCAGATGTCACTTCCAGGAATCCCAGGTCCATAACAAATGTAGTTTTGTTCGAAAAAGCTCATAATTTATGTCCAAAAAGCTCCGTGTTGTTAGCACATGATCTAAGCCCGCCGGACTTCTCTTCATGAAAGAGGGGGAAAAAAATATTTACGTTCGTTCAAACATGTCAAACGTTGTATAGCATAAATCATTAGTGCCTTTTTCAACCAGAACATGAATAATATTCAAGGCGGACGATTGCATTCTCTTTTAAAACGTATTGGAACGAGAGTACCCAACATGAACTTGCGCGCCAGAGTCTTGTCGGCCACCACCGTTCCAAGGCTCTTGTTCGTTCAGTTCTCACAGTAGAAGACTCAAACAACTTTGTAAAGACTGGTGACATCTAGTGGAAGCCATAGGAACAATTAATAAGCCCCTGTGTGTTTCAATGGCATAGGCTTAAAGGTAATTCAACACATCAGGTATCCATTTCCTGTCAGAATTTGTCTCAGGGTTTTGACTGCCATATGAGTTCTGTTATACGGTTAAAACCTCTTGGGGATAGGGGGCAGTATTGAGAATTTTGAAAATAATATGTGCCCATTTTTAACTGCCTCCTACACCAACTCAGAAGCTAGAATATGCATATTATTGTTCAGGTTTGTATAGAAAACACTCTGAATTTTCTAAAACTGTTTGAATGGTGTCTGTAAGCCTTCTACTGTGAAAACTGACACAATGAGAGTCTGTGGAACGTGGTCACATGAGGAGGGCCATCACCATTATGACGCCGGCGCCCCTGGCTACCCTCTCCTTTCGAAACGTTTTGAAAGACAATGCAATCGTCCCCCTTGAATGTTATTGGAGCTCTGGTTGAAAAAGGCCCTAAAGATTTATGTTATACAACGTTTAACATGTTTGAACGAACCTAAAAAAAAAAAAAGCATTTTATTGAAAGAGGAGTCCCGCGGCCGACGGAGCTTTTGGAGCAGCCTTCAGAACGCGCTAACAAGAACACGCTATTGGGACGTAAAGGATTAACTTTTTCGAACGAAAATATACTGCTCAAAAAAATAAAGGGAACACTTAAACAACACATCCTAGATCTGAATGAAAGAAATAATCTTATTAAATACTTTTTTCTTTACATAGTTGAATGTGCTGACAACAAAATCACACAAAAATAATCAATGGAAATCCAATTTATCAACCCATGGAGGTCTGGATTTGGAGTCACACTCAAAATTAAAGTGGAAAACCACACTACATGCTGATCCAACTTCGATGTAATGTCCTTAAAACAAGTCAAAATGAGGCTCAGTAGTGTGTGTGGCCTCCACGTGCCTGTATGACCTCCCTACAATGCCTGGGCATGCTCCTGATGAGGTGGCGGATAGTCTCCTGAGGGATCTCCTCCCAGACCTGGACTAAAGCATCCGCCAACTCCTGGACAGTCAGTGGTGCAACGTGGCGTTGGTGGATGGAGCGAGACATGATGTCCCAGATGTGCTCAATTGGATTCAGGTCTGGGGAACGGGCAGGCCAGTCCATAGCATCAATGCCTTCCTCTTGCAGGAACTGCTGACACACTCCAGACACATGAGGTCTAGCATTGTCTTGCATTAGGAGTAACCCAGGGCCAACCGCACCAGCATATGGTCTCATAAGGGGTCTGAGGATCTCATCTCGGTACCTAATGGCAGTCAGGCTACCTCTGGCGAGCACATGCAGGGCTGTGCGGCCCCCCAAAGAAATGCCACCCCACACCATGACTGACCCACCGCCAAACCGGTCATGCTGGAGGATGTTGCAGGCAGCAGAACGTTCTCCACTGCATCGCCAGACTCTGTCACGTCTGTCACGTGCTCAGTGTGAACCTGCTTTCATCTGTGAAGAGCACAGGGCGCCAGTGGTGAATTTGCCAATCTTGGTGTTCTCTGGCAAATGCCAAACGTCCTGCACGGTGTTGGGCTGTAAGCACAACCCCCACCTGTGGACGTCGGGCCCTCATACCACCCTCATGGAGTCTGTTTCTGACCGTTTGAGCAGACACATGCACATTTGTGGCCTGCTGGAGGTCATTTTGCAGGGCTCTGGCAGTGCTTCTCCTGCTCCTCCTTGCACAAAGGTGGAGGTAGCGGTCCTGCTGCTGAGTTGTTGCCCTCCTACGGCCTCCTCCACGTCTCCTGATGTACTGGCCTGTCTCCTGGTAGCGCCTCCATGCTCTGGACACTACGCTGACAGACACAGCAAACCTTCTTGCCACAGCTCGCATTGATGTGCCATCCTGGATGAGCTGCACTACCTGAGCCACTTGTGTGGGTTGTAGACTCCGTCTCATGCTACCACTAGAGTGAAAGCACCGCCAGCATTCAAAAGTGACCAAAACATCAGCCAGGAAGCATAGGAACTGAGAAGTGGTCTGTGGTCCCCACCTGCAGAACCACTCCTTTATTGGGGGTGTCTTGCTAATTGCCTATAATTTCCACCTGTTGTCTATTCCATTTGCACAACAGCATGTGAAATTTATTGTCAATCGGTGTTGCTTCCTAAGTGGACAGTTTGATTTCACAGAAGTGTGATTGACTTGGAGTTACATTGTGTTGTTTAAGTGTTCCCTTTATTTTTTTGAGCAGTGTACATTTGTTGTGGACCTGGGATTCCTGGAAGTGCTTATTGATGGAGATAATCAAAGGTAAGGGATTATTGACAATAGTATACAAGAGCAGATTTGATATGCGATTGTTCCAAGATGGCGCTGACCTGTAACGGTAGCCTATTTTTCTGAGTATCGCATCCCCTTTTATCGCAAAGTGTGATTACCCAGTAAAGTTATTTTTAAATCTGGCATTACAGGTGCTTTCAAGAGATATTCATCTATAAATCTTAGAATGACAATATTACATTTTAAAAATGTTTTCGAATAGTAATTTAGTAAATTGTAGCGCTGTTTCACCGGATGCATTTGAGGGAAAATAGTTAGTCAACATCACGCGCCGATGTAAAATGCTGTTTTTATATATAAATATGAACTTTATCGAACAAAATAATGCATGTATTGTGTGACATGATGTCCTAGGAGTGTCATCTGATGAAGATTGTCAAAGGTTAGTGCTGCATTTAGCTGTTTTTTGGTTATTTGTGATGCATGTGGTTGGTCGGAAAATGGCTATGTGGCTACTTTTACGATATACTCCTCTAACATAATCTAATGTTTTGCTTTTGTTGTAAAGCCTTTTTGAAATCGGACAACGTGGTTCGATTCAGGAGAGGTGTATCTATAAAACGATATAACATAGTCCTATATTTAAAAAAATATATATATTAAATTTCGTTATGCTAATGGCGATAGGATTTTTCGCTGGATGTCCGTCCCGCATACGGGACGGAGCCCGACCAGGGGTTAACACTTTTTCGTTACTACATGATTCAATATGTGTTATTTCATAGTTTTGATGTCTTCACTATTATTCTACAATGTAGAAAATAGTAATAATTAGAAACAACCCTTGAACAAGTAGGTGTGTCCAAATATTTGACTGGTACTGTATATAAACACTTTGTTTTAAATATATTTTCCCATAACCTTATCACCCCTCCCCTAATTGGAGTAAACTATTGGACAACAACACTTAGTCTTCTACTTCCAGCTTATACATACTATATACACATTTACTGTGATGTTTCACAAATGTTTTGAACCTTTCTATTCTTATAGTTTCTAAAGATTGTAAATTAAAGATAAATATTTTTGCTAAGATTATTATTATATTATTGATCGACTATGACTTTTCAAATCAACCAGTAGTGCTATTCTGCAAATGTTGCAGTTCTTCAACCATTCCTGGACCTGCGACCAAAAACAAGCTCCGTATGGACAGTACCAAAACAAATTATCTTACGATTCTGTCTTTTCGCAGCAAAGTCTGCAGACCTGGGATGGTTGTATCCCCCTTATATAAACTCAGCAAAAAAAGAAACGTCCTCTCCCTGTCAGCTGTGTTCATTTTCAGCAAACTTAACATGTGTAAATATTTGTATGAACATAATAAGATTCAAAAACTGATACATTAAACAAGTTCCACAGACATGTGATTAACAGAAATGGAATAATGTCAGTGATGAGCAGGGACCCTTGGTATCTTTCTTTTGGTGTTTTTCAGAGTCAGTAGAAAGGCCTCTTTAGTGTCCTAAGTTTTCATAACTGTGACCTTAACCTATTTTGGTCTTTAATACAGGGCCAACAAACAAGTTCCTTAATTTTCCCCCTCCCACTTGCCTCTCATTTTTGCAGTAATGCTGCAAAAATTGGTTGTAATTTTGGGTAGAGCAGACATTTCCATATATTTTTGTTAGCTGCATGTGTGACAACTCCACCAGTCCTATTTATGATATAATTTACAAAGATTATACTTTTTTATATATATATATATATATATATTTGTAATTATTAAATTTGAGTTTAACCACAATATTTGTTGGATTATTTATTCTGTCTTTTCTGGTGGATTAAACTGAAATTGCAACCAACTTTCTATGGCTTGTTTTAAAACTAGCTATATTTTGGAGCTTTTTTCATTTTCAAATAACTGAAAGTGAGAGGTTGTATTCTGAATAAAGTAAAAAAAGCCATTCCTGAACATGGGGTGAGACATTCTTACTAATCTGCTAGAGAACCATTTTGGATTTAAATTTAACTTTTGTATGACTGACGCCTTTAGTGAGAGGGCTAATGCTTTAATATTTAATCATTTCTGCCCTCTGAATTTATATTAATTATATACATTGGCCCATTTCATTTTATCTGGCATGCCGTTACAAATAAAAAAATATGGAATTTTCTTTTGCTCATATAATTTAAAAAAAATAGGTTGCTAGGTGTAGGCCAGACCATAAGCAAATAGGTAAACTGGGATATGACTAAAGAGTTAATCAGGGTGATTTTTCCACAAATAGACAGGTATTTTTGTTTCCATCGTAGAAAAATCTATTTTTGCTAACTTTATTAAACTCTATTATAGTAAAATAATTTATTTCTTTCGGGATATGTATACCTGAGAATGTCCACATCACCGTCAGAACATTGTATTGGTAAACTATATGGTAATGTAAAAGTTGTATTTTTTTGTCATCCAATATGTAATATATTACATTTATCATGATTTGGTTGTAATCCAGAGAGGTTAGAAAAAGTCTCAAGATCCTATATGAGTCTGTGAAGGAATCCAAATTGTGGATTTAAAAGAAAACATGAATCATCAGCATACAATGCCACCTTTATGTTTATGCCCTCGATTTCTAACCCCTTGATGTTATTGTTGGATCTTATTTTAATAGCTAACATTCCGATGGCCATAATAAATAGAAATGCCAATAGTGAACCACCTTGTTTTACTCCTCTTAACAGTTTAATACTTTCTGAGAAGTAGCCATTATTTACTATTTTACACCTTGGGAAACTATACATAACTTTAACCCATTGTATAAGAGATTCTCCAAAATCGATATATTCCAGGCATTAATATATAAATTCCTGTGAATACCAGACCTGGTTTTCCAGATTTTTCATAGTATTCTATTTCTTCCATTACTTCTCTTATATTATCTCCAATGTATCGTCTGAATAATATACAACAATACCTTTTGCATTTTTCTCGAATTTTTGCACCACAACACTGAAGTTTAAGAGGCCTCCAGTTTTTTTTTATGGACCGGATCTTTATATTTACCACTTGGATCAGTTTCAGTAATAATGTAATCAGACCTTCTTGTTGAGTATCTGATAATCTACCAAGTTTTGGTATACCCCACTGGTATGCCATCCAACCCTAGTGTTGTCCTGGACTTAAAGGCTTTAACATGAGTCTTTCTGTATATCATAGGGCCTTCCCTGTAGCTCAGTTGGTAGAGCATGGTGTTTGCGACGCCAGGGTTGTGGGTTTGATTGCCACAGGGGGCCAGCACAGAAAAAAAATGTATGAAATTAAATGTATGCATTCACTACTGTAAGTCTCTCTGGATAAGAGCGTCTGCTAAATATGTAAAATGTACATCTGTTAATTTTACATTATTCATAGAAAAAAATCCATACAACTCCCCCTTTTAATTATTTTCTTTGTTGGACATAATTGACTGATTTTAATGTAGGAAATCTGTTCCGAAGTAGTAGAGAGACATATGTGTTCATATCCCACTGAAATCAAGCTTTAAAATTCCCAATGTACTTAAGGTTTGAAAAAGTTTTTGTGAAATACTATATCTGTTTGCGATTATTGCGGTCAATTTGCAGTGTACAAATTATTTAGAACTATGTGTCGGCCCCCCAACCAACCCGCTCAAGGAAAAATCAACACACGGCTGCATGTAATTGGTGAACCCTGGTGTAAATCATAAGACGCTTATCTGCATATTACTTCAAACAATAGTACTCCCGTGGAGTTGTCTTTTGACTTGTCCAGGAAACATGTTTTTTCATTTAATAGAGGCATAATAACCAAGCATACCAGGAAAAACTATTTTCCATGGATATATCCAATTCGTCAAGATGTGCCGAGGAGGAAGCCTATAAATTAATTCCTCTTGGTTCAAGTTAAGTTAATTTTGCAGGCAGACATTACATATGGACATGGACCATCATAAATGTAAATAGATGCAAATGCAGCTCGAGGACATCTAGATGTTCAATGTGTGGACTCCATGGGTGGCTTCATTATAGTTTTCATTGTGCAATGTGAAGAACAGCTTTATGTGAATTCAAAAATATTGCCATTTTCCTCTATAATCAGATGAATGTTGTGGTCCAGCACATATTGTATTCCACCCTAATAGCCTTTATAATTGAAGTGGTTGGGCATAGTGAAGTGTGATTGTACCTTACAATATGTATAGTCTTGGTTGGTTCTTTGGGGATGTGTTATTTATGGAAGTTATGTCCAGTGCCACAGGGAAATCACTGCATAGTGTGTTTGAAGATGACCAAACTGTAAAATGTGATTGGTTGGCTGGTTTATTTGTTTTGTCATTTAAAAAAAGAGTATATTATGTTGTTGTTTTGTAATAAATTGATGGTCACATTCAGTAGATGTTACAGTAGAAGACAAACAGATACTTTAATGTTGAATGTACTGGTACCAGAAAATGTTGCAGAAAACCCCAGAAGACAATTTGTTTACTAATATTCAGTTGTATGCTTTTTCTCTTAAGTGTTTGCTTGTGTTCAAAGAAAAAAATAAGTTAAGGGGAAAGCAATGTGTGTGCATGATTGAAATATTTGTTAAGTTAAAAGCAAGATGTGTATGTTTGTGACTTGTACATTATTTCAATAAAGTTGTGTTAATTGTATTAATGCATACTTAGCATCTCCTAAATTATTTATGGGGCCGAATTCATCCTAAGTAATTAGTACTATAATATGTGAGCCTGCTAATACATACAGTTAAATTGTGTTCATTATCAGACCGTGCAGATTATCTTCTAAACAAAACACAGTCTCTGGCCTGATCAATCATGTGATCTTATTATGGACAGTAATATCCTAGATGCATAGATAATGGAGTACTATCTGATGAATCTCTTCTCTGTCTCCGGTGCATTACTCACACACTGTCTGGCTAAATGGCAAATCTCCTGCTACGCTACTGCTCACCAATTGTTTATTTCCCAGAAGAGGAATCACATTCTGACAAAGGTAACTATATGGAAAAACAATGTTTGGTTACACTTTCTATAGACCACTGTGTATTCATTTATAAAGGCTGTTCGAGTGAGAAAGAGGTTGTTTCGAATGTTAACAGCAAGTATAATTCTCTGTGTTAATAGAAAACCAAACACATTCATTAACTCTTTTCAAATCAAAGTTTATTTGTCACGTGCGCCAAATACAACAGGTGTAGACCTTACAGTGAAATGCTTACTTACAGGCTCTAACCAATAGTGCCTCTCATTCTATCAATGCCATTCTGAACCGCAACAATAAGCAGGAATGACAGGCCCATACGATATTGCTCGTCAGTGGCCTTCAGCAGGTATATGTTCTTCTATTTGCATCAAACGACAACCTCATTAATATGGCTGCATCTGCTTCCCAGTCTGCAGCACTGTTGAGTGACACAAGTCACTGACCAAGGTGACAGCCTGCATGGCCTACATTTGAGGACACTGTACTTTTTTTTGGTATATATATACTGCTCAACAAATAAAGGGAACACTTAAACAACACATCCTAGATCTGAATGAAAGAAATCATCTTATTAAATACTTTTTCTTTACATAGTTGAATGTGCTGACAACAAAATCACAAAAAAATAATCAATGGAAATCCAATTTATCAACCCATGGAGGTCTGGATTTGGAGTCACACTCAAAATTAAAGTGGAAAACCACACTACAGGCTGATCCAACTTTGATGTAATGTCCTTAAAACAAGTCAAAATGAGGCTCAGTAGTGTGTGTGGCCTCCACGTGCCTGTATGACCTCCCTACAACGCCTGGGCATGCTCCTGATGAGGTGGCGGATGGTCTCCTGAGGGATCTCCTCCCAGACCTGGACTAAAGCATCCGTCAACTCCTGGACAGTCTGTGGTGCAACGTGGCGTTGGTGGATGGAGTGAGACATGATGCCCCAGATGTGCTCAATTGGATTCAGGTCTGGGGAACGGGCGGGCCAGTCCATAGCATCAATGCCTTCCTCTTGCAGGAACTGCTGACACACTCCAGCCACATGAGGTCTAGCATTGTCTTGCATTAGGAGGAACCCAGGGCCAACCGCACCAGCATATGGTCTCACAAGCGGTCTGAGGATCTCATCTCGGTACCTAATGGCAGTCAGGCTACCTCTGGCGAGCACATGGAGGGCTGTGCGGCCCCCCAAAGAAATGCCACCCCACACCATGACTGACCCACCGCCAAACCTGTCATGCTGGAGGATGTTGCAGGCAGCAGAACGTTCTCCACGGCGTCTCCAGACTCTGTCACGTCTGTCACGTGCTCAGTGTGAACCTGCATTCATCTGTGAAGAGCACAGGGCGCCAGTGGCAAATTTGCCAATCTTGGTGTTCTCTGGCAAATGCCAAACGTCCTGCACGGTGTTGCGCTGTAAGCACAACCCCCACCTGGGGACGTCGGGCCCTCATACCACCCTCATGGAGTCTGTTTCTGACCGTTTGAGCAGACACATGCACATTTGTGGCCTGCTAGAGGTCATTTTGCAGGGCTCTGGCAGTGCTTCACCTGCTCCTCCTTGCACAAAGGCGGAGGTAGCGGTCCTGCTGCTGGGTTGTTGCCCTCCTACGGCCTCCTCCACGTCTCCTGATGTACTGGCCTGTCTCCTGGTAGCGCCTCCATGCTCTGGACACTACGCTGACAGACACAGCAAACCTTCTTGCCACAGCTCGCATTGATGTGCCATCCTGGATGAGCTGCACTACCTGAGCCACTTGTGTGGGTTGTAGACTCCGTCTCATGCTACCACTAGAGTGAAAGCACCGCCAGCATTCAAAAGTGACCAAAACATCAGCCAGGGAGCATAGGAACTGAAAAGTGGTCTGTGGTCCCCACCTGCAGAACCACTCCTTTATTGGGTGTGTCTTGCTAATTGCCTATAATTTCTACCTGTTGTCTATTCCATTTACACAACAGCATGTGACATTTATTGTCAATCAGTGTTGCTTCCTAAGTGGACAGTTTGATTTCACAGAAGTGTGATTGACTTGGAGTTACATTGTGTTGTTTAATTGTTCCCTTTATTTTTTTGAGCAGTGTATATTTATATATATACACCGTTTGAAGTCGGAAGTTTACATACACTCAGGTTGGAGTCATTAAAACACATTTTTCAACCACTCCACAAATTTCTTGTTAACAAACTATAGTTTTGGCAAGTCGGCAAGCAACATCTCAAGACATCAGTCAGGAAGTTAAAGCATGGTCGCAAATGGGTTTTCCAAATGGACAATGACACCAAGCATACTTCCAAAGTTGTGGCAAAATTACTTAAGGACAACAAAGTCAAGGTATTGGAGTGGCCATCACAAAGTCCTGACCTCAATTTTATTGAACATTTTTGGGCAGAACTGAAAAGCGTGTGCGAGCAAGGAGGCCTACAAACCTGACTCAGTTACACCAGCTTTGTCAGGAGGAATGGGCCAACATTCACCCAACTTATTGTGGGAAGCTTGTGGAAGGCTACCCGAAATGTTTGACCCAAGTTAAACAATTTAAAGGCAATGCTACCAAATACTAATTGAGTGTAAGTTAACTTCTGACCCACTGGGAATGTGATGAAAGAAATAAAAGCTGAAATAAATCCTTCTCTCTACTGTTATTCTGACATTTCACATTCTTAAAATAAAGTGGTGATCCTAACTGACCTACAACAGGGAACTTTTAGTAGGATTAAATGTCAGGAATTGTGAAAAACTGAGTTTAAATGTATTTGGCTAAGGTGTATGTAAACTTCCGACTTCAACTGTATATATATATATATATTGTACGCAATAAAGAATATCAATTATGGGCCAACATTAAAATATTGTTCCCAGCGTTGATCAAAGCTCAGATCCCTTATATTCTTGCGTTCTAACCGCACCTGCCTCTTTGCGAACGAGTGGAATCATGAACAATGTTATGTTTGCCTGTGTTCTCCAGATTTGCCTCCCAGATTTGTCTTTTTAGCAGCACATTCACCACTCTCTCAAACGGTTAACTCCGCCCTCTCGCAGCACAGGCCTGAGACGTGAAACTAATTACCCCAGGTCGCAGTCGGCTCACAGTGTGCTTGCGAGACGCCGGACAAAAGGTCATTTTAAAACCGTCCCGCTACACCTGCCGTTTCTACAGACATCCCCCAAACAAACAAAAACCGACTTTCGGACAATG
The DNA here is from genome assembly GCF_901001165.1 of Salmo trutta. NCBI lineage: Eukaryota > Metazoa > Chordata > Actinopteri > Salmoniformes > Salmonidae > Salmo > Salmo trutta. Next base: position 3,776,799 of record NC_042963.1, on the reverse strand, counting down.
AGTGAACAATGAGCGCAATGCATGCAGAAAGAAGCAGAGGCGAGAGAGAGAGGAAGCAATCATAGAGAGAGGTTAGTACAGTGGTTCCCAAACTTGGGGTTGGGGAACCATGTGTGGTCCTCTAAGAATATCTGTACTAATCTTATCAAATAAGTTAGGAACTTAAAAAAAGAAGATACTGTATGTTTTAATACTAACATCTCCATCTTCCCCATAGGTCTACATTAAAATATAATCAAAATGCAAACAATACAATTCTATGTCATACGTTTTCATTTCGTTGCTGACGCTACGTGTCAGTGTGAATCCTTTCTCATATTTCCTCCCTTTCAGGGGTATAGCATTACAATTGTAATAGGCTATGTGTTTGTATATTGACTGAGGTGAATAAACCTACAGCAACCAAGGTATAATGGACAGGGTCATTTTTGCTTGTTTTTGAAGTTCTCCTAATAGCATTTGTATTTTAGAGAATTGCATTAAACAAGTATGACAACAATCCATGCTTTGGTTTCACTGGCACTGTTTCCAACACTCTAACGTTTTAGCATTTGTGGCACAAATCCCATTCAAGTCATGAGACCGATATCAGCATTTTTCATCACAGCATGTCCAAATCATCCAAAAGTATCTAAAAAAAAGCTCAACAAAGTCTCTTATGGATGTTTTGAACATGATGTGTGAAATATGCTAATATCGGTCCCATGACTTGAATGGGATTTGTACCACGGATGCTAAAACATTAACATCTGGAAACTGCCAGGGAAACTAAACCAAAGCATGGATTGTTGTCATACCTTATTCATAAGACTGCTTACAGGGTAAGGAAACCAATATGTCATTTGGGTGAACTATTCCTTTAAGGTTGAATAAATATTGTTACATTAGTTTGTAAGAGAGCCTTGACTTTTGGCAATTTACTGTTATTAAAAAGGAATATTGAATTGTGTTTAAACAACAATTTGTTCTTAACTGACTTGCATAGTTAAATAAAGGTAACAAAAAAATAGATTGACAACACATCCAAATATCAACATTTAAAAGCGATGTATAGTTTCATCTGAGCCACTGGCTTAATCCTATTCTTAAAATGTTATTTTTGATTTAGTTGGAGACATGAATCCAACATAGAATTTAATAACTTCTAGACAAGTTCGTAGGCTATTTACTGTATTGAAAAAGTGATATTGAATTGTGTTTAGTTTTCAACGCAACCAAATATCAACATTTGAAGGAGATGTACATTTTGTGCCACTGACTTAGTCTGGCTTTAATTCTAGTTTGTCTACAAACTAATAATTGATATGTTGGATTCACATCTCCATATCAATAGGACTAAACCAAATCAAACTTTTATTTTAAGTGCATTTAAAGTATTTAGTCCTATTCCTTAACCTCTACTGGATCAGTGTCCCGAATGAGATGTTCGACAAGCAGGTGTCCACATACACTACATTACCAAAAGTATCTTCTGCTTGGATAGTTCCATCTGTGCCACTGACTTAGTCTGTCTTTAATTCCAGTTTCTCTACAAATGAATAATTGATATGTTGGATTCACATCTCCATCTCAACCAAAAATCTAAGTTAATATGGAATTGGTTAGCCCTTTGCTGCGATAACAGCTTCCACTCTTCTGGGAAGGCTTTCCACTAGATGTTGGAACATTGCTGCGGGGGCTTGCTTCCATTCAGCCATAAGAGCATTAGTGAGGTCAGGCACTGATGTTGGGCGATTAGGCCTGGTTTGCAGTCAGCGTTCCCATTCATCCCAAAGGTGTTCGATGGAGATGAGGTCAGGGCTCTGTGCAGGCCAGTCAAGTTCTTCCACACAGATCTCGACAAACCATTTCTGTATGGACCGCGCTTTGTGCACGGGGCATTGTCATGCTGAAACAGGATAGGGCCTTCTTCAAACTGTTGCCACAAAGTTGGTAGCACAGAATCGTCTAGAATGTAAATATATCCTATGGAGTTAAGTTAAGTTAAGTTTTCCCAACACTGGAACGAAGGAGCCTAGCCGAACCATGAAAAACAGCCCCGGACCATTATTCCTCCTCCACCAAACTTTACAGTTGGAACTATGCATTGGAGCTGGTAGCATTCTCCTGGCATCCGCCAAACCCAGATGGTTGCATTTTTCATTTGCTCTGTTAAACCTAACCTTTGGAATGACTTCGATAGCAAAAGTTAATTTATTTAGTTAGTAAGAGATCTTTCAATAATCATTCTCATGATAGCACATTGGTAGTAGTCAGTGACAAATTTCGAAGCTAAGCTGGGCTTGGTTAAAACCCTGGATGGGAGACAAAATGTATAGCTGTAGATAGATGAACTCTCTAGGAGGTGCTGTCTAGCCTATTTTGTTTTAGATTTTTTAATTAATATAACGTTGAAGATCTGCCGTTTCAAAAGGTACACATTCAACATATCTTATACAAGATTGGTTTATGTTGAAATTTGGTTACCGTGATGACATAATCCTGTGGTTGAAATGTCACCCTCAAAACAGTGTACATTGAATACTTTTTTCACATCCAATATATTTTCCACGTAGATTCCACGTCACAATACATTGACTAGTTTACTGTCATAAAACCTCTGCATAGATAGGTGACCTCTTGTAACCTCAATTAGTATCACGTTTCAGGAGAAGACACCGATGCAGACAGTGTCGAAGTAACAAAAGTTTATACACAAGAACGGGGAAGGCAAAACGACAGGTCAAGGGCAGCCAGAGGTCAGTAATCCAGATCAGAGTCCATAAGGTACAGAACGGCAGTCTCTGGGTCAGGGCAGGCAGAGGTCAATAATCCAGGGGGTGTGACAAGATACAGAATAGCAGACAGGCTCAGGGCAGGCAGAATGGTCAAAATCAGGAAAACTAGAAAAAGACAGAAGCAAGGGGAAAACCGCTGGTAGGCTTGACGAACAAAACGAACTGGCAAAAGACAAACAGAGAACATAGGTATAAATACACTGGGGATGATGGGGACAATAATAAAGACAGGTGAAACAGATCAGGGTGTGACGATAATTAGTCATATAGTATGTCAACAGTATCAAAAGGATTATTTGACTCCATTTTCGCCTGAGAACACAAAAGGTGCAAAAGGACATGATTATCAAAACCAATGTCTGTTATGATTGAATCCAGCTGTGACAATTTAAATTCCATTTTATTATCTGCTTTCACAGAAAGCCTACGTCTAGACTGGAATGATAGTTAATTAATAGTTCAGCTTGATCAATATATTATTATGAATATAATAATGTTCTGGGAAAGCCTGTCACTAATACAGAATCAATCGATACAACTGCCCTGGGGAAATTATAATTACATCTCTTTGTGGAGCAGTGAAGGTTTTCCTTAAATTTGCTTGTCAGTTTTGAGCTGTTGGTGATGTAAGATTAGAATCTGAGTGAATCAGATTCTAATTGTTCTCTTTTCTGTTGTTTTTTTTCTTCATCATGTTTGTTTAATGGTACAGTTGCTATTCCATCATGTTGCCTTGTTGAATGTTTTGTGCTATATGTGTAATGCCCTGTTCTAGTACTACTGTTCTTCGTTGGAGGTACAGTATGGGAGGTGGGATAAACTGTATCCACACAGGGATAAATTACAAAGAAAAGGATCAGTCTCTTCTCAAACAATATTACAGAGCTCTCAATAAATGAGAAGTGAGTGACAGGACATCTACAGTACTCTAGCCCCGTTTATACATTCCCCTAACATGTGTCTTTCGTTTTGATCTTGTCCTGATCTTGCCCGTTTATACTTAAAAGATCTGATTTAAAATCAGTTCACAATGTGTCTTTCAATCGTCTACAAAAATGTGGGCACAATCAGAATGTGGACAAGATCAGGAAAAATGGGGCTTCTATGTAGTCATACCGAGGGAACGGTGACTCACATAATGAACACTGTCTTTCCAACCACTCACTGTTTCTTCCACCTGTTTGCTTCATGTGCAATCTGTAGACAATAATCTTTTATGAAAGAGAGCACATCCAAGAAGATGATGAACAATCCATTTGTCTCTGTGTACGCTGACCTTCTGTATTCCCTGAGTATCTGCAACATGGCACAGTGGGAAGAGCAATCACTTGAGACCTCATATGGAAATCTAAAGGTTCAGCAGAGAGCTGAAGGGGCTATAGGGGAGTCTGTTTGAGATGCTCTCCATGTGATAAATGGCATGGGGGCAAAAAAATGTTTTTCCTCTAAGTATTGTTCTTGACTGGTGTGATATCTCCTGTCATTTTGATAAGAGGAGTTTAGGAGTTAAATCAGAATATTTGTAAACCTGTAAATAATACATTAGGATGCAATTACTATCAACTTGAGACACTCTTGTGGAGCCTAAACTCAAAGGCGCACATACATACATACAGTTGAAGTCGGAAGTTTACATACACTTAGGTTGGAGTCATTAAAACTCATTTTTCAACCACTCCACAAATTTCTTGTTAACAGACTATAGTTTTGGCAAGTCGGCAAGCAACATCTCAAGACATCAGTCAGGAAGTTCAAGTTTGGTCACAAATGGGTCTTCCAAATGGACAATAGCCCCAAGCATACTTCTAAAGTTGTGGCAAAATGACTTAAGGACAACAAAGTCAAGGTATTGGAGTGGCCATCACAAAGCCCTGACCTCAATCTGATTGAAAATTTGTGGGCAGAACTGAAAAAGCGTGTGCGAGCAAGGAGGCCTACACCCTGACTCAGTTACACCAGCTCTGTCAGGAGGAATGGGCCAACATTCACCCAACTTATTGTGCGAAGCTTGTGGAAGGCTACCCGAAATGTTTGACCCAAGTTAAACAATTTAAAGGCAATGCTACTGTCACGTCCTGACCAGTAAAAGAGGTTGTTTGTTATTTTAGTTTGGTCAGGGCGTGGCAGGGGGTGTTTGTTTAGAGTGTTTCGGGGTTGTTGGGCTATGTTCTTATTTAAGAGGGGTGTTTGTTTTATGTGTTTTGGGGTTTGTAGTTAATGTTCTATGTTAGTATATTTCTATGTTCGTTCTAGTCTTTCTATTTCTATGTGTAGTTTATTGGGTTGACCTTCAATTGGAGGCAGCTGTTCCTCGTTGCCTCTAATTGAAGGTCCTATTTAGTAGGGGTGTTTTTTCATGGGTTTTGTGGGTAGTTGTTCTTTGTATAGCCTAGTAGCCTTACAGGACTGTTTCGTCATTGTTTTTGTATACGTGTTTATTTTTGTTTTCCTTCTTCAATAAAGAAGAAGATGAGTATACATATTCCCGCTGCGTTTTGGTCCAATCCCTACGACACCCGTGACAGAACTACCCACCACCAACGGACCAAGCAGCGGAGGAAGGAGCAGCAGCAGAGCTATAAGGAGTTTTGGACTTGGGAGCAGATACTAGCGAGAGATGGACCATGGAGGAAGGCTGGAGAGGACAGAGAACGCTATGCTGGGACACGGCTGGCAAGGAAGCCTGAGAGGCACCCCCAATAAAACAAATTTGGGGGGGCACACGGGAAGATTGGCTAGGTCAGGCGGTAGACCTAAGCCAACTCCCCTGCTTATTATGGGGAGCGTGTGGAGAGGAGAGCGCCGGTGTATACGGAAGTGCGCACGATCTCGCCCATGCGCACGCACATTCCGGTGCGAGCGATCCCAGCCCCTTGCAAGTGCCGTGCTAGAGTGGGCATCCAGCCTGGAAGGAGGATGCCTGCGCAACACATCTGGCCACCAGTGCGCCTCCTAGGCCCAGGCTACCCTACGCCTGCTCTGCGCACGGCAGCCATCAGGCCTCTGCACAGCCCAGTTCGCCCTGTGCCAGCACTTTGCTCGTGCAGGGCTATTATTACCATTCAGCCAGGACGGGTTGTGCAGGAGGTGCGCTCCAGACCTCCAGTGCCTACTCATGGCCCGGTGTATCCAGTTCCTGCTCCTCGCACTAGCCCTGAGGTGTGTGTCTCTAGTCTGGCGCCTCCAAAGCCAGCACCACGCACCAGGCCTCCAGTGCGTCAGCCCAGTCCAGCTCGTCCTGCTCCTGCTCCTCGCACTAGCCCTGTGGTGCGTGTCCCTAGTCTGGCGCCTCCTAAGCCAGCCCCACGCATCAGGCCTTCAGTGCGCAGTCCCCGTCCAGAGCTTCCGACGACAGTGCCCCGTCCAGAGTGTCCGGCGACAGTGCCCCGACCAGAGTGTCCAGCGACAGTGCCCCGTCCAAATCTTCCGGCGACAGTGCCCCGTCTAGAGATGGCCCACAGTTCGTAGCCTGCAGAGACGTCCGACAGTCTGGAACCGGCAGAGACGGCCCACAGTCCGGAGCCGGCAGAGACGGCCCACAGTCCGGAGCCGGCAGAGACGGCCCACAGTCCGGAGCCGGCAGAGACGGCCCACAGTCCGGAGCCGGCAGAGACGGCCCACAGTCCGGAGCCGGCAGAGACGGCCCACAGTCCGGAACCGACAGAGACGGCCCACAGTCCGGAACCGACAGAGACGGCCCACAGTCCGGAACCGACAGAGACGGCCCACAGTCCGGAACTGGCGCAGCCAGGGTCGCCCTCCAGTCCGGAGCTCCCAGAGTCGCCCTCCAGTCCGGAGCTCCCAGAGTCGCCCTCCAGTCCGGAGCTCCCAGAGTCGCCCTCCAGTCCGGAGCTCCCAGAGTCGCCCTCCAGTCCGGAGCTCCCAGAGTCGCCCTCCAGTCCGGAGCTCCCAGAGTCGCCCTCCAGTCCGGAGCTCCCAGAGTCGCGCATCAGCCCGAGGTCTCTAGCGACGCGCATCAGCCTGAGGTCTCCAGCGATGCGCATCAGCCCGAGGTCTTCAGCGATGCGCCATAGCCCAGAGACTTCGGGATGGGTAAAATATAATAAGCAGTTAGCGGGGGTGGACAGGTTAGGTTGGGGAGTAAGGCCGGAGCCTGAGCCACCTCCGTAGTAGGAGGTTGGATGACGGTGACCACCCCTCCTACCCTCCCTTTAGTTAGGATAATTTTTTGTTTTGGGGTTTATTTTTTTGTGTGTTTATTTTTTGTGTGAGGTGCTTCCGGGGTCTGCACCTTTGGGGGGGATACTGTCACGTCCTGACCAGTAAAACAGGTTGTTTTTTATTGTAGTTTGGTCAGGGCGTGGCAGGGGGTGTTTGTTTAGAGTGTTTCGGGGTTTGTTGGGCTATGTTCTTATTTAAGAGGGGTGTTTGTTTTATGTGTTTCGGGGTTAATGTTCTATGTTAGTATATTTCTATGTTCGTTCTAGTCTTTCTATTTCTATGTGTAGTTTATTGGGTTGACCTTCAATTGGAGGCAGCTGTTCCTCGTTGCCTCTAATTGAAGGTCCTATTTAGTAGGGGTGTTTTGTCATGGGTTTTTGTGGGTAGTTGTTCTTTGTACAGCCTAGTAGCCTTACAGCACTGTTTCGTCGTTGTTTTTGTATATGTGTTTATTTTTGTTTTCCTTCTTCAATAAAAAAGATGAGTATACATATTCCCGCTGCGTTTTGGTCCAATCCCTACGACACCCGTGACAGCTACCAAATACTAATTGAGTGTAAGTTAACTTCTGACCCACTGGGAATGTGATGAAAGAAATAAAAGCTGAAATAAATCCTTCTCTCTACTGTTATTCTGACATTTCACATTCTTAAAATAAAGTGGTGATTCTAACTGACCTAAAACAGGGAACTTTTAGTAGGATTAAATGTCAGGAATTGTGAAAAACTGAGTTTAAATGTATTTGGCTAAGGTGTATGTAAACTTCCGACTTCAACTGTACATACATGCATACATACATACATACATACATACATACATACATACATACATACATACATACATACATACATACATACATACATACATACACACAGTGAGGGAACACATGATTTGATCCCTTGCTGATTTTGATTGTTTGCCCACTGACAAAGAAATGATCAGTCTATAATTTTAATGGTAGGTTTATTTGAACAGTGAGAGACAGAATAACAAAAAAAATCCAGAAAAACGCTTGTGAAAAATGTTATAAATTCATTTGCATTTTAATGAGGGAAATAAGTATTTGACCCCTCTGCAAAATATGACTTAGTACTTGGTGGCAAGACCCTTGTTGGCAATCAGAGGTCAGACGTTTCTTGTAGTTGGCCACCAGGTTTGCACACATCTCAGGAGGGATTTTGTCCCACTCCTCTTTGCAGATCTTCTCCAAGTCATTAAGGTTTCGAGGCTGACGTTTGCCAACTCGAACCTTCAGCTCCCTCCACAGATTTTATATGGGATTAAGGTCTGGAGACTGGCTAGGCCACTCCAGGATCTTAATGTGTTTCTTCTTGAGCCACTCCTTTGTTGCCTTGGCCGTGTGTTTTGGGTAATTGTCATGCTGGAAAACCCATCCACGACCCATTTTCAATGCCCTGGCTGAGGGAAGGATATTCTCACCCAAGATTTGACGGTACATGGCCCCGTCCATCGTCCCTTTGATGCGGTGAAGTTGTCCTGTCCCCTTAGGAGAAAAACACCCCCAAAGCATAATGTTTCCACCTCCATGTTTGACGGTGGGGATGGTGTTCTTGGGGTCATAGGCAGCATTCCTCCTCCTCCAAACACGGCGAGTTGAGTTGATGCCAAAGAGCTCCATTTTGGTCTCATCTGACCACAACACTTTCACCCAGTTGTCCTCTGAATCATTCAGATGTTCATTGGCAAACTTCAGATGGGCATGTATATGTGTTTTCTTGAGCAGGGGGACATTGCGGGCGCTGCAAGATTTCAGTCCTTCACGGCGTAGTGTGTTACCAATTGTTTTCTTGGTGACTATCGTCCCAGCTGCCTTGAGATCATTGACAAGATCCTCCCGTGTAGTTCTGGGCTGATTCCTCACCGTTCTCATGATCATTGCAACTCCACAAGGTGAGATCTTGCATGGAGCCCCAGGCCGAGGGAGATTGACAGTTCTTTTGTGTTTCTTCCATTTGTGAATAATCGCACCAACTGTTTTCACCTTCTCACCAAGCTGCTTGGCGATGATCTTGTAGCCCATTGCAGCCTTGTGTAGGTCTACAATCTTGTCCCTGACATCCTTGGAGAGCTCTTTGGTCTTGGCCATGGTGGAGAGTTTGGAATCTGATTGATTGATTGCTTCTGTGGACAGGTGTCTTTTATACAGGTAACAAACTGAGATTAGGAGCACTCACTTTAAGAGTGTGCTCCTAATCTCAGCTCGTTACCTGTATAAAAGACACCTGGAAGCCAGAACTCTTCCTGATTGAGAGGGGGTCAAATACTTATTTCCCTCATTAAAAAGCAAATCAATTTATAACATTTTTGACATGCTTTTTTCAGAATTTTGTTTGTGGTTATTCTGACTCACACTGTTCAAATAAACCTACCATTAAAATGATAGACTGATCATTTCTTTGTCAGTGGGCAAACATACAAAATCAGCAGGGGATGAAATACCTTTTTCCCTCACTGTACATTCATACATACCAACATTCATACCTACCTACCTACCTACCTACCTACCTACCTACCTACCTACCTACTACATACATACATACATACATACATACATACATACATACATACATACATACATACATACATACATACATACATACATACATACATACATACATACATACATACATACATACATACATACATACATACATACATTTTTCCTATTGGTAATAGGATTCCCATTCAAACACTCCTCTTGTGCGGCGAGAAAGACTCAAGGCATGATATTATTTGCAGTTATGTTTCCTTTCTATTCACTATTATTTTATCGAGTGAAAGAACCCCTGAATTATTGTAGCACAAGGATAACGTTTTTAAGGTATCAGAAGTGATTCATATTTGGGTATTCCTGTCCTGCACCATAAAATACTGAACAGATTTTCAAATGAAAAACAATCAGAAATAATTTCTCTGGGAAACAGAGTGCCCCATTCAGATAATTCAGAAGATTGGTAATAGCTCTAAATGGCCTTTTATCCACCTACAAACATTTTCAGATATCTATGAAGAAATATGTAATTAGTCTTGCAAATAACACTGATTACCATATGTTGATCCAGATGTAATCGTGGACAAAGGTCATCATTTGTTATTTACTGTGTTATCCACAAACTGAATTGAACTACTGAACTTATGCACCAAGTAGTAACATCAAGGCTGTGTTGAACTAAAATGGGTCTTCTTAACTTATATGGTGCTGCACAACCAGGGTAAAGTAAGCTTCGGAGGGTGACTCATAGTCCATGGGCCAGTAGAAAAATGTGTCCGATTTGGGCTGGCAAAAGTTTGGTATTAAATTGTTCCCCACAAGCCCCTGAAGAAATTGATATATGATAGCCACTTCAAAAGACTAGCTTTGTTTTGTTATTAAAACTTTATATATCTTGTTGTATGGGAGTCTATGTAATTTGTGTTCCCAGGCTGATAAAGGAATGTTTACATTATTTTAGAAGATGCTCTTATCCAGAGCGACTTACAGGAGCAATTGGGTTAAGTGCCTTGCTCAAAGGCACATAAACACATTGTTCACCTAGTTGGCTCAGGGATTCGAACCAACAACCTTTCGGTTACTGCCCCAATGCTCTCAACTGCTGAGACAAATTGAGATAAGTTGAGATAATGGAGATGAACCATTGACCAGATTGGCGCACATTTAACAAATCTGATCTAACAAAGTGGATATTTGTCAAATCCGTCAAAATTTATGGAATGTAACAGGCCCACAATGTGGTCACTTAAGTCCGATCTGGATATATTTGGTAGTTTTCACTGCATAACACTTAGAAATTGTCCCTATTCAGGTTAAGAAGTGACCACTACAGTTGAAGTTGGAGGTTTACATAAACTTAGGTTGGAGTCATCAAAACTCAAACTTTTCAACCACTCCACAAATATCTTGTTAACAAACTTTAGTTTTGGCAAGTTGGTTAGGACATTTACTTTGTTCATGACAGAAGTAATTTGAGTCAATTGGAGGTGTACATGTGGATGTATTTCAAGGCCTACCATCAAACTCAGTGCCTCTTTGCTTGACATCATGGAAAAATCTAAAGAAATCAGACAAGACCTCAGAAAAAGATTTGTAGACCTCCACAAGTCTGGTTCATACTTGGGAGCAATTTCCAAACGCCTGAAGGTACCACGTTCATCTGTACAAAACCTTATAGGCAAGTATAAACACCATGGGACCACTCAGCTGTCATACCGCTCAGAAAGGAGACGTTCTGTCTCCTAGAGATGAACGTACTTCGGTGTAAAAAGTGTGAATCAATCCCTGAACAACAGCAAAGGACCTTGTGAAGATGCTGGAGGAAACAGGTACAAAGTATCTATATCCACAGTAAAACGAGTCCTATATCGACATAACCTGAAAGGCCGCTCAGCAAGGAAGAAGCCACTGCTCCAAAACCGCCATAAAAAAGCCAGACTATGGTTTGCAACTGCACATGGGGACAAAGATTACATTTTGGAGGAATGTCCTATGGTCTGATGAAACAAAAATATAACTTTTTGGCCAAAATGACCATCGTTATGTTTGGAGGAAAAAGGGGGAGGCTTGCAAGCCGTTGAACACCATCCCAACCGTGAAGCATGGGGGTGACAGCATCATGTTGTGCGGGTGCTTTGCTGCAGGAGGGACTGGTGTAATTCACAAAATAGATTGCATCATGAGGCAGGAAAATGATATGGATATATTGAAGCAACATCTCAAGACATCAGTCAGGAAATTAAAGCTTGGTCGCAAATGGGTATTCCAAATAGACAATGACCCCAAGCATACTTCCAAAGTTGTGTCAAAATGGCTTAAGGACAACAAAGTCAAGGTATTGGAGTGGCCATCACAAAGCCCTGACCTCAATCTTATTGAAAATTTGTGGGCAGAACTGAAGAAGTGTGTGCGAGCAAGGAGGCCTACAAACCTGACTCAGTTACACCAGCTTTGTCAGGAGGAATGGGCCAAAATTCACCCAACTTATTGTGGGAAGCTTGTGGAAGGCTACCTGAAACGTTTGACCCAAGTTAAACAATTTAAAGGCAATGCTACCAAATACTAATTGAGTGTAAGTTAACTTCTGACCCACTGGGAATGTGATGAAAGGAATAAAAGCTGAAATAAATCCTTCTCTCTACTGTTATTCTGACATTTCACATTCTTAAAATAAAGTGGTGATCCTAACTGACCTAAGACAGGGAACTTGTAGTAGGATCAAATGTCAGGAATTGTGAAAAACTGAGTATAAATGTATTTGGCTAAGGTGTATGTAAACTTCCGACTTCAACTGTATATGCTAACTCCCGTTCGTATAATTTGGTTAGCATAGCTAGCAAACAGAAATCGGTGGTGGTAGTCAAAGTCGTTTTTTAACTGAAATGCAGTTGATTGGTAATGATGACATGAACATGTGTTGGGGTTGACATCCATACAAGCATTATACTCCGTTTTTTCCCTTGACATACTGTGCTGTGAAAAACACATATAACAAAAGCCTAAATGTAGGAACATTTTACTGGGGGGCAATGAGGAGACTCAGGATCTTTTCCCCATGGGCCTTTCCCCCACGCGTTTCCATGGCAATTCTATTGTTTGCATCTATTTCTATATTTCTCTGTGTTTTAGAATGAATTGCTTACTAGACTATATATTGATATGTGCCCAATGGCGTGTATTCATGGCCATGAGAAGCCAGACTTCCCCAAAAAATTTACCAAGAAAAAAAGTTGTATCTTTTGTCTCACTGTGTTTAAAAATTTTCCTTCAATTTGAGGCTGAATGTATCTCACCAGAGAAAGCATCAGAGCGAGTGAAATAACTTATAGCAAAGATTTTCATGATGTCAACATTGTGTCATGCTAGATGTGTGTGGGCGAGAGAGAGAAAATGAGGAAAGAAGGAAAGGAAGGAAAGAACAAATCCCATCTCCCTGCTTTTTCACTCTCTTGTTATAGTCATTAGAGATATGGTACATGAATACACATATATAATTAGTACAGGATATGGTAGTAGGTGCCAGGCGCACCGGTTTGTGTCAAGAACTGCAGTGCTGCTGGGTTTTTCACACTCAACAGTTTCCTGTGTATATCAAGAATGGTCCATCAACCAAAGGGCATCCAGCCAACTTGACACAACTGTGGAAAGCATTGGAGTCAACATGGGCCAGCATCCCTGTGGAATGCTTTCGAAACCCTGTAGAGTCCATGCCGCAACGAATTGAGGCTGTTCTGAGGGCAAAAGGTGTGTGTGTGTGTGTGTGTGTGTGTGTGTGTGTGTGTGTGTGTGTGTGTGTGTGAGAAAGTAAGCTAGACTAATTCTTGAAACATTTACCCCCAAATTTTGTATTTGACAATAGGATACATGTTTCCCATCCCTGCTCCCTCTCAACACTCATTCTAACATTACACCTCTCAAATGCCTTTTTCAATTCTTGATTCTCTTTTTTTGCAGGAATCTTCTAGCTTGGATGGAAGGATGGATGAGGGAACAAAGGGAAGGAGTACAGTAGTTATCCAGCCTGCTGACTAAGGCATTTAAATAGCCTATGCTTTGCTGTCTACCTCTCTCCGTCTGTCTGCCTGACTGCCAGATTGCTGAGGGGCAACATAGTCGATGTACAGTGCCTTGCACAAGTATTCACCCCCCCCCCCTTGGAGTTTTTCCTATTTTGTTGCATTACAACCTGTAATTTAAATTTATTTTTATTTGGATTTCTTGTAATGGACATACACAAAATAGTCCAAATTGGTGAAGTGAAATGAAGAAAATATATATATCCTAACTGACCTAAGACAGGGAACTTGTAGTAGGATTAAATGTCAGGAATTGTGAAAAACTGAGTTTAAATGTATTTGGCTAAGGTGTATGTAAACTTCCGACTTCAACTGTATATGCTAACTCCCGTTCATATAAGTTTTATATATATATATGGAAAAGTGGTGCGTGCATTTGCTAAGCCCCTAAATAAGATCTGGTGCAACCAATTACCTTCAGAAGTCACATAATTAATTACCTTTATTTAACTAGGCAAGTCAGTTAAGAACAAATTCTTATTTTCAATAACAGCCTAGGAACAATGGGTTAACTGCCTTGTTCAGGGGCAGAACGACAGGTTTTGTACCTTGTCAGCTCGGGGATTTGATCTTGCAACCTTTTGGTTACTAGTTCAACAATCTAACCACTAGGCTACGCTGTTAGATTGCACACAGTGAACTTTATTTAAGTGTCACCTGATCTGTCACATGATCTGAGTATATATACACGTCTGTTCTGAAAGGCCCCAGAGTCTGCAACACCACTAAGCAAGCGGCACTATGAAGACCAAGGAGCTCTCCAAACAGGTCAGGTACAAAGTTGTGGACAAGTATAGATCAGGGTTGGGTTATAAAAAAATATCAGAAACTTTGAACATCCCACGGAACACCATTAAATCCATTATTAAAAAATGGAAAGAATATGGCACCACAACAAACCTGCCAAGAAAAGGCCGCCCACCAAAACTCACGGACCAGGCAAGGAGGGCATTAATCAGAGGCAACAAAGAGACCAAAGATAACCCTGAAGGAGCTGCAAAGCTCCACAGCTGAGATTGCAATATCTGTCCATATGACCACTTTAAGCCGTACCCTCCACCGAGCTGGGCTTTACGGACTAGTGGCCAGAAAAAGATAAGCAAATATGTTTGGTGTTCACCAAAAGGCATGTGGGAGACTCCCCAAACATATGGAAGAAGGTATGCTGGTCAGATGAGACTAAAATTGAGCTTTTTGGCCATCAAGGAAAATGCTATGTCTGGTGCAAACCCAACACCTCTCATCACCCCGAGAACAACATCCCCACAGTGAAGCATGGTGGTGGCAGCATCATGCTGTGGGGATGTTTTTCATCGGCAGGGACAGGGAAACTGGTCAGAATTGAAGGAATGATGGAGGGCGCTAAATACAGGGAAATTCTTGAGGGAAACCTGTTTGTCTTTCAGAGCTTTGAGACTGGGATGGAGGTTCACCTTCCAGGAGGACAATGACCCTAAGCATACTGCTAAAGCAACACTTGGGTGGTTTAAGGGGAAACATTTAAGTATCTTGGAATGGCCTAGTCAAAGCCTAGACCTCAATCCAATTGAGAATCTGTGGTATGACTTAAAGATTGCTGTACACCAGCAGAACCCATCCAACTTGAAGGAACTGGAGCAGTTTTGCCTTGAAGAATGGGCAAAAATCCCAGTGGCTAGATGTACACTAAGAGACGCAGCTGTAATTGCTGCAAAAGGTGGCTCTACAAAGTATTGACTTTGGGGGGTTGAATAGTTATGCACGCTCAAGTTGTCTGTTTTTTTGGTCTTATTTCTTGTTTGTTTCACAAGAAAACATATTTTGCATCTTCAAAGTGGTAGGCATGTTGTGTAAATCAAATGATACAACCCCCCCCCCCCCCAAAAAAAATATATATTTTAATTCCAGGTTGTAAGGCAACAAAATAGGACAAATGCCAAGGGGGGTGAATACTTTCGCATGCCACAGACTCGCCTAGCAAGTACAATCTTAGTAAATCTTAGGTGATGGTTTATCATGATTCATTGCTGTCTTTACAGTTCCTGAAACATGTCAATTGTCTGATGCATGGCCTCGACAGCAGTGTTTGGCCACCCACTCAGTTACCAGTGACCTATTCTGTCACATCCCAGGGAAAAGAGAGAGCGGAACCACTCCTCTTTAAATCCATAATCATTGACAGTAAGTTTTGTGTGCCAAATGTTTGTTTTTTCAGGTTGATACTCTGATCTTTAGTGTGTATTGATTCCTACTAACCAACTTTGCAAGAGCTAGGTTTGTACTAGTTATGCTGATGATCATTAAAAAATGTATCTGTTTAAGGTCTCACTGAAACTGTATTCCCAAGAGACATGCTATTCAAATGCTCGCGATTGCCGGATCTTACACTCTTAGCACCTTTTTTTCTATCTAGAACCTAAAAGGGTTCATCCGCTGTCCCAATAGAACCCTTGTAAGAACCCTTTTTGGTTCCAGATAAAACCTTTCTGGTTCACATCAATGTAAAGGTCAAAATAATTAAGTGGCCTGCACATAAAAAAATTCTACCAAACAGTGATTATTAAATGATTGACTGGTCATTTCATTAAAGTTTGCACATGAAAGAAACACATGCAATGCAAACCAACATTGTCTCAACAGCAAAGGCTGTAGTAAAACTTAGTTTTCTAATACATAGTTTAAACAGGGTATTACATATAGATAAAACAAATATGTATTATTTGAAAATAAAATATAGACATTAGGGATGCAAATACTGAACAAAAACAGTTACAGCACCTTTTTGGAACAGTTTTGCTAATATTTTACAAATATTATATATTTTGCACAACTTGCTGAGTTGGTTGTGTTATCTGCATAACTGTAGTATTTAAAAAAAATATCATTAGGCATAATGACAATTATAAAAGAGTTGAGGCAGACTAATCCAATGACAGAACAATTCAATTTAAAGCAATAGAGCTGGTTGGCAGCCATATTGGAAAATGTGTACCCTATGGTTAAATCAGCAATAGCTAGGCATTATTGTGTAGACTTTACCTAGCTTTATGCAAAGTTTGGTGTACTCATTATGAAGGCTTTTTGGGAAACTAGATTACCATGTGATAATAGAGCACATTCGAGTACTGTCCATTCTGGCTCAATATACCTCAAAATGCGTACATGTATGACCTTTGACCCCCACAGGTGGGCCCATAGAGACATCAAATAATAACATATCAAATTGCCTTAATTTGAGAAGATTGTTCCCTGATAAATATAATACAAAATAACATTTCCGTACCCTGATCCTGTTGGCCTAACTCACTGAATAGGGGTCTTAACATATAATGCAGCGAAAGACACATTTAGCTACCTCCGATACATGGCTATCATACCAAACTATAACCCACAGACATGGACCTTAATGAAAATCGTCATTATACTTTGCCACTCAAGTGTGAAATTTGGCCGTCTGGTCCATGGACTATCAGGGCAGTAGTGGTTGGAACAGAGAGTGTTCTTATCCTAGTAGACAGTATCACAGTTTTCAAAGCGAGAACGTGGATTCTCTCTTTAGATATACACATGTATGAGTGGTCCTACATTGGGATATCTACAATTTTATAACATTTAAATGAATTAAATTGAATCAAAGGATACTGAAATAAATTGCTGGATGGCAATAGTGGTTTGAATTGGGTCATATCATTGGTTATTTAATCTGTGTGAAGGCGGCATCTTTACAATTGCATGATCCACCAAAGGAGCACAATCTGATTTACTGGCCTCATAGGCAGATTGCTTCAGTGTAGCCTGGGGATGATCTGCCTCATCCTTTATTTATTGCTTTTTAGTCTTCCTCCTCCCCTTCCTCCCCATAATCTTCAACATTTTAAATCACTATATGCTAAATGCTGATCCTATTCAACAACGATTCTTCTTAGATGTTTCTATAATATAGTTAATAACTTTGAATTACCTTTTAAAGGAGGGGTCAAGGTCTAGATCATGGTAGTGTTGAATATTTATGTATTTCTGTGTCCTTAGTTTCTACTTGGCTTTTGATGGAGACTTTGACCTCTTAATGTACAGTGGGGGAAAAAAGTATTTGATCCCCTGCTGATTTTGTACGTTTGAAATGATCAGTCTATAATTTTAATAGTAGGTTTATTTGAACAGTGAGAGACAGAATAACATCAAAAAAATCCAGAAAAACGCATGTCAAAAATGTTATGAAATGATTTGCATTTTAATAAGGGAAATAAGTCATTGGCTGAAACTCAAATTGCTAGGGGTCTGGTCCATGTGGGAGGAAATGTAGAGAAAATGGTGCCACCCACCACAAACGGACCAAGCAGCGTGGATTGGAGCATCGGGGAGAAGGATGGACATGGGAGTCGGAACGTAGATTCTGGGAGGACAAGTTAATGTAGCTACGGGAACCTGAGGGGCAGCCCCAGAAAATGTTTTTTGGGGGGGCACACGGGGTGTTGGGGTAAGTCAGGCAATAGACCTGGGCAAGCTCCTCATGCTTATTATGGGGAACGTTTGGCGTGGAGAGCACCGTGCTATGCGGAAGTGCGCACGGTCTCGCCCATCCGCACGCACAGTCCGGTTTGGTCGATACCAGGCCCCCGCAAGTGCCGTGCTAGAGTGGGCATCCAGCCAGGGAGAAGTGCGCCGGTGCAGCACATCTGGCCACTAGTGCGTCTCCTAGGCCCAGGCTACCCTGCGCCTGCTCTACACACGGCAGCCATCATTCCCCAGCACAGCCCAGTTTGCCCTGTGCCAGCACTCCGCCCGTGCCGGGCTACAGTAATAACTCAGCCAGGACGGGTTGTGCAGGCCGTGCGCTCCAGACCTCCAGTGCGTCTTCAAGACCCGGTCTATCCTGTGCCTGCTCCCAGAGCCAGGCCTCCTGCATGTCTCACCAGCGTGGTGAGTCCTGTGCCTGCTCCCAGAACCAGGCCTCCTGCATGTCTCCCCAGCCTGGTGAGTCCTGTGCCTGCTCCCAGAGCCAGGACTCGTGCATGTCTCCCCAGCCTGGTGCGTCCTGTGCCTGAGTCGCCCGCCTGTCCGGCGCTGCCAGAGTCGCCCGCCTGTCCGGCGCTGCCAGAGTCGCCCGCCTGTCCGGCGCTGCCAGAGTCGCCCGCCTGTCCGGCGCTGCCAGAGTCCCCCGCCTGTCCGGGGCCCACGGCGAGGGACCCCGCTCTAGAGGCACTACCAAAGTGGGGGGAGCCAGTGGTGGTTGTTTTTGTGTTTTTTTTTTTGTTTGAGGTGCATTTCGGTGTCTGCACCTTTGGGGGGGGGGGGGGGGGGGGGGGGGGGGGGTACTGTCACGTCCTGACCAGTAAGGGGTCATTTTGTTATTATAGTTTGGTCAGGGCGTGACAGGGGGTGTTTGTTTTGTGTGTCTTGGGGTTTTTGGGTTGATCTATGTTATTCTATTCCTATGTTTAAATATCTAGTTTTTCTGTTTCTATGTTGGAATTGTTTGGGGTTGGTCTCTATTTGGAGGCAGCTAAATCTCATTGCCTCTGATTAGAGACCATATTTATGTAGGGGTTTTGTCATTGTGTTTTGTGGGTGGTCTATTTCTGTTTAGTATATCTTACCTGACAGAACTGTTTGGCTGTTGTTTTTTGTTTCTCTGTTTATTGTGTTCTCAGTATAATAAATTCATGATGAGCACTAATCACGCTGCGCCTTGATCTACTTCCTTCGACGGCCGTTACACCTTGGTCGTTAGGTGAACAGTGTTTCCTCCAACACATTGGTGCGTCTTGCTTCCGGGTTAAGCAGGCGGGTGTTAGGAAGCGAGGTTTGGCGGGTCATGTTTTCGGAGGATGCATGACTCAAACTTTGAAATGATTTCTACTTTTACTTTTGATACTTAAGTATATTTTAGCAATTACATGTACTTTTCATACTTAAGTATATTTAAAAACAAATACTTTTACTCAAGTAGTATTTTACTGGGTGACTTTCACTTTTACCATTTTCTATTAAGGTATCTTAACTTTTATTCAAGTATGACAATTGGGTACTTTTTCCATCGCTGCATATATGTGCACCACCTCATTACTATCTCTCGCTCTGCTGTGTGTGCATCTTGCTAGCTGTCACCCCAATGTTTTTCTATTTTATTTAACTAGGCAAGTCAGTTAACCTCTCTGGGCCAGTGGGACGTTTGCGTCCCACCCTTGTCAACAGCCAGTGGAATCGCGTGGCGCGAAATACAAATACCTCAAAAATGCTATAACTTCAATTTCTCAAACATATGACTATCTTACACCATTTTAAAGATAGGTCTTGTCTGAGTTCTTTTGATTTTCCCATGATATCAAGCAGAGGCACTGAGTTTGAAAGTAGGCCTTAAAATACATCCACATGTACACCTCGGATTGACTCAAATTATGTCAATTAGTCTGTCAGAAGCTGCTAAAGACATTTTATGGAATCTTCCAAGCTGTTTAAAGGCACAGTCAACTTAGTGTATGTAAACTTCTGACCCACTGGAATTGTGATACAGTGAATTATAAGTGAAATAATCTGTCTGTAAACAATTGTTGGAAAACTTACTTGTGGCATGCACAAAGTAGATGTCCTAACCGACTTGCCAAAACTATAGTTTGTTAACAATACATTTGTGGAGTGGTTGAAAAACTAGTTTTAATGACTCCAACCTAAGTCTATGTAAACTTACGACTTCAACTGTACATATGGGGGATACAACCTTCCCAGCTCTGCAGATTTTGCTGCAACGAGAAAGAGTCATTAGATCATTTATTTTGGTACTGTCCATATGTAGCTTGTTTTTGGTCACAGGTCCAGGAATGGCTGAAGAATTTCAACATTTACCTGGAACTAACGCTGCAGATAGTAATACTGGGTGATTTGAAAAGTCAAATTGATCAATTATATAATACTTTTAGCAAAAATGTTTATCTTTAATTTACAATATGTAGAAACTATGACAATAGAAAGGTTCAGATCTTTTGTGAAGCATCACAGCACATTTGAAAAATATATGGCTAATAGAAATCCAATATAGATGGTGTTAATATATTGATGGGAGGAGTTGAAAGGAGCTGAAGGGTGGGACTAATAACAACAAGATAACAAATGTAAAATGTACTGTGTCTGTAAAATGTATATGATTCAGAACTTATGTGAAACAGCAGAGTTGAAATTTCAATTTGCTATATATTTTCAAAGACACTAAGTGTATGGAAACTGTATGCAAATGAGGCCTGTGACCATATTGGTCCCATGGCAGATCTCTGAATAACAATTTTCCCCTACAATGCTGTTCTTTCATATGTTCTTCAACAAAAAGTAAAGCATTGAAAACAAGCTGATAATCATTACAGTATATGGCGGGAAGCTTCATTTGATTTGGTATGTGCACTGTCGAAGCTCCAAAGCCATTATGTCTGTCATGTTCAGTTGTCTGTATAGCTGCTGTGTGGAAATACAGAGTTGAGATATTCGGTTGGCACAGTGAGCGCTTTGAGTACAATGTATGAAAATATATCATTGTTGTAGATTACCATAATACAATCCTACAGTGCCTTCAGAAAGTATTCACACACCTTGACTTTTTCCACATTTTGTTGTGTTACACTGTAAAAATAGAAAGTCTCAAAACACCATCAATGTGTGCTGAAACCATGAAAAGTAGTGCACCTAAACTGAGATTCTGTCTATGGAGGATGTAAACCCAATGTAAGTGGGTTTACATTCACAGAATGGGATTTAAAACATACATTAAGTACCTTGAAACACCCAAATTGGGTCTTCAACCTGAATATTGGTGTTTAAGAGTGTTGTGAAAACACTTTTTGAGGGTTTCAGTGCATGTAAAAGGCAGCATAGAACACAACTGTTTCTCACAATCAATGGTTTAGAAATGCAAATAGGCTAAATATGAATTGATGATAAGGGCCTATGGAGAATATTTTTGGTTGAATTCCACCTTTATATTTTCAATGCTTTATTTGGTAAGATGGTACATTTCATTGGAATTTTACCCACTCAACCACACAGCCACACTGTAAAAAAAGTATTATTGGGTGAATTGAAATTGACTCCAAAAAACAACCAACAAATACTTAATAAAAATAAATGCATGTTGTGCAGAGCCTGTGGTCTAGCGGTAACACACCCTGCTAAGACATGTCACCTCTCTCCCCACCGAAGACCAGGGTTAAATTCCCCACTCCAACCCTTCAATCTGTTCCCCACCCCCTATATATCCCCTTTCCAACCCTTCAATCAATACCCCCTCTATATCCCCTTTCCAACCCTTCAATCAATACCCCCTCTATATCCCCTTTCATAACTGTCTCAATAAAGTGTCAAAATACTATATATATTTTTAAGTATGCAAGTCCTTTCAATGATTTGTTCATTTCATTTTAACAAAATATTCTTGGAATAAATCAGAGTAAATATGTTGTTAAAAATGTAAGTATCTTAAATGAGGATAACCAAAGGGAGACAAAATGTAGTGATTGAACTCATTCGAAATGTTTGATTTTAATCAACTTGCATTTCATATTTTGCTACGTGATTCTGATTTTAGAGGATTTGGGGTAATTCACATTTTTTAACTTTATGATTCTTTCCCAGAATGTTGTGTGCATGTTTGAAGAAAAAAGTATATTTCACTATTAGTATTAAGCCTTTTGTGCCATGAGGTGTAATGGATCACGATAAACGGATATCAAAACCGTCAGGCAAATTGACATTCAATGAGGACAGAACCTATTCCACCATTTATGACTGTCAATGGAAGAAGCATGTGCAGAATCCACAATTCTAACCTCCAGTTAGTGTTGGTGGTTTGAACACTGAATTTGACAATACCTGCCAAAAAGGTAAATGATCAAATACATAAAACGATTTTATACATTAATGTTAGGGACAGACGTTCCGCTAGTGGAACGCCTCACCAATATCCAATGGTATAGCGTTGCGCGAAATACAAATACCTCAAAAATGCAAAAACTTCAATTTCTGAAACATATGACTATTTTACACCATTTTAAAGACAAGACTCTCCTTTATCTAACCACATTGTCCAATTTAAAAAAGGCTTTACAACGAAAGCAAAACATTAGATTATGTCAGGAGAGTACCCTCGCAAAAATAATCACACAGCCATTTTCAAAGCAAGCATATATGTCACAAAAACCAAAACCACAGCTAAATGCAGCACTAACCTTTGATGATCTTCATCAGATGACACTCCTAGGACATTATGTTATACAATACATGCATGTTTTGTTCAATCAAGTTCATATTTATATAAAAAAACTGCTTTTTACATTAGCATGTGATGTTCAGAACTAGCATACCCACCGCAAACTTCCGGTGAATTTATTAAATTACTCATGATAAACGTTCACAAAAAACATAACAATTATTTAAAGAAGTATAGATACAGAACTCCTTTATGCAATCGCGGTGTCAGATTTTAAAATAGCTTTTCGGCGAAAGCACATTTTGCAATATTCTGAGTACATAGCCCGGCCATCATGGCTAGCTAATTTGACACCAACCAAGTTTGGCCCTCACCAAACTCAGATTTACTATAAGAAAAATTGGATTACCTTTGCTGTTCTTCGTCAGAATGCACTCCCAGGACTTCTACTTCAACAACAAATGTTGTTTTGGTTCGAAATAATCCATAGTTATATACAAATAGCTCCATTTTGTTTGTGCGTTCAAGTCACTATCCGAAGGGTGATGCGCGAGCGCATTTCGTGACAAAAAAATTCATAATATTCCATTACCGTACTTCGAAGCATGTCAAACGCTGTTTAAAATACATTTTTATGCAATTTTTCTCGTAAAATAGCGATAATATTCCAACCGGGTGACGTTGTATTCGTTCAAACACTGAAAGAAAAAAATGGAGTCGTCTCATGCACGCGCCCAGTGTCATTGTTCTCAGCAGGGGCACTCACAAAAACTCCTGCTGTTTTTCGCCCAGAGACTGGAGAGCTCTCATTCCACTTTTTGGCGCCTTCTGAGAGCCAATGAAAGCCTTAGAAAATGTCACGTTTACAGCAGAGATGCTGTATTTTTGATAGAGATGCCCTAGAAGGAGAACAAATTGTCAGACAGGGCACTTCCTGTATTGAATCTTCTCAGGTTTTGGCCTGCCATATGAGTTCTGTTATACTCACAGACACCATTCAAACCGTTTTAGAAACTTTAGAGTGTTTTCTATCCAGATCTACTCATTATATGCATATTCTCGTTTCTGGGCAGGAGTAGTAACCAGATTAAATTGGGTACTTTTTTATCCAGCCGTGAAAATACTGCCCCCTATCCCAAACAGGTTAAGACACTAGACAGGATTCAAAACATCATAATGGTGTTTAGAAGCTTTAGAGAGAGGAAACGGCACCAAAAGAGAAGCTATCTAATTCTGCATTAATCTCTAGAGGATGGGTATCCCTAAACAGGGACGGTTGTTGCTAACGTGTGCTAATGTGACTAGAATGACATTGTATACAACAGCCAACTTTCCGGGACATAGACATGTCTTATATGGGCAGAAAGCTTACATTGTTGTTGATCTAACTGCAGTGTCCAATTGACAGTAGCTAGTACAGTGAAAAAATACCATGCTATTGTTTGAGGACCAAAAAACTTTTATCACCGCAACTGGGTTGATACATTCACCTCTGAAGGTAAATACTGTACTCACATTCAGTAATCTTGCTCTGATTTGTCATCCTGAGGGTCCCAGATATAAAATGTATTAGTTTTGTTTGATAAAATATATATTTTTTGTTTTTTGTAGGAACTGGGGTCTACAGTTTGACTCCACTGCTATCTCTGGTTCAACACCCACCCCGCCCGGCCATCTAGATGTGTGAAAGTTAGTGTATTAGCTAATGATCCATAGTGTATGACATTCCTGCGAGTGTGTAAACTAAAAAAAAATATTACCAAAGCATTTTTGTATGTTCTCTATAGTTATGTACTTGTAAATGTATCAATTGACCAATTTGGCACATTTGGGCAAACTCCTGGCAGACTTGATACAAAATATTGTGCAGTAATGTAATTCTTCACTGGATCAGTCTGAAACATTGCACACACTGATGCCATCTGGTGGCCAAAATCTAAATTACATCTAGACTCCTATCTAAAAGTATGGTCTTACTCTTGCATTTCAAAGATGAAGGGGGAAAAAGATGCATGTTTTTTTGTTTGTATTATTTTTTACCAGATCTAATGTGTTATATTCTCCAACATTGATTTCACATTTCCACAAACTTCAAAGTGTTTTCTTTCAAATGGTATCAAGAATATGCATATCCTTGCTTCAGGTCCTGAGCTACAGGCAGTTCGATTTGGGTATGTCATTTTAGGCGAAATTGAAAAAAGGGTATGATACATAAGAGGTACACGATACACCAAAATTGTGCTTTCAATATTTTCTGTTAGTGCTCACAGCCCCTGGAAAGGTGTTGCGCAACACTTGATTAAGTGATGTTACAACACCATGTTATATTTCAAACATCTCAGGATGATGTGTTTCAATACTCCAGCAAAGTTAAGGATACGTCTCCTTTAAGTTGGTGGCAGCTCAGTTGCCACTCGTTTTGGTGATATAGAGCACTTCATTTTAACAGTGTACAGCTTGAATTTAAAATAGATTAAATTGGTCACTGGCCTGCCTACACACAACAGCCCATCATTTAAAAGTGTCCAAGACATTTTTACAAATTAATAAAAAATGGAAAGCTGAAAATTCTTGAGTAAATAAGTATTCATCCCTTTTGTTATTGCAAACCTAAATAAGTTCAGGAGTAAAAATATGCTTAACAAGTCACATAATAATTTACATGGACTCACTCTGTGTGCAATAATAGTGTTTAACAGGATTTTTGAATGACTACCTCATCTCTGTAAACCACACATACAATTATCTGTAAGATCCCTCAGTCGAGCAGTGAATTTCAAACACCGATTCAACTACGAAAACCAGGGAGGTTTTCCAGTGACTGGCAAAGAAGGCCACCTATTGGTATTAAAGCAGCCATTGAATATCCTTTTGAGCATGGTTAAGTTATTTATTACAATTTGGATGGTGTACCAATACACCCAGTCACTACAAAAGGTACAGAATTACAAATATTCCAAAACATGCATCTTGTTTCCAACAAGGCACTAAAGTAATACTGCAAAAAATGTGGCAAAGCAATTCACTCTTTGTCCTGAATACAAAGTGTTATGTTTGGGGCAAATCCAATACAACACATTTCCAAGCATATTGGTATTTGGATCATGTTAATGGGTATGCTTGTAATAGTTAAGGACTGGGGAGTTTTTAATAAAAGTAATGGAGCTTTGACAGGCAAAATCCTAGAGGAAAACCTGATTTCAGTCTGCTTTCCACAAGACAATGGGAGATTAATTCACCTTTCAGCAGGACAACAACCTAAAACACATGGCCAAATCTACACTAGAGTTGCTTACCAAGAAAACAGCGAATGTTCCTGATTGGCCGAGTTACAGTTTTGATTGAAATCAACTTGAACATCTATAGCAAGACCTGAAAATGGTTTGTCTAGCAATGATCAACAACCAATTTGACAGAGCTTGAACTATTTTGAAAATAATAATGGGTAAATGTTGCACAATCCAGGTGTGGAATGCTCTTAGAGACTTACCCAAAAAGACTCACAGCTATAATCACTGCCAAAGGTGCTTCTACAAAGTATTGACTCAGGGGTGTGAATACTAACTCTATGTATTGTAAATTTGATATTCCTGTATTTCAGTTTTAATACATTTGCAAACATTTCTAAAAACAGGTTTTCACTTTATCATTGTGGTGTATAGTGTGTGCGTGGGTGAGAAAACGTAAATTTAATCAATTTTAAATTCAGGCTTAACACAACAAAATGTGAAATAAGTCAAGGTGTATGAATACTTTCTGAAGGTAGTGTATTTGATAGCAGGCATTATAGTCTTATCTTATACATTCTACGAAACAATGATTTGCCAATTTCAGTATGAGTAAATACATGAGGCGCAACATTCACTGGGGACGGTGGGTCAGGTCCCACATTCTGAAATTGCGTTTTTGCCCACCAGTTTTATCATTGCAATGTGATACAAAATGAGGCAATGGTGTGCTTTAGGACTATGTGGATGCCTCCGAGCGGTCGGGTAGGCTGTTCGAAGTATTCAGCCTGCTGGATTTAGGACTGCAAGGACAACACAGAGCGGGCTGACAGGCTGTGTGAAGGCACAACTTCTGCAAGGCTGGCTGGACCAGCACGGGAGAGTTGAGAATAGTTCAGTGTGTATGTGTTGTGCTCTTTCCCCGAGTTGTAAAAGTAAGCAGAGCAGAAACGGGTTACTCTTTAGTTTACTGATGTAGCTGGCAAGGTAATTGCTGTTGGACTTAACAGAAAAAAAAACTAAACTAGTGTTTTCCTAAAGTGCTGAGCTAGTATGGTAACTGATTTAACATTGGCTAATGTTTCATCCCCTCTCAACTGAGGTGAATGAATTAGCTATACTAGCTAGTAGCTACCACAGCCAGGTCAGCTCTACCTTCCAGTTATCTGTCAGGTAGTAATAGCCACCTCATATCGCTATCTAACAGCAGTTGTTTGTAGCATTTGTTTTGTCCCGTTTCAACAGAAGTAAGTGAACTTGGCTAGCTTTCACCAGTTGATGTACCTTTAGAGAGAGAGCTGGCCTATTCTTTTTGCTTAAATCACACTAGACCTGAATCAAACATCAGCCAAATGAAACCATAAGCCAAATGATTGAAGATTGATATTATGATGTTTTTTCAGTGCAATGTGAGTTTTTATTATTCACTATGGCAATGTAACATTGTTGATCTGTCAGTTTCTCCAGCTAATTCCATACTTTACACACTGACACAGTAATAAACAGCTCTAATGTTACAGGCTTCACTGTCATGGTGCACAGCAGAGGTCATCCCATTCCTGCCCTGTACCCGCAGCTTTTCATACTGCACTCCCCCGCACCTGCTAGCTTTCTGTCCAACTCCCACCTGCTACCGCAAGAACTGATCCCAAACCCAACCGCTGTCCCGCAATGTTATTTTAGGCATATGTGATGCAGCTCACTTGCCAGCCATGGTCCCAGCAATTTAGCTCCCTATAGGCAATATCAAATGTGCAAAAATAACTTAAGAAATAGGTACATTTACCAGAGATTATCACATGGCCCTTATATTAGGCTATCTGTATTACTGGGCTATATCAGCCAACATGCTAGATGTAGTTTGAAGCGAGCAGAGTAGGAGAGACTTGAGCTATTTTTATAGCCTACCTTTTAGGAGTGGAAAGATTTTCAGATGGAGAAATATGGGTGATCAATATTTAAGGTTATTTCTAGGCAATGTAGTAAACTATTTAGGAAGTACATTTCCTTTGAAAGATAACTGCCCTGTTCTTCTCCACCCAAACATAGGCAATAGCCTACTCTATTTAATTGAGATCTTGCAGGTTTGGCTACTGAACTTGAAGCAGCAAGAATGATGACAGCAACACTTGCTATGTTTTGCATAGGCCTAGAGGATATAACCTACCTTTTAGGAGGAGGATTTGCAGGCAGAGACAAATAAATTAGTAATCAATACTTATTGAAATTTAAAAGGCGCCTTTTCCTTTTCAATGATTACATTTTTTGATTGCGCTGGTTGAGCGCCATCCACTTCTTTCAATTATCAATATTTATTTACAGACACTGTTGTAAACTACAGTCTAATCATATTTAATTTAATCTAATATTTAAGTTAATTGCCACATGATTCTCCACCAATGTAGGCAGCCCACTGTATTTCATTGAGACCACACATACTAGGCGTACTTGAACTCACACACCCAACTAGGAGAGGTAGGCTACTGAAGTTGAAGCAGCGAATTCAAGTTGAAGTTGAAGCAGCGAGTGTGTGAATAATGCGAAAAATATGTGCTTTTAATACAATAGATAGGCTAACGCATACAAAGCAGAAAGAGGATTGTTTCCAAATAATCTGTGGGACAACAAAAATATTTTCATCCCAAAGTAATTTTTCTGACCGCCTGCAGCATGAAAAATTCTGACCGCTCCGCAATGATCTCTGTCGGGACCCGCAGGCAGCCCACGGGAATGCAGCCCTCTAGTGCACAGTCAGTACACAACCCTATGTTCATCATGTCTTAGCAGGATCAGATGTTGACAGGGGTCCCAGCGGGGTCAGACAGCCAGGGAAGGCCAGTCTACAAAGCTCAGGTGAATTTTGCAGTATATTAACAATATCAGTGAATGATACAAAGTTCCATCTTAAATAGATGGGTAGACCTACAGTAGCTACATGACAGCAGCTTAAAGCTACAGTCTTAAAGCTACAGTCACTTCAATTATTGAACCATTGATTATATTCTTGGATAATATAATGTATAAACGTACAGCAAGGTAATTATTTTTCATACTTCATCTAAAGAAGATCAGATGGTGATGAAGGTCAGGCAGCCAGGGAAGACCAGTCTGTAATGGAGCTGAGGTGAATTTTTACAAATACAACACTTTATTCTCTCTGCAGCAAACACTGGAGAAGCCAGATCCTATTTTAAGGCAGTCTGACAAACCTCCAAAGTTAACTTCCAAACTGTATCAAGGGTTGATAGCAGCTTTTCCAGATGACACAAAACATGTAAAACAAAAATGTGAGGAAGACCTCGTAGAAGCTATTGATGATGAATAGATACAGATTTGTTTGAATGCCCAGTCATGTTCATATCATCTCAGACATAAATTACTGCAGTTTAAGGCCGTCTATAGAACATCATTTATGCCAGTGAAGCTGAATTACGTGCACTCAGAAATGTACATCCTCTGCTGGAGGTGTAAAACACAAAAGGGGACATATTTGCTTGTGTTATGGTCTGGTGAAGGCTGGCTGAATTCTGGCAAAGAGTATGTTCTTTTATCTCAGCATGTCTACAGATTCTCCCTTCTCCCTGTTTTTGTAAATAATAAAGACAATCAAAAGTCATTGTATTTTTTTAGAGAGTTGTTCATTCGTTAGGCTATTGGTTAAAGGTGCAACACAACATTTATTATTTATTTACCTTTGATCTAGTTCTGTCTTATTAATCATATTTAATAATGATCTCTTACCTAGCTTGATGACTGTGGACATTTTTCTTACTTTTTGTTCTAAATAGAGACGGCATATTGGATTGTGAAATGATTGCACAGTTTTTCTAGTGGATTGCAACCTTAACATAGTGTGAGAGAAATGTTGTCCATGAGGCAAGCTATGCTGATACAACTAAGGAATATGCTGGGTCTGGTGTTATCAAAGAGTGTGCATGGATCTTCAACCAATTCAGATACATGTAAGTCACTGATCTGGCTCTGATTGGGATATGTCCACATTATTAACAAAGTAATCAAGCTCAATGTGACACATGAGAAAGCAGGTAGTTTAATTACATCTGTCGCTTTGAAGCCACATTGTGCAACTTAATGAGGCAGTGCCATCAAAAACATGATTTTCCTGTTTTATATTTCCACAATATGTAGTTGAACTAACACTGTGAAATTGGGAAAATTATAATAAATGACTAAATTATTGCTTGAGAAATTGCATTTTGCTAAGAAGCTATCTTTGTTTCTTTTTGGCCATTTTAGTTGAAAACAATGACAGTAAGGTACTTAATTGTTACCTAGAAATGATTTGATATTGAGATAAAAACAGCTGCATTGGACATTTAACTGAGGTATAGCTTAGTCTAGCTTCTCCCTGTGGAATACAAATGGGATGAGCCCATATAGCATGAACCAAACCACATACATCTGACTGTAGCAGAACAGACAGAACCAGAGTCTTCAATTGAAGAGAAAAGTAAAGCACGAAGTCAAATCCAAGCTTAAAAGCCAGTGGTTTGGCATGGTCTTGAATTGCTGTGTATCATTTAGTAATTTTCCTTTCCTTTCTAAAGTGCCAAAACATTTGCTTCAGTAGCCCTAGATACAGTAGTTATCTGACTTGTATATTATGCTGCCAGGGGGAATTCAATACTGGAGAAACTGATGTTCTTTCATGCACCTGACGTGTTTAAGTCCCTTGGCAGCAGAGTATAAGATAACAACATTGCCTGGCTGATTGGAGACCAATGGTGGACAGCTGTCATCTCACAGGCACATCTTGACATGAAATTGGACTATAGTATCTTCTGTCAGCAGGGCCTCGAGTCAAGAACAGAAGAGGGCTAGCGAAATGGTCTGTTACACAAGATACATCTATGCTCCAATCTCAAAAGTTCACCTTATCAAAAGTGACTTCCCTCTCAATGTGGTGATGAAGTTATGTTGCCCTGTCTAAAGAAATAGATTACGTTGCGTAAACTTCACTTACCAATTTTGGCCACATAGGTCATTTGAAATGGAAGGATATTTGACAGGTGTGATAGAAAAATTACATAATTACCTGATTTGTTTGATATTAATAGTTAATGATTATATACTAAACAAACAGTAATACATTTCTGTTCTATTACATGTCTGTGTGAACTGAGAGGAGCCAGAAAACCTACAGCTGGCATTCCATAGATAAGATGTGGTGGGTATCACCGAGATAGCCTGGAGGAACAGAACAAAGGCCTCAGTATTCCTATATATCCTGGAATCTGGTAAACAACACCAGAGGTAGATGACCACAGGATGAACCCAAAGTGGCTTATGGTGTCCCTAATCTATATGGGAGGGGTGGAACGAAGCATTCTTGGTATCAGCTATATAAAAACTGCATCGTCTGTAAAGGTTAGGCTGCTCAGCCCAACGGTCAAGACTGTTGAGTTGACTGGTTTCATTATTGCAATAATTCATCGATATTACATAAAGATTGCTTGAAGAAATGACCAAGTCTCTCCCAGTACTGAATTTCCACAACACAGGTTTTTCTGCCCAATGAATTCAGAAGATGACAGGAACACACAGTACCCACCAGTGCTTTAGCCAACATGTTGGAGGTCATAGTTGTCCTAACACCCTTGCTTTAAGGCACCTGCAGCAGCTATATTAAAATGTTGGTAAAATGTTGTTCAGTCTATGTATGCATCAAAGATCAAATGATGTTGCCCTAAGTCAGGGATGGGCAACTCCAGTCCTCGGGGGCCTGAATGGTGTCACACTTTGCCCCAGCCCCAGCTAACACAACTGACTCCAATGATCAACTAATCATGATCTTCAGTTTACAATGCAATTAGTTTAATCAGCTGTGTTTGTTAGGGATGGGGAAAAAGTGTGACACCACTCCGGCTGCCGAGGACTGGAGTTGCACATCTCTGATTTAAGTGGCTGCTGACTCACAAAAAATGTCTTTCTACCCAAGGCCTGTTTACCTGTTTTTGCAATCCCCTGCTTTGACACTGATAAGAGCATCACGGGGAGAGTACAGACAATGTTTTCAAAGGAAACAACACTGTATATGAATGAATAGTTACACACTGCAGCCCAAATAGGAAATTCAGTATTCAATTATTGATTATGGTGCAGTAGTGTATCTCTACAGTAATGTAAAACAAACCCAAAAGTCCACCATGTGAATATCTAAAAAGTATATGGCACCCATCATGTGAAGGGTTCATGCTCTTGGTACTAAACCAAAAGAAATCAAGAAGTCTTAGGAATGTATATTTTAAACATGATGAGTCTTCAGGATGTCATATAATCGAAGTTCAACTACTTCCAAGCTAATAACTCTCAAAGTTCCCACCCTTCGTACATTTGTCTTACTGTGTGAACTATAATGAACAAAAATATAAGCGTAACATGTAAAGTATTGGTCCCATGTTTCATGAGCTGAAATATAAGATCCCAGAAATGTTCCATACTCACAAAAAACATATTTCTCTCAAATGTTGTGCACAAATGTGTTTACTTCCCTGTTAGTGAGAATTTCTCCTTTGCCAAGATATTCCATCCACCTGACAGGTGTGGCATTTCAAGAAGCTGATTAAACAGCACGATCATTACACAGGTGCACCTTGTGCTGGGGACAATAAAAGACCACTGTAAAAGGAAAAAGGATACAATAAAAGGCAAATGTGCAGTTTTGTCACACAACACAATGCCACAGAAGTGTTGAGGGAGCATGCAATTGGCACGCTGACTGTAGGAATGTCCACCAGAGCTTTTGCCAGAAAATGTAATGTTCATTTCTCTACCATAACCTGCCTCCAACATCTTTTTAGAGAATTTGGAAGTACGTCCAACCGGCCTAACAAACGCAGACCATGTGTAACCACTCCAGCCCAGAACATCCACATCTGGCTTCTTCACCTGCGGGATAGTCTGAGACCAGCCACCCAGACAGCTAATAAAACTGTGGGTGTGCACAACTGCAGAATTTCTGCACAAACTGTCGGAAACCATCTCAGGGAAGATCATCTGCATGCTAGTCATCCTCAGCAGGGTCTTGAACTGACTGCGGTTCGGCGTCGTAACTGACTTCAGTGGGTAAAAGCTCACCTTAGAGTCTGACATTTTTAAGTGGAAATTACAAACTTTTGAAGCCTTTCTAAACCTTGAATACACCACAAGTTAGCAACAACAGGGTGATCAAAGGAAAATCCTACATCTGTATAGAAATTAATTTATAATAAGAAACAGACCTAAGGGGATCTGGTTGGTAAAGCCAACCTAATACCATGTCCTGAATCAGCCTTGTAGGCTCACATTTTATGTTTCACTCTAAAAAAAAAAAATTCAATTTGTTCCATGGTGAGTGTTTGTGAAGATTTGTCTAGTGTTGGCATGCCTGATGCCATACTTTTCAATATCCTTGTTTTGATATATTTTTCTATCTGTTCTTGATTCAGTAAGGAAAAGAACATCAGTAAGAGAAGTAATCCCAGCCAAGAACAGTTGTATTGAATGCTATACTGTCTATTTCAAATGATCTTTGAGGGGTTATACACTCGGGTTACATAATTGATGCAACATGTCAGCATGTGGGAGTCTGAGGTGGTGAATGTCATATAAAGTATTTAACCTTCATTGTGTTGCTGTCTTCACATCAATGTCCCACTGAGACAAATCTGCCCTCCAGCTGGTGTCGGGAATAATATCTATAGTTGAAGTCGGAAGTTTACATACACCTTAGCCAAATAAATTTAACTCAGTTTTTCACAATTCCTGACATTCAATCCTAGTAAAATGTTCCCTATCTTAGGTCAGTTAGGATCACCACTTTATTTTAACCTCCCTGGGCAAGGTGAGACGCAAGTCAACAGCCAGTGGAATCGCGTGGCGAGAAATACAAATACCTCATAAATGCTATAACTTCAATTTCTCAAACATATGACTATTTTACACCATTTTAAAGACAAGACTCTCGTTAATCTAACCACATTGTCCGATTTCAAAAAGGCTTTACAGCGAAAGCAAAACATTAGATTATGTCAGGAGAGTACCCTGCCAAAAATAATCACACAGCCATTTTCAAAGCAAGCATATATGTCACAAAAACCAAAACCACAGCTAAATGCAACACTAACCTTTGATGATCTTCATCAGATGACACTCCTAGGACATTATGTTATACAATACATGCATGTTTTGTTCAATCAAGTACATATTTATATAAAAAAACAGCTTCCGGTGAATTTACTAAATTACTCACGATTAACGTTCACAAAATACATAACAATTATTTTAAGAATTATAGATACAGAACTCCTTTATGTAATCGCGGTGTCAGATTTTAAAATAGCTTTTCGGCGAAAGCACATTTTGCAATATTCTGAGTAGATAGCCCGGCCATCACGGCTAGCTAATTTGACACCCACCAAGGTTGGCCCTCACCAAACTCAGATTTACTATAAGAAAAATTGGATTACCTTTGCTGTTCTTCGTCAGAATGCACTTCCAGGACTTCTACTTCAACAACAATTGCTGTTTTGGTTCCACATAGTTATATTCAAATACCTCCATTTTGTTCGTGCGTTCAGGTTACAATCCGAAGGGTGATGCGCGAGCGCATTTTGTGACAAAACATTTAAAAATATTCCATTACCGTACTTCGAAGCATGTCAAACGCTGTTTAAAATTTCTCGTAAAATAGCGATAATATTCCAACCGGGCGACGTTGTATTCATTCAGGACGCGCATCTCCAGTGTCATTGTTCCCTGCCTGACCACTCACAAGAACTCCTGCTGTTTTTCGCCCAGAGACTGCAGAGACGTCATTCCACTTTCTGGCGCCTTCTGAGAGCCAATGGAAGCCTTAGAAAATGTCACGTTACAGCAGAGATGCTGTAGTTTTGATAGAGATGCCACAGAAGGAGAAGAAATTGTCAGACAGGGCACTTCCTGTATGGAATCTTCTCAGGTTTTGGCCTGCCATATGAGTTCTGTTATACTCACAGACACCATTCAAACAGTTTTAGAAACTTTAGAGTGTTTTCTATCCAAATCGACTAATTATATGCATATTCTCGTTTCTGGGCAAGAGTAGTAACCAGTTTAAATCGGGTACGTTTTTTATCCGGCCGTGCAAATACTGACCCCTAGCCCCAACAGGAATGTAAAATGTCAGAATAATAGTAGAGAGAATGATTTATTTCAGATTTTATTTATTTAATCACATTCGCAGTGGGTCAGAAGTTTACATACACTCAATTAGTATTAGGTAGCATTGTCTTTAAATTGTTTAACTTGGGTCAAACATTTTGGGTAGCCTTCCACAAGCTTCCCACATTATGTTTGGTGAATTTTGGCCCATTCCTCCTGACAGAGCTGGTGTAACTGAGTCAGGTTTGTAGGCCTCCTTGCTCGCACACAATTTTTCAGTTCTGCCAACAAATGTTCTATAGGATTGAGGTCAGGGCTTTGTGATGGCCACTCCAATACCTTGACTTTGTTGTCCTTAAGCCATTTTGACACAACTTTGGAAGTATGCTTAGGGTCATTGTCCATTTGGAAGACCCATTTACGACCAAGCTTTAACTTCCTGACTGATGTCTTGAGATGTTGCTTCAATATATCCACATAATTTTCCTGCCTCATGATGCCATCTATTTTGTGAAGTGCACCAGTCCCTCCTGCAGCAAAGCACCCGCACAACATGATGCTGCCACCCCCGTGCTTCACGGTTGGGATGGTGTTCTTCAGCTTGCAAGCGACCCCCTTTTTTCCTCCAAACATAACGATGGTCATTATGGCCAAACAGTTTTATTTTTGTTTCATCAGACCAGAGGACATTTCTCCAAAAAGTACAATCTTTATCCCATGTGCAGTTGCAATCCGTAGTCTGGCTTTTTTATTGCGGTTTTGGAGCAGTGGCTTCTTCCTTGCTGAGCGGCCTTTCAGGTTATGTCAATATAGGACTCGTTTTTTCTGTGGATATAGATACTTTTGTACCTGTTTCCTCCAGCATCTTCACAAGGTCCTTTGCTGTTGTTCTGGGATTGATTTGCACTTTTCGCACCAAAGTACATTCATCTCTAGGAGACAGAACGCGTCTCCTTCCTGAGCAGTATGATGGCTGCGTGGTCCCATGGTGTTTATACTTGCATACTATTGTTTGTACAGATGAACGTGGTACCCTCAGGCGTTTGGAAATTGCTCCCAAGGATGAACCAGACTTGTGGAGGTCTACAATTTTTTTTCTGAGGTCTTGGCTGATTTATTTTGATTTTCCCATGATGTCAAGGATAGAGGCACTGAGTTTGAAGGTTGGCCTTAAAATACATCCACAGGTACACCTCCAATTGACTCAAATTATGTCAATTAGCCAAACAGAAGCTTCTAAAGCCATGACATCATTTTCTGGAATTTTCCAAGCTGTTTAAAGGCATAGTCAACTTAATGTATGTAAACTTCTGACCCACTGGAATTGTGATACAGTGAATTATAAGTGAAATAATCTGTCTGTAAAAAATTGTTGGAAGAATTACTTGCGTCTTGCACAAAGTAGATGTCCTAACCGACTTGCCAAAACTATAGTTTGTTAACAAGATTTTTATGGAGTGGTTGAAAAACGAGTTTTAATGACTCCAACATAACTGTATGTAAACTTCCGACTTCAACTGTATGTCCTTCACAGAGAGAGAGGAAGAACAAGAGCCTATTCAATGCTCATACATACCAAATGGAACTCTGATATAATATATGTCATTTGGCAGATGCTTTTAACCAAAGTGACTTAGTCATGTGTGCATACATTTTATTTATGGGTAGTCCCGGTAATCAAACCCACTATCCTGACATTACAAGCGCCAAAGCCATGCTCTACCAACTGAGCTACAGAAGACCTTTCAAGGAATACCTCTTATTTTTTACCTTTATTTAACTTGGCAAGTCAGTTAAGAACAAATTCTTATTTTACAATGACGGCCTACCCCGGCTAAACCCTCCCCTAACCCAGACGACGGTGGGACGATTTTGTGCCGCCCTATGGGACTCTTGATCACGGCCAGTTGAAACACAGCCCGGGATTGAACCATGGTTTGTAGTGACACCTCAAGCACTGAGATTCAGTGCCTTAGACCGCTACGCCACTCGGAAGCCCAAATATACAATGCTCAAAATGTGTTGTTTTTAAAATAATGTACTGTTCTCATAGTGCTACAGACTATGGGATTTCTATCAATCATCCCATTGTAGAGATTCGTTGAATGAAAAACAACTCTCACCATGTTGCGATTTTCCCTTGGATTTATGTACTGACACATGGTTTTCAAATTTTTTATGTTTCTGCCAGCTTACTCTGCCCAGAAAAAAAGTCAGCTACATGTACAACAACAGTAAAAAATAAAAGGCCTCAAAATGCCCAGAGATGATAAGCCAATACTTACCAGAGGCCCAGGAGGGGGCCCTTGTGACATTGTCATCATAAGCTGTAACAAACTCACACAGGTTGATGTTTATTGGCATTAGTCTTGTCCTGGAGGCAGAGCTGAGAGATTTCCACTAGATGGCCCAGCTGCAAAGTCAAAATTTAAAACAAATTTGCTTTTAGGTCTTATTTGAAGGTTAGAGTAGGGCATAAGGTTAGCAATGTGGTTAACGTTAGGGTTATATTTAAAATATTACATTTAAAATATTTTATGACTTTGTGGCTGTGTCAGCTTGTGGCTTCCCTGCAGAGCTGCCTCCAGTACACGAGTCATCCCAATAAATGCCAACCTGCCAAACCATTACTTAGTCTGTCTGATCATAGCAAATGCAGCACAACTAAATCATGAGGTGGTTGTGAACAATGCCCCACTTTTGAACACAGGGACAGCTCAGTTCACAGCACCCATACCAAAAGCCTAGACCTGAATTTATATGCAGGGTAATATAGCGAGATGTTGCACACTAAGTCCTAGATTCAATCAGAACAAGAGCTAACCGGCGATAGGCGACATCCGCATAGCTGATGTTTTGTCAGTGTCAGAGGTGTAACTGTGTTGGAGCTGTCAAATTGGTGAGCAGCTGCTCTTGTGATCATTGTCACAAAGCCATACCCGTCCCACTTGCGTTACAAGTTCAGAAAGAGAAAGTGTAGACTAGCTTATATAGAAATACTGATGCTCAAATTGAAAATCATTCAACACAATAATAAGGATTTCTATCAGCCTAATCGATTACATTTCACATTTCAGTGTTCGTACTTGTAAACAAGGATGCATGGGATTTTTTTTATTCGACTCCGAGCTGTCAATGGCAATATCCGCTTTAGGTATTGTCACGGTTGTCATAGGGTTGAGACAAAAATGCAGCGGGTATATGAACACTCATCTTCTTTTATTAGGACAAAGAAGGGAAACCGAAACAAACACGTATACAAAAACACAATGACGATAGACAGTCCTGTAAGGCATAAAGCTAAACACGGAAATAACCTCCCACAAAGTGACAGGTGAAAACAGGCACCCTAAGTATGACTCTCAATCAGCAACAACGATGTACAGCTGTTCCTGATTGAGAGTCATACCAGGCCAAGACAGAAATACAAAACTAGAACAGCCCCTTAGAAATACAAACACAAGAACATACCCAACACCCCGGAACACATAAATCAAATACCCCTCTACAATGCACACACACCCCGAACCACCTAAATCAACTACCCCCTCTACATCGACACTTACACCAATAAACCCCAGAAACACTCTACACAAAATATCCCTCTATCTAAACACATACACAAAACCATGAAAACAAATACCCTCTGCCACGTCCTGACCAAACTACAATAACAAATAGATCCCTTTACTGGTCAGGACGTGACAGGTATAACCTAATGCCGGGTGAGCTTCTTGTGGATTTGACAGCTCTAATGTAGTTCAGCCGCTATGCGGATGTCGGCTAGTGTGGATCTGATGTAATCTAGCCCTTAAAGTATCACACAAGCTCCAACAATGCAGTCTCAAAGTTATTTTACTCCAATAAGTCAACTCTATGACTATACAAATACAAAGCAAATACTAAATTACTTGGTTACGACATGTTGTTAGACTGTTTAGATTGAGTGATTACAGCATTACTACACAGGTATAAGAGAAACTTAAGGTATTACCTAACACCAGGTCTTACCTAACTCACTGACGTACCACACACCCGTGCAGACCCCGCAAGGCAGGGGGGCTGGCTCATCTCTGAACGTTCCCCTACAAAGCCTTTATTTTATATTTTCTTCAACAAAAAGCAAAGCCAATACTGATTACAGTATATGGCATGAAAATTAATTTGATTGGGTACTGTATATGCACTGTCAAAGCTCAAAAGCCATTATGTATAGCTGTGGAAATACAGTGTTGAGATACTAGGTTGGCACGATGAGTGCTTTGAGCACAACGTATGAAAGTGCCTTCAGAAAGTATTCACACCCCTTGAATTTTCCCACATTATGCTGTGTTACAGCCTGAAATTAAAATGGATTCATTTGAGGGTTTTTTTGTCACTGGCCAATGTCAAAGTGGAATTTGTTTTCTGGGAAATTTCACAAATGAAGTCAAAATAAAAAGCTGAAATGTCCAAAACATGCATCCTGTTTGCAACAAGGCACTAAAGTAATACTGCAAAAAATTTGGCAAAGAAATTAACTTTCTGTCCTGAATAAAACGTCTTACAGTATATTTGGGGCTAATCCAATATAATGCCTGATTAAGTACCAGTGTTGATATTTTCAAGCATGGTGGTAGCTGCATCATGTTATTGGTATGCTTGTCGTCAGCAAAGACTAGTGAGTTTTTTAGCATAAAAATAAATGGAATAGAGATAAGCACAGGCAAAATCCTAAAGGAAAACCTGGTTCAGTCTGCTTTCCAAGAGACAAATTCACCTTTCAGCAGGACAATAACCTAAAACACAAGGCCAAACACACACTGAAGTTGCTTACCAAGATGACATTGAATGTTCCTGAGTGGCCTAGTTACAGTTTTGACTTATCGGCTTGACAATCTATGACAAGACTTGAAAATGCCTGTCAAGCAAGATCAACAACCAACTAGACAGAGCTTCAAGAATTTAAAAAATAACTAGAAAAGTACATTTCCTGAAGAAAATGTGGTGTGCTTGCTAGCTTGTTTTAAAGTATTTATGGTTTTGAAAAGTTCTGAAAATTGTAATTTGGTTGTAAATTGCTTGGTTGTGAATGGTTGTTTTAGTGTTTGTAGCTGAAATGGTTATAGAGCGGTAGCATTTAACAATTATATCACTGTGTTCTTATTTCTGGCATTAAATCAATGAAGTTTTATGCTAATTGTATATTTTATATAGGTTTTAAAGAATGTGAAGTTAGGACAGCCTGAACATGTGAAAGTTGGTTTGGTGTCTCCAGCTTGAACAGTTCAAGAGATGCTGTTGGTGGCTTATATTATGTAAATGTATGCAAATTTATAGTTAGAATTGATAAAAGTTGTAAAAAATTTGAAGTTAGGATAGCCTGAACATGTAACAATTGATTTGATGTCTCTAGCTTGAGCAGTTCAATAGTTATATTATGCTAATTTATGCTAATGTGTATAGCTATAGTCTAAACACTTTTTAAAGAATTTCAAGATAGGATAGCCTGAACATGAGAAAGTTGTAGCCTGTAGTTTTTAATTTAGGCAAAATCCTTTATTTATTTGTCGAAAATAACCTCTCTCTCAACGTCAACAAAATGAAGGAGCTAATCGTGGACTTCAGGAGACAGCGTCAACAAGGCCGCAGTGGAGAAGGTGAAAAGCTTCAAGTTTCTTGGTGTACACATCACTGACAATCTGAAATAGACACGTGCATCAAAATGTGGAAAAAGTCAAGCAGTCTGAAACTTTCCAAGGGCACTGTGACCACGTGGTCATGGGTGAACAGGGAGTACAGTGCCTTTGGAAAGTATTCAGACCCCTTGACATTTTCCACATTTTGATGCACATGTCTGTGTGGCTCCACTCCGCCAGAGCCCTCACCTCCTCCTTGTAGGCTGTCTCGTTGTTGTTGGTTATCAGGCCTACCACTGTTGTGTTGTCTGCAAACTTGATGATTGAGTTGGAGGCGTGCGTGGCCACGCAGTCATGGGTGAACAAGGAGTACAGGAGGCCCCTGTGTTGAGGATCAGCATAGTGGATGTGTTGTTGCCTACCTTCACCATTTGTGGGTAGGCCGTCAGGAAGTCCAGGACCCAGTTGCACAGGGCGGGGTTCAGACCGGGCTCCGAGCCATAT
Organism: Salmo trutta; assembly: GCF_901001165.1. Lineage (NCBI taxonomy): Eukaryota > Metazoa > Chordata > Actinopteri > Salmoniformes > Salmonidae > Salmo > Salmo trutta. Next base: position 3,735,593 of record NC_042963.1, on the reverse strand, counting down.
AAGTTGGAGCAGTCTGAACATCTCAACGTTGGTTTCGTTTTGATAGCTTAAATAAGAGAAGGAGATGAAATGCATTGGGAGCTCATTTAAATATTGTTATAGTTCAAAAAGTATAAATGCTATCTAAAATATGTTCCTAATCATTTAAGCTATAGAGAACAATAATAATAATAAGAAGACTATGTAAGGAATCTAGAGTTGTGTTTTGCTTTGCAAGCACACCTAATAATGTGCAAATATTGTACAATCCAGGTGTGCAAAGAAAGACTCACAGCTGTAATCGCTTTCAAAGGTGATTCTAACATGTAATTACTCAAGGTTGTGAATACTTATGTAAATTAGATATTTCTGTATTTGATTTTCAGTAAAGCATTTTAAAATTCAAGAAACATGTTTTCACTTTGTCATAATGGGGTATTGTGTGTAGATGGGTGAGAAAAATAAAATATATTTAATACATTTTTAATTCAGGCTGTAACACAACAAAATTAGGAATAAGACAAGTGACAAGAATACCTTCTGAAGGCACTGTATATACTTTATTAAGACAACCAATCTCCTCCATTAACTCCCATACGTCTCACTTGTTAAAGTAGCCTACAGTATGTTTCAGTCTCTAAACATTGGCCCTCTCATATTCTGAAAGCTTTCCTATCAATACAGATGCCATTTTACACAGGGCTTGACAATCTCCTGGCATATGATAAATGTAGCATCCCACAGACTGATAGTTTCCTGGATCACTGCTGTGTGCTGCATCCATTCGGGTCATTATTGCACGTTCAGGTTTAAGATTGGCAGGAGCAGTCAATATTATTTGTGGCTGAGGGCTTATTATCAGGGTTGATTTAGTGTGGCACCGTGTCAGGCCATCTCATGTACCGCAGGCCCTGCAGAACTTCCTGCTGTTGTTTGGATACTGGCTAGTGATGCAGTGCACCAGGTCTATCTGCTGCAAAGGGCAGCTTGGATGTCCATCAGAGTCACAAAAGGGAAAAAGCATCTGCAATATCTGTCCACTTGCTATAAGGCATCATCTTCTGTGGCATAGTTCCTGTCCTTGGCTTCTTTGAAATGTGACGTTCTGTCAACCATGTGCTCATTGCACACACAAACTGGGAAAATATGGTCAAGGACCAATCTATTAGAGATCTACTCCAAATTGCTGATATCTCATGCATTTATTCCACAACAGTGAGATGGGTAGAATGACAATCTGAGCTATACATAAAACAAATATTCCACAAGTACTGTACATAAGAAAATATATTCTCCCTCACTAGCTTTAAGCACCAGCTGTCAGAGCAGCTCACAGATCACTGCACCTGTACATAGCCCATCTATAATTTAGCCTAACAACTACCTCTTCCCCAACTGTATTTATTTATTTATTTAGCTCCTTTGCACCCCATTATTTCTATTTCTACTTTGCACTTTCTTCCACTACAAATCTACCATTCCAGTGTTTTACTTGCTATATTGTATTTATTTTGCCACCATGGCCTTTTTTGCCTTTACCTCCCTTATCTCACCTCATTTGCTCACATTGTATATAGACTTATTTTTCTACTGTATTATTGACTGTATGTTTGTTTTACTCCATGTGTAACTCTGTGTTGTTGTATGTGTCGAACTGCTTTGCTTTATCTTGGCCAGGTCGCAATTGTAAATGTGAACTTGTTCTCAACTTGCCTACCTGGTTAAATAAAGGTGAAATAAAAAAATAAATAAAAATAAAAAAAATGTACAATTTAAAGCTCGTCAATATGTATTTGGCATGACAAGTACGATGTTGTTTTGTTAAATGCAATTCCACAGTGAAATGGTCCTGAACACCAACAGATAAAATGTCCTATATCAGATAACTTCAGAGGGAATATTGATTCCACATGTTCAGAATACATTAGATATAGAGTGCCTAGTGAAAGTCTACACACCCCTTACAGTCTTCACATTTTACTTCCTTATAATTAAGGTCTCTGTTCAATATGTATCGCTGAAGCGTTACAGATTGTGCAATATAAATGCGATGGTAATTTCCGATTGAGCCGACATTTGCAGCGTTTACCGTGAACACAGTCTCGGCAAACACAGGAACATTGCCTTTAAATTTCAATTGGGCTTTAGTGCTGAACTTCCACGCTCAGATTGAAGCCATTAAATCAAATGTATGCTGCCACAACAATACTTGAAAATACAGAGGATCAACAAAATTGCAATCACTCCACATTACTAGCCTGTATGACAGTGACAAAATCCACTCCAAATTATCCATTATGTTTGTAACAAGGCCATTAAGTAATAGTATAAGACAACACTGCAAATAAATACATTATTTTGCCTAAATTAAAAACTACGGGCTTGGGTGAAATCCAATATAACACAACAGAGTGAAACCATCTGTATTTTCAAGTATTGTGGTGGCAGCATCATGTTATGGCATGCTTGTCACCAGCAGGGACTTGGGAGTTGGTCAGGATCAAAATAAATATGAAAGGAGCAAAGCCCAGGTAAAACGTTAGAGGAAATTTGCAATGGCAAAGACACATGAGAATGGCTTTCCAAGAGGTGTTGAGTGCTCCTGAGTGGTCCAGTCTCAGTCCGGATAACAATTTGCTTGAGAATCAGTGACAAGGTTTGCATATTGCTGTCCATTAATTATTTCCAACCAAATTTACTGAGCTTGAGATTTTTTGACAAACCCCATTGATAATTGTTGCCTTAAGAGTTATGCAAAGTTTGTAGAATTTTATTTAAAATGATGCACAGCTGTAATGACTGCCAAATTTGCCAAGTATAAACTCTGTGGTGTGAAGACATATGCAATCAAGACATCTTTGTTTTTTATGTAAAATTAATTAGGATATATTTTTTGTCATTTTTCTTTCACTTTGAAAATGTGGCGTAGGGAAAAAATATATATTTGACACTTCTCAACAAACCTAATGATCCACTTGTTCTATATCAAGCCATGAAATAATATGAAGTATTATATCTTCAACAACAATAAAATGTGATTAAAGAATAGACATTTGAGATGGTAAAATCTCAATAACTGTCACGTCCTGACCAGCAGAGGGAGTAATTGTATTAGTTTTGGTCAGGACGTGGCAGAGGGTTTGTGTTTTTGTATGTATTTCTACGTTCTGTCTAGTTTTTCTATGTTTAGGTTTGGGTGTTGGACTCTCAATTGGAGGCAGGTGTTTCTAGTTGCTTCTGATTGAGAGTCCTATAATTAGGTGTGTGTTTGGTTTGGGTTTTGTGTGTTGTTGTATTTTGCACTGCTAGTATTCATTTAGCCTGTGAAACTGTCCTTCGTCGTTCTAACTGTTTTGTTGTTTTTTTGTGGTCTCTTTATTTAATAAATATAAAGATGAGCATCGACATTTCCGCTGCGTATTGGTCCTCCCTTCTACACAACGACAGCTGTGACAATAACAGCATAATTTCTCATAAATTAGGATATTGTGCTCTAAGCCCTTGAAAGTGTCACAAAACATGTCAACTCTAGTCTTCCCAAATCCAACATCTTTAAAGTCATGTTCATTCACATGTAAATTACTATTTTTGCTTAATAAGCTTACAGTATATTTAAATTGGTAGCCTTGCAGCCTTAGTCTATGTTAGTAGAAGTACAAACATTTCTACAGTGCCTTCATAAGGTATTCACACCCCTTGACTTTTTACACATGTTGTGTTACAGCCTACATTTTGTTGCTGACTGACCTACACACAATACCCCATAATGTGAAAGTGGAATTATGTTTTTCAAAATGTTTACAAATAAAAAATTGTTTTTGCTGAAATGTGTCAATAAGTATTCAACCCCTTTGCTATGCCAAGCCTAAATGAGTTCATGAGTTAAAAATAGCTTACAAAGTAACAAGTTGCATGGACTCACTCTGTGTGCCATAATAGTAGTTAACATGATTTTTTGAGGACTACCTCATCCCTGTACCACACATGTGCAATTATCTGTAAGGACCCTTAGTCAAGCAGTGAATTTCTAAGACAGATTCAACCTCAAAGACCAGGGAGGTTTTCCAATGCTTCGCAAAGAAGGGCACCTATTGGTAGATGGGTAAAAAAATGACATTAAATATCCCTTTGAGCATGGTGAAGTTATAAATAACACTTTGGATGGGGTATCAATACACCCATTCACTACAAAGATACAGGCGTCCTTCCTAACTCAGTCGCCGTAGAGGATGGAAACCGCTCAGGGGTTTCCACCATGAGGCCAATGGTAACTTTAAAACAGTTACAGAGTTTAATGGCTGTGATAGGAGAAACCTGAGGATGGATAATCAACATTGTAGTTACTCCACAATACTAACCTAACTGACAGAGTTTTAAAGAAGGAAACTTGTACAGAATAAAAATATTCCAAAACATGCATCTTGTTTGCAACAAGGCACTTAATTAATAATGCAGAAAATGTGGCAAGGCAATTCACTTTTTGTCTTGAATACAAAGTGTTATGCTTGGGGCAAATCCAATACATCACATTACTGAGTACCACTCAGTACCACCATATTTTCAAGGATAGTGGTGGCTGCATCATGTAATTGGTATGCTTGTAATCGTTAAGGACTGGGGAGTTTTTCAGGAAAAAATAAACGGAATGGAGCCAAGTGAATGTTCTTGATTGGCCGAGATACAGTTTTCACTTAAACCTACTTAAACATCTATGGCAAGACCTAAAAATGGTTGTCTAGCAATGATCAACAACCACTTTGACAGAGCTTGAAGAATTATTTTAAGAATTGTGGGCAAATGTTGCACATTCCAGCTGTGGAACGCTCTTAGAGATTTACCCAGAAAGACTCACAGCTGTAGTCACCGCCAAAGGTGCTTCTACAAAGTATTGACTCAGGAGTGTGAATATGAGAAAATTTGCAAACATATCTAAAAACATGTTTTCACTTTGTCATTATGGGGTATTGTGTGTAGATGGAAAAGAGAACATGGATATATGTAATCCATTTTGAATTCAGGCTGTAACAACAAAATGTTAAATAAGTCAATGGGTATGAATACTTTCTGACGGCACTGTATATAAAAGTAAATAAAGGACTTTTCATATTGCAACATATGAGTTGTACCTGTATATATTACAGTAAGCCTGATCAAGATCTCACAGATCTCCTGACATCAAACTCAGCAACATAGAAATGATCCAGTTGAATTGAATGACTGTAGGCAGTATTTGTTCCATATACTGTATATTCCTTTATGGGAAAGTAATTTAGTTGCAAAGAATGTGGAACTCAATGAATGCAATGCATGAAGGTTGAATAACTGAAATGTTATCACTAAAAGGAGGATGTTTGATTCAACTATTAAAATACCTTTAAAGAGTCTTTCAATTCATGACCGTGCACTCCATGCCTAATTACGTACATGAAGCAGTGGAGCCTCCTCAGAGGAGTAAGGGGAGGACCATCCTCCTCAGTGAATTTCATTCAAAAAAATGGTGACACATTTAATAAGTTGTCCATTTTAGATAAAACTGTACAAAATATATTCACGTCACTAACTGATTAAAATACACTGTTTTGCAATGAAGGTCCACAGTAGCCTCAACAGCACTCTATAGGGTAGCACCATGGTGTGCTAGTCAGCTAGCTTCCGTCCTCCTCTGGGTAAATTGACTTCAATACAAAACCTAGGAGGGTCATGGTTCTCACCCCTTTCCATAGACTTACACAGAATGTATGACAACTCCTGGAGGACATCCTCCAACCTATCAGAACTCTTGCAGCATGAACTGACATGTTGTCCACCCAATTAAAGGATCAGAGAATGAATCTAGTACTGCAAGCATGAGCTACAGCTATCTAGCACTGCAGTACACAAAAATAGGTGAGTAGTTGACTCAAAGAGAGAGAAAGACAATAGTTGAACAGTTTTGAACAAATTAATTTCTTTAAAAAATGAAGGAGTAGCAAGAGAGAGAAAGACAGCGAGGGAGATTTTGTCATTTTTTTCACTTTGATTTTCTTAGCTAGCAAATGCAGCTACTGTAGCTAGTTTAGTCTACTCAAAATATCCGGCTCAAACAGAGGGATGCCATGTTAGCTAGTTGGCTATGACTATCCAACACTGGAACTCTTCCAAGTCAAGGTAAGCTTTTGGTCTTACTAATTTACTGCCACCACAGCCCGCCGGTATAACTACTAAACTGCTCACTGGCTGTACACTGTACAGCATGATTGTAGCTGGTTTACTAACAAGTTAGTTCTATTAGCTACGTTGACTATGACTGTCACGCCCTGATCTGTTTCACCTGTCCTTGTGCTTGTCTCCACCCCCCTCCAGGTGTTGCCCATTTTCCCCATTATTCCCTGGGTACTTATACCTGTGTTCTGGCCTTACTGATATTAGCCCATAAAATTGCATTGAATAACAGATTCACTACATTGAACAACAGATAGTTCCCCAACAAAATCTAAAGGAAGTTTGTTCTGAAGTGTCTGTCCTATATCTAAGAGTTATAAGAAAGATCAGGAAACAAATTGTTTTGTTTTGAACATGTATTTAATACCTTATTTTTGGCACTAAACTGTCTGCATATATACTGTACTTCCATAATTGTTTTTCAACTTGTACAGGGAGACCTTTTCTGACATGTCTCGTGAGGCCTGTATGCAAAACAACCGTCATGTACGTGTTCGTGGGAGTCTCACCTTTCCACAGAGGGATCATATTAGTGTGTAGCCCAAACTGTTCGGACGATACAGACAGAAGTTGGTAGATCGGCTGTACCGTCATCAGATGAGTCCCAAGACGATTATAGGCATCGTAGAGGAAAACGGAGAACCCCATTGTGTTTGTTAGAGTCTCATCTTTCCATAGAGAGGTCATAGGTTGCAGGCCAAACCCTTCGGACGATACAGATGATTTTGTGAGAAAATGGATTTTCGGGATGCCTCATGGTCTGACAAACATCGCTCTAGCACTGTCACCTTTCGGAAGTGCGTTATCGGCGGATGCGGTGGAATGAGACGCATCCAAAACAGATATCTCTAGCTTACACTCACCGATTTTAATGAGGGTTTTTTATTAGATTTCCACAGGGGAGCGGACATCGACTCTAGTTAACCTGTCTCCTCCCCTTCATCTACACTGATTGAAGTAGATTTAACAAGTGACATCAATAACGGATCATAGCTTTCACCTGCATTCACCTGGTCAGTCTATGTCATGGAAAGAGCAGGTGTTCAGTGTAGCTCAGTATTTGTATTTATTTTATATAGTATTTTTTGCTCATCTTTATCAAGGGTGCCAATAATTATGGACCTGACTATATATCTACATTATTCTATGTTTAATCCATCTGTAACAGCCCCTCTATTCTCTGTTGAGTGCATTCTTAGATGTGGAGCCTAATTGAAAGAGAAATAGGGTCAGTTAAATTAATTCAAACCTGTCAGTATCCAAACAATCCCACCCTCACATACACACATGCAAATGTCTGCAAATGCCTTTTGGGTCCTACTCATACAAGCAGATAACACAGTCCTGAAATAAGACCTTTGGCAGTTGTTCAAGAGAATCATTACTGTGGTCCTTCTACCCCCTCTCATTCTCATTATTCTTTCACATTTCAAGATATTTGAATATGTGGTAGCCCAAAAATGTTAATTTGAATTCTTTCCAGACATGTTGTCATAAAACGTGTACCATCCTGTTTGTGATAAAGACGATTTACTTCAAGAGAGATGTTCCCAAAGGAGCAGCTTAATTATTATCACCAGCTCTTATCTTGTGAAGATATTATTTGGTATGTTCTCTCTCTTGCAGCTTACAATACTTTTAGAACCAGACTTACACGACTCTCTAGTCCAGGGATGGGCAACATTGAAAGGGAATCGGGCCACAAAAAGAATCTGAACTCATCATGAGGAGCTGCAGTGGCTCGCAGATCAACATACCCACGTGCCCAAACATGCAGCCCCAGCCTTTTGTCCCCCCACCACACCTTGTAAGCAAAACATTTTAGCAGTCTTGAGAGCGGAGAGAAACATTTGAGTTCATTTCATTCAATTCAACACGTTTTGCCAGGGGGCATAGAGTAAATGGTGCAGCTTCAAAACAAGTTGCTGCAGTTCTACACATTTTGAAGATATTTAGATTTGGGATGTTTTGGATACTTTAAACCCTTTATTTTAATATATAAACATTGTATGATTACTTAAGTAAAATAGTTTATTTCCCAAGATAATTTTTCAACGTTAGCTAGAATGCCCAATGTAAAAACGCTAGCTCAAACTTCCCTGACCTAAGTGTCAGCTGACTTGGCCCATTCAGGATAACATAATACATAATACATAATACAGATCAATGAAATCAGACTGTTTTAGACACAGAATAATGAAGTAGTTAGTTGGTATAGAGTTGTAATCTACAATCAACAATGTAGTTATGAATACAAGTGGGTCGGATTTTCATTTTGTCTACAAGTAGCTGTACGCCGGAGCCAACGTTCATAAAAGAGGTTCACACTTATGATTTTGATTGATCAGTGGGTAGACCTAGTAGCTGGCCAAAATGACATGAAAAGGGATCAAAATACACTATATATACAAAAGTATGTGGACACCCCTTCAAATTTGTGGAATTGGCTAATTTAGCCACACCCATTGCTGACAGGTGTATAAAATCGAGCATACAGCTATGCAATCTCTATAGACAAAGTATGTCAAAACCTGCTCGTCGAACATCTCATTGCCAAATCATGGGCAGTAATATGGAGTTGGTCCCCTTTTCACTGCTATAACAGCCCACTCTTCTGGGAAGGCTTTCCAATAGATGTTGTAACATTGCTGCGGGGACTTGATTCCATTCAGCCACAAGTGCATTAGAGAGGCCGGGCACTTATGTTCGGCGATTAGGCCTGGCTCGCAGTCGGCGTTCCAATTCATTTCAAAGGTGTTTGATGGAGTTAAGGTCAGGGCTCTGTGCAGGCCAGTCAAGTCCTTCCACACCGATCTCAACAAACAATTTCTATATGGACCTCTGTGCATGGGGGCATTGTCATTCTGAAACAGGAAATGGCCTTCCCCAAGCTATTGTCACAAACTTGGAACAAGTTAGCAAAAATAGATAAGATCTTGCTACCATGGAAAGGAAAATACCTGTCTATTTGTAGAAAAATCACCCTGATTAACTCTTTAGTCATATCACAGTTTACCTATTTGCTTACCTACACCTGCTTTTTAAATTATATGAACAAAAAATATTATATTTTATTTTGAACGGCAAGCCAGATAAAATTAAAAGGGCTTAGTTATATAACGAATATGAATTCGGAGGGCAGAAATTATTAAATATTAAAGCATTAGACCTCTCACTAAAGGCATCAGTCATACAAAAGTTAGACTTAAATCCAAACTGGTTTTCTAGTAAGTTGGTACAAATGTCTCATCCTATGTTTAAGAAGGGCCTTTTTCCCTTTATTCAGATTACACCTGCCTACTTTCGGTTGTTTGAAAAGGAAATAATCTCCAAAATATCTTTATTTTTAAAACAAGCCTTAGAAAGTTGGTTGTAATTTCAGTTTAATCCACCTGAAAAGACAGAACAAATAATACAACAAATATTGTGTTTCAATTCAAATATAGTAATTGATAAAAAAACTGTATTTTTCAAAGAAATGTTTAAAAAAGGTATACTTTTAGTGAATGATATTATAAATAGGACTGGTGGAGTGATGTCACACATGCAGCTAACACAGACATATGGAAATGTCTGCTCTACCCAAAATTACAACCAATTAATTGCAGCATTACCACAAAAATGGAAGAGGCAAGTAGAGGGGGAAAAAAGTGAGGAACTTGTATGTCGGCCCTGTATTAAAGAACATAAATGGTTAAAGAAAAGTGTGATAAATAAAAACATATACCAATTTCATTTAAGGACCAAAAAAACTGACAGCTGTGCCATATAAATTGCAAAATAGCTGGGAAGAGATTTTCGATGTACTCATTCCATGGCACAAGGTTTATGAATTGATATGCAAAACACGTCGGATTCAAAACTTCAAATTTTTCTATTTAAATTACTATACAAAATTCTTGCAACTAATGGAATGTTATATATATGGGGGATACAATCTTCCCAGCTCTGCAGATTCTGCTGTGAGGAGGCAGAGATTGGAATTGATGCAGACAATTACATTGATGGAAGCAATATTCTTTCCGCAATATTAAGCTGATCCACCCCTAAAAAAATAAAAAAATGGAACAGCCTCAGACCATTATTACTCCTCCACCAAACTTTACAGTTGACACTATGCATTGGGGCAGGTAGCGTTCTCCTGGCATCCGCCAAACCGTCGGACTCCCAGATGGTGTGGTGGAAATTCTAAAGAAGAGAGAGTCTGTACATTCTTCTAACAACAACTTTATTATGAGATTTGCAAAAATGGAGCAAAAAACAATCACTCAAAAATGGATCAGAGTTCAAAGCCCAACGAACATAGTTGGCTCTCTGCCGATTGAAAACTCATGAGGACACATACTGCGGTCGCACCCAAATGGCTCTTAAATCTGTACGCTCTCAGATTTAGGACTAAGTCACACAAGACAAGTTTGTATCAGTAAAAAATACTATCATATAGCAATGGACAATTCTTTAAGAAGAAAACTCCATAGTATGTCTAATTAAACAGCATAGTATGTAATTAATTAATTAATTTCCTCCACAATGGTGAACCGTGATTAATCACTCCAGAGAACGCATTTCCACCGCTCCAGAGTCCACCACTCCAGCTGATGCTTGCGAACTTCCTGCGAACTTCAAAATGGGTGTCTGCCCTCAGACCAAGAAGGAAGGGTGGCTAGGGTGGCTGAAGTCTTTGACAATTTTTAGGGCCTTTCTCTGACACCGCCTGGTATAGAGGTCTTGGATGCCAGGAAGATTGGCCCCAGTGATGTACTGGGTCGTACGCACTACCCTCTGGAGGCCGATGGTGCAGCTGTAAAACTTTTTGAGCATCTGAGGACCCATGCCAAATCTTTTCAGTCTCCTGATGGGGAATAGGCTTTGTAGTGCCCTCTTCACGAATGTCTTGGTGTGTTTGGACCATGATAGAACTTGAAGCTCTCAACCTGCTCCACTACAGTGCCATCGATGAGATCGGGGGCATGCTCCATCCTCCTTTTCCTGTTGTCCATAATCATCTCCTTTATCTTGATCATGTTGAGGGAGAAGTTGTTATCCTGGCACCACACGACCAGGTCTCTGACCTCCTTCCTATAGGCTGTCTCATCATTGTCAGTGATCAGGCCTACCACTGTTGTGTCGTCGGCAAACTTAATGATGGTGTTGGAGTCGTGCCTGGTGACCAGGGAGTACAGGAGGGTACTGAGCACGCACCCCTGAGGGGAGCCCATGTTGAGGATCAGCGTGGCATACGTGTTGTTACCTACCCTTAACACCTGTGGGCAGCCCGTCAGGAAGTCCAGGATCCAGTTGCAGACGGAGGTGTTTAGTCCCAGGGTCCTTAGCTTAGTGATGAGCTTTGAGGGCACTATGGTGTTGAACGCTGAGCTGTAGTCAATAAATAACATTCTCACGTAGGTGTTCCTTTTGTCCAGGTGGGAAAGCGCAGTGTGGAGAGATTGCATCATCTCTGGATCTGTTGAGTCAGTATGCAAATTGGATTGGGTCTAGGGTTTCTGGGATAATGGTGTGAGCCATGACCAGCCTTTCAAAGCACTTCATGGCTACCGATGTGAGTGCTACAGGTCGGTAGTCATTTAGACATGTTACCTTAGTGTTCTTGGGCACAGGGACTATGATGGTCTGTGTTGGTTCTGTTTATCGGTGCTCCGTTTTATTTACTTAACAAGTAAGGAACACTGAAAATGTAAACTTATAAATGATAACAATTTTTATCAAAATACAGCTGTAGACAGAAGTCAAAGATCAAACATCACATTCGCAGAGTACGACCCTGCCTCACACAGGAAGCGGCGCAGGTCCTAATCCAGGCACTTGTCATCTCCCGTCTGGATTACTGCAACTCGCTGTTGGCTGGGCTCCCTGCCTGTGCCATCAAACCCCTACAACTCATCCAGAACGCCGCAGCCCGTCTGGTGTTCAACCTTCCCAAGTTCTCTCACGTCACCCCGCTCCTCCGCTCTCTCCACTGGCTTCCAGTTGAAGCTCGCATCCGCTACAAGACCATGGTGCTTGCCTACGGAGCTGTGAGGGGAACGGCACCTCCGTACCTTCAGGCTCTGATCAGGCCCTACACCCAAACAAGGGCACTGCGTTCATCCACCTCTGGCCTGCTCGCCTCCCTACCTCTGAGGAAGCACAGTTCCCGCTCAGCCCAGTCAAAACTGTTCGCCGCTCTGGCACCCCAATGGTGGAACAATCTCCCTCACGATGCCAGGACAGCGGAGTCAATCACCACCTTCCGGAGACACCTGAAACCCCACCTCTTTAAGGAATACCTGGGATAGGATAAAGTAATCCTTCTAACCCCCCCCCCCCCTTTAAAGGATTTAGATGCACTATTATAAAGTGTTTGTTCTACTGGATATTATAGGTGAATGCACCAATTTGTAAGTCGCTCTGGATAAGAGCGTCTGCTAAATGACTTAAATGTATACAACGATGTCTCTCATGAGTTCTGCCCCATAGGAAAAGTCCAAGTTGATTTTATCATGCTTGTAGTCAACCCCCTGTGATGTCACTGCATATGTCATTACCTGCTACTCCTCAGACCAAGCCCATGCATACACAGCTATACTAACTTGCAAGAGATAAAATAGTTCCAGTGTTTTCTAAGGCCTCAGCAGTAAATGTCCACTCCCCCAAGTTGATTTATAGAGGTATGTCTGACTAGCCTCTTATCTCTTATACTCCCCTGCAGGGCTCTATGTTATTCTTTGAAGTGCTTTCTCACAGACCCCATGCAATAATTCACACATTTCTCAGACAATTTCTTTATAAGAGGCAAAGACTTAGAAAAGACTGTGGAACAATTCTAAAACGTTATAATGAATATATATATAGTTAATCTGTAGTCTAGGACCCTATAAATGTAGAGGAGGAGGGGTCCCATAGCCCCTCCCCTTCTATTAATACAACATAAGCATAATCAGTTATTTAATACATTAACATTTGGTGCAGCCCCTATCATGACCCCAATTTGACCCCATCATCTGCTTGAAACATGTTGGTATTTGTCACGATTCCTACCGACGGTGGCGCCCCCTCCTGCTCGGGTGGCGCTCGGCGGTCGTCGTCACCGGCCTATTAGCTACCACCGATTCCCTTTTTGTTTTTCCCTTTTCTTATGTTTTCTCACCTGCCCTGAGTTAGTCATTAAGAGGGCTATTTAGTTCAGCTGGCCCGCTCCCTATTGTGCGGGATTGTCTTTCTGTGTGTCGACTGCGTTTTGTTCGACTGTGCTTGTCGAGTGTATTTTCCCTGTTGTTGGGAAACCTTTTATTTTGTGCTTGTGGTTTATTAAAATTACCACACAGTGTTCGCTGCTTCCTGCGCTTCTTTCCGCCACACAACAGACAAGCCGTTACAGAATCCCGCACCACAAAGAGCATGGAATCAGCGGGAGCAGCGGGCACTCCACTACCCTCGATGGAGGAACGTGTCCTTCATAATACATCGGTCCTGCATTGCATCGGATCCGCCATGGACCAGATGATGGAGAGGATGGACCGATGGGAGAGGAGTGGTATCCTCTCTCCACCTTCACTCCCCCGATACAACCATCTCCTCCTCCTACGACGTCTGGCTCTGGCGCGCTTCGCCTGGCACTCCCGAGGGAGTACGATGGGACGGCGGCTGGGTGCAAGGGGTTTCTTCTCCAGTTAGAGTTGTACCTGGCCACCGTCAGACCTGCTCCTACAGGAGAGGAGAGCGTGAGTGCCCTCGTTTCCTGCCTGACGGGCCGAGCTCTGGAGTGGGAAAATGCGGTCTGGAATGCTCCAGACTCGGCGAGGGACCACTACCCAGAGTTCACCCGCCACTTTCGGGCTGTTTTCGACCACCCCCCCGAAGGTAGAGCGGCGGGTGAACGGCTGTTCCACCTCAGGCAGGAGACGAGGAGCGCTCAAGACTTCGCGCTGGAGTTTAGGACCTTGGCTGCTGGAGCTTGGTGGAATGACAGGGCCCTCATAGACCACTACCGGTGTAGTCTCCGGGCGGACGTCCGCAGGGAGCTGGCCTGTAGGGACACCAATCTATCCCTGGACGAACTCATTGATATGTCCATACGGTTGGACAATTTGTCGGCTGCCCGCGGGCGTTCGGAGAGGGTCCTGCCTGTTCCACCCCCGTGCACCCCCGCCCCTACCCCTATGGAGGTAGGGGGGGCCGTGCCAAGGGGCACCGGAGGAGGTGGCTCCTCCTGCACCAGCTGTGGTCGGAGAGGACACACGGCCGACCGGTGCTGGAGGAGCCAGTCTGGGAGTCGAGAAGGCAGGCAGAACACTTCTCGGTCACCTCAGGTGAGTCAGCACCAGATTCGCCCAGAACCCCCTGTTGGTCATGTGTTTTTGCCTGTTTCATTTTCTAATTTTTTTCCTCTTCCCAGCATAGGGTGCTAGTCGATTCAGGCGCAGCTGGGAACTTTATGGACCGTGGACTTGCCATTAAGCTGGGCATTCCACGGGTGCCGATAGATTCCCCCTTCCCCGTGCACTCCTTAGATAGCCGACCATTAGGGTCAGGGCTAGTCAGGGAGTCTACGGTGCCGCTGGACATGGTAACGCTGGGGAATCATAAGGAAAGCATTAACTTTTTTCTTATTGATTCACCTGCGTTTCCGGTGGTGCTGGGGGTCCCCTGGCTGGCTGGTCACAATCTCCTCATTTCGTGGAAACAGGGGTGGTCGGAGGAGTGTTCAGGGAGGTGTCTAGGAGTTTCCATAGGTGCCACGTCGGTGGAGAGTCCAGACCAGGTGTCCACCGTGCGCATTCCCCCTGAATACGCCGATTTGGCGATCGCTTTATGTAAAAAGAGAGCGACTAAATTACCAACTCATCGACAAGGGGATTGTGCGATAGATCTCCAGGTTAACGCTGCGCTTCTCAGGAGTCACGTGTACCCCTTGTCACAAGAGGAGACGGCGGCTATGGAGACATACGTCACGGAATCCTTGGGACAGGGGTACATTCGGCCCTCCATCTCACCCGCTTCCTCGAGTTTCTTTTTTGTGAAGAAAAAGGAGGGAGGTCTGCGTCCGTGCATTGATTATAGAGGTCTAAACGCGATCACGGTGGGGTTTAGTTACCCACTACCTATTATCGCTACGCCAGTGGAATCATTTCACGGAGCACAGTTCTTCACAAAATTGGATCTCAGGAGCGCGTATAACCTGGTGCGTATCAAGAAGGGAGATGAGTGGAAAACCACCTTTAGTACCACATCAGGCCATTATGAGTACCTCGTCATGCCGTATGGGTTGAAAAATGCTCCAGCCGTCTTTCAATCCTTTGTTGACGAGATTCTCAGGGACCTGCACGGGCAGGGCGTGGTTGTCTATATCGATGACATTCTGATATATTCCGCCACCCGCTCCGCGCATGTGTCCCTGGTGCGCAAGGTGCTTGGTAGACTGCTGGAGCATGACCTATACGTTAAGGCTGAGAAGTGTGAGTTTTTCAAACGAGCCGTCTCCTTTCTGGGTTATCGCATTTCCACCACGGGGGTGGTGATGGAGTGTGACCGCCGTGCGTAATTGGCCGACTCCAACCACGGTGAAGGAAGTGCAGCGGTTCTTGGGCTTTGCCAATTACTACCGGAGGTTTATCCGGGGGTTTGGCCAGGTAGCGGCTCCCATTACCTCACTGCTGAAGGGGGGGCCGGCGCGTTTGAGATGGTCGACGGAGGCGGACGGAGCCTTCAAGAAGTTGAAGACACTGTTCACCGACGCGCCCGTGTTGGCGCACCCGGACCCGTCTTTAGCGTTCGTAGTAGAGGTGGACGCATCCGAGGCTGGGGTGGGTGCCGTGCTATCACAGCGCTCAGGTGCGCCACCGAAACTCCGCCCCTGCGCTTTCTTCTCAAGGAAGCTCAGTTCGGCGGAGCGTAACTACGATGTGGGGGACAGGGAGTTGCTAGCGGTAGTCAAAGCCTTGAGGGTGTGGCGACACTGGCTTGAGGGGGCTAAGCACCCCTTTCTCATCTGGACAGACCACCGAAACCTGGAGTACATCCGGGCAGCGAGGAGACTGAATCCACGTCAGGCAAGGTGGGCCATGTTCTTCGCCCGGTTCAGGTTTACCATCTCATATAGACCGGGTTCCCTTAATACTAAAGCCAACGCGCTGTCCCGTCTGTATGACACGGATGACCGACCCATCGATCCAACTCCCATCATTCCAGCGTCTAGGCTGGTGGCACCAGTGGTGTGGGAGGTGGACGCGGACATCGAGCGGGCACTGGTGTTGGAACCTGCGCCTGCGCAGGTGCCCGTGGGGCGCATGTATGTGCCGCTCGATGTTCGCGATCGGTTGATTCGGTGGGCGCACACGCTACCTGCGGCGGGTCATCCTGGTGTAGAGAGGACAGTGCGGAGTCTAAGGGGGAAGTATTGGTGGCCCACCTTGGCTAAGGACGTGAGGTCATATGTCTCTTCCTGTTCGGTGTGTGCCCAGAGTAAGGCTCCTAGGCATTTACAGAGAGGGAAGTTACAGCCCCTCCCCGTTCCACAACGGCCATGGTCGCACCTGTCTATCGACTTCCTGACAGATCTTCCCCCCTCTCAGGGGAACACTGCGATTCTGGTGGTTGTGGATCGGTTTTCTAAGTCCTGCCGTCTCCTCCCCTTGCCCGGTCTCCCTACGGACCTGCAGACTGCGGAGGCCCTATTTACCCACGTCTTCCGGCACTACGGGGTGCCGGAAGATATTGTCTCTGATCGGGGTTCCCAGTTCACATCCAGGGTCTGGAAGGCGTTTATGGAGCGGCTGGGGGTCTCGGTCAGTTTAACCTCCGGTTATCACCCCGAGAGCAATGGGCAGGCGTAGAGGGTGAACCAGGAGGTGGGCAGGTTCCTGAGGTCGTATTGCCGGGACCGGCCAGGGGAGTGGGCGAGGTATATTCCCTGGGCAGAGTTAGCCCAGAACTCACTTCGCCACTCCTCTACTAACATGTCACCCTTCCAGTGTGTGTTAGGGTACCAGCCGTTCCTGGCCCCATGGCACCAGAGCCAGACCGAGGCTCCTGCGGTGGAGGACTGGGTTCAGCACTCCAAGGAGACCTGGAAAGCAGTACAGGACTCACTGAAGGAGGCCAGTGCTAGGCAGAAAAGGAGTGCTGACCGCCACCGCAGTGAGGCGCCGGTGTTCGCACCGGGTGACAGGGTCTGGCTCTCGACCCGGAACCTGTCCCTCCGCGTGCCCTGCCGGAAGCTGGGGCCGCAGTGTGTGGGGCCCTTCAAAGTCCTGAGGAGGATAAACGAGGTGTGTTATCGGTTGCAACTCCCTTCCTATTACCGTATTAACCCCTCGTTTCATGTGTCTCTCCTCAGGCCGGTGGTGGCTGGTCCCCTACAAGAAGATGAGGTGCCGGAGGTTCCTCCACCCCCCCTGGACATCGGGGGGTCCCCGGCGTACAGCGTAAGGGCCATTCTGGACTCGAGACGCCGGGCGGGGGGCCTGCAGTACCTCGTGGACTGGGAGGGGTACGGTCCGGAGGAGAGGTGCTGGGTGCCGGTGGAGGACGTCTTGGACCCATCCATGTTGGAGTTCCACCGCCTCCGTCCGGATCGCCCTGCGCCTCGTCCTCCGGGTCGGCCTCGAGGCCGGTGTCGGCGTGCTGCAGGAGCCGCGCGTCAGGAGGGGGGTACTGTCACGATTCCTACCGACGGTGGCGCCCCCTCCTGCTCGGGTGGCGCTCGGCGGTCGTCGTCACCGGCCTATTAGCTACCACCGATTCCCTTTTTGTTTTTCCCTTTTTTTTATGTTTTCTCACCTGCCCTGAGTTAGTCATTAAGAGGGCTATTTAGTTCAGCTGGCCCGCTCCCTATTGTGCGGGATTGTCTTTCTGTGTGTCGACTGCGTTTTGTTCGACTGTGCTTGTCGAGTGTATTTTCCCTGTTGTTGGGAAACCTTTTATTTTGTGCTTGTGGTTTATTAAAATTACCACACAGTGTTCGTTGCTTCCTGCGCTTCTTTCCGCCACACAACAGACAAGCCGTTACAGTATTACACTCAGTCAGGGACAGGTTGAAAATGTCAGTGAAGACACTTCCCAGTTGGTCAGCGCATGCTCGGAGAACACATCCTGATAATCCATCTGGCACTTCGGCCTTGTGAATGTTGACCTGTTTAAAGGTCTTACTCACATCGGCTACAGAGAGCGTGATTACACAGTTGTCCTTGAACAGCGGAACAGTACGTTGTGCTATCAAGCAACAGACGTCAAGATTTACATTGCGCCAGGTTTCTGTCTCTAGGTCATTTACTGCTAATTTATACAGTGTTATCTTCTCAGTTTCTAAAACTGTTAAAATAATGTCTGAGTCTATAGCAGAATTGATATAGCATGCGGAAAAGCAAAGAAAATCTGACCAGAAATAAATAAAAAACATTTGAGCTCCCAGGCTCTTATAATGGGTTCCTATTGTTTCAAAATCCGTCTTCCAGATTGCAATTGCTATGGCTTCCACTAGATGTCAACAGTCTTTATTCAAGGTTTCAGGCTTGTTTTTTGAAAAACAAACAAGTATTTGGAATTTTGGTGAAGAGACCAGCGGTACAATATCAGTCTTTTGTCACACGAGGAGGAGGGCGCGCGCTTACTAATTTTACTTTCCTATTAAACATACTACTTTTCTTTGAAATATTATAGTTTATTTACATTTTAGAGTACCTGAGGATTAAGTAGAAACGTCGTTTGACTTGTTTGGACGAAGTTTAGCAGTAGCTTTTTGTACTCCTTTGTCTGCATGTTGAATGAGTGGATTACTGAAATCGATGGCGCCAACTAAACAAACTTTTTGGGATATAAAGAATGATTTTATTCAAGAAAACGACCATTCATGTTGTAGCTGGGACCCTTGCGATTGCAAACAGAGGAAGATCTTCAAAAGTAAGTGATTTAATTAATTGCTGTTTGTGATTTTGTGAAAAATATGTTGATGTGGGGGGCTGTCCTCAAACAATCGCATGGTATGCTTTCGCCGTAAAGCCTTTTTGAAATCTGACAACGCAGTTAGATTAACAAGAAGTTAAGCCAGCATGGTGTTTGCAACGCCAGCATGGTGTGTGCAACGCCAGGGTTGTGGGTTCGATTCCCATGGGGGGCCAGTACAAAAAAATGCATGAAATGAAATGTATGAATTCACTACTGTAAGTCGCTCTGGATAAGAGCGTCTGCTAAATGACTAAGATGTAAATGTAAAAAATGTTTGTTTGGCACGTTTGAGCTGATAGTTTTTGTCAAGTTGGTCACCACTTTTCAAAGTGTGTTGCATTATGGGGTAATAAATTGTCCGACTTGCACCTACATGTCGGTCATGAAGTTTTGGCTGCAGTCAGCTCCAAGTTTCTGCACTTGTTCCTTGGGCGAGTTGAAGTGGTGAGGCTAAAGCAACCGACTGTAGACGAAAGTCAAGGATGAAGTCGGGGGAGGTGCATCTGCTACAGCCACTGTTGTGGTTTTCCAATAGCAAAGTTCAGTGCAACATGGAAGTGTTGCCATTGTTTATAAAAGTTTCTTTGTAATGTCTGTCATGGAATATTTCTGATTCAAAGGAGAGAGACTTTTAGATTTCCTCAAAACAAATCAAACATCCGCCTGAATGTTCATGACAAACAGATGTGTAGAATTATACAAAGGTACGTTGTGCTATCAAGCAACAGACGTCAAGATTTGCATTGCGCCAGGTTTCTGTCTCTAGGTCATTTACTGCTAGTTTATACAGTGTTATCTTCTCAGTTTTGCACTCCTGAACACACAGATACTAATGCAACATGGAACACTGGGTCCTCATCACAATTTCTGAAGCCCAGTATTCAGGGGAGGGTTCACCTGGCCTTGGCCAGCATTTCAGACACTAATCATTCAATGGAATGCAGGCTGTAGGTTTTATCACCAAGCCATCATAAATCAATTGCCAGCGCCAACCCCAGAGGCTGAACTCAGTCCCACAGACACAGATGAGAGAGTACTGAGAAACCTTATTAGATGAATAAACAGTATTAAAACATAATCTGGTCATTTTCTACCATCATCCTCCATTTTGAGACTTGCGTCCCAACTTAAAAGAAATTACAACTTTTAAAAATACATTTATATGAATGTAGGAAAAACAAATGAGGCATCAAACAACTTCTAATTTAAGCATATAAAAAACTTCCTTGTACTAGTATATTACCATCCGTTAGTTCATTGAGCTTTTTACCTTAAATAAAATATCCTTCATTGGGAATTATATAAACATTAAAATATTAAGAAATTCTCAGCAATCTAAATCTGAGTACATTTTTCATCATTACGAAACACAATCATCACGTTGACACTAAGCATACTCCCATTGGTCAGCATGGTGGAAATAACTATTTCCATATAGCACCATTTGTAGAAACTTATATTAGCATATCTTGTTGGACAAATCCAAGTAGTGACTCCCGGTTTAAGTGCATTTTCTGCCGTTTGGTGCTTAATGAATATGACCCAGGACAAGCATCACGATCCCACTATTTATAAGGGCAACGCCTATGGACTCTATCTGCCATTAGCACAAACATGCTATTGTTCCTGAGTATTATCATTAAAATGTAATTTGGTAATGGATATAGGTCAAATAGATTAGGATCAGATTCAGTCTAAGGATCAGAGGGTTTCCCCTCTCCATTCAGCAGGGGCAAGGTGAGAATAGTGTCACTATCTTTAGTACACAACTTCTTTACACATGTCACAATCAGCATAACAATCAATCCACAATACATTAATTGCTCCACCCCTAGTTAACATACTAAAAACTTACTCAAATCAATTAGTCCGTTTTTGTTGTTGAAATCATTCAGTTTCCAAATCATAATTAAAACCCAATTAACTATCCAACCCAAATTTAGAATGACAATTCTTAGTGATCCACATTAGTTCTATCACTCAAATTAAAACCCTCAGCTAAACACACACCAACACTGGCAGAATGTACATTTACATTAACATACAGTATATCCATCTTGTAATTCTAGTATGAACTTCTCATCACAGTCATAATTACAGATCAGTATCTGAATGCATTCTTAGTCTAAATTACTATACATTTTGCAGTGTGTAGACCCCTACATTCAACTTGATACCCCAAATAAACAATTTAGGGCAACCCAAAATCAATTACGGGTACAGTTGACCGACCAAACCCCCCCCCCCCCCCCCCCTCTTTCAGGCATTCCTTCTTCTGGTGTCTCTTCATTGTTTTCGTCAGATAGATTCACAGTTCAAATCAAATGATTTTTTTTTGGTAACATAAACATGGTTAGCAGATGTTAATGCGAGTGTAGTGGAATGCTTGTGCTTCTAGTTCCGAGTGCAGTAATATCTAACAACTACATAATACACACAAATCTAAAGGGGTGAATGAGAATATGTACATGTAAGTATATGGACGATCGATGGCCGAGCGGCATAGGCAAGGTGCAGTAGATGGTATAAAATACAGTACATACATGTGATATGAGTAATGTAAGATATGTAAACATTATTAAAGTGGCATTATTTAAAGGGGCTATTGTTTAAAGGGACTAGTGATCCATTTAAAGTGTCCAGTGATTGGGTCTCACAGTAGGCAGCAGCCTCTCTAAGTTAGTGATTGCTGTTTAGCAATCTGATGGCCTTAAGATAGAAGCTGTTTTTCAATCTCTCGGTCCCAGCTTTGATGCACCTGTACTGACCTCGCCTTCTGGATGATAGCGGTGTGAACAGGCAGTGACTCAGGTGGTTGTTGTCCTTGATGATCTTGTTGGCCTTCCTGTGACATTGGGTGCTGTAGGTGTCATGGAGGGCAGGTAGTTTGCCCCCGGTGATGTGTTGTGCAGACAGCATCACCAACTGGAGAGCCTTGTGGTTGAGGGCGATGCAGTTGCAATACCAGGCTGTGATACAGCCTGACAGGATGCTCTCGTTTGTGCATCTGTAAAAGTTTGTCAGGGTTTTGGGTGACAAGGCAAATTTCTTCAGCCTCCTGAGGTCGAAGAGGTGCTGTTGCACCTTTACCACACTGTCTGTGTGGGTGGACCATTTCAGTTTGTCTGTGTTGTGTACGCCCATCCAGTTCAAAGTGGATGGCCCATGATAGTGTTCCAATCTCAATATCCAAGGAAATTAATCTGATTTCCCCCCCCCCCACACACACACACACACACACACACACACACACACACACACACGTCTCTCACCTAAGCCGCCACCACCACCATTCTGTACAGTCCATTCTGTCTGGTCCATTTTTCCCACCAGTACACCAGCAGCATGAGAGAAGTTTGGAATGGATCTCTTCATGCTTACTCCACGTGGACTCATGTCGCACTCCTGAGAGAAAAGGCATGACAAAAAGGCAGTTGATAGCTTCGACTGGATGCTGTGTACAGGTTGCTGGCTCGGACTCAGGTCTCAGGTAGAAGTGGTGAAGGACAGGACCATGGTGAACGCCATTGTCGCCATTACTTCAGCCGGTTAGAGGGGGTTTGAGGTGCATACTGTTCCTTGGTCAAATTATCCCTGTCATGCATCTAGATACCATCTGTGGTCACCTTCACCACAACCTTGAGAGGACAGATCAGAACAACAGTTTAGAGCATTTCTGATTCAGGAAGTCCAGACAAACTATTCACGGTTGGACAAATTATTACTTCTACCATTATTCTTAATACAAATTTCTAAGACAAATGTCAAAGAAAATAACACATTCTGTTGAAACCATTATTTCCAAATGGCTTACTCCCCTATCACTCCATCGACCTCATCGCAGAGTCACAGGGTCAGGGAGTTAGAGGGCTAATCTTTAGGGAGAAATTCAAATTATCCAGCAGACCTAATCTGGTGAGATTTGTATTGAAACAAGACAGAAACAGAACAATACACTCCTTCATACAGTATATCACTCGATACACTTCTATATATCACTTGAGGTGTGTAAAACTTCAATACAAAAGGCCTCAGAGGACTGGTCATTCTCCCATTTTGACACATGACTCAATGTCAAGAGTGTGCAAAGCTGTCATCAAGGCAAAGGGTGGCTACTTTGAATAATCTAAAATATATTTTGATTTGTTTAACACTTTGGTTACTACATGATTTCATGTGTGATTTCATGTGTTATTTCATGGTTTTGACATCTTCACTATTATTCTACATTGTAGAAAATAGCAATAATAAAGACAAACCCTTGAATGAGTACATGTGTCCAAACTGTATATTTGTCTGGTACTGTATATATAACAAACATACTGTTGACATGTAGGCTATAGTGAAATGCAATGTTTCCCTTGTGTGGTAGGTTTTGTGGGTATTGACACTCTTGTGTAGGTGTCATAACCAGCCATAAAATAACTATCGTGGTAGGTTGTGGCTTTCAACATTCTTGAAAGGCATTTGCTATTCAAAACTTTTGAAGTCTTCAACTTTCCAGCTGAAAGAATACATTTAATTAAAATATATAAATAGAAAAAAATTCATTGTCTGATGAAATTGCATTAGTAAGGGGCACGAGACAAGGATATCCCCTCCCCGCCCCCCGGTTTGCACTGGCAATTGAACCGCTTGCAGAAAGAATTAGTCGGGACCCAAACATAACAGGTATCAGTATTGGTAAACATCAATATAACCTAAACTTATTTGCCGACAATCTTTTGCTATAGCTGACTAATATTGAAAACATGATACAAATATTTTCAGAATACTAGATTTCATGATTGAAAATTAACATACAAAATAATGGCAATAGGAAAAGGAAAAAGAATAACTCGTGATCTACAGCAATCCTTTAAGTGGACCTCATAAAATATTAAATACTTAGGATGCTTAATAAGTGACAAATATATAAATAACTTTATCCCATTACTCAACAACGTGAAAGCAGATCTATTTAAATGGAACAGGTAGAATAAACCTCTTTAGAATGCCATGGCTCCCAAAGTTATATTTATTTCCGGTAATACCAATTACCCAACCGAAGATATTCTTTAAAAAAAGTATACTTGGCCTTAACAGACTTTATATTGGCAAATAAAAGTCATACAATTAACAGGAACGTTTTACATGTTCCTAAGTCTGTGGGTAGTTTTTAACTTCCAGACTTGAAATTGTATCAACTTGCCACCCAAGTCGTTTACTTGTGACATATTGTTAAAAGCACTAAAGTGGAACAATAGGTACATATTGAAGATGCGCATATTCATCCCCAGAATATTTATCCCCAGAAAATTCTCAGGTATTTGTTTTCAAAGGATGGAGCTAAGAACATTAACAACTTCCTAGCTAAGAACACTATAACAATATGGAACAAAAAAATAGAGATTCTACAAGAACCAACATCACTCCCTAAAAACACACCCCTATGGAAGAATCCTTGGATAGCTTTTCAGAATTCACCAATAAATTGGCCCACAAAAAATTGTCACCAAGACCGCTCTCAACCAACTCTACAAGGCCATAAGCAAAGAAGAAAATGCTCACCCAGAAGTGGCACTCCTTGTGGCCGGGGACTTTAATGCAGGCAAACTTGAGATAATGGAGACATGGATTGTGTAAGTGTGCCATTCATATGCATGACAAAAGATTAAAGTGCCTTTCAACGAGGTATGGAAGTAGGTGCCAGGCGCACCAGTTTCAGTGTGTCAAAAACTACAACACTGATGGGTTTTTCACGCTCAAGAGTGTGTGTGTGTGTGTGTGTGTGTGTGTATCAAGAATGGGTGGTGGACCAAAGGACATCCAGCCAATGACAACTGTGGGAAGCATTGGAGTCAACATGGGCCAGCATCCCTAATGAACGCTTTCCACAGTCCATGCCCTGACAAAGTCCATGCCCTGACAAATTGAGGCTGTTCTGAGGGCAAAAGCGGGTGCAATTCAATATTAGGAAGATGTTCCTAATGTTTTGTACAATCCGTGTATATCTGAAGCTCAGGTGTCACAGGCTAACTTTCGTGTTGTGTCATTAAAGAAGACATTGTATATGTTAGTATACGTCCAACCAAGATAATGGTTTGTAACAATAACTGAATAAAGTAGTATACAAAGTAGAACATCTTTATTTTTAGCTTTGCATACAGATTAAACATTCATTTGTCATACCAGACATTTTACTAGACACCTACAAAACGCATTGTGGGACAGTAAGAGCACTTTCCCCTATCCACAAGCTGTTCAGTTCACCATGATTTAGTTGTTTTTCTGTAATTATTGTTTGAAATATGGGATAATATGAAAGTAGCCATTAATAGAAATAGAGTGAATACAAAGAAGATGAAGTCAAATGTCTGTTAATGAGAGGGTTGGATCTTCAGCTTGAAATATTAACAGAGCAGACTTACAGTGGGGAAAAAAAGTATTTGATCCCCTGCTGATTTTGTACGTTTGCCCACTTACAAAGAAATGATCAGTCAATTTTTTTAAATGGTATGTTTATATGAACAGTGAGACAGAATAACAAAAAAAATCCAGAAAAACACATGTCAAAAATGTTATAAATTGATTTTCATTTTAATGAGAGAAATAAGTATTTGACCCCCCTGCAAAACATGACTTAGTACTTGGTGGCAAAACCCTTGTTGGTAATCACAGAGGTCAGACGTTTCTTGTAGTTGGCCACCAAGTTTGCACACATCTCAGGAGGGATTTTGTCCCACTCCTCTTTGCAGATCTTCTCCAAGTCATTAAGGTTTCGAGGCTGACGTTTGGCAACTCGAACCTTCAGCTCCCTCCACAGATTTTCTATGGGATTAAGGTCTGGAGACTGGCTAGGCCACTCCAGGACCTTAATGTGCTTCTTCTTGAGCCACTCCTTTGTTGCCTTGGCCGTGTGTTTTGGGTCATTGTCATGCTGGATTTCCCATCCACGACCCATTTTCAATGCCCTGGCTGAGGGAAGGAGGTTCTCACCCAAGATTTGACGGTACATGGTCCCGTCCATCGTCCCTTTGATGCGGTGAAGTTGTCCTGTCGCCTTAGCAGAAAAACACCCCCAAAGCATAATGTTTCCACCTCCATGTTTGACGGTGGAGATGGTGTTCTTGGGGTCATAGGCAGCATTCCTCCTCCTCCAAACACAGCGAGTTGAGTTGATGCCAAAGAGCTCCATTTTTGTCTCATCTGACCACAACACTTTCACCAGTTGTCCTCTGAGTCATTCAGATGTTCATTGGCAAACTTCAGACAGGCATGTATATGTATTCTTGAGCAGGGGGACCTTGCGGGCGCTGCAGGATTTCAGTCCTTCACGGGCGTAGTGTGTTACCAATTGTTTTCTTGGTGACTATGGTCCCAGCTGCCTTGAGATCATTGACAAGATCCTCCCGTGTAGTTCTGTGCTGATTCCTCACCGTTCTCATGCTCATTGCAACTCCACGAGGTGAGATCTTGCATGGAGCCCCAGGCCGAGTGTGCTCTAATCTCAGCTCTTTACCTGTATAAAAAGACACCTGGGAGTCAAATACTTATTTCCCCTCATTAAAATGCAAATCAATTTATAACATTTTTGACATGCGTTTTTCTCAATATTTTTGTTGTTATTGTCTCTCACTGTTCAAATAAACCTACCATTAAAATTATAGACTGATCATTTATTTGTCAGTGGGCAAACGTACAAAATCAGCAGGGGATCAAATACTTTTTCCCCCCACTGTATAGTACCTGTGGGTTTTGAGTGTGAGTTCTCTTGTTCCAGCCACAAACAGCCATAACCAAACTTGGAGATACTTTTCAATTCCTGTGACAGTGATAATACATGTACTGAGTCTCCTGAGCATCATTATGACATACAAGCTGAGCCTAGCCTAAAATAATTGCTTTGTTGGTGCTGTCCTGGGTCCTGCAGCTACTAGTAACAAGCCAATGAGAAAGATTTTGAGCTGAGGGCATGTGAAGGTCATTGAGCTGGTTAATGTGTCAATCAAATAAAATTGTACTTGTCACATGCTTCGTAAACAACAGGTATAGACCAGGAGTGAAATTCTTCCTAAGGACCCTTCCCAACAATGCAGAGAGAAAAATAGAAATAACAGTGTCTATGTTGTCAAAAATTCTGTCTCCAATTGTTAAAAATAGACAAGAAACTCTGAAAGGATGCTACTTTATATGTCATTTGACTGGGATTGTCTCAAAGCATTTTGCATTCACAACCATAATAACTATAGTTGTCCCAATGGCCTTTATGTACGATATCCAAGATATAGGAATCAAGAATGTTCTAACACTTTTCATTACACAGTAAAATATAATTATTGGCTAGTTAGATTGTGAGTCTATTCCATTCATATACCAATGTGGAGCCTTAAATTCTGATATTTCCCTTTATTTGCACAATATAAGAATGACTAACATTTCACTTGAATTTCAATATTTCCCTCTGGTCCTGCAATTGATAATCACAATGTTCATATTAAGAGTGTGGAGGAGTGTCTTCCACTTTGGAAGATGAAGAATTTTCCGAATATGAGGATCATGGCTCTGTCAATTCAGAGTCTGACAGTGAGTCGGAAGAAGAGGATGAGATTGAACCTCAGGCAGCCCCAGCTCATCAACAGCCTGCAGGAGGAGAAATATGGATATCAAAACATTTTGAAATTGAATGGTCTTCTTGCCCAAGGAATGCGCCCCCCCGCATGGCTGCCAATGTGTAACCAGAGCCGACGCAGATGGCTGTTACTCATGTGCAGGTCAAAAAGTCTTCTTTTGAACTGTTCATCCCAGACACCATCCAGAAAATCATTCTGGACTGCACTAATATGGAGGGAATGTATGTTTTTGGAAAGAGATGGACCCGACTCATTTACATGCATACATTGGGGGTTCTTATCCTTGCTGGTTCTTTCAGATCCAATGGGGAACCCACAGAATCCCTGTGGAATGCAGCAACTGGTAATGCAACAATGTCTCTGGAAAACTTCCACATTATTTCTAGGATTATCTGCTTCGATAACCGAGACACCAGACCAGTTCGGCAGCAGAGAGACAAGCTAGCGGCAATCAGGTCAGTGTGGGACAAATGGGTAGACAGCCTTCCCCTGTTTTACAACCCTGGGTCCAACATTACATTTGATGAGCAGCTTCTGCCATTTAGTGGCCGCTGCCCCTTCAGGCAGTGCATAACATCTAAACCCGCAAAATATGGAATCAAGATCTGGGCTGCCTGTGATGCTGCTTCATCATATGCATGGAACTTGCATGTGTATACGGGGAAGCCAGATGGAGGAGCCTTTGAGAAGAACCAAGGGATATGGGTTGTCCTGAATGTGACACAGAGACTCCGTTGCCACAACAACACGTGCTAACTGTTTTACTTTGCAAAGGAGCTCCTCAAGAGGAAGCTGACGATGGTAGGAACAGTACGAAAAACAAGCCAGAGCTCCCACCTCAGCTGTTGAATACACGAAACAGGCCTATCAATTCCTGTGTTCATGGCCAACACGTCCCTAGGGTCAATACGTGCCAAAGAAAGGCAAAAATGTGGTACTCATGAGTACGCTGCATAGGGATGGGAGAATCTGGGGCCAGGAACATCAAAAAACAGAAATCATAATGGATCACATTGCCACAAAAGGAGGGGTGGACAATTTAGACAAGCTGGTGACTGGCTACAGCTGCAAAAGAAGAACCCTACGCTGGCCACTTGTGATATTTTTCTAAATCTTGGACATCGACGTTTGTCATCTGGATGGCGTTGAGCCCAGATTGGAACAGAGGGAAGCTCCAGAAGAGACAGCTCTTTCTCAGGGAGCTGGGCAAAGCATTGGTAAGACCTCAAATTAAAGGAGGCAACATATTACAAGGACCCCAGTCTATGCAGCCATTGTGAGGAGGATGCTGGTGCCCCATCCACCCAACCCACAGAACCAACAACTCCGGAAGTAAGTGTGAGTGAGGTTGTTGCATGTGTGTGTGTGTATGTCTGACTCTCCTACCTTGGCCTGCTGTAACTATGTACAGTACCAGTCAAAAGTTTGGACACCTACTCATTCAAGGGTTCTTATTTTTACAATTTTCTACATTGTAGATTAATAGTGAAGACATCAACACTATGAAACAACACATATGGAATCATGTAGTAAGCTAAAAAAGTGTGAGATTTCTTCCTTTATCTTGATGACAACTTTGCACACTCTTGGCATTCTCTCAGCCAGAGTCATCAGTAGTCACTTGCAATGCAATTCAATTAACAGGTGTGCCTTGTTAAAAGTTCATTTGTGGAATTTCTTTCCTTCTTAAATGCCTCTGAACCAATCAGTTGTGTTGTGACAAGATAAGGGTGGTATATGGTAAAATACCAAAGTTCATATTATGGCAAGAACAGCACAAATAAGCAAAGAGAAACATTCTTTACTTTAAGACATGAAGGTCAGTCAATCAGTAAATTAAGAACTTTGAAAGTGCAGTCGCAAAAACCAACCGCTCTGATGAAACTGGCTCTCATGAGGACCGCCACAGGAAAGAAAGATCCAGAGTTACATCTGCTGCAGAAGCTAAGTTGAGTTACAAGCCTCAGAAATTGCAGCCCAAATAAATGCTTCACGGAGTTCAAGTAACAGACACATCTCAACATCAGCTGTTCAGAGGAGACTGCATGAATCAGGCCTTCATGGTCGAATTGCTGCAAAGAAACTACTACAGGACACCAAGAAGAGACTTTCTTGGGCCAAGAAACACTGTCAGTGAATAATTTAGAATTCAAGGCACACTTATTAACCAGCATGGCTACCACAGCATTCTGCAGCAATACTCCATCCCATCTGGTTTGCGCTTAATGGGACTATCATTTGTTTTTCAACAGGACAATGCCCCAACATACCTCCAGGCTGTGTAAGGGCTATTTGACCAAGAAGGAGAGTGATGGAGTGCTGCATCAGATGACCTGGCCTCCACAATCCCCCAACCTCAACCCAATTGAGATGGTTTGGGATAAGCTGGACCGCAGAGTTAAGGAAAAGCCAACAAGTGCAACTCCTTCAAGACTCTTGGAAAAGCATTCCTGGTGAAGCTGCTTGACAGAATGCCGAGAGTGTGCAAAGCTGTTATCATGGCAAAGGGTGGCTACTTTGAAGAAACAAAAATATTTTTTTATTTAACACTTTTGTTTACTTCATGATTCAATGTGTTATTTTATAGTTGATGTCTTCACTATTATTCCACAATGTAGAAAATAGTAAAAATTAAGAAAAACCCTTGAATGAGTAGCTTTTTCCAAACTTTTGACTGGTACTGTATGAGTGAGATTCCTGAACCAAGTGTTTTTATCATTCTAGATTGCAGCCCGTAGCAACAAGAAGCACTGCGATATGTGTGGACACAAGAAGGACAGGATGAAACAGTACACATGAATGAAGTGCAAGAAATACATTTGCAACACAGTAAAACTCTGTCCCTCATGTGGTGTGTATACCAGCCTTAATTTGTGTTTAATGGGGCTCATATATTATTTTCATAAAATACTGTATGTACAATTTGTCCTTCCAATTTGTTCAGTTCAAAGCAATAAACATCAAGTGATAAAAACCTTTTCATTTATTTGTTAAAGATAAACATGATTTATTCCATCCATGTCTTGATTATAATTGATTTCTTTCCAAAAATCTCTTTTTAAAAAGAAAATGAATAGCGCTTTTATTGATAAATGTGATCTAGTAGAGATTAATAGCAAATATTAACCATGTATGCTGTAATTGATATAAGCACTGATATCAATGCTGTAATTGATAAGTTAACTTCTAAGTGTAAGTATTTTTAGATAAATTGTTATGGTTGTATTGTTTTAAAAACCCAGTAATGTTGTGGATCCATCGGACCCGCGAAAAATGGATGAATAACAAAAACACCACAAAAGGGTTAAAAGCATTAAAAATAATTGTAATTTCAGTGTACTTCCTGAATAGACTGGAATTTAAATGGCATTGACCTCAACCCTGACTTGTACAGCAAGATGCAATAGTTGTGACTCATAAGCTTTTTTAAAACTAACATACCTGTCACGTTATATAATGCTCAGAGACAGGCGCAGGAATACGTAATAGGTGGGTTTTATTACGCCACCCAAAAATACGTCATGAAAAAGGCCCGGGGACGAAGCCCAAAACAAACACAAATAGAAAATACACAGGGATGCAACCCAAACAAAAGAGCGAGGTTTAAACCTTTAACAATTACACGAGATGAGACCCGTAATAACAAGTGCACAATACACGTGGCGCGAAAGCCGAAACAACAAAGCACAGGTGCTCACAAGACCAATGGACATGGGAACAATAACCGACAAGGACAATTGGGGACCAGAGGGCACATATATAACATACTAATCAGGGGGAATGTGAACCAGGTGTGCGTAATGAGACAAGACAGTCCGGGGTTGGTGGTAATGAATCCAGTTCAGTGACACCTAGAAAGCCGGTGATGTAGACCTCCGGAGCTGGTGAATGGAATGAGCAGCAGTACCAGGGGAACCGTGACAATACCGACATTTAGCATCACCAGAATCTTTTCCTCATTTCTCTGGAAACAAAATCCTTCAAAAAAATAGATTAAATATGACTTTGCGATTCTTGGCAATGAAACCATGGCCAACTAACTGCCCTCTCTTGAAGTGAGAGAGAGCCCCTATGGCTTTCCCTGGCCATGATGAATATCTTCATTCAGATTGATTAATATATAATTATTACACATCCACACAGAAACCTGTACAGATGGTCCGTTAAAGAAGAACACATTATGGCTCAAATTAACTGCCTTAAGATTAAACATTAATTTCAAGTGGATATCATGGATATTAATTTATGGCTTATATTAAGGCTAAATACACAAATTGTTTAGATTTTTTTGGGGGTGGGGGGATATGTATTTATTGGTGTGCCAGTTAATTGGTTCAATTATTCTGGACAGACCTCTACAGACTTATTACTGTGTATTTCATTGATAGAATCCCCACATTCAAATGGACTCTCATGGTCTTGGAATGTAATGCAATAGAATGTATGTAAATATGTTTTTACTTCGTTTAATGCATTATTTACTTTCATGAGGTCATGGTGAAAAAAACAAAATGTGGATGAAAAAGTTGTGTAATCACTTTCGGGTTGCAATTCCACTGCACTTCTATTCCACTCCACTTCTATTCCCTATAGAGTATGTTGTTTTGAATTAGAACCATCTGTATTTCTGACAGCAGCAATAACAATAAAGGATCATCACACTATCCCCTTAAAGGGCAACTCCCCCACTTTTCAACCTTGTTTTCGTTATTGCCAGCATAATACCAGGGTCAACATGTGTGAAAACGGCCCATTTCTATGTTTTGTAAAAAAAATATATATATATACAGTAGGGGAAAAAAGTATTTGATCCCCTGCTGATTTTGTACGTTTGCCCACTTACAAAGAAATGATCGGTCTATCATTTTAAAAATGGTAGGTTTATATGAACAGTGAGACAGAATAACAACAACTAAAAAATCCAGAAAAACACATGTCAAAAATGTTATAAATTGATTTGCATTTTAATGAGGGAAATAAGTATTTGACCCCTCTGCAAAACACCCCCAAAGCATAATGTTTCCACCTCCATGTTTGACGGTGGAGATGGTGTTCTTGGGGTCATAGGCAGCATTCCTCCTCCTCCAAACACGGCGAGTTGAGTTGATGCCAAAGAGCTCCATTTTGGTCTCATCTGACCACAACACTTTCACCAGTTGTCCTCTGAGTCATTCAGATGTTCATTGGCAAACTTCAGACGGGCATGTATATGTATTCTTGAGCAGGGGGACCTTGCGGGCGCTGCAGGATTTCAGTCCTTCACGGCGTAGTGTGTTACCAATTGTTTTCTTGGTGACTATGGTCCCAGCTGCCTTGAGATCATTGACAAGATCCTCCCGTGTAGTTCTGTGCTGATTCCTCACCGTTCTCATGATCATTGCAACCCCACGAGGTAAGATCTTGCATGGAGCCCCAGGCTGAGGGATATTGACAGTTCTTTTGTGTTTCTTCCATTTGCAAATAATCGCACCCAATGTTGTCACCTTCTCACCTAGCTGCTTGGCGATGGTCTTGTAGCCCATTCCAGCCTTGTGTAGGTTTACAATCTTGTCCCTGACATCCTTGGAGAGCTCTTTGGTCTTGGCGATGGTGGAGAGTTTGGAATCTGATTGATTGATTGCTTCTGTGGACAGGTGTCTTTTTTACAGGTAACAAGCTGCGGTTAGAATCACACCCTCTAAGAGTGTGCTCCTAATCTCAGCTCATTACCTGTATAAAAGACACCTGGGAGCCAGAAATCTTTCTGATTGAGAGGGGGTCAAATATTTATTTCCCTCATTAAAATGCAAAACAATTTATAACATTTTTGACATGCGTTTTTCTCGATATTTTTGTTGTTATTCTGTCTCTCACTGTTCAAATAAACCTACCATTGAAATTATAGACTGATCCTTTCTTTATCAGTGGGCAAACCTACAAAATCAGCGGGGGATCAAATACTTTTTTCCCCCACTGTATATTGTTAGGTTCTAATTTCAGAGTAAATAACTCACGGACACTAGAGAAGCTTAACCAAGTTGTCACGTCCTGACCAGTAAGGGGTCATTTTGTTATTATAGTATGGTCAGGGCGTGGCAGAGGGTGTTTGTTTTGGGTGTTTTGGGTTTATATCTATGTTATTCTTTTTCTATGTTTAGTATCTAGTTTTTCTATTTCTATGTTTGGTTTTGGTAATGACCTCCAATTAGAGGCAGCTGGTCGTGGTTGTCTCTAATTGGAGGCCATATTTAGTTGTGTTTGTTTCACTTGTGTTTTGTGGGTGGTTACGTTCTGTTTAGTTAATGTTCCTGACAAAACTGTTGTTTTTTCTTTGTTTATTGTGGTCTCAGTAATAAATATTTAATGATGAGCACTCAACACGCTGCGCCTTGGTCTACTCCTTCAGACGGCCGTTACACAAGTTTAATTTTTCCCAAAGGGTTGACACAGCTGTATTCAGACAAAAGAACATGTTCTCACCATCACAATTATATATACCCCACTTTGGACACTCCTCCTTCTCTCCAATCCTTACATCTTATGGTTCGACAGGAAGAGGGTAACAGGTTACTAAACCCTTATTACTCCCTTCAGGGGATCTGACCTGACCTCCTGAACTCAACCCCTCCTTAGCCTAATCCACAGATGTCTATCCACTCCCCTATAGCAATCCTGTGATCTCCTCTCGTCCACCCAGCCACTCTGTCTTTCTACAGATCTCACTATATACTGTGTCTGATCTATCATGTCTTTAATATCTCAATGTTCAAAGTTTAGCCCGAATCCAACAATGTTAAAAAGTTCTACCCGATGACATCATCAAAAGTGAAAACATTTTAAAAACAGTACTATAAGATCACGGCTACGTGGGAAGGAGGAAAATACCTTCATTTGGGCTAGAAACTCGTTGCAGGTTTTGAAAATCACAGTTTTTTCCATTTTCATCCTACTGTGTAATGTCACAGCGAAGCATTTTTTCAAATCAAATCAAATCTATTTCTAAAGCTATTTGTACATCAGCAGATGTTACAAAGTGCTTATACAGAAATCCAGCCTAAAACCCCAAACAGCAAACAATGCAGACGTAGGAGCACAGTGGATAGGAAAAACTCCCTGGAAAGGCAGGAACCTAGGAAGAAGCCTACAGAGGAACAAGGCTCTGAGGGGTGGCCAGTCCTCTTCTGTTTGTGCCGGGTGGAGATTATAAGAGTACATGGCCATTTAGGCTAAATTGTTCTTCAAGATGTTCAAAAGTTCATA
This sequence comes from Salmo trutta, assembly GCF_901001165.1. NCBI lineage: Eukaryota > Metazoa > Chordata > Actinopteri > Salmoniformes > Salmonidae > Salmo > Salmo trutta. The sequence continues at coordinate 3,700,620 of NC_042963.1, read as the reverse complement.
GATGACTATCAGGGTCAAATAATAATCCCAGTGGTTATTGAGAGTGCAACAGGTCAGCACAGGGTCAGTTGGCTTTTCATAGCTAAGAATTCAGAGGTCGAGACAGTAAGTACGGTAGAGGGAGAGAGAGAGAGCTATGGAGAGTCGAAAACAATTTCTCATTGCAATCCACAATATTTAATCCCTGGCCTAGGTTAGGTAAAACGTGATCTCATATGTCTTCCTTCACATAGAAACTGTAATTTCTATGAACCACTTAATGATCGAACAGAGACTATACACCCCTAGGTAAAAGTTACATTCTTGCTAATCTCAAAATGATTAGTTGTTGCTCTTTTGAAAAAGATGTAAACTCTTGTATAGCAGCATTTCCTGCTAATGCACTAGGTTCCAGTATCACCTTACACTCATTCTTTCAATGCCCAATAGTCCCACATCTAAAACAGGGAGATATCTCCTTAAGCTTTGATGTTTTTTCGCTATGTTTCTTTGTCTTATCTTGGGCATTCAAACTATAGGTAGTGATTTTCTCTATGGCCCTATTAACCCCTCGCACGTCTGCGAGGTGTGCGGAGTTATATTCCACTCTCAAAACATCGTCTTGAATTACATCTACTACCCCGCAATTACCGTTTTGATCACAGGGTTCAAACCTGCCATCAAAGCAGAAGTGCAAAATCTATCAATACACTCTCGTTCCCAGTCTTTCTGTGGTAGCGTACAGGTACTCATTCCGGGTTTATCGTGATACATTTTTGTTGATAGAATGTTGACATCAAAGCGCTGGTATACTGAGCTTTTGATTCTGGTTTTATGTCTTTATGCCAAGTCATAATTGCCTCCCTGAATTTGCAAAATTTTTCCCATATTCCAGCTGAATAGGTAGAATGCTTGTGCGCTTCTTTCAGCGCTTCCATGGCTTTTATAAAAATCTGCTAGCTCTATATTAGAGGGAGAATCGGAGCCGTTTGTCACCATATCAATAGTTATTATTCTCTAAACTCTCCCGACGGTGTTTAGGGTATCTTAGATTACTTCACTCCCGAATATAATACACAGCTTCTATTAACTATTTTGTAGAATAGCACTACACACTTCCCCGGATAATAAATAATTGGTCACGGAACTTAATACCTTGTATTTAGAACCGATACCATAGCGTCTGCAAATGTATTACTGGAGAATACGGATTACTTATTTCCACCGATATCCCTATTATTGATAACACACATCACCAGAATGATTCACACTTGTCTTCCTATAACCCCGGACATGGCCAACCAGGCAGGATATAACCCCACCAACTTTGCCAAAGCACAGCCCCCACACCAATAGAGGGATATCAACAGACCACCAACTTACTACCCTTAGACAAGGCTGAGTATAGCCCACGAAGATCTCCTCCACCGCACAAGCCCAAGGGGGTGCAAAGCAGGACAAGAAGATCACGTCAGTGACTCAACCCACTGAAGGGATGCACCCCTCCTAGGGACGGCATGGAAGAGCACCAGTAAGCCAGTGACTCAGTCCCAGTAATAGGGTCAGAGGCAGAGAATCCCAGTGGAGAGAGAAGGGAGCCGGCCAGGCAGAGACAGCAAGGGCGGTACGTTGTGGTTTGTCGCTCCAGGTTTTTACAACCTTTCTTCTGATCTTTTTAACCACAGATCACAGAAACGCGCTGTTTTCCATATGTAGACAGTAGGCACTGGTTTGGTGCTTGGGGAAGATGAATATTAGGTTGAAAAGTGGTGGAATAGTACTTAAAGAGCAACAGACTGGCTTTAATATGATTTTATCATTGAGTGTTCTTCAGTAAAACCCTGTCTGTAGCCTACATCAGTTGAAGACACAGACAAACAATAATAATAATTGGTCAACATGGGACAACAGGAACATCTCATCTCTGCACAAATTCCTGGTCATTACGAGTTATGAGTGCACTTTCTATGAACGTTTGTTCAACATTTGAGGAGCTGTCTGATCTGTACTGAAATTTCAGTGATGTCATTGGCATTGGTAAGAAAATAGTTACACTATTGCCCCCTGTTGATTTTATATTGGAATTACATACACTAATGCACTTTCGAAGCACTCTGAATAACTAACTGTTCACTGAAGAGTGTTGTCTGAAATAGTACATACCAAGCTGTATGTTAATATTTGATTTTTTAATTGATTTTTAATCCCAGCCCCCGTCCCCGCAGGAGGCCTTTTGCCTTTTGGTAGGCCGTCATTGTAAATAAGAATTTGTTCTTAACTGACTTGCCTAGTTATTAAATAAAGGTTAAATAAAAATACAAAAATAAATAGGAGAACTCCAATGTTATTGGTTAATGGATGGAATAACCACCCACCTGTTTTATAATTCAATGTTGAATGACCTGCAAGTTCTCTTAGGCGAGTTTTTGAGATATCAATAGACAGCAAACCGAAATACAGAAAAATTGTTGAGCAATTAATATTGAGGGGAATGGGAATCTGATATGTGGTTTATAATTTAAAATCTCTAGATAAGTCAGTGAGCACTAGAGATGTGGCTAACTGCATCACATCATAAATATTCCTTACCCAAGCACTAAATTATTAAACTAGGGGTAGGATTAGGATTAGGGTTGTGTTTGAGGCTAGGGTTAGGGTTGAAACCGGATGTGGACATTAAGCTATGGTAAAGGTGTGGCGTCAGTATGCATGTGTGCGGGCGTATGTATAGTGTGTGTGTGTGTGTGTGTGTGTGTGTGTGTGTGTGTGTGTGTGTGTGTGTGTGTGTGTGTGTGTGTGTGTGTGTGAGTGTGTGTGTGTGTGTGTGTGTGTGTGTGTGTGTGTGTGTGTGTGTGTGTGTGTGTGTGTCTGTGTGTGTGTGTGTGTGTGTGTGTGTGTGTGTGTGTGTGTGTGTGTGTGTTCGGGTGTCAGAAGTATGTATGAATGTGTGGGTAGAGTCCAGTGTGTGTGTGTGTGCATAGAGTCAATGCAGGTAGTCCGAGTGGCCATTTGATTAGCTATTTAGCAGTCTTATGGTTTGAGGGCAGAGGCTGCCTGTGTGTGCCGTTTCTGTGACTTCTGTTGCACTGACAGCTTCCACTCTTGTTTGCGGCAGAATTGAGTGGGGAAAGTTATTAATGCTATCAAAACCATAGAAACTCTTGGTGGCAAAACTCTGCAAAGGCAGCCTGAAAAGTAGCTGCATAAATATAGGGACAAAATCACAAAATTGGCAACACTGATTTTATTCCTGTCTCCTGCTGGTCGTTATCCTTCCTCTTACTGGGACAGTTATATCTACATTTAACCCGGTACCTCTTTCGCCCAAATGAATTTTCGCCTTTGTTTAATGATTGAGTTCCCACCGCTTGTTGGACATTTATTTTGAAGGCACGTCTCAATAACAACTGCACGAGGACAGACAGTGACTGACAGGCTGACACACACGTCACAGTTACAAGTAGAGTAGCTAGCTAGAAATTGTGCAAAAATGTGTTTTTCAAAGCAAAGAAAAGTAGACAATGAATGTAGGGTGTTCAAGCAAGAGTGGACATCGAAATATGTCTTTATTGAGGTATCAAGGAAAGCTGTGTGCTTAGTGTGCAAAAAGAGCATCGCTGTCTTGACAGACAACAACTTGTCCCGACACTTCCAGACGAATGCCGAGAAATACAGGAATATGTCTTCTGAGCAGAGGACAAGTGCATCAAAAGAGTTTCTTTCTCAGTTCTCAGACTTTTCGCAAAACTGCATTCAGCAAACAACGGAATTACGAGAGCTAGCTATGTACTGTCCCACAAAATTGCTAAACATAGCAAGTTATTCGCTGAGGGCGAATTCTTTAAAGAATGTTTAATTAACTCTGCAGCAATACTTTTGCCCCGACAAGAAAGAGCTGTTTGAAAATGTTTGCCTCAAGACGAACAGTGACATGGTGTGTTGAGGACATCGCAGAGAATATGGAACAACAGTTGAAAGACAAGGTAACCTATTTCACCTATTTCTCCTTGGCCCTGGATGAGAGCAGTGATGCACGTGACACAGCGCAGTTGAAATTCTTACGAGGCATAACCCCAGACTTTTAAATTACAGAGGAGCTTGCTTCAATGCAGTCAATGAAGAGCACAAGGAAAGATTTATTGGAGGAGGTTAAGTGTGAGACAAAGCTGGGACTGAGTTTTAAAAATGTATACAGTGTGACCACTGCTGGGTGCCCAAACTTGACAGGAATTTTTTGGGGCCTTTTGAAAAGGATACAGATAAAGTAGCTGAGCTGAACCCAGATCAGAAAAATATTTTCCTGCATTGCATCATTCATTATTCATCAGAAGGTGCTCTGTACTGAAAATGAGCCATGTTGTTGATACAGTCACTAAAGTGGTAAACTTCATAAGAGCAAAATCTTTAAACCACAGGCAGTTTGTCTCACTGTTGGAAGAGACAGAGTTGGGTCATGCAGATCTCCCCTACCACACAAACGTGAGATGGCTGAGTTTGGGGAAGTGGCTTAAAAGGGTGTGGGACCTGAAGTCAGAGATTGCTGAGTTTTTGCAAATAATAGGAAAATATGTGGATTTCCCTCAACTGCAAGATAAAGAATGGTTGGCTGATTTTGCCTTCACCGTGGACATCATGGCCCTCATGAATGAACTGAATTCCAAACTACAAGGGAAAGGCCTTTTTGCACATCAGATGAACAGCCTTGTCAAAGCCTTCAAGGGAAAATGACTCCACCTGAACTGCCAAGTAGAAGCCAACAATCTCACCCACCTTCCGACACTACTAGTCTGTACCAGCGGGAGAACAGTGAGTTTTCTCGTCGTTTTGAGGATTTCAAAGTGTTGGAAAATGACATGCTGTTGGTTTCCTCTCCTTTCACCTTCAATGTGGATAACGCTCCCACTGACCTGCAACTTGAGCTTATCGATCTTCAGTCTGATGCAGTGATTGGAGAACTATTCAAAACAATGTCACTGACGAGGTTCTATGCATCTCTCGATGAACAAAACTTTCCAAAGATTAGGAGTCATGCTCAGAAGATGTTTCTACTGTTTGGGTCAACCTATGTATGTGAACAGACATTTTAAGTGATGAAATATAACAAGTCAAGGCACAGATCATCTCTTACTGACTCTCACCTCTCAGCAATCCTGTGCATAGCGACGTCAGAAACTATACCTGACTTCACTGCTCTAGTCAATGCCTATCAGAGACTTCACTCCTCACGCTGATTGAGTAGTTTAAATGTAATGTTGAGCTCTCTCTTTCTTGTTTTTGTGCATACCCGTTAACAAGAGTTCTGTCTGTGATGCTGAATGCACAGTGTACTTTTCCCTCCGTGTAGTTCATTGCATGTTTAATAATGAAAATACCGACCAAAAGGAGAATATGGATGTGGTTTATTTCTGTGCATGTTAAAAAGTAAAATAAGAAGCATATCTGGATGTGATTTACAGTAGATATATCTGTCAACACAGTCATACACATGATGTATAAATCTGTAATATGATTCTGGCCCTCGATGGCAAAAATATATTCGAATGTGGCCCTCCATGGAAAATAATTGCCCAGGCCTGATCTACACTGATTGAAGTTGATTTAACAAGTGACATCAATAAGGGATCATAGCTTTCACCTGGATTCACCTGGTCAGTCTATGTCATGGAAAGGGCAGTTCTTCATGTTTTGTATACTCAAGTGTATATTCCTGGAATTGTTATACTATAAATTACTCTCAAAAGATTTTGGCTTATTTCATAGAGATAAATATCCATATCTAGATGAATATTACCCGTTTTAGCAGGGACATTGCTGTTGAGGGCTTCCACCATTTAAAAGTAGTCAACTGGGTGGGGATTACTATGGGTTAGGACTTGAGAGTGATTATTGTCAAATTGGGTTGCCTATGTGTTGTAAATGGCTTTAAGCTATCAACGCCATGTAGTTGGCACAACAGATGATGGCGCTGCCCATGCTGTCACAGAATGGCACAGATAAAGATTAAATCCATTTCTATGGTTTATTTACGGTATTGGGATGCCCTCTACTGTATGTTTATTTACTCAACTTTTATAATTAAAACATTTCTGCATGTAAATATGAAGTACCAAAGTACACACAGTACTCCAACACACACCAATTCAGCCAAGATCTTCACTTAGATCCTGATGGTAAAGGCGGCTTTCACTACCTGTCTGCATGCCTGCCTATCTGCCTTTCTAATTGACTTATCAATACCCCAGGAGTAGTGTACATGAATTGTAGGGTTAGGGTCAATTATGTATTATGTAGCTCATTGGTTAGGGTCAGTGTACATGAATTCCAGACAGAGATGTCTCCATCTACTGGACGCTGGCTTCATTACAACTCCAATAAGGCTGGTGAACAGTCTGTTCTGTTGGCATGGTTCGCCTCTTATTTCCACTTACATTCAATTAATTCCCACACTTCGAGTATAAGATAGGAAACATAAGTAGGATTTAGGCCTGGTTTCAATCAGATTGAGTGGTAACCCCTGTTAGTCGACAAACGCATAGCTTTTAATTGCTTTTGTTTAGGCGTGTCAGAGGTGTAATTGCGTTAGAGCTGTCAAATCCACAATCGGCACCTAGCGATATCTATTGCGGATATTGCCATTTTATGCACCTATTCGCATTAGTAGAAATCCCATTCAGCTGTTACAAGTAGGAAACAAAAAAAGAGTATGAAATGTATGCACTACTTTCAGTCGCTCAACATAAGAGCGTCTGCTAAATTACTAAAATGTAAAATGATTAGGCTGATATAATTATTATTTACATTCATTATTTTTAATTTGAGTGTAATAATTTTTTAAAGCCTACACTTTCTCGATCTGAACTTCTAGTGCGGCTGGGATATGAGGACGGGTGTGGTTTCACGACAATGAACGCAAGAGCAGCCGGTCACAGATTTGACAGCTCTAACACACTTTCTAAACAAAAGCAATGAAAAGCTTGTTGGCTGACGCAATTTACCGCTGATCTTAACCCAGGCCTGTATCAGGTAGGCCTAGGGATCCTGTGTAGTGTATAAAAAGAGACAGACAATACAGAGGCAGACAGAAATTAACAGCCCATTACAAGCGGTAAATTTTATTATGGGATAACAGCACATAAAGCACATCTAAAATCGATGTGTCCAATGCACTTTTAATAAAGGTAATATTAAAGGTACAGTTTCTAAGTACAATATAACAACATTCATATTAGAATGGAAAGTATTTAAAAGACAACATTACATTTCTTATTTTTCTTTACAGCTGTATTTACAAAATGAATCAAAATACGTATTTCCATATTTAAGAATCAGACAAGAAGGAGCAAGACTACTTTTGTGAATAGACTACCTGCTAAAGAGAGTTCAAAAGAGCTGGATAAAAAGGTACATGATCATCTGTTCCCATTGTAAGATCAGTAGCAAACATGTGACTTAAAAATTTGTGACAACCACACACTGGTTTCCTCTTTTTTCCCCCCACAGTTCATACTTCTTTTGCATGAAGCAATACCCCACCCACACTCCACCCTCATATTAAGTTACCCCAACCCCTTGAGCTCACATTAAACACAGAACATTAAAGAAATTCAGATGTGTTGTATGCATATTTTTCATACACATATGAATAGTTGAAATACAATGCATTAGTCAATTTTCTGTTCTCAATAAAGAAATCAAAATGTTATGATCATAAAACAAAGTGAAAAACATCTATGTGGATTGTCCATTCTTTTGTAAAATCCAGAACCTGGTTCAGCAGGTCATCTTTTATGCAATATTGTCAGCCAGAATGTAAATCATCGATTTGACCATTTTACATTACATCCTTCCCAGTTACGCTACTCAGATAAGAGGGAGAAACTTATTTCTATTAACTGTAATATCTATCATGGTGCCTTAAATAAACAAGGAAATTATCTAGTACTTATAATGACAGAATATGAAAAACGTTGAAACACATGAGTGACAGAGTTCACCTACTTGTGCAAATACATTGTCAGTTGAGTACATGTTTGGAAAACAAAACAAATTGTACCATTTATGCATCATGTAACACTGAGAGGCACTCAGTGTAGTACATTGTGTATCATTGCAAGCATATACTGGCTGATATTTGCTACAGAGTGAAAAGAAAAAGGTTAAAAAAAACTTGTAACCTCTAATGGTGATATTTTTCATGTACATTTGTAATAATAGCACCAACTGTGGTGCCAAAGTTCTAAGCTGGTCTCAAGAAACTAATGTTTCAGGGCAGTCTAACTTTGAAATAAAGAAGCTATAAAATGACAATGTTAAATGGACAATTGCACAGTACTTTTAAGTAAAGTACTACACAGCTAAAAGGTAAATACTCAGCATTTGCCAGTATGACCAGCTACAGCTTCAGCAAGTGGTTTTTACAATCAGAACAAATAAAAACACAATACTGCTGTTTCAGCCTGCAGATGATTTTTTTCAGAAATCAGAAAAGCAACCTTAAATAACCTGTTAATTAGCAGATACTGGATTCACTAATCATTTTAAAGTGAGAAGGAAATAAGAGCCTTATCCCAGGACTAGCACACTGATACAGGTACTGGCTGGGTATTGAAGTAAATTCACCACTATCATAATCATTACCATTGTCATGATTATTTATTGAGTCCTAATATCAAATAATGCACCAATACTCAATGAAATTAATGAACTAATAGGGTTGCCTAGTCTAGGAATCAGGACATTGTCCACAAGCACCACACATCAGGATAACACAAAATAAATGTTGGCACACCCTACCACTATCAAACTAATTCTAAAGGAGAGAAGCATACTAAAAACAGAGATATTGTACAGCATGGTGTATTTGATAAACTGATACATATTTGCACTGAGTAGGCCTTAGTAGCAGTATATTCTTCTTACCTATACAGAATGAAGTTACAAAGTTATCTTTATACATGTGATCAATAATAACATTAAATATTGTGGATTAAAAGCAGAGGATGAGGGAGAGAGAAAGAGAGAGAAATGAATATATACAGGCCAGGCCATATGTGGTTGTTACCCTCCACCTGGGAACAGAACCAGTCAAATATACAGACGAAACAATAACAACCAGAACAAAATAACACAAATTAAAACCAAAAGTGATAAATTAGAGGTGTATTTACATGCAGATGTCCAAAGCCTAAGCACAAAATAACAAATAATACACCACATATATTATTGCTTGACATTCGTTTATGGCTAGAAGTTTTTTTTTTTTTTTTTCAAAAACATTTTTGTTCGTTTTTTTTTACTATATTCTAAAATGTATTGTTATCTTAAAACTGTATCAGATGTGCTTTGGAAGATGAGAGTATTGTTAAAATGCTATGAAATTGACTGACAGATCTGGGTAACACCTTAAAACTTCAAAAGACGACACAGTTGTAAACATGACATTACACCTATCATTACAATCTATATTCTATGGCAAATAAATAGGAGTCCCATGCCTCAGACAGTCAAAGCATCAACATAACACGTATGACAAGCAGGATGGTGAGTTGTTTGCTGTCTCTTTCATAACAATTATTCTGCACTGAACACATACGACTGAGTGGTTAGTCATTTGCTCCAGCGCGCTTTGAAGGACTATAAATTGTATCGAGGCATTATGTCATGCTTATAACACTTGAGCGCTACATGGGATGGCTCATTCTCAGTGTTACCAAAACCTTTCAAATCCAGGGAACACTAAGCCTTAACAGACTCCTCATCCACACAACCCTGTTCCTCTTAGTTTATTAAAAAGCCTTGTCTGGGGTTTGTCTTATGCACACAGTGAGTAAACAAACACACTTACACACACGCACACTATTGCTTGTTTACACGAGTGCCACAGAGAGCAGAGACAGAAGGAGCATAAGGTGTTATTTACATTGATAGACTAGCAGACTCAGTGATCCTTTGCGAAACATGTCTCAAATGACAGCATGCATGATGACTTATCCCCCCACACCATGTGGGTGCAGAGATGTTTGTTGAAAGTGTCACAGACACAAAGGATCCAATTCCTCTGATTTATCCCCATTGTCTAATCAATACTGCTAACAAACTGTACACGGAACAAAGACAAGAAGGACATAACAACACAGTGAACAGAAAGTGGTAAGAAATGACTGCTTTTTGTTCTGGGTTGATGCTGCAATTGCTTGACAAAGAGACCTTTAATTTAGGACCGGTTTGATCGATTTAGAGACAGAGAATGACATCTGTGTTTCAGGAAATGGGATTCCACTCTAGTGGCTTCCCGGCAGAAACCCGTAATAGTTACACAAAGCTACCACATAGTTCTTGGCTGAGAATATGCTGCTTCCCCTGTCTGTCTGTCTGTCTGTCTGTCTGTCTGTCTGTCTGTCTGTCTGTCTTTTTCTGTCTGTCTGTTAACTCCCTGAGCATCCATATCTCTCCCACTGGGCCACAGGCCAGGCCCGCTGTCACCTGGATTGTCAATCACTGGTTGAGACAGACTGGGTTTCACTGGTTAGTAGTCTGAGGCTACTGCTGGCCACCTAGGCCAATACATATCAAAATAACATTGGACCATTACAGAGATTATTACTTAGGTACAGCATTAATACAGCCTAAAGAAGAAATATTTAATATTGCGTAAGTATATTTGGTTTATCTAACAAAGAGGGTAATCAAATCATAAGTTGGTGACATTGACCCTGGTGACACCATTTTAGTCCAAATGTAGTATGTTATTATTGGAATTGTATGCAATATAAATAAACTGCATATCAAATAAAACATATTCTGTATGGCCAATGGGAAAACTGACTGTAAACATGGGAAAATAAAGTTTGTTTTTATTATGAGCTTGACTTCTAGGGCATAGTTAGAATTTCTGGTGCTTAGCCAACAGCTCCTAAAGTACTGTACATCAGCAATGGGAAATACAACTCAGCAATGAATTTCACATGTTCTTCCTAACCACTTATTATCGAACATCCCTGAACAACACATGAACTATACCTAATGAGGACCAACAACACAACAGAAACAATTTCAAACAGAAAGCGTAAAATAACTCTTCCCTGAGGGGTGACAGCACAAGACTTTCTGTCTTGTACAAATTGCACGGCAGAGGAATCATTGTGTGCAAACAGAAAAACAAACCAAACCACTATGGTAAGGGTTGTGTCAAAACTGTAACCATGCTGTGTTGGGTAATCTAAAGGGATATCAGGATTATAATGGGAATTCTATACAAGCCACCACTGAGTTTTTTGGAATGTCAGATCAATCCATTCTATATTATGGACAGGTAGACCGTCAACGCAGGAGCAGGAACTACTGTATGGCACATCCAGGGTTTTTACTACCGCTTCTCTACCACACTGACAAGAAAGACACACTAAAAAAACAGAACCACGACAACGAAGCATTGACGATAGCACTTGTTCTACCATTGTCATGTTTCTTTCCTAGTCATACACTACAAACAACAGCTTCTCTAATTATTGCGGGAATATAGTAAGTGCTGCCTGAATTCTCTTTCTCTCCCCCTCTCTTTCATGAGTTTAATTCACTATACATGTTACAAAAATAGAAGCTTTACTACCAGACAAGGCTTTGAATATTACAATTCCTTCTTCCCCGTTCCTTTTCTGTCCCATAACAAATGTCATAGCTGGGCTGAGGCCTTAGGGAAGAGACAGTCACAATCACTCCTCCACAAACATGCTTATGTGTGAGGCTAACAAGATGGGTCAACAGCTGGTCAGAGAGGGCTGTGTGTGGACTGCTCTCTAACAGGCATTATATATCACCTGGCCTGCGGTGTCGCTACTCTCCACTAGATGGAGACGTTGGACTGAGCACAAACGAGAAAACATGTTGAGTACCAGGTTCATGTGTGCTTTTGTTTGAGATTGTATGCATGTGTGTCGGGGGTGTTATGCTAATAGGTGATGGGGTGAATGTGACCTGCCTGCCTCTCCAGACCATACCATGCTAGCCATCTCACAGGCAAACCCAACCTAACCAAACTTACCCAACCTAAACAAACCAACCCCACCCAGACCAGCAGTGTCTGCAGCTCCAAGGACTAGCCTCTGTGACCATGGTTCAACTTGTATTTCTTGTGCACATGCAACACATCACTAGGTAATATACAAGTCTTAAATTAAAGAAAGGTGCAAATAAAAGTGCCTTATCAATTCAACAATTAAGAATAGTCGGACTACTAATTTCATACATGTTATTTAAAATAGACTCTATAAACATAACTTTTTTTTGTATAGTAAGTACTTATGACCGTATACCCTGTAGTATATTATAAAACAGGCGGGATGGACCCTTATCGTTGTGGTGGTGCCCTATGTTTCTCCCGGGCATCTGTCCACACAAGGTTCAATAGCAGATGGCCTTACATGATTTCACTAAGCAACCATGATGGATGGAGTCTTTGACAACTAAAATCATTGCGTTTTGACTAGAATTACCAGAATTCTACTTTTCTTTTTAGACGATTGTCCATAGAGAGGTGCCGTTTACATTGCCACGCAGACGGAGCCTCTCCCAAAGTCACTGCGAGTTTTCATTCTAAGCACTGCGTTCCAAACATACAACTGAACACAGGAGAACAAGGGCTGAACTTGACCAAGACATGCACATTAGCAGCAATACATTTCCATTAGGAGATTGTAACATAATCTTCACCAAGGATTAATGCTATCCCAGCTATCTTCGTTAGGGTATATGATACAGTATAGGTTTAATAACAAATACATATTAACATGGATCTGTTTTCCAATGCAATAAGACATTGGACATTTGAGCTCCAGAGGGGAGGTGGAGATCCAGATCATTGGTGCTGAGGAGATTTTTAGGTTAGGCATGTGCATAGCCAAATTCAATATCATTTTCTCAATACAGTAAATTCTGTTTTGTAGAAACAAGTCAAAACAACGAGTGCTAATCAGTGAGAGATATCCTGGGAACATGCTGGAATGATGTGCATGAGAGGGTCAAGTTCATCCAGAGAGAAAGCACTGTCTCCAACTTCTCTTCATGTCCCTTGGGCTTAGAGTCCCACCTGGGTTCCAAACAGAGACAACTAATCCCAATGAAATAAACGGAGAGAATCAAACACCCACAACCCTCCCCTCAAGAAAAAAAAAGAAAGAAAAGTGTGCAGCGTGCCGGCCGTCCTGGTTTGCGCAGGGCACCGTTAAAGTGTCTCAGATTCATGCTCCCCATGACATTCCCCACAGTGGCCACGCTGGCACCTGGCAAGGCTGCTGGCTACCCGTCAACGGGCATGGACTGCTCAAAGTCCGATCCAAAGAGCTCCTTATATAAGGGGGGAAAGTGGGCACGCACAATGTCTGGGTATATTGCTTTGAAAGCCGTCAGCTTCTCTGTATGCCTGCTGCACAGCGCTCGCAGTGTTGACACCTTGCATATCAACTGTGTGGGGAAAAGAAAGGAGACAGGCTGTTATTTAGATTCACAGTAAGGCGAGGACATGGAGATCTCATGAAGATCTCTTCATTCACTCTCACAAACTGACCGCTAAATACTGATACAGGCACACACCAGAGGGAAATCTTGTAGACCTTTCTTACATACAGTCTCTGCGTATCTCTGCTCCAAAAATCTGCTCACTTAGTTTAGCTTCTGTATGATGCCAACTCTGAAATGTACTACTTGATTTAATATAATGTTCGTTCAATAGTGGATAACTGCATTACTGTACACGATCTTTGATGCTCCAGTAGAGTTCCGTTCTATATACTGTCCTTCCGTGAGATGACAGAAAGATGCAGTGGGTGTGTAGACAGACAGTGGGTGTACCTTGGTGAGTATGCCGTCCTCTCTGTGGTTCTTCTGCAGGACATGCTGCAGTGCCAGCTGGATCTTCTGCTGGAGTTTCTCCACCTTCACCTTCTCCTGGAGCCAGGACCGGTCTACACAGAGAAGAAACACACCCATTATCATCACCGCAAGGTTTTCGGAATCTACTGTGGATAAAGGTGTAATACTCAGTAAGACAGCAATCAGTAATACTGATGACTGACTTCTGTGTCTAATTGAGGAACATGCTGGATGGATGATTTTCAATGGAAGTTTGTTTAGAGTAGTTTCGAAGGTAAGAAGGTAAATAAGAGACTCTGCAGTGTATATATGCATGTCTGCCCCCCCCCCCCCCGCTTGTGTTTGTACTGCCAGTGACACCTACCTGCAGACATCAACACGAACGCGGAGAACAGGGCAATCTCATCCTCAGACAGGTGCATAGAACACAAGTTCTTCCCAAACTCGAAGACGGAGCTGATCAAGTCGTCACAGCCTGCCACAGCAAAGGACACAGACACAGAGAGATGGTTGGGGATGAAGATGAGGCAGTCTCACTCTTGATCTTTATTGGGAGAAAGGCACACAGGCAGAGAGAGGAGGTGCAGTGCACTGACAGCACAGGAGAGCGTCTGAGGTGGAACTGCCAATGCTTTTACTGACTTTTCCCTCCCAGACTAGTCACATTCTGGCAGTTGGGTGGCATTACGCAACCCAGAATGAGGTCACTAATGAGTCTTTTAGTTAGATCAATTATTGAGGATTGTGGGAGACAGGCTGATGCCAGTACAGCTCTGGAGCCCCATCACTCTGCCTCCCCAGGCCCGAGCCTCTTCTCTATCCGGAGCAGTGTCTGACTGACTGTCTGACTGACTGACTGTCTGACTGACTGACACTGGGAGGCTTGTTAGGGAGGTCACACTCATGACACTGAATAGCACAGCATTGTTACTCTTCAGTCTTGCACACAAGCACGATTGTGCATACACAACACACACACAGAGATCTGTTTAGGCTTTCATACTACAGTTTCGCACTGCCGCAAGGACACATTCATTTCCTCCAAAGGCATTTGGATGCACGGGAAAATACACTGTGGAGTGTCTTAGTAATGACATGGCATTCAAAAGCAAATGCTATTTGCTTACACCTGCCATATTCTATGGCGCTTTCAATGATGGTTTTGATATAACTCTCCCAAAAGGCACTCAATCTGGATTTATTTATTCCATCTTAACAGGAGCCATATGCAGCAGCAGTGGCTCAGTAACAACTCTATTCTGCCATATGTATCCACTGGGGAGAGGAGAGATCCAGGTGAGGTAAGGATGAGTTCTCAGTGTTAGCTTCCTGGACCTCAGAACTTTGTGGAGGGACATAAAGAGATACACCAACTTTGACTGTTATATGAAGCAATGCATGCTTACACAAACACACACAATGCACCGCACACACGTGCACGCCCCAATGCACCGCACACACGTGCACAGGGTTGAACATTTGGAGCACTTACCTAATGACTTAAACACATCAGGCCCAGCATACTTTCCATCGAAATAGACTGTGTTGTTTTGAGAGTCGAAGGCACGGCACATTCTCACAAACACAACCTCCAAAGAGCCTGCAGAGACAGAAATAACATCATGCTAAATCCGGGTTCTTCTCTTCTACAGATCCAGTTAGAGTTGCCAGTCAGGCATCACTATAGGCCCAACACATCATATGCACTATTTTGTGTTTTCTCCTCTGTCATTTACGTGTTATACCCTCTATTCCTTTTAAACAGAAACCCATGACATGGAACAAGTAATAGCATTCCATTTCTACACATTTTTCTTTCCCCCTATAAGAAAGGATGTTGAAACATGATGCTGTGTACTGCTGCGCTGTGTGGGACTGGATCAGAGGATAAAAGAGAGGTAATAGAAGCTGTTACTGCGCTTTATGAGGCGGCACTGGTTTAAAATGTCACGGTAGACAAGGGATCTCTGTCACCATTTCATTATTACTATTGGCAGTGCTAATGCAAATAAAATCCCAGGGAAATACCCACAGGAGGCGGATGTGTTTGTTTGTGTGTGTGTGTGCGTGTGCGTGTGTGTGTAGTCAATGTGGCATCTAGCTAGTGTCTCAGCTCAGGAAAACTGTAGTCCCTTTAATGCAGGGTTCCCCAACTGGCAGCCCGTGGGTGATTTTATTTGTTCCCCCAGGTTTTCTGAACAAAAAAAATATAAAAATAACGTCACTAGTGTATTTATTTTTGTATTATTATGTTCTTGTTGCACATAAAAACCAGCAAATCAGCTCCAAGTGATTTTAATTCTGGAAATCTGTTCCAAAGTATTCCCACGCATAATGGAGAGATATACTGTATGTGATCGTATATAAATGTAAGCATGGTTTGAAATGATTATGTTTTCGTTAAATATTATATCTGTTTGGGCTTCTTGCGATCAATTTGCAGTTTACAAATTATTTGTAATTATGTTCCAGCCCCCTGACCATCCGTTCAATAAAAACTTGTTGATGTTCCCTCCTCTAATGCCAATAAAACCTGTGTACTGTTATACAGCAGAGGGACAGGAGCAGGGGGACAGAGGGAGGAGGCAGGCAGGGTGGAGTCTCCTGGCTCTGTGAAACACAGTCAGTCTGTGAGGGAGGCTTTGTGTAGTCAGGTCAGCTACGCCCTTGTGACAACGCCTGAGGGGGAGACGGGAGTTTGAGGGGTGGTGGGGGAGAGACGGCGGTGAGCCGTGTTGACGGCCTGTCATACCTGCTTTCAGCAGCACTATCTGATCGTTCTGACACAGCTCCATGAAGCCGTCGATCCGCTTGGCAAACTCCACCACGTACTGGATGGCCTCTGTGATTTTGATAGCACACAGCTGCCACATGACCTCTCGGGGCTAGAGGGACGGAAAGAGAAAGGGTTATCTGCTGTAGAACAGATGGGATTAGCTCTGTTGTGTCTATAGAACAGTGAGGCAGGTAAAGCAGTTCTAGTGTGAGTACTGCTTTGTGGTAGTGATAGTGGTGATGCTGGTGGAAGTGTAGTGTACTGTCCAGTACCTTGGTCTGGTAGCTCTCCATCTCCTCCTGCAGGAAGGCCTGCCAGGTCATCTGCTGCAGCTCCTCTCTCAGGTACTGACACGTCTCCATGTGAGACTTGGAGATGTTCTGGGCCAGGTGCTCTGCAACACAACCAAACAGCACAGCACAGCACATCACAACAGTGTCAGACCTGAACGCTGCTCAAGGGGAATGGGAGGAGCTCACAGATGAACTATGCCACATGAAAATATGATTTATTTACAGAGCTTCAACTAGGAGGTGGAGAGCTTGGGCTTTATTTGACTGGGAAGACGCTTGTTGACATTTCCTTTTACTGCCTCCAGGAAGCTCCCAGCTGAAGGTTCTGCCAAACCCAATCTAGTTATGCACGGGAAGGAGGGGCGGTCAGCCACACAATATTACTCATTGAAACAAAGGTCACATTTGCTCAGAGAGAAATATTGAGTATAAGAATTTAAATGGTTTTGAAAACACATCTGTTAAAAGGAGTTCCAAGGCACAGGGGAGCCTAAAAAAATGATTTCCCCAGACGCGTGCCCTGCTGGATCCTGATTGGCCCTAATTAATGGAAACTAATTACAAAAAAGAGGCTCTTTTAATGAGTGTTGGAGATGAGTCTCCAACCGCCTGCTATTTTAAGCAACCTTTGTGTCATTTGCCCCACGGTTGAGTTGTTCTCCCTCCTCCTCCCCCCTCTCCTCTCCCATCTCCCCCTTACTCCTCACCTAGCTCAGCCATGGACACAGTGGGGGATGTCTCTCCGTTGGTAAAGGAGCAGTAGGGGAAGAAGCCTGAGCCGGGGGCGAAGTCGCAGATGGGCTCGGGCTTGATGCCGTTGATGTCCAGGCCGGACTGGTCAGGGGAGGGCTGGATGTCCAGGTAGAAGCTGCTGACTGCTGAGTCGGGCTTGCTGCCGTCAGGGGTGTGGCCATCCATGTAGCCACTGAGGTCGTCGTGGAGCTCTGTGAGGCCATTGGCCGAGAGGCCGTAGGTGGGTGTGAGCGGCTCGGCCTCGCCGGGCTGCTGCTGGTGGTCACGCTGCGCCTGCTGCAGCCGGTGTTTCTGCACCTCCGCATACAGGCTGTCCCGCTGCTTCTTCGACATGCGCCCAAACTTCACCGCTGTAGGGAGAGAGGGAGGAAGTAGACTCTCCTTTACTACTGACACATTGACATAGCACTCACCTGTGACTCCAGTTTAGCCTCTCTATAACATGTAAGATTTGTGATTTCAGGAAGTATTAGTGGCACAATCAGCATTACGAGACCTTCAACACTAACATCCTACTTGCATGAGAACTACCCCGAGAGAGCAACCTACAGAATGACTCACAGCTTACAGGCCACTCAGACACGAGACAGTTTGTTGAATAGAGCCCTGCACACTAAACAGAGCTGGTCCTGAGAATGAGCCGCCTCGGCTCAGAGTTCTGGGGTCTGGCAGAGTGTCAGATGGCCCGTGTGTGGACAGAGTGGAAGTAAGCGGAGCAGAGGGGAGCGCGGGCAGATGGACTCTGGTGTGCTGAGTAAATGCAGGAGTCACCTTGGCCTGTCCTGATTGTGCGCGCGTGGTCTGTGTGTGTGTGTTTGCGTGTGTGCCTGCGTGTGTGTGCATGTGTGCGTGTGTCCATGTGTGTGAGCAGCGGAAAGGCTCTAAAGGCCTGGCCTGATTACAGGCTCCTCTGATCCCTCCAGCCCAGCCCAACCCAATTCAGCCCAGCCACATGCCCTGCAGGAGGTCCCTCCTCCCCCATAGACACTCACCTGTGTGCTTCCATTACTGCGCCTCAGCTGCACCAGTCCAGCACTAATGACACCTCCTAACGACCCTCTGTTCATCAACCCTACTTTCTGTCACACCTGCCAACTTACTGCACAGCCACGCCAGTTACTGTTGGAAATTACACAGACAATGGCGTCTGTCTAGTCCACACTTCTCTACTCTAGCCACTCTGGCGTTTATGATATAACAATCTGTCACATCTATCTTTCATTAAAAAAATATCATAGAACAATTGGATTATCTACCCATAATGCCCTATTCACTTTCATGTGTTGTCCTGTCTTGAAAGTGTGTCCGTCCCCTCCCCTCTTGTTGACGGTGGTACGTACCGTCCCTTGACATGCCCACCGCCAGACATTTCTGCAGCCGGCAGTGCTGGCAGCGATTGCGGCTGGTGCGGTCGATCAGGCAGTTCTTCTGACGGGGGCATGAGTAAGCCGCATTGCTCTGCTGACTCCTCCTGAAGAAGCCCTGAGACAGGAGAGAGAGAGAGGGAGTAGAGACAACCATGCTTACAATATGAACCACAGTAGTCCTGCTGTATCCAATGACTGACAGGCTTTTATTTCTCTAAACGTTGCGTTTCACTGGGTGCTTATTGACAGGATTCATCACTATTGAGGGTATTGTTGCTGAAATAATGTAGAATACTGAACTGCCATTGTGTTGCAGGCTATTGTGTTCTAGTGTCAGTTGTATAGAGAGCTATGTCATTTTATTGAAGGGGTAGTGTGTTTTAACAATGTTTACTGCAGGGGGTAGTGTGTTTGGGTATGATCATAATTGTAGACAGTATTTTTCTATAGTTTGTGTAATTAGTGTTGATTAATAACAGGGCTCCAACACGTGCAGTGCTAAAAGATGTCATACACACACCGATTGGAATCCTCATCCTTTGACTTAATGAATTGATTCCAGCACATCATTAACATGCCCCACTCCACTTCTCCATACACATATGTCTTAATTATCTGCTCATTGGCTGTTTAATTACAAGAAAACAGCTGACAGCTGCCGAGTTGCTTTATAATGGCAGCCATTACGGGAGCCTGGCTAGAACTGCTGGTGACAAGCAGCACTCTTTAATAATGCTCTGATTTATGGTCCAAACTCTTGTACTCGCACATATCATTAAATGCCTCTCTGCCTGGAGTAATTAGCAATCATTAAAGATACATTTCAGCAGTTTATTCTTCAGCGTTTTGTTTCTCCAAGGCAGCTAGCTCTTGTCTGAGGCAGAGAGAGAGAGACTCTGAGGAGCAGCTGAAAGAGCTTCTGTCTCTCTGTTATAAAGGTGCTGCTGCCTGTTGGAAGAATATTAATGACTCGCCTAGTGACAAGCACAGGAACAAGAGTACACTAGAAGCACAAAATAAATTCCCCTCACTGTGAATGGCTGGTATATTTGAAACAGTACAAAATCTTGCTTCGATAAAAGCAGCATACTGTAGCAAACAGCCCCAAAAAATAAAAAATTCAAAGCACTTCTTTTGCTGATTTTATTTGAAGGAAAAGCAAGCTGCAGCAGAAGCAGAAACACTGAAGCAGCATGTCCCTGAGAGGGAGAGTCTGTTCAAGGCAGAGGAGTCACTTTGTCCTGCTAAAAGTGGAGCTCTGTGATGTCCTCTGTATGGCTTGACCACTTTAATGACGATGCTCTCTGTGAGTTTACACTTTATCGTCTCGAAAGATCGTTTCAAAAGTTAGACAACACGTTCAAAGGTATTTCCTTGTAAGTTCAACTTTTTCTGCTTCCTGTCCCCCCACCCCACCCCAACACCCACATGCTAGTTCTCTGGGTGCTTACCTTACAGCCCTCACATGTTATCACACCGTAATGGATGCCTGATGATTTGTCTCCACAGATCTTGCAGGGAATTATTTCGATTTGAGCTGGAGAGAAGAAAAGAAAAAAATCAACATTTTGCTGTCACAGTAAAACACCTTCAGTATGTTTAGCATGTTGGTACATGAAAGAGCACTGCACTTCAAAAACATCTCATCCAGTGGCTTTGAATCCTCACTTCCACACAACATTATATGAATATTTACTGAGTCGTGCATGAAGGAGGCCATTTTGAATCTTCACTGAGCCACCAGCCAACCACTGTAAACACAGTGTCGATTTACATTGCAGGCACAACTACCATTCACCCACATAACTGAACTTATTCCCCAATGGAAAAAAATACTTCATGTTACCTCTTTAACTTCAAAACCCTCCATACCCCAGCAGAAAACCCAGTATGGCCACAAAGAATGATAACCTTCCTATTGAGATGGTGAGTAGGTATATGAGGCCCAGTAAGGTGAGAGTGGATGAAGGCTGTCATTTCAGACAGTAGTAAAGTGCAGTAGAGTTCAGTGAGGTCGATAGTGTTCCGCTGCTGACAGGCCTGGGGTGATTTAGTGGGCATAGAGGACACAGGCATGGGGGGGACAGGTCTCATCCATCCCGGCCCCCTGCACAGGAGCAGAGCAGCAGGCCACATGGCAGCGAAACACAGAGAGGCATCTCAGACACAGAACCCCCAGTCTGTCCTACAGCTCTCATGCTTTATCACTGCAGCCTCTGACACAACGTCTCTCTCTGCCTCCACACTAGATCTCTGTCTATAACCCAGCTCTCCTCCACAGTGCTAGCATCTCAGACGGCCATTGTTACAGTACGCCGTAGCGCCACACAAACCATACTATCTGATCTACACTGAGAAAAGATTACAGTGGGTTCTTTCCCTGCTCTATTGTGGCTCCTTACCCAAATGCACATACAGTATAGCCAATCAGAGCAAAGAGCACTATCAAACAGCCTACTCTTACTAGTGCTGAAAATGTATAATTTTACTCATGACCCATTCTAAACATCTAAAACCATCTACATGTATTACATACATTATAGTATGGCAAGGTATTACATCAGTCTCTCCCCTAGCTTTATACACCAGGCCTAGAGTCTGTCATATAGGCCAGAGTGGATAGAAGCTCTGTACTACTTTAGTACACCGTCACATCCAATCCCTTCAAATTAATTTGATCATATCAAATGGGTCTTCCATCCAGAGGACTCAGAGCCCATTTAATCAGCTGCCTGGGAGCGTCTGTTGTGTCATGTGGATAATGTCGGTGTCCCTGAAGCGTGCCCAAGGGAGGGCCGCTGATCCACCAACCCTTTACCACTATACACACTGTCCCTCCATTCAGGAATCTCTGTTAGCGGGCTCTGTTCGCACTGCAGAAGTCAACAAGACCTCACCCCTACATGCAGAATTAGCCTACATTTCAGTCAAATGAACAAAGAGAGCAGTGGCACACACACACCAGTCAGTTATCATATGGAAAACACCTCGGATGACTGGTTATCCTGCTGTACAATAGGGGATAACGCCCATAGTCTGCCTAGACTACAGGGAAAACAAACCAGGAGCCAGGTTTTGACACGCTTGCTGAGAGGGTTACTTTATAAATAATCATTATGAATTTCTGCATTGTGTCGAGACGGTTGTCGTTTTGGTTATCTCTGTTTGAACACTGGCATTATGGGCAGTGCCACTCCATTGTTTGTTTTTGTGCTCTCCCTGCATGAGCATTAGCGGTGCAGTGTGTTGCGACTCCTTTAACATTTTCAGCCTCATTACAAACATAATTTGTTCTGACATGCACTCACAACAAGTGAAGCGTGCTGTAATTAAGGCTGGCTGGGGTTGTGGTGGAGAAACAGGACTGTATTGGCAGGCGCAGGCCACTGGGTGGCAGTGCAGAGCTGTCACTCTGACTGTGTCTGTAGCTGCATCCTCTCCTCTGAGCCCAGCTTCCAGCTCCCAGCTTCCAGCCCTCTCG
The DNA here is from genome assembly GCF_901001165.1 of Salmo trutta. NCBI lineage: Eukaryota > Metazoa > Chordata > Actinopteri > Salmoniformes > Salmonidae > Salmo > Salmo trutta. Next base: position 3,678,105 of record NC_042963.1, on the reverse strand, counting down.
CTTTCCCACGGGCTCCAGGTTCTGAGCTCCAGGCTTAGATTGCTGCCCAGGGTAGCTGCGAGATGCCTTCATCTCCCCTGAAGAGGCAGGGCTGGCTGGATGCTCGCTCAGGCCTGACAGAGGCTGTGCCACATCAGGTGAAGGCAGAAGGAGTGGAAACGGCAGGGCTGGGCACACACTGATGAGGATGGCTCACAAAGCCCTATCTGCAGCAGTGAGGCCCTGAATGCACACAGCCTCACCAGATAACACTACTACACAAGCCTCTGAATGCTCGGTGCACTCAACAGTAAAAAAAAGGGTCTGTCTCCAGTCTAACTGTGGTAGGCTTTGTGGTTTGCTATGTAAAAGAAAAACCCAATCGAATCACAGTGAAATAAGCTGCTTTCTGGTATAGATTCATGAGGAATAAATACAGAATAATAACAGCATGAAGATCAAATAAGCCATTAATTCACCTACACCATGGGTTCACGTCAATATCTGTAGCAAGCTGCCATCTTGAATGGGTGGTCCTGGGGCTCCCAGTCAGACTACAATTCGGATAGTGTGAGTGGTTTAAAATGAATTCACACAGGGGGAGATGGTCAAACAGAAAGGCCTTGTGCCTAAGTACTTCAGATCTGGAAGTCAATAGCTATTGACAGAAGCCATGGTGTTAACTGCCATTGTGAAGCTCGCTGCTGGCTCTCTGTCTGGGCTTGACCATCGCTGCTCACTGCTGATGATCACATTCACAGCGCCTGCCTGCCTGTCTCCATGCCTCTCTGCCTGCCGTGCTCCCTCCCTGCCTGCCTGCCTGCCTGCCTCCCTGCCTGCCCGCCTGCCAGGCAGCCCTGCCTGCTCTGTTTAGGACATCAAAGCCAGGCACAGTGAGACGGTCAGCCATGCTAAAGCCCAACTCAGCAGCCTCCCATTCCTCATAGTGCTGTGAGATTGCCTCCACACACAGGCCACATCAAAGAGAGGGGGGACCTGCTGACGCACACAGATAATGTACTGTGAATCATACGGCAGCATTCACAAAATACCCATCTACAGAAAGAATGAAAAAGGTAATGACTAAGATCCTCGGTGGAAGATCAACCTCTGGTGTGGGTGGCGTTTGGCTTTCACAATGGCTAGCGCATGGTGAGAGGACTGTGTAGTAGCCAGCCTCATGTAGTAGTGAAGCCTTTGTCATACGCCGCAACTTGTTAAAGATGCTCTGTCTGAGTCTGTCGCTGTGCAGTTCAAGGACACTGATTCACATCACATAAATGCCCTTTGGAGACTAAGGATGTCAAGCCCTCTCTGTGTCCCCCTCTGCCCTTCACTGTGTACCAAACCACCCTGAGATCAAACCCCACACCAAGATAACACTGCACTTATTAATCCCAGGAAATGAACAGAAAACCGTTTACAAAATGAAAACAAAGGTGTTTTGCCTTCCGCATCGCTAACTGCTCCCCGGGACCCTGTCATAGCGTACTGCGTTCTGCAGCTAGCGTTTTAGACCTGACATAAGCACCACAAAGACAGTTGTTGTCAGAGTGAGCATTTTCCCCTGCACCTCTCAAATATGCTGTAGTTTCATTTGTACCTGGAGAGCATCGTTTAGGAGGGAGGAAAAGTGTGGTGTTGACTAAATATATTGAAGGTATATCAATTATGTAAAAAGGTTGATCCTTTAATGGTGAATAGCTGATGTGTATTATTCATGTTACAGCGCTACTCATTGGAGACAGATTGTTATCTACAGTTTAGTAGCGAACGTGCTCCACATCATCGCAGGCAAAAAAACTACCTTAAGCAGCTTTTTATTTTCTAATGGTAAGCCTTTTCAGAATGGCATTCTTCACACCCAAATGATCCCAGATCTTACTCAAGTAAGGTTTTTTGAATTTGTGCTATACAAATGAAATAGCGCAGGAATATGTGCTGGGCAGTGCAAATACTGACATAAACAAATCACTACAGAGGCTCTCCAAGTTATTCCTACTGCACACTCAGATTTTCCTGGACAACTGGACTACTGACATAACGTTTAGAGGATTAGGATGCTCCCTTACATTACAGACACAAACTGAGGCTGGAAGCTTAACCCATTACTGGGCTGTGGCACAGCTTCTAGATCATTCCTCATGGATGACTACGCCTACTACAAGGGTGTTACATACAGAGTAATACAATATACAACATATCTCTGAGTGATGGAAGACCTCATAGAGTAAGGTGTAATGTCTTCATCTGCCTCTTCATTGGACACAACATCTATGGTGTGCATTCTAACACTATTAGATGGATCATTCTTTTTAAGTGTGTATTTGTGGTAAGAGGCAGAAAACGTAAGACTGCAGTTGTAGTGGTGGGCATGCTTTAAGGGTATGGATGTGGTTCTGCATCCCTTTATTGAGAGACAGCAGGGAGACTGCTTGTGTGTGTGTGTGAGGGGGGGGGGGGGGGGGCTGCCTGTGTGTTGACAGCTGTCAGAGCCCAAATGATGCAAACCAGTGGGCTCATGTTGGAGATTATGTAAGTGATTGGACAGCAATGCTGCGCCTGTGTACAGGTCAGCATCATGGGCAGATTAGCAATGGCTCTCCGATCCAACAAACAGGGACAAATAACCGTTTAATAACTTTCTCTGCAAAACATTTCACAACACAACAACAACTAGGCAAATGTTGAAAAAGAACACTTGACTACACACAGGGCTACAATACAGAAATATGTTAGTATCTAGATACAGTTTACACCGGCAAAATACCGTTGGTACGACGGGTCAGTCGACTAGCTGGCAAGTGCACAGTAAGCCACATTTTTTATATCGTAGTTTCCCCACATTTTGACTGCTAGATTAATTTCCCCCTTTGGCAATGGAGATCAGCTGTAGTTTGATAAAGATAGTCTATGCTAAATTGAAACCCATGATAGTCAGACAGACAGCAGAACAAGAGCTAGAATCAGATCCTGCCTCTATTCATCTGCCAAGGCGCTGCTGTCATGTTGTAGTCTAACGGAACAGAACGAGCACTTTTTTATTCCCAATTGCACAGCAGAAGAAAGGTTATTTGAATGTCAGTGGCAAAGGACAGCAGTGGTACAGAGCACAGACAGAATAGTATAAATGTGTTATTTGTTTGGGGACTGGAGCCTGTTGGCTTATTACCATGAGTCTGTCCTCATGACATTTCTACTTCAGTGCAGCTCAGAGATATCAGATTCAGATATTCACCTGCAGAGGAAAAGCCCGTATCATAATTTTAAAGCGCCTCTGTCCGTTCAACACGCAAACCAGCCAACAATATTTAGACCATGAGGACTAGAACAGAGAAAAGCTGAATTTAGGCATTATTAATGTCTATGTTGCCTCCTGCTAATTCCTCTCTATCAACTAATAGCCTAAGCTATGATCCCCATCACTCAAGATATTCTACTTTCAGTGGAACAGCTCTGAGCTTCCCTATTATTCCTGTATAGCACTGCAAACTCAAATGACTTTGCTAAAACCCAGGACTGGACGATAGCCCTGGGCTGCTTTTGGGATGAACTCATGCGTGTGTCTCTGTGTTTGTTTGTGTGTGAGGCCATTAATATTTCAACACCGCCCAACTCGGGATGCCTGTACAACACAGCAGCACTTCTCTGCCTCTGTTTTTACCTGACTGCCTTATTGAAATGCATTCTGACACCCTCAATGCGGGGGAGCAGAAGAGGGAAAGAGTATTCCCAAACCACAGCACGAGACATCTCTCTCCATGTCTTTTACTCCGCCAGAGGAACAGTAATTTGGGATTTAATTTATGTGTTGTTATGGCAAAGATTGACGAGCTTCCTGACTGGGAGTCTGTGTGTTGCACTCTAGGGGAAACAACAAAAGCCTTGGTTTACAGAGCAGACGAGTGCCGTGAAGTGGAGAATGTGTGGTGGCGCTCTCCTCCCATCCCCGGCACGGCCCGCCCTCCTCCACCTGAGCTCCTTCTCTCTTTCTCTCTCTCCCCCCCTCCTCCCCCTTCCTCTGATCAGTGACAGGTGAAGCTGGGCCCTGGTACAGGGGACTCCAGTGCCACGGGGCATGCCCCCTCTCCCTCTGTCACTGTGTGTCTGGGTCCCAGTCCCAGAGGAGGACAGGAATAGGAGGGAGAGAGAGCCACACTGCATGCTCTGCTCTGATGCCACAACACAGTCAATCTGGAGACTGCTGCACGCACTTATGTATTCATTCTGATTCTGCCTGCTCTGTCCCTGATCCCAGTTAGTCATAGTGAGCCGTGAGAGATGGGAGGCAAACAATTTGCAACAGTTAAATGGAATGAAATGAATCTTCATTTAAAAAAGCGAATGTTTACACGCTTTTAGAACACACTGTGTATACTTAGTCATCTCTCATACAACACTGAATGTAGAGTGTTGTTGTTTATTTTCTTGGCAGATACATACTGAAACATGGCACTGGACTGGAACTCAAAATCACTGAGGCTGAAATCACAGAGGACCAGAAGATAGACTGCTTCAGGAGCCATCCATTCGAAAGCTGTTTAAATTCAGAGTTAGGGGGGGGGTCTTCTCTCCTGCTCTGGCTTACAAAGTTTTGTTGGCCACTTGAGCTGAGCAGGCTGTGGTTAAAGGCTTGATTGAGGCTTGTCATCAGCACAGTGATCTTAGTTAAGAACCTCTCTACCTCCATATACCTGGAGGCCAGGCCAACATATTGGCATCGGAATACACAGAGACATATAAGGAATGAAAGCTTCAAAACATCCAGTGCAATTATACAGTGAGAATTCTACATAACAACAAAGAAGCTTGTTCCATTGCACAGGGGAATTCACCATTGTCACGCCGTACCACTTCCTTTCTCCTGCAATTGCTGCATTAATATGCATTCCTGTAAGAACCTTGACTGCTGCTGGGCTTCATTGAATATGTTCCTTACTATAAACTATATTCTTCACAGACAGACGTAAAGTTATGTATGACAACATACAGCAGACTGACATCCAGACAACGTCCTGTGGGTGTTGCGTGTGCGCTGATAATGTGGTACATTTGGATGTTACATCTATGTGGAACGTGTGTGATACTGAATCTACGTGTGGGGTACTGAATATGTGTGTGGGACATGTGTGCAGTGTGTGTGTGTGTGCGTGTGTGTGTGTGCGTGTGTGTGTGTGTGTGTGTGCGTGTGTGTGTGTGTGTGTGTGTGTGTGTGTGTGTGTGTGTGTGTGTGCGTGCGTGGAGGGAACATGTGTATAAATCCTGTCTGCTGGGACATGCCCATGGCAGACGGTGTGTGAGAGGCTACTGTCCCTCCGTGGGGGTGGAGGGGAGGGAGGCTGGAGGTCCCAGCTCAAGCTGATGCCCAGGGTCAGTGGGTGAGGGGCACAGAGCCAGAACACACATGGAGAGCAGGCAGGGAGATTACTTCAGCTGACAGTAATTGTCCCTCTGTGCGCTCCTTAGGAAAACCTGTTTCCACACACTGACTAACTTCCACAGACTGGCTCCAGATAGCAATCATCAGCTTGAAGGAAGCTCCACATGAGCCAGAGGTAATGGAAGGGATACTGTGTTGTAGCCAGGGGTATAGGGCTAACGTAGCTAAACACTTGATCCATACCATCTACACACAATATAACAGGGATGCTTTTCCCTCTGACCCTCAGCTAAACATCATGGTGGCCTTGTGTGCCAAGACATGAATCAAACAGCAGCCACTGAGTATGTCACAGTCCTTCCTAACTATAATATCAGCTTACACAACATGTCCTGTGGATTGTACTGTGCAGCACAGTGTGATGTACCTCACGGCTAGCTATCATTCTGTTGCTAGAGGGATGTTTATGGAGGCAGCAGAAAATAATGAATTATAAGAAGTTTTTAAAGATAATAGAATTCATATATTGTGACAAAAAACACTGTTGAAGTGACATTGGAATGCTACAGATACAATAGATGTGCTGCTGAATAAGTGGTTGCTTTGAATGACTTCCTTTTAGAGAATGTTGTCACAGCGCTTTCACAATGGATATCGTTATATTTATGTCCGAGCCTCCATTACACAACAGTTAATACTTGTAGTGGACTGACAGGTGACATTACACCACCTCCGCCACTCTGTTTGAAGGTCCTGTGTTCTCATCAGCACGGAAAGAGAAGGCAAGGACAGGCAAGATGAATTACATCAACGGCCAGGCGATACTTCCAGGGACGTGTGATTGAGACAAATGGGCTTGATACATTAGCAGGGATACTGAATCCTGTCCCCCACAGATCCAGGGGAGATAGAGCTGAAACTAGAGGCGCCCAACCTTTCCAGGGATCGGCAGTGTCATGGAACCTCAGAAAGAGAGCTTTTTCAAACCCTGGAACCAGTCACTGTCGCACTACATTTTCACGTGGCAGTTTTGTCTTCCACCGTGCAAGCCCTACTCAGATACCTGGACTTGGTTCTTTCCTGCAGGTGCAGAGAGTGAAATGGAAAGTGTGTGAGAGCGAAAGACGTTACGGTTCCGTTCAGGAAACCCTTCGCTTTTAGTGTCTTACACTGTGAACACCTCCATCACGCATCATTTATCTTTAATGACACTAAATGTGCAAAATGATTTGACTCCAAACACTTGATTGCCATAATGTTAAATATTTATTTCTGATCAAATTTGCAAGGCACATTAAAAATCTATTTATTTATTCAATTTTCCTGCTGGTAGTATTAATCTGTCTGATTAAAGCCAAGTGAATTACTATGAATGTGAATGTAGTCCTTATCATTGTAGAAACCACTTTTATAATGCTGTAAAACTACAATTTATTATCAGGTAGATACTGTATCCTACTGGATTCATTACCATTAAACAATGTTACTTTTTTTAAATACACATGCATTCCTGGGTATGCAGAAGTACTATTTATTTTCCCCCATTCCCTGCAGAGGACCTGCAACACAACAGTAGTTCTATGCTCTTTCCCAGTCGAGCCATGCTGTATGGAGCACATTCCTAGATAACCGAGGAGTATGAGAAGTCGTCTGCTGCCACACAAAGTTCAGACTGCTTAAAGCGTGTGAGGCACAGTCCCGCTGCGCCACTGTTTTCATAGCCCTATAAACACTGGTCTGGTTTTGTTTAACATGGCAGAATTAAGCAGCCATGCAAAAAGCATCCTTCTCACCTTGCACGCTTGTTTGCAGAAGGGGGGCAGATCAGAGCGTTCGATGCCTATCTGCCTGCTACCTTTAGGTGAACCTACTTCGGTGACTGTCAGGGAATGTACCATGGAGCATAATCCCAGGCAAATAAAGAAGCGCTGAGATTAATGATGGCATAAACACATCCCAAAAGCCCTGGAATAATAATCAGCTCTTCAGCCCATTCTTTTCCGATGCAAAGTCAGCACACTGGGCACAGACGTCAAATCAATGTCTATTCCACATTGGTTCAACGTAATTTCATTGAAATAATGTGGAAACAATGTTGATTGAACCAGTGTGTGCCGAGTGGGAGCTGACAGCCAGTAAATCCCTCCCTCCCCACCCCACCACCTCGCATCGCCTCAACCAGGAAGCCGCCATGCTTTGTTGCTTCATCAACACCAGGAAGCAGTCAATACTTTCCACTGGAGAGGCAGGATACGCCGTACAGGGTACACTGGGAGAGAACTACTGAGCCAGAGCTGGAGACAGACAGGGACTTCCACAGTATTACAGTGGCTCTCCTCTCCTCCCCCTCCTACCAGAGCCTGCCAAGGCCACAGCTGGCCCTCAGAGCAAGGCCCACAGCGCTCGCCTGTCACACCCACTAATGAAGACAGGACGGTTTGTCATAAAGCTTCCTTTCTAACACAATCCTGATGAGTCTGTCAACCTTTTTTTCACTACAAGTTCTCAGAAGACAGGAACTTCAAGACAAAAACAGTTTAGTTGACGTCAGGAAAGAGAAAAAAATCTTTGCGCTGGTATATACAGCAATAAATCACAGGTCCAAACCAAACAAGGCCATTAAAACGTCATCATGAGCATGCTCCTGTCCCCAGGTCCGCGTGTCCCTGTCATCTCTATGGAATGTGCAGCTTAACAGTTGGTTCCCCCAAGACAACCCCGTCTCTGATAAGGGCTCTTACAGTATAAAGGGAATCAGGGAAGTGCGGAGTCAGGTCTGATACAGGCAGAGAGGGGAGTGGGGAGAGAGGGGAGGATAAGAAGTCGGGGTCCAGGCCAGGTTAATAGAGCGTGGGACGTGGAGCTGGGGTGGGAGGGCTCCCTCTCCAGGAGGCTGCTCCCCAGCATGAGCACAGAAACAGCCCCCCTGCCTAATGAGGGGTGAAGTGGAGCCCCCTGTGGGACACCCCCAGGCACATTCATTAAGACATGAAAAAGTATTTCCCGAGGCAGAGCAGGCACCCGCCTCGTCCCAGACATGTTTAATTTAGGGCCATGTGAAGAGAGGCCAGAATGGCCATGTCCGATCTACCAGGCCAAGGGAGGGGCTGCTGAGCCTGAGGAGGAGAGAGTACTTTACTGCAGTGGTTCCCAAACTGTGAGTTGGGACTCACTTGTGGGTCACGGGATGACATTTTCTGTGCATATATATATATACACAGTACCAGTCAAAAGTTTGGACACACCTACTCATTCAAGGGTTTTTCTTTATTTTCACTATTTACGACATTGTAGAATAGTGAAGACATCAAAACTATGAAATAACACATATGGAATCATGTAGTAACCAAAAAAGTGTTAAACAAATCAAAATATATTTTATATTTGAGATTCTTCAAAGTAGCCACCCTTGGCCTTGATGACAGCTTTGCACACTCTTGGCATTCTCTCAGCCATATTAATGAGGAATGCTTTTCCAACAGTCTTGAAGGAGTTCCCACATATGCTGAGCACTGGTTGGCTGCTTTTCCTTCACTCTGCGGTCCAACTGATCCCGAACCATCTCAATTGGTTTGAGGTCGGGTGATTGTGGAGGTCAGGTCACCTGATGCAGCATTCCATCAATCTCCTTGGTCAAATAGCCCTTACACAGCCTGGAGGTGAGTTTTGGGTCATTGTCCTGTTGAAAAACAAATGATAGTCCTACTAAGCGCAAACCAGATGGGATGGTGTATCGCTGCAAAATGCTGTCGTAGCCATTCTGATTAAGTGTGCCTTGAATTCCAAATAAATCACTGACAGTGTCACCAGCAAAGCACCATCACACCTTCTCCTCCATGCTTCACAGTGGCGACCACACATGCAGAGATCATCTGTTTACCTACTTTGCATCTCACAAAGACACAGCGGTTGGAACCAAAAATCTCAAATTTGGACGTATCAGACCAAAGGACAGATATGATGAAACTGGCTCTCATGAGGACCGCCACAGGAAAGGAAGACCCAGAGTTACCTCTGCTGCAGAGGATCAATTCATTACAGTTACCAGCGTCAGAAATTGCAGCCCAAATAAATGCTTCACAGAGTTCAAGTGACAGACAGGGTTGGTATACAAAAGATAGCCCTATTTTGTAAAATACCAAGTCCATATTATGGCAAGAACAGCTCAAATAAGCAAAAAAAAAAACGACAGTCCATCATTACTTTAAGACAGGAAAGTTTCTTTAAGTGCAGTCACAAAAACCATCAAGCGCTATGATGAAACTGGCTCTCATGAGGACCGCCACAGGAAAATAAGACACCAAGTTACCTCTGCTGTCCATTAGAGTTAACTGCATCTCAGATTGCAGCCCAAATAAATCCTTCACAGAGTTCAAGTAACGGACACCTCAACATCAACTGTTCAGAGTAGGCTGCGTGAATCAGGCCTTCATGGTCGAATTGCTGCAAAGAAACCACTACTAAAGGACACCAATAAGAAGAAGAGATTTGCTTGGGCCAAGAAACACAAGCAATGGACATTAGACCGGTGGAAATCTGTCTTTTGGTCTGATAAGTACAAATTTTAGATTTTTGGTTCCAACCGCCGTGTCTTTGTGAGACGCAGAGTAGGTGAACAGATGATCTCCGCATGTGTGGTTACCACCGTGAAGTATGGAGGAGGAGGTGTGATGGTGTGGGGGTAGTTTGCTGGTGACACTGTCTGTGATTTATTTAGAATTCAAGGCACACTTAACCAGCGTGGTTACCACAGCATTCTGCAGCGATACACCATCCCATCTGGTGTGTGCTTAGTGAGACAATAATTCATTTTTCAACAGACTGTGTAAGGGTTATTTGACCAAGAAGGAGAATGATGGAGTGCTGCATCAGATGACCTGGTCTCCACAATCACCCGACCTCAACCCAATTGAGATGGTTTGGGATGAGTTGGACCACAGATTGAAGGACAAGCAGCCAACAAGCGCTCAGCATATGTGGGAACTCATTCAAGACTGTTGGAAAAGCATTCCCGGTGAAGCTGCCTGAGAGAATGCCAAGAGTGTGCAAAGCTGTCATCAAGGCAAAGGTTGGCTTCTTTGAAGATTCTAAAATCTAAAATCTATCGATTTGTTTAACACTTTTTTGTCTCCTACATGATTCCATATGTGTTATTTCATAGTTGTAATGTCTTCACTATTATTCTACAATGTAGAAAATAGTCAAATTAAAACAAAACCCTTGAATGAGTAGGTGTGTCCAAACTTTTTACTGGTACTATATATATATTTTTTTGGGGGGGGGATAGAAAAACACTTTCAGTGTAAACTTAAATGACTAAAACCAAATTGAAAGTATGTAGAAAACATAATGCACCTATATATTTTGTATAATAGCCTATAATCTTTTAGAACTTACAATCAACAAAATAAAAGCTAGACAATCAGGCCCCCATTTATTTTGTTAGAATATTTAAGCATAAGATCACAGCATTAGTCAAAATGCGTAGAATTGCAGGAAATCCGCTTAAAAACGAACATTTTTCTCAGCTCCATGAGAAAATGTATAGAAATGCAGAAAAATGTGCTTTAAAAGTGCAACATTTTATTTCAGCTCCATGGCAAAATATTTAGAATTGCAGAACATTTGCTTTAAAACTGAAACATTTTCTCTCCACTGCAAAGATGATATTTTTTACTTATTCTTTGGTATGTGTATTGTTTCCCCCGCTCAACTCTTATGGTGGGTTATGACTCAAAAGACACCTCAATTGGTGGGTCACGAAGCAAAAAAGTTTAGGAACCCCTGCTCCTTAATACATTCTCCTATTGATAGTTAAAAGCGGAAAGAGGTTGTAAGGGTTAACAGCATGCCAAGCCTATAATGGTCAGATAACTAAATTAAACAGGAAGTCAAATACATAAAACAATATAAAATAAAATAATCCACTGTAGGTCTGTATGAGGTAACAGCAACTAAGAGGGTGTTTTTAAGTTGAGTTTAATTCATTGCATTTTGTTGCATGCTGCTGTTATCGCCTCTCATGCTCAAGGCAAAAATAATAGATTCATTTAGCTAGCGGTGGTTAGTGGAATGGAACTAGGGATTATGATAATGCAGCTTCACGGTCTGCTGGTGGAATAGTAACAAGCATTTTTTACACAACAGGAACTCGCAAATACAATCAAGGTATAATATTCTAAGATATCATATAAAAAAATTCTAGATCTGTAAAATCTCAATGCTTTTGTGAACAAAATAGAGAAGGCACAGCTTCAGTCCATTCACACTCCAACACATAAGCAGAAGAGGGGCATTACAGGGTATCACTCCATGCGAAATAAAATACATCCTTCTTATCGCTTATCCTTGTTCCTTATGAATCATCTTATTTATTAAGACTGTCTCCTTGCCTTGTTAGATATGTAGAACCAATCTCCCATAATTAGCAACTGCTAACCTTTGGGATGCTAATCCCCCGTGAATTCTGGATTTGTACATCAAAGCAAGACTCTCCCATATTGCTGGTGCTTGAAATTACAGTCGATTTCAAACCTGCAATTATTTGTATAGCATGGATGCAAACAGCCTCCTCTTTTATGTCTCCCAGAATCCCGTGGGTTTGCAATAAAAAAAAAATCCTTAATCCACTCCAGTGGAATCCAAATATAGAGTTAACACTGGATTCCAAAATTCATATGTGCAGCCAAGTGCCTGCTGTGCACGTAAAGTAGAAAAAGCTTCCTCTTTTGCATCGTAAAGATTTGATTTCTTTGGTGGCTTAGATGCATCCCATAAAAAGCAGGCAATTGCTATGGGGGATAAAATCATTGCCAATTGTCAGCTGTCCTTTTCCCAGGCATTCATTGAAAGTTCATTAAACAATCAATGTCTGCCCCTATGTCTAATGTACTGGCTTGTCCAGGGCTGTGTTAATGGCGTGCTTGCTCTGATGTTTAGATGCTGCAGCAATTTCAGCCCTTTCTCATTCAAGGTCAGGCTAAATCCATTGTGTTGGGAAGGTGGAGATTATACAATGAGGGAAAACATCTGAGAGCCCCCCCCCCCCCCCCCCCCACACACACACACATTCACACACACACTCACACACAGGAAGCGGGAGAAGGCATCTTTGAGAATTCACAGGGAAGGTGCCTCCAGCGTAAATCTTCCCTAATGAGAGACATGAGTAACACGTGTCAAATATGTGCGCCAAAAGAGAGAGGTGGGCTTTCATTCTGTCGATCGAACACATTTTTCTATCATAAAAAGTGGATTGGATAAGGGCCATACTCAGTCAAATGTATTTGAGTATACAGTGAAATCCAGACATGTTTATCCTTTACATTATAAAATGTTCTGACATCCACTGGGGCATAAAGAGATTGTATAGTACTTTTGTATACTTTTTAGCCAGTAGTTCTGAAAGTAGCACTCATGAGACAAAAGTGGTCCCTGAAAATTGTGTACTACATCATACTGAATATGCAGATATGTGCTACACGTCATTGCTCTCTCTCACGCTCTGCTGTGTGTGCATCATGTGCCTCTTACTAGCTGTCACTCAAATGGTGAGGAGCTGAATCTCATTGGTTGAACTCGAATTGCTAGGGGCTGGACCACATGGGGGAAAATGTAAGGAAAATGGCGCAGCACAGCTTCCAGGAAAACAGTGTCTTTCAAACTATGGATTAAGTGGCTAATTGAGGTAGAACCATAATTCTGCTCATAGATTATGCATGTATGAACTGCACATTGACACATCCAGCCCAAAGCAGGACGTTTAAAAAATACTTAGTAGTCGCCAAAGTTCTGAAGCATGTCTTTAAGGTATTTACATGCACGATCAAAACAAGGATATGCACCACAAAGGTGAAACAGGAATCAAAATAATGGAAATACACTGAACCAAAATATAAACGTAACATGTAAAGTGTTGGTTCCATGTTTCATGAGCTGAAATAAAAAAAATGTATGCACACATTTTTTTTACATCCCTGTTAGTGAGCGTTTATCCTTTGCAAAGATAATCCATCCACCTGACAGCATGATCATTACACAGATGCACCTTGTGCAATAAAAGGCCACTCTAAAATGTGTAGTTTTAACAAACAACGCAATGCCACAGAGCGTGCAATTGGCATGCTGACTGCAGGAAAGTCCACCAGTTATTGCCAGAGAATCTAATGTTAATTTCTCTACCATAAGCCACCTCCAATGTTGTTTCAGAGAACTTGGCAGTACGTCCAACCGGCCTCACAACCGCAGACCACACGTAACCACACCAGCCCAGGACCTCCATATCCGGCTTCTTCACCTGCGGGATCGTCTGAGACCAGCCACTCGGACAGCTGATAAAAATGTGGGTTTGCACAAGTTAAGAATTTCTGCACAAACTGTCAGAAACCGTCTCAGGTAAGCTCATCTGCATGCTCGTTGTCCTCACCAAGGTTTTGACCAGACTGCAGTTCAGCGTCGTAACCGACTTCAGTGGGCAAAGGCTCAACTTTCATGGCCACTGGCACGCTGGAGAAACATGCACTTCATGGATGAATCCTGGTTTCAACTGTACTGGGCAGACGGCAGATAGCTTGTATGGTGTTGTGTGGGAGAGTGGTTTGCTGATGTCAACGTTGTGCACAGAGTGCCCCATGGTGGTGGTGGGGTTTTGATATGGACAGGCATAAGCTACAGACAACAAATACATTTGCATTTTATTGACGACAATTTGAATGCACAGAGATACCGTGACGAGATCCTTAGGCCCATTGTCCTGCCATTCATCTGCCGCCATCAGCTCATGTTTTAGCATGATAATCAATGTCACAAGGATCTGTACACAATTCCTGGAAGCTGAAAATGTCCCAATTCTTCCATGGCCTGAATACTCACCAGACATGTTTTCCATTGAGCAAGTTTGGGATGCTCTGGATCAACGTCTACAACAGCGTGTTCCAGTTCCCGCCAATATCCAGCAACTTCGCACAGCCATTAAAGAGGAGTGGGACAACATTCCACAATCAACAGCCTGATCAACTCTATGCGAAGGAGATGTGTCACGCTGCATGAGGCAAATGGTGTTCACACCAGATACTGACTGGTTTTCTGATCCACGCCCCTACTTTTCTTTTAAGGTGTCTGAGACCAACAGATGCACATCTGTATTTCCAGTCATGTGAAATCCATAGATTAGGGCCTAATGAATTTATTTCAATTGACTGATTTCCTTATATGAACTGTACCTCAGTAAAATCTTTGAAATTGTTACGATTAACAATGAACAATTATGTTGTTAGGTATTTAGAGGCAATCCTACACCTCCACTGAAACATAAGCTACTCATGGAAATCTCTTTACTTACCTTACTGTAATAGGGATCCCACAGTTACACTTAGATTACCATGCTAAATGGTAACTGACACCATGGCCCAGAACACCTGACATAAAATACATGCATAAGTGGGCAAGATGCATTTCAATGTCATGGAAAACCTGAGTGTGGCAAGCGGAATCAAGATTCACATACCTGTATACCCTGTGTGTGTCAGACCAGACATAGCCTAGCGGGAGGTTGAATCTTCCAAAGTCTTCTCCCACACGCAGTACCAGTCAAAAGTTTGGACACACCTACTCATTCCAGGGTTTTTCTTTATTTTGACTATTTTCGACATTGTAGAATAATAGTGAAGACATCAAAACTATGAAACAACACACATGGAATCATGTAGTAACAAAAATAGTGTTAAACAAATCAAAATATATTTTATATTTGAGATTCTTCAGAGTAGCCACCCTTTGCCATTGCATTCTCTCAACCAGCTTCATGAGGAATGCTTTTCAAAAAGTCTTGAAGGAGTTCCCACATATCCGGAGCACTTGTTGGCTGCTTTTCCTTCACTCTGCGGTCCAACTCATCCCAAACCATCTCAATTGGGTTGAGGTCGGATGATTGTGGAGGCCAGGTCATCTGATGCAGCACTCCATCAATCTCCTTGGTAAAATAGCCCTTTCACAGCCTGGAGGTGTGTTTGGGGTAATTGTCCTGTTGAAAATAAATGATAGTCCCACTAAGTGCAAAACAGATGGGATGGCGTATCGCTGCAGAATGCTTTTGGTAGCCATGCTGATTAACCTGTTTGGTATAGGGGGCAGTATTGAGAATTTTGGAAAAATATGTTCCCATTTTTAACTGCCTCCTACACCAACTCAGAAGCTAGAATATGCATATTATTGTTCAGGTTTGGATAGAAAACACTCTGAATTTTCTAAAACTGTTTGAATGGTGTCTGTGAGTATAACAGAACTCCTATGGCAGGCAAAAACCTGACAAGGCTTCAAGCAGGAAGTACCCTGTCTGACAAGGAGTCGTGCGTCTTACCTCTTTTTATTGAAAAGTAAGGATCTTAGCTGTAACGTGACAATTCCCAGGGCTCCAATAGGCTCTCAGAGCCCGCGAAAACCCTGAAGGTTTACGAGGGAGCCTCAGGTTGTAACATATTATCGCCTTTTGTAAGTGGATGCTGAGAGGACCTTTCAATGATGCGCGTGCATGAGTCGCTTCTGAGGAGAAATTTTATTCGGCTGTTTAGGCTCAATGCATACTCCCGGTCGGAATATTATCACTTCTCTACGACATAAATGGCATAAAAATTGGTTTTAAACAGCGGTTGACATGCTTCGAAGTACGGTAATGGAATATTTAGACATTTTTGACAAGCCAACGCGCCATGCGCGGGACCGTGAAAAAGCATTCTAGAACTCACGAACAAAACGTCGCTGTTTGGATATAACGATGGATTATTTGGGACCAAACCAACATTTGTTATTGAAGTAGAAGTCCTGGCAGTGTATTCTGATGAAGAACAAGCAAGGTAAGAACATTTTTCTTATAGGAAATGTGATTTTGGTGGAGGCTGAACTGGGTGGGTATCTAAATAGCTAGCCCTGTAATGCCGGGCTATGTACTTAGATTATTGCAAAATGTGCTTCATCCGAAAAGCTATTTTAAAATCGGACATATCGAGTGCATAGAGGGGTAATGTATCTATAATTCTTAAAATAATTGTTATGCTTTTTGTGAACGTTTATCGTGAGTATTTTAGCAAACTGTTAGTAATTTCACCGGAAGTTTGCGGTGGTTATGCTTTTTCTGAACGTCACATGCTAATGTAAAAAGCTGTTTTTTGATATAAATATGAACTTGATTGAACAGACATGCATGTATTGTATAACACAATGTCCTAGGTGTGTCATCTGATGAAGATCATAAAAGGTTAGTGCTGCATTTAGCTGTGGTTTGGGTTTATGTGACATGATATGCTAGCTTGAAAAATGGGTGTCAGATTTTTTCTGGCTGGGCACTCTGCTGACATAATCTAATGTTTTGCTTTCGTTGTAAAGCCTTTTTGAAATCGGACAGTGGGGTTAGATTAACGAGATTCTTGTCTTTAAATAGCTGTGAAATAGTCATATGTTTGAGAAATTGAAGTAATAGTATTTCTAACGATTCAAAAATCGCGCCATTGGAATTACAATAGCTGTTACGTAGGTGGGACGAAATCGTCCCACATGGCCCAGAGAGGTTAAGTGTGCCTTGAATTCTAAATAAATCACTGACAGTGTCACCAGCAAAGCACCCCCACACCATCACACCTCCATGCTTCACGGTGGGAACCACACATGCGGAGATCATCAATTCACCCACTCTGCATCTCACAAAGACACGGCGGTTGGAACAGAAAATCTCAAATTTGTACTCATCAGACCAAAAGACAGATTTCCACTGGTCTAATGTCCATTGCCTGTGTTTCTTGGCCCAAGCAAGTCTCTTCTTCTTTTATTGGTGTCCTTTAGTAGGGGTTTCTTTGCAGCAATTCGACCATGAAGGCCTGATTCACGCAGTCTCCTCTGAACAGTTGATGTTGAGATGTGTCAGTTACTTGAACTCCGTGAAGCATTTATTTGGGCTGCAATCTGAGGTGCAGTTAACTCTAATGAACTTTTCCTCTGCAGCAGAGGTAACTTGGTGTCTTATTTTCCTGTGGCGGTCCTCATGAGAGCCAGTTTCATCATAGTGCTTGATGGTTTTTGTGACTGCACTTAAAGAAACTTTCTTGTCTTAAAGTAATGATGGACTGTCGTTTCTCTTTGCTTATTTGAGCTATTCTTGCCATAATATGTACTTGGTATTTTACCAAATAGGGCTATCTTCTGTATATCAACCTTACCTTGTCACAACACAACTGATTGGCTCAAACCCATTTAGGAAAGAAATGATTTTAACCTTTTCACACTTACCAACACACGGGTGTGATCATTCTACAGTGGTCCCTGTAGCGTACGCTCAAATGGATGTGATCATTCTATAGTGGTCCCTGTAGCGTACGCTCAAACGGGTGTGATCATTCTATAGTGGTCCCTGTAGCGTACGCTCAAACGGATGTGATCATTCTATAGTGGTCCCTGTAGCGTACGCTCAAACGGATGTGATCATTCTATAGTGGTCCCTGTAGCGTACGATCAAACGGGTGTGATCATTCTATAGTGGTCCCTGTAGCATACGATAAAACGGGTATGATCATTCTATAGTGGTCCCTGTAGCGTACGATCAAACGGGTGTGATCATTCTATAGTGGTCCCTGTAGCGTACGATCAAACGGGTGTGATCATTCTATAGTGGTCCCTGTAGCGTACGATCAAACGGGTGTGATCATTCTATAGTGGTCCCTGTAGCGTACGATCAAACGGGTGTGATCATTCTATAGTGGTCCCTGTAGCGTACGATCAAACGGGTGTGATCATTCTATAGTGGTCCCTGTAGCGTACGATCAAACGGGTGTGATCATTCTATAGTGGTCCCTGTAGCGTACGCTCAAACGGGTGTGATCATTTTATAGTGGTCCCTGTAGCGTACGATCAAACCGGTGTGATTAAAACGCGTATTTAGGACGTCCAGTTTCGAATGACTCAACAATCAGCATTTGAGCTGGCCACACAGCTTTTAAGAAACATTTTGCACAAACACAGTCCTTACAAAGTTATGTCCAGAATGTGAGCAGTTTATTTTTGGATGCAATGTTCAGACATTCAGAGAAGTAGCTACAGCATAACACAATCATCCAAACCGGAAAATGTAGGCTACATTTGTCCTAGTGCTAACTGAGGAAAGATTGATGTAACACAAGCGGTCATATTTGTATAACTCTCGGCTGACAGAAACTACAATATGAATTAGCTAATAGCAATTACTATTTATAATTAATCCCATAACAGGTGAGCTCACCATTGATCAAAATAATTTAGTAAAACACTTAGCAGAAATCGAAAGTAATCTGACGATGGGTAGTTTGTGCCGCCATGCTTGTTTTTTTTTCTTATCAACCAAAGATAATAAGAGGAGACAAAATTAGTTTGGTCTGTTTATAGTATGCATGTTGAAGGGGGTGTGTCATCTACGATCATCCACTTCCCTTCATTAACTTCTGGAAGTTTACCCGAAAGATGAGTGAACCATTCCTTCACCTCATTATAACATCTTTGGTCTGGCAGATTACGTGTCACCCAGAATGCATTGTATAATGTCAACAAACATGGCGCCACACATAACTGGCAAATAGCTTAGCTCATTATATTCAGTACAACCTTCAAAAAAGTATTTTACACACATCATAGGTGTCCATTACAATATATGCAATAATCGGAATGCATTATTTGTCACCAGTAATTGAAAACGTGAATAAAACTGTAAATACATTATGCTCCATTCATACATACTGTATGTGCCTACAGTAGAAATGACAACACGATATACAGAAAATAAGGAACTTACTTTGATAGGAATGCACTCATGTCCAAAGTTATTATGTCTAAGGAAAACAACAAGGAAGGAAAAGCGAGCACCAGCAAGAAAATGTTCAAATTCTTGCAAGACTGCGCAAATATATGCATACTTGATATGCGCAATCATGAGTGAAGTGCGGTGGGTTCTCCTGGAAGAGAGAAGTTTATCCAGCTCAGTAAAGCCTCAAACATAAATTGTCTGCAACAGCGAAATGGGATACTTCTCTGTGAATTAATGAGGAGGCGGAACACACTTCAATTCAAACTGTTGTTAGAAAATCCAACTTGTTAGAAAATAATTACAAATTGATAAGTTGAAACATAGCCTATAGATAATTAGCAGGCAGCACATGTTAACTGTCCTGTTGTGTAATAATCACATTTTGGAACAGTGAGTGCATTCTGACATCACGTGTATAAAACAACTCACGCTGGGGCGACCATTAGAGATATTTGGACCTTACGTGTGAAAAGGTTAACAAGGCACACCTGTTAATTGAAATGCATTCCAGGTGACTACCTCCTGAAGCTGGTTGAGAGAATGCCAAGAGTGTGAAAAGCTGTCATCAAGGCAAAGGGTGGCTACTTTGAAGAATAAAATACATTTGGATTTGTTTCACACTTTTTTGGTTACTACATGATTCCATATGTGTTATTTCATAGTTTTGATGTCTCCACTATTATTCTACAATGTAGAAAATAGTAAAAATAAAGAAAACCCCTGGAATGAGTAGGTGTGTCCAAACTTTTGACTGGTACTATATGTGCAATGATATCAGATTTATAGTCAGATAAAAAGGTTACATATGAAACACTCTGAGGATTGGCTTTGAGCGATAGCAATAACCTTGCATGTAGCGAAACAATGATGTATGCACCTTAGCTTGGGCAAAGCACAGTAATGTAAATGGGTATGGTGACTGGGCGGCTGCTACCTGACTGTAAGATTGATGGAGCAGACTCAGAGAAAAGACTCTCGGAACTAAATCGCTTCATCTGTTTACTATTCCATCTGGAGTTTATGAAAAAGACAGACAAACAGAGGCTGATATATTGCCCTCGTGTCACGGTATGGCAGGAGCATTCACACACAGATTCATCTCTCACTTTAGAAGCCAAATGATACGTCTAATTTGCTGCGAGCACAGTTATTTTTAACTTCTCCAGCTGTCAGATAATGGAGCTTGACTGTCAGCGCTGGTGTGTATGTTAAAAGGTTGCAAACTCTTTTCAATTTACCGTTCCCTTTGAGCGAATTACAATACGCACATTCCATTAGTTTGGCTGATTGACGTTCCTTTTCCCTTATCAAAACCAAAGGGAGATTAAAAAGAGAGTTGACTAGATGGAAATGGAGACTTCCAAACAGCTATCTAAATTTGGCTTTGACATGCCTTGCCAATAATTACAATGCCTTGAATATTTCTCTGAAATCACTTGGAAGAACAGGCTGTTTCTTTGCTTATTAATTGGATAGAATAATGTCTTTTTCAGACTAGTTCTGAATAATCAAGCATTCTAATGCTATGAAGGCCTTGGGTCCTTACTATTCAATGCATTGTGGTGTTCACAGGTTTTAATGGTAGGTCCTCTACAGTTGCTCTTTCATTGACCTTCTTGACCAATGATTTGACCTGACAGATTTGAACATACACATTACAAATCTAAATTGTAATAGCTAATAGGGCTGACCCCAATTTGTCGACTGGTCGATTGTTTGGTCGATTGGCTGCTTTTTGTTGTAGCCAATATATATTCATTTTTTTATGGCATGTGAGACACCTGTCTGATTCGCGCCCATCTTACTGAACTGATCCATTGCTGAGGCTGAGACTAATCCATTGCGGAGGCGCGTAGATGGCACAGTCCGGGAAGAAGGGGAGTGTGGGTAAAATACACAATGCAAGTATCTCTCCTGCCAATTTGTGCACATTCATTGCTTCATAACTTAATTGTGTGAATTGTTTGCCTTGATTGTTAGTGTCTATCAATTCCCGATTACATATATCACCAGTAGTAGTTTACATTTACCGATAAATCCTATAATTTCTAATCTGTGATGTTTGTTTGGTTATGGTAATTTATGTTAAAGGTTTCAATATATTATTATTCCAATCGTTCACCCTTCTCATTGTGAAAGTGTACACGTTGTTTGCAGAGTACTCAACTATGCTACACTTGTGAGAAACAAGTTTTGGTTTATTTCATTCCATTTACGAGTTTTGTCAATTTAGTCATTGTCTTTTGTTTGGAGCGTTACTGTCAATGTTGAGTAAGGACGCTCACCTGATTACGCATAGAAGTAGGCCTATAGGCTACCTGGCCTGCGCGCAAATATAGGCATATAAAGAAGGCCATTTCTCCCTTTCGATAACCACTCAGCATGAAAGGGGAAAATGTCATGGTCTGATCTAGTGGAAACGTCATAAAATATGTCTACCTGATGAGCACTAATCCCTTGCGCAAAATAGCCTACAGCTGTGTCTGTCCCAGCTCACTGGCGTGGGAAACTCTGAGGGACCAGAATATTTCATACAATGTTGCAAGTTAGCTAGTGCTAGCTTTAGGCTGGACCTAAATTGATAGTTAATAATGTTTCAAGTTCGTTGCAGACAGGCCATGCATAGCCAATGTGATTTATAGAATATTTATTTCCATCGGGATATTTTCTATCTGCAGGCTGCAATATTTTTATTTGTTTGCTTTATGTTGGCTATTTTTACATAGTTGTAAATAGAACTAACTTTTTAGGTTTGTATCATTTTCATTTAGAGTTGGATAGAATTTTGATTAACCACGTGACAATGATTTTGAGATACGAAGTCGTTATTATAAATTAAATTGTTCCACGAAAATGTGCATATGAAAACCATAACTGGCACACAGATGGGTAGACATTTTAAGATACATTGGCATTTCACATGACAAAGGTTGTTGACTCCTCGTGTAGCCTCTGGGAAAGCCAGCAGGAGTGGGAGGAGAATGGTCAGGTCAGGTTAAGGTTTCTCTCTTCTAGTTATCTTGATCTATGGCTCCCTCTTGAGTCATTTGTGTCATATTTCATCAAACAGCATCAGACAAGCATATAGTTCATTTTATTAAAATACAGGGGGTGTGTCCATATATAGAAAAATACACTTTTAAACATTTTGACCAATTGATTGGTCGAAAGAACAGACGACTTTCGGTCTACAGAGATTTTTTTTAGTCGGGGACAGCCCTAATAAATATGTTACGCAAAGACAACAGGACAACAAACATATGTCTCTTATGGCCCTGCAAGTCTTTTAAATAGCAACAGAGGCTATCAAACGTTGACTCTTTCAAAAGGTCAGTTATATAACATCCAGTCAAACTGTCGTTAATCAATCCATCCAATGGCATTGTGAAGTTGTGGCAGCTAGGGCCAGGGGTCTAATTGATGTAATCTAGATGGGCACTAATGGACCCTGTAGCCTCAGCTCATCAGATAACAGTGTAAATCACAGGCCTCTGAGTGGGTGTGGAGGTAAGGCTACATTCACAGGCAGTGCCCAACTGACAGCTACATTTACATGGCCCGGAATTGATTAAGTCGTGGTAATACATTGGCTTATTATGTCCTTACAACCATAACAAGATAACATAACAAGAGGGGGTGGGGGGGGGGTCTAGCCTACTCTCCACACAGCACATCAAACAGCTATACACAGAGCTCCCATGAAAGAATGTCCCACTGTCCTAATAACTACGTGACCTGACCTCTATTGTTTGCCCACTAAAGAGAACTGCAGAAGGTTATGTAAATGCAGCGAGCGACAGGCACATAAGGGAACTGGGTCTGTTCACTAGGCCAAGCCTGGAATAGTTGCCTGCCTGCCTGGGCATCCTGGTCTCTGAAAATAAGCCTAGCATGTCGAGGCCCTGACACACCATGACAGGGATTAGGCCTAAGCTGGCCATTCGGGTAAAACAAGATAAATACCAGACTCAGCCACGACACTGGGATTTCCACCCCTCAGCTAAGGTGACCATACCTGGGCTCAGGTTCACCTCTGCACAATGATGTCCTAACCTGTATGTCTAACAGCGAACTACGGTGGTTAGCAAACAGATTACTTTCAGTGGATCAGAGGCTAAAGCAGGCCAGGAAGGAGAATTCCTGGAGCTGTAGTTCACCATGACAACACGACTCCAAAACATTGCAACATCATATGGCAAACCTTACTCGTATCGTATACACTACATATAATGCAAGTCTCATCTTGCTGCAGCTGGGCCAAAGTCAAGTCATGTACTGTGTGTGCATTACTTCATTGATTGGATTCAGATGCTATGACCTTACATTAAATGCATACTTATGCCAATGATTGTGTACTTTTTAATTCTGAGAGAGAATAAGAATCATGTGTTTGTGTTCATGAGGCATCGATCGTGTAAATGCAAGACATAAGTGGGCCAAGACGATTTCATAACAATAGACAATTATTCTTGTTAGGACACTAACAGCTTACAGATGGTAGGCAATTAAGGTCACAGTTATGAAAACTTAGGACACTAAAGAGGCCTTTCTACTGACTCTGAAAAACACCAAAAGAAAGATGTCCAGGGTCCCTGCTCATCTGCGTGAATGTGCCTTAGGCATGCTGCAAGGAGGCATGAGGACTGCAGATGTGGCCAGGGCAATACATTGCAATGTCCGTACTGTGAGACGCCTAAGACAGCGCTACAGGGAGACAGGACAGACAGCTGATTGTCCTCACAGTGGCAGACCACGTGTAAGAACACATGCACAAGATCCGTACATCCGAACATCACACCTGCGGGACAGGTACAGGATGGCAACAACAACTGCCCGAGTTACACCAGGAATGCACAATCCCTCCATCAGTGCTAAGACTGTGCGCAATATGCTGAGAGAGGCTGGACTGAGAGCTTATAGGCCTGTTGTAAGGCAGGTCCTCACCAGACATCACCAGCAACAACGTTGCCTATGGGCACAAACCCACCATCGCTGGACCAGACAGGACTGGCAAAAAGTGCGGTTTTGTCTCACCAGGGGTGATGGTCGGATTCGCGTTTATCGTCGAAAGAATGAGCGTTACACCGAGGCCTGTACCCTGGAGCGGGATTGATTTGGAGGTGGAGGGTCCATCATGGTCTGGGGCGGTGTGTCACAGCATCATCGGACTGAGCTTGTTGTCATTGCAGGCAATCTCAACACTGTGCATTACAGGGAAGACATCCTCCTCCCTCATGTGGTACCCTTCCTGCAGGCTCATCCTGACATGACCCTCCAGCATGACAATGCCACCAGCCATACTGCTCGTTCTGTGTGTGATTTCCTGCAAGACAGGAATGTCAGTGTTCTGCCGTGGCCAGCGAAGATCCCGAATCTCAATCCCATTGACCACGTCTGGGACCTGTTGGATCGGAGGGCTAGGGCCATTCTCCCCAGAAATGTCCGGGAACTTGCAGGTGCCATGGTGGAAGAGTGGGGTAACATCTCACAGCAAGAACTGGCAAATCTGGTGCAGTCCATGAGGAGGAGATGCACTGCAGTACTTAATGCAGCTGGTGGCCACACCAGATACTGACTGTTACTTTTGATTTTGACCCCCCCTTTGTTCAGGGACACATTATTCAATTTCTGTTAGTCACATGTCTCAGTTGTTGAATCTTGTTATGTTCACACAAATATTTACACATGTTAAGTTTGCTGAAAATAAGCGCAGTTGACAGTGAGAGGACGTTTCTTTTTTTTGCGGAGTTTATTTCTCTACCTGTTTGTTAAGATTTCCACTCATTACGGCACATTGCCAATTGGCCAGCTCTGCCCTGCATTGTTAATAAGCCTGCGTATTGGCAGAATCTATTCTCTCACCTCATATGGCAGCAAGTCAACATACTCAGGTGCCAACGGCTTATTACTCTTTAAGGTTTACATGAGTACGGACTAATGGTGGTGGGGCCGTATTTGGGATCCAATCCTCAAGGGAAACACAATCCATCTCTACAACTTTCTACATGCTCCCTTGGCCTCAGTGAGATCAGGCTTCTGGCTTAGTGCTGCTCAACATGTAACACCAGACCCTTCATAATTCTAAGCAAACCACATACAGTGATGAAGAGCAAGAATGTTTATTTATCTTTCTCTCTCTCTCTGTCTCTAGAAGAACACACCATATCAATTACAGTCAGAGGCTGTACTGGTGGCATGACTGGCATCCCATTGTAAAATAACACATGGCTCGGGGAGTTTTCTAAAAAGCCGTTGCAATCCTTCTCCTTGCTAGTTAAATTACAGAGGAGGTTGTGGCGGGGGACTCCTGCACTGCTCCAAGTCAACGGCAACAATTCTCCTGCCGTGTTTGTCAACATGGCTGCCTTGTGTAATTGGTATAATTGTCAGGTTAGAGCCGGGAACAAACGGGCGTCCTCTTGGCGAGCGAAGGGCAGTGTCATTAAAGGGCCGCGTTTCTGGAGGCGCTCCCGGGGACATATATACGAGCATGTTGGAAAGACAGCTCGCCTGATAAAATGGCTGCCTCTTATCTCTGCTATGCATATGAAAGGCTTATGCCTTCTCCATGACAGATTCTACGCCTCGTCACCGTGGGATTTGCCCAGATACATGAGAACAGAAACAGTGAGAAAAAAAACGACGTAGCGCATACATAGCACCATCTTACCACTCTCAACATCCAAATTGATGTGTGTGTGTGTGTGTGTGTGTGTACGGAGGCTACTCTTGTGTGAATGAGAGAATAAAATACAGAGAGAGGGAGTTTTAAAGACATTCCCTCTAAAAACCTTTGTAGTTACAGTTAAAGTCGGAAGTTTACATACGCTTAGGTTAGAGTCATTAAAACTATTTTTTCAAACAATCCACACATTTCTTGTTAGCAACTATAGTTTTGGCAAGTCGGTTAGGACATCTACTTTGTGCATGACACAATCATTTTTCCAACAATTGTTTACAGACAGATTATTTCACTTATAATTAAATGTATCACAATTCCAGTGGGTCAGAAGTTTACATACACTAAGTTGACTGTGCCTTTGGAAAATTCTAGAATGTCATGGCTTTAGAAGCTTCTGGTAGGCTAATTGACATCACTTGAGTCAATTGGAGGTGTACCTGTGTATGATTTCAAGGCCTACCTTCAAACTAGGTGGGAAAATCTAAAGAAATCTGCCAAGAGCTCCAAAAAAAATGTGTAGACCTCCACAAGTCTGGGTCATCCTTGGGGGCAATTTCCAAATGCCTGAAGGTACCACATTCATCTGTACAAACAATAGTACGCAAGTATAAACACCATGGGACCACGCAGCCATCATTACACTCAGGAAGGAGACACGTTCTGTCTCCTAGAGATTAACGTACTTTGGTGCGAAAAGTGCAAATCAATCATAGAACAACAGGAAAGGACCTTGTGAAGATGCTGGAGAAAACAGGTACAAAAGTATCTATATCCACAGTAAAATTAGTCCAATATCAACATAACCTGAAAGGCTGCTCAGCAAGGAAGAAGCCTCTGCTCCAAAAAAAAAGCCAGACTACGGTTTGCATCTGCACGTGGGGACAAAGATCACACTTTTTGTTCTCTGGTCCTCTGGTCCTCTGGCCTCTGGTCTGATGAAAAAAAATTGAACTGTTTGGCCATAATGACCA
Organism: Salmo trutta; assembly: GCF_901001165.1. Taxonomy (NCBI): domain Eukaryota; kingdom Metazoa; phylum Chordata; class Actinopteri; order Salmoniformes; family Salmonidae; genus Salmo; species Salmo trutta. The sequence goes on along the minus strand of NC_042963.1, from coordinate 3,651,274 downwards.
TCGTTATGTTTGGAGGAAAAAGTGGGAGGCTTGCAAGCCGAAGAACACGATCCCAACCATGAAGCACGGGGGTGGCAGCATCATGTTGTGGGGGTGCTTTGCTGCAGGAGGGACTGGTGCACTTCACAAAATAGATGGCTTCATGAGGGAGGAAAACTATCTGGATATATTGAAGCAACATCAGTCAGGAAGTTAAAGCTTGGTCACAAATGGGTCTTCCAAATGGACAATGACCCCAAGCATACTTCCAAAGTTGTGACAAAATGGCTTACGGACAACAAAGTCAAGATATTAGCGTGGCCATCACAAAGCCCTGACCTCAATCCCATAGAAAATGTGTGGGCAGAACTGAACAAGCGTGTGCAAGCAAGGAGGCCTACAAACCTGACTCAGTTACACTAGCTCTGTCAGGAGGAATGGGCCAAAATTCACCCAACTTATTGTGGGAAGCTTGTGGAAGGCTACACGAAATGCTTGACCCAAGATAATCATTTTTAAAGGCGATGCTACCAAATACTAATTGAGTGTATGTAAACTTCTGACCCAACGGGAATGTGATGAAATAAATAATTCTCTCTACTATTATTCTGACATTTCACATTCTTAAAATAAAGTGGTGATCCTAACTGACCTAAGACAGGGAATTTTTACTATGATTAAATGTCAGGAATTGTGAAAAACTGAGTTTAAGTGTATTTGGCTAAGGTGTATGTAAACTTCTGACTTCAACTGTATATTCAGTGGATAACAAAATATGTTTTCGTCGTATCCTTTACTTTGCAGCAATTTAGACAATATTTTCAGCACGGAGAACTTTGCAAACCAAGAACGAGCGTCAATTATCTCCATAATCTGTGGTGAATAATATATATGATAATGATATAGTAAGTATAATTACCATGATGAGGTGGGCCATTCTGAAAGCTAATCACTTGTATCTTCACTGCTGGGTAGCATAGCATGCTTATTAATCTGTCAACACTCATAACGATGTTTGTTTTCTCCAATTGCTCTTTTACTCCCGAAATTAACAAGATGGCTCTTTTGAGTTACAGCTGAATAATTTGTTGGTGTAGCAAAGGCATTTGTCTATACATTTATTTTCAATTTGAGGTAAGCTGCAGTCATGAAAGCTAAATCACTGGCAGGGAGAAGATTATTATAATTACTTAGCAGCTGTCGCACATGCAGCATGAGCAGTGTGAGTACAGGATATGTCAGAATATAGTTCAAGTAGCAAGGCAAACGTTATTTTGTTGAACTGTTCAATATCCACACACTGAGGCCCAGGTATAGGCGTGTCAAACCAGTCTAGCCATCACAGCACTACTTAGACATAAACAGGTATCCATAGGCTGCTGGGTATATAGAGAGCTCTTCTGAGCTACTGAAAGAACAGCAAAGCTTTCACTAACAAATTGTTTGAATAATGAAAAATGACCTCCATCATTTAAGGAAGCCTTTACTTTGTCTCCCTCTGAGGCTTGAGGCTTCAACCAACAGATTGATCTTGGGATCTCCAGTGTACAGTACCAGATTGTGTAATATAACCTACAGTAAATGAGGCTTTCTTTCACTGGAACATGACCAACTGACAGATAGAGAATGAGCATTAAGCCAGACTTATGTTGGCCAGTCCCTGATCATAAGGTCAGGTTTAGGCCACTAGAAGAATGAATGGGAGTGGGAAAGTAATGAACGTCCAGTACTGGACTGTATTCCTCTTCAAAATGGAGACTAGAACTGGGATTTTTCTAGGGGTGGGAATTGCGATACCTCACGATACGATATTGTAACGATACTTAGGTGCCAATACGATATGTTTTGCGATTCTCGCGACTGTATATTTATCGCGATTTGATGTTCCAAACCTATTGCTCACTATATGTCTGCTGCAGAAAGACAATTTGATCAGTCATGGAAATAAAAGTACTTAAAACATGTTGGCTCTATTTCTAAAAAGAAGATGGAAAACAAGCTATTGGAAGAAACATACACGCGTTTTGGCACAGGTACAGCAAACTAGCACTAGCTAATGCTACCTAGCAACAAAAAAAACGATACTTGAGTCAAAGCATCGATATAATATCGTCTGAAATAATATTGTGATAAGTAACTGTAGCGATTTTTTCCCCCATCACTAGATTTGTTCATCGAAGATGTGTCTGAATGAGAACATAATGACAGCATGTCTAACTCTGGGGTTTTCCTCTACCATTTGCTTTAGTGCCTGAATTCCCCTGACGGCCATGGTTATGGCTACAGTGCCATCAGAGTGCTGAACGGGCCCTGGGACGCTCCCTTCATTAAGGATTAAAGTGACCGTCACCGTGTCCCCAATCATTACTTCTCCCAACAGAACGACATGGGGGAGACACTGGTTGGGCTTAGGCATGTACAGTTGAAGTCGGACGTTTACATACACCTTAGCCAAATAAACTGAGTTTAAATGTATCACAATTCCTGACATTTAATCCTAGTAAAAATCCTCTGTCTTAGGTCAGTTAGGATCACCACTTTATTTTAAGAATGTGAAATGTCAGAATAATAGTAGAGATTTATTTCAGCTTTTATTTCTTTCATCACATTCCCAGTGGGTTAGAAGTTTACATACACTCAATTAGTATTTAATAGCATTGCCTTTAAATTGTTTAACTTGGGTCAAACGTTTCAGGTAGCCTTCCACAAGCTTCACACAATAAGTTGGGTGAATTTTGGCCCATTCCTCCTGACAGAGGTGGTGTAACTGAGTCAGGTTTGTAGGCCTCCTTGCTCACACATGCTTTTTCAGTTCTGCCCACAAATGTTCTATAGGATTGAGGTCAGGGCTTTGTGATGGCCACTCCAATATCTTGACTTTGTTGTCCTTAAGCCATTTTGCCATGCCATGGTCATTATGGACAAACAGTCCTATCTTTGTTTCATCAGACCAGAGTACATTTCTCCAAAAAATACAATCTTTGTCACCTTGTGCAGTTGCAAACCGTAGTCTGACTTTTTATGGCGGATTTGGAGCAGAGGTTTCTTCCTTGCTGAGCGGCCTTTCAGGTTATGTCGATATAGGACTTGTTTTACTGTGGATATAGATATTTTGTACCTGTTTTCTCCAGCATCTTCACAAGGTCCTTTGCTGTTGCTCTAGGATTGTTTTGCACTTTTCGCACCAAAGTACGTTCATCTCTAGGAGACAGAACGCGTCTCCTTCATGAGCGGTATGACGGCTGCGTGGTCCCATGGAGTTTATACTTGCGTACTATTGTTTGTACAGATAAACATGGTACCTTCAGGCATTTGGAAATTTCTCCCAAGGACGAACCAGATTGTGGAGGTCTACAATTTTTTTCTGGGTTCTTGGCTGATTCCTTTTGATTTTCCCATGATGTCAAGTAAAGAAGCACTGAGGTTGAAGGTAGGCCTTGAAATACATCCACAGGTACACCTCCAATTGACTCAAATGATGTAAATTAGCCTATCAGAAGCTTCTAAAGCCATGACATAATTTTCTGGAATTTTCCAAGCTGTCTAAAGGCACAGTCAACTTAGTGTATGTACATTTCTGAAACACTGGAATTGTGATACAGTGAATTATCAGTGAAATAATCTGTCTGTAAACAATTGTTGGAAAAATGACTTGTGTCATGCACAAAGTACATGTCCTAACTGACTTGCCAAAACTATAGTTTGTTAACAAGAAATTTGTGGAGTGGTTGAAAAACGAGTTTTAATGACTCCAACCTAAGTGTATGTAAACTTCTGACTTCAACTGTACTTCCATCACAGGCTCACATTAACCAGGCTCTGCTTAACAAACAGGTCCTTTCAATGTTCATTTGAAAGTAGCCATTTAAAGAAATGTTCAGCTAGGCTTCGATCGGCTTTCTTAATCCACTTTAATAAATGGATCACTAGTCACTTTAAATAATGCCACTTTAATAATGTTTACATATCTTACATTACTCATCTCATACTGTATCTTATACCATCTATAGCATCTTGCCTATGCCGCTCGGCCATTGCTCATCCATATATTTACATGTACATATTCTTATTCCATCCCTTTAGATTTGTGTGTATTAGGTAGTTGTTGGGGAATTGTAAGATTACTTGTTAGATATTACTGCACTGTCGGAACTAGAAGCACAACCATTTCGCTACACTCGCATTAACATCTACTAACCATGTGTATGTGACCAATAAAATGTTATTTGATGTCACTCTTAGGTCAATTACAGCAGAAAGCCACTCTGCTTTCATCATCCAACCCTTGACCGGTAAGGGTGAAACAGCCCACAAACAACAGTTTCTCTTCTAGCCTGCCACTTCACACATACCTAGCGCACATACTGTATTTGATTACAGCTGAGAACTGAGCAGCTTGGCTTGTCAGAGAAAAGCATTTCAACAGTGGGGTGAGGTGAGGGGACCTGATGGAGCTGGGGATAAGATACAGTGCCTTCAGAAAGTATTCATACCCCTTGACTTTCCACATTTTGTTGTGTTACAGCAAATTGAAAATTGATAAAATATTTTTTTTAATCTCACCCAGAAGTGGCCTACAATGACTCAGTGAACCCAATTACAGAGTCAAGTTGCAGGTGCTTCTCTCAACATAGTGGAACAACTGAGGAGTGCTTCTCACCGGCTCCAGTCTGACAGAGAACAGCTGTAATCTGAGCCTGAGCTACAAGCTCTCTCCTCTCCCAAATCACTATCCACCTCATGTTCATGTTCTCCAGCCAGGTTTAGTCAGGGTGGTGAGTTTTGTTAAATATATACCATGCGTGACATTACCTTCTAGGAGCTGCATTTTTTCAAATAAAGAAAGTATTTTCACTCCGGCAGCTGCAGGCGTTTACCGACAGGAGTTCATGTAGCTGCCAGGAAATGAGGCTGTGCTGCTCCAAATCAAGATCAGATACATCTCCAAACCTTATCTCGGCTATCACACGTTGTGTCTGCTCTTATCCACTGAGTTTCAGACCAGTGGAGCCACTCTCTCCTTGTTTCCAGGCCTCAGATTTATCCTCTGATTGAGAGTGCCAATTAAATGGCTTGTGATGGGTTGGAATAAACAGCTGCATAATAGGATGTTGGAACCGGTGGACCTTTGACCACAATAACCACCATTTTCACACAAATGGGATGACCCTCCCACATAGACTGTAGTGTATAGAGCATTCCCATACAACACCTCAGCATCTCTCCCACGCATATAGTATATGTTGCCAACCTACCAAGAGCATGGATAGCTCTCCCAGGGAGACCCATTGGTGAGGTTGCATTCACAAAACCTTACAGTTTTTCCACACCTACACACAAGCAACAAAGTGCAATGCAATGCATAATGCTGCTCAGAAATCCTGCCAGGAATGAGGTAAAAGCAAAGCCTTAGCTATATTAAGCTCTCATTCCACTTCCCATCAAAATTCCTCCTTTAACACAGGAACAAAGTAGCTAGGCTCCAATGGAACATTACAGACAGCTGTCAGTGACTGCTACTCTGACCACATATTCCCTATGTCAGAACCTGCAGGAAGGGAAAATGTGCAATATTCTGATAATAATATTCCGTGCACAGTAATGCAACTCAGGACACTTCCCTACTGGCCAGAAGGAGGGGAAATGAGAACAGGTAATTATCAAATGGCCTGAAGGCAAGAAATGATAGAGATTGCAGTGAGCGGGGATATTTAGCCCTGCTAATGAAGGCCCATGTTTAGGGAGCACCCAGGCAGAAGGGAGGAGGGGGAGGAGGGGGAGCCTCACTGTGTCCAGACAGGAGGTAGGTCCTGATAAGACCGTGTTACATAATGCGGTGGTCAGACCCAGCCTGCCTTTCTGTCTGTTTAGACTGCAGCTCACTGTCCTTATACTATATATCCCTTTATACCCATTCACACACTCAGCATTGCCTGGACACAGTGAAGGCTGCTGAGGGGAGGACAGCTCATAATAATGGCTGGAGCGGAGTAAATGGAATGGCATTAAACACATGGAAACCATGTGTTTGATGTATTTGATACCATTCCACTAACTCCGCTCCAGCCATTGCCATGAGCCCGTTCTCCTCAATTTAGGTGCCACCAACCTCCTGTGCTGGACAAATGGAGATGGGTTAATATTGGCTGTGAGGAGTAAAAGGCGGGGAAATGTACCTACAGTATCAATAATCAATATAAAATTAGCTAAACAAGTTAAATACATAATTATTATTAACATTCAGTAATGTAAATCTGATTAAAGTACATTTCTCCATTGACTGTTGAACAGAGAGGTGGTTATCAAACTGAATTTGCTAAACATTTTAATGGATCTTATGGAAGTGAATACCATGTTCAGTCAAATTCATTGTCTTGTAGTACACTTACCACTTACAATGTTCAGTTTGAGAAATAGCATTGAGAAGTTACTGTTAACATGCCTGTGAATGTTTTGGAGAGACAGTCTGTCTGTCTGCCGGCCCGGTCCACTTAACCCCACTGAGAGGTCTCTATGGTCGCCCGTCTCTACAGCAGTACTTAAGCAGTGAAAAATGTAAAGAGATGACGAATATGAAATGTTAAACATGGCATTAGGATTCACATGCATTCCCTTGCCAGACTTGCTTGCAGACATCAGAATTGCTAAATTTGCTGATTAGCCCAAGAAGCAGAGCTGCTTGGTCTGTGAGGGAATTCATGGAAAAAGGAGTCTGATTTGTCTAGATAACCTTGAACCCCCAAAGCCCAGCTTCCTGTGGATGTGCGCATTTCAAATCAGCAATTTTTGGATCATGTTAATCTAAGCCTGTCTCTGTCCGTCCATTCGTCCGCTGCGGCCTGTGTAATAGCCTAGCTACCTCTTACCTGCCTTTATTATGACCTACTATACCTGCCAATCAGAATCACAACCTGACTGCCACACATTGTCAATAAACCATTCACTTTTCCTGTACTGTAAAAGGAACCAATATAACAGAATGGCTTCAGAGGAAATAGATTAACAATACAATTACTTTGAAAACTAAAGTTGTAAAATCTTAATTCTGTGCAACATACTTTTTCAGTACAGCTCCTCTTCTAAATAATTAGCTCCAGCTGGAGATAAGGGATTGTGGACACATCGTCAGACATGCTAAGGAATAAAGCGCTTGACAGGGCAATGACTCAGCAGAGATGTGAAATTACAAATTGGCCAAGGTAAGCAGTTTAGCTTTGATAGTGATTGGACTGGACTGACTGTTCAGTCCTACAGTATAGGGCTAGTCATGGCTGATGCATGTATATTCACAGACACAGGTGTCCTCTCAGCAGATAGCAAAACAATCCACAGCAGTGATGCCCCCCCCCCATTAGGGGCGCCGCCCCACTTGTGATTGGTCCCAAAAATATTAAAAGACGTTCGACAAATATATAGAAATAGTCCTAATGTTCTAGATGTCAAGGTGTCATTAACAGCACTGTGTTTCCAGTCATGCTACAGTATTTATGCTGAGGAGAAGCTGAAGGTGAGTAGTGGGTTCTGTTACAGGTCCATCATGAGAGCTGGCCTCCTGCTATTAAAACAATCAGATTGGAGATCTATCATTGGACGGGTGGGATGGCGCGACGGGGGTGGAACGCTCACTGTTTCCTGTCACAGCCTCAGCAGTGCACAGACACTCTCCTTGCACACCGCCATCTTTCACCCAGCCTCACACTTGCCCGCCCGCCGTGCCCGGCCAGCGCACGCCGCTGACAACACATCTATCTGCTCCCCATAGGGCTGCTTGGCACTTGAGGCCTGTTCAAAAGAGACACAAAACCTAGTGGATTCTCTCACATAGTATACTGCAAGAACATGCCACTGAGTACCAACACACACACGCACAACGTTCACTTTTCACATAATTAAATGCTTCATTTAAAATCAGGCTTTGATGATTTCTCTAGTAACACCTTGTCATGGCGCGCGGCTAGGCTTGAGGGAGAGGGTGGTAATTGCATCCCTGTAGAATGGCTGGTTAACTGGGAGGATATGCAGCGCAGTAGGGATTTACCACACAGCACAGGTCCACTGCTTTCCTTTCTCCAGAACACTCACAATACCCAGGGTGGGTATACACAAGGATGTAGTGTGTGTGTGTGTTCATGCGAGAATGTCAGTGTCTCTGTGTGTGTGTGTGTGTGTGTGTGTGTGTGTGTGTGTGTGTGTGTGTGTGTGTGTGTGTGTGTGTGTGTGTGTGTGTGTGTGTGTGTGTGTGTGTGTGTGTGTGTGTGTGTGTGTGTGTGTGTGTTCCAAGCATAAGTGAACAATTTAACAGGCTAATGTGTGAGCAGTATGTGTGACCACAACTAAATGCGTTTCATGATGTTTTCCCCGACTGAAAGTACCACCTCCAATATTTTAAGCCTCCAGGCCTGATTTCACTCCAACCTGAAGATGCTGCATTTGTCTTTGAAAGGGAATGGAGCGATGGATGGATGCGGCGAAACAGATGGATATGTTGGATGCTTGCTGGAATTATAAATGTCATAATATGATCCCAAATGACCTTCAGGAAATATTCTCCTATCACAGGAGTACACAGTGAGCCCTCCACATCCATAATGTAGTGAGACAACAAACATACACATCCATATTGTAGTGAGACAACAAACATACACATCCATATTGTAGTGAGACAACAAACATACACATCCATATTGTAGTGAGACAACAAACATGGGTCAATGGAGAAACACTCAGCTGTCATTACTGTAATACTCAGCTGGCATTGCGCTTTTCCGTTTCGCTCAAAGGCGCTGCAGATGTCCAATCACATTAAACAAAATCATATGTTCCAGGAATAGATTTGAGATTCATGCAGCAAACACACTAATTCCATAAAACCCAATTTTGTTTCCTCCACAAAGGGAGCAATACACTGAAATTAATCTGCAGAAAGCCTTTCCTGTAGTTAAAAATAAATAAACGTCTCATCATTTGAGGCTTGTATATCTTTGTAGTCACTCAAGGGATATGCTTTTGTGACATGAAAACTATCTTATGAGTATACATCAATAACATCCATAACATTTCTGTTGCAATGGATAACATTCAGTGTACAATAAAACCTAACTCTCCCTGGATTGCCTTGAAGTGATACTGAAGTATTAAAATACTGCATTTTCTGAGTTTCTCCAAGAGAGAGTGAATAGATAATAAAAAACTGTATTTTACTCCATAACCTACAAATCGATGTGTAACAGGAGGTCTATGTTTTGAATGTATTCATCTTAAACAATTTTCTACAAGTATGATACAGCACTGAACAGCAATACTACCAGGTAATTGTAACAGAAATGCTGTAACTGTATAAGTGAATGTTTTCCTTTATATGAGTGCAATGGGATTTGTTCAGTTCTTAGATATATATCAGATGGTTTGGAGGAAAGTGCAGCTTGTGTTTTTTTGAGGAAACAGTTTCATATGTCCAGAAATATTTGACTATAAAACTTCTGCAGCCCTACTGTAGGCTTGAGAACATAATAGCGGTAGTAAAGCTTTGATAAAATCCTGCATGTCTTTACAAAGCTCCATCTGAGGGAGAAAATTATCAAACATATCTTCTCACAGACTCACACTCTTCAAGAGAATAAGTGAATAAATTATCTGAATGATTTCTTTCCATCCATACACACACTGTATATACCCTGTCTAATTACCATAGGAGACGCTAATGAGATAAATAATATGAACGGAGACAATAGCCCAGTGTGTTTACTTAAGATTGCTCAAGCTTGGGAAAAACAAATCCCTCATGTATAAATTACAATAATCCCAGAACCAGAGAATCAAGAAACAACATTTTCCACCTTTAGATCAAAGTAAAGCACCATCTAATCAATGCGTATTAAATGTGTCAAAGATCAAAACAGAGTTCTCATCCTTTCATTGCCCATTGAGCTGGTATCGTATCCCAAAGTACAGAACTTTGCCACAGATCATCAGTCTGATCATTGTCTATGGTCTATTTCAGGGCCGACCCGCCAGAAGGTTCCAGGAAAAAAAAGGAAAACAATTGTAGTCAAGTGAATGCGCCCCTTAGTTCATAGAACCGCGGTTACATGAGTAACCTCCGATAACCGCTTAACCTTTTGACGCGGAATTATATTATCAACTGGTTACCAATGTAATTAGAGCAGTACAAATACATGTTTTGTCATAGCCGTGGTATACGGTCTGGTATACCACGGCTGTCAGACAATCAGCATTCAGGGCTCGAACCACCGAGTTTATGAATATTAATAACGGCCCTTACAAAGCGAGTTATTTTTGCACGCAGTACCAGAATTCTATGCTGCTGTTCTAGAACTTGATTGTTGAATTTTGCCGCTATTCTCTGCACCCCTCACTGCATCAAGACTGCATTTTATGCTTCATATTAGGCTTTACAAAACTGTATTTTTTAACCAATCAATCTCTTATCCTTTCTGCCTATAGTAGTGAGCAGTGAGTATCTATAGTATTATTGATAATTATTTAATTATCATTATCATCTATATTACATGTATTATTATCTGAAAGAGGCTTTGGTATTAGCCTGTGAGAAAGGGCGGGAAACTGCAGGAGCGGAAACCAGTGTGATTGATACAATAGTGGCGAACAAACAAAGTGAGAGTGGGGTATAGCATATATTACATATGCTGACCATGGGAAAAGCTGGCATCCTAAATGCTTTTTGTTCGTTTTTTTAATTCATTTAATTTATTCTCCCCTGGAAAAACTAGGCTACAGCGGTGCGTACATTTTATCATCATGTTAACCTATTATCAACACTGGACATGTAGCTTACAGATGCCTGCCTCGTCGCCAAGTGAGGAAGATATTTTGCAATCATCAAATGTGGTGAGTATTATGGCTTGGATAGGTTTTAGCCTGGTCGAGGCGGAGGAGAGTGAGCAACAAAATTAGGTAGTTTGTGTGGATGATCAGATTGAATGGTGTGTGCGTGTGTAATCAGCTACAGTACCAGTCAAAAGTTTGGACACACCTACTCATTCCAGGGTTTTTCTTTATTTTTACAATTTTCTACATTGTAGAATAATAGTGAAGACATGATCACTATAAAATAACACATATGGAATCATGTAGTAACCAAAAAAGTGTTAAACAAATCAAAATATATTTTATATTTGAGATTCTTCAAAGTAGCCACCCTTTGCCTTGATAACAGCTTTGCACACTCTTGGCATTCTCTCAACCAGCTTCATGAGGTAGTCACCTGGAATGCATTTCAATTAACAGGTGTGCCTTGTTAAAAGTTAATTTGTGGAATTTCTTTCCTTCTTAATGCGTTTGAGCCACCATCAGTTGTGTTGTGACAAGGTAGGGGTGGTATACAGATAATAGCCCTATTTGGTAAAAGACCAAGTCCATATTATGGCAAGAACAGCTCAAATAAGCAATGAGAAACAACAGTCCATCATTACTTTAAGACATGAAGGTCAGTCAATCCGGTAAATTTAAAGAACTTTGAAAGTTTCTTCAAGTGTAGTCGCAAAAATCATCAAGCTCTAGGATGAAACTGGCTTTCATGAGGACTGCAACAGGAAAGGAAGACCCAGCGTTACCTCTGCTGCAGAGGATATGTTCATTAGAGTTAACTGCAGTTTAGATTGCAGCCCAAATAATGTCTTGACAGAGTAACACACACATCTCAACATCAACTGTTCAGAGGAGACTGTGAGTGTCACGCCCTGACCTTAGAGATCCTTTTTATTCTCTATTTTGGTTAGGTCAGGGTGTGACTAGGGTGGGTACTCTAGTTTTGTATTTCTATGTTGGCCTGATATGGTTCCCAATCAGAGGCAGCTCTATCTCGTTGTCTCTGATTGGGGATCATATTTAGACAGCCTTTTCCCACCTGTTGTTTGTGGGATCTTACTTTGAGTCAGTGCATGTAGCACCTCTGTCGTCACGGTTTGTTGGTTGTTTTCTTTTCTTTTTTTTGGTTGTAAAGTTTCACTAAAATAAAATGTGAAACTCAGAGCACGCTGCGCCTTGGTCCTTCTCTACACACTCGTGACAGAAGATCCCACCACAAATGGACCAAGCAGCATGGCCAGGAGGAGCAGACATCCTGGACATGGGAGGATATCTTGGACGATAAGGGATCCTGGAGTTGGGAGGAAATCCTGTCCGGAAAGGATCGCCTTCTATGGGAGCAGACGGGGGCAGCAAAGGGTGATCAATGACGACTCCGGGGTTCGCGGCCACGAAGTAAGCCCAAAGGACAGCCCAAATTTGCTTTTTTTGGGGGGGGGGGGGGGAAGGGGGAGGGAACCGGAGACAACATGGGAGGAAGTAGAAAGGTGGTCGGTCGACCCAGGGAGAGTGCCAGAGCCCGCCTGGGAGTCAATTGAGCAGTGCGAGGAGGGATACCGGAGAATGGAGTTGGCGAGGAGTATGCGGCAACGCAGGCGTTTGGAGGAGCTTGTTACCAGTCAGGCACCATGTTTTGCGGAGATACGCAATGTGTCTCCAGTGCGCCTCCCCAGTCCAGTACGTCCTGTGCCTGCTCCTCGCACTCGCCCTGAAGTGCGTGTCACCAGTCTGACGCCACCTGTTCCAGCTCCACGCACCAGGCCTCCAGTGCGCCTTCACAGTCAAGAGCTTTCGGTGACAGTTCCCAGTCCAGAGCTTCAGGCGACAGTTCCCAGTCCAGAGCTTCCAGCGACATTTCACAGTCCGGAACCTCCTGAGACGGCCCATGGTCCGGAACCTCCTGAGACGGCCCACGGACCGGAACCTCCTGAGACGGCCCACGGACCGGAACCTCCTAAGACGGCCCACGGTCCGGAACCTCCTGAGATGGCCCACGGTCCGGAACCTCCTGAGACGGCCCACGGTCCGGAACCTTCTACGACGATCTATGGTCCGGAGCTTCCGGCGACGATCTACGGTCCGGAGTTCCTGGTGACGATCCACGGTCCGGAGCCTCCGGCGACGATCCTCGCACCAGAGTCGCCACCGAAGATGGTGGATCCGCGAGCGGAGCGGGGTCTACGTCCCGCACCGGAGCCGCCACCGAGGCTAGATGCCCACCCGGACCCTCCCCTATAGAGTCAGGTTTTGCGGCCGGAGTCCGCACCTTTGGGGGGGGTACTGTCACGCCCTGACCTTAGAGATCCTTTTTATTCTCTATTTTGGTTAGGTCAGGGTGTGACTAGGGTGGGTACTCTAGATTTGTATTTCTATGTTGGCCTGATATGGTTCCCAATCAGAGGCAGCTGTATCTCGTTGTCTCTGATTGGGGATCATATTTAGGCAGCCTTTTCCCACCTGTTGTTTGTGGGATCTTACTTTGAGTCAGTGCATGTAGCACCTCTGTCGTCACGGTTTGTTGGTTGTTTCTTTTTTTGTTGTTGTTTGTAAAGTTTCACAAAACAAAATGTGGAACTCAGAGCACGCTGCGCCTTGGTCCTTCTCTACACACTCTCGTGACAGTGAGAATCACGCCTTCATGGTCGAATTGCTGCAAAGAAACCACTACTAAAGGACACCAATAAGAAGAAGAGACTTGCTTGGACCAAGAAACACAAGCAATGGACATTAGACCGGTGGAAACATTAGACCGGTGGAAATCTGTCCTACATTGGCCATATACCACAAACTACCAAGGTGCCTTTTTCAGGGCTTAAACCACCCGGTTTATAAATCTAATTATAAACCGGGTGGTTTGACCCCTGAATGCTGATTGGCTGAAAGCCATGGTGTATTAACAAAAACATTTTTTTTTACTGTTCTAATTACATTGGTAACCAGTTTATAATAGCAAAAAGGCAACTTGGTAGTTTGTGGTATATGGCCAATGTACCACGGCTAAGAGCTGTATCCAGGCAATCTGCATTGCGTCGTGCCTAAGAACAGCACTTAGCCATGGTGTATTGGCCATACCACACCCTTCGTGCCCTATTGCTTAAATAAATATCTATTTGTCAGCACGTGACCCACCACTCAGATTATATTTTGAACCAGCCATCCCAAAAATATGAGCACCCCTGGTCTATGTGATAGCACTCAGGTTAACTGCTAAAACAATGCATGTTGCTTTAATGGTAAGTAATGGTAGCAATTAAGAGGCCAGTAATGTTTCCAAAATATGCATAGGAATTTCATGTAATTTGATAGTGCAAAGCAAAATCCAACAGGCAGTTAAGCAAGAAAGAAAATAATCTCACACATGCAAACACAGCTCACAAATAAATACATGTCTTTCTCTCAGACACATAGACTCCATAAAACCACATGCCCCCTACCACACGAGCAGCAGAAGCCAAGTGAACACATCCCTCTCTCGATGTCTCTCACGCACTTAGTGAAAAAAAAACACATCCCCCCATGTTTGTGTCTTGGAGGCTGTCTGTGGTTAGGGCTCACACACGGAACATGTTGTGTCTCTCTCATCACAGCAGTGGATCTGCTGAAACATTTCATTTACCAAAGGAAGCCGAGCTCAGACGATAGCCATTTGTTCCACGAGCACTGTTGGTGTCTCATCTGCTCCTCTGTTAACTTTAGTTTGGAGCACAGATATAGTCATCGCAACATAAGCTCTAAATTAGCTTTCAAGTTTGAAGGAATGTATGAATACATGAACGCAGGAAGGTTCTCTAGTGTGTGTGTGTGTGTTTCCTAGTGATCCTACAATATATTGCTCTGCTGATCCATACAGTAGTATATACACAATACATATATTATATTGTAAGTCTAGTGGATGACAGATGACGTAGTAAAGTTGTGGGTAAAGTGCTAAACAGTGGGAAGTCATTAGAGTGCAGCAGTGGGCTGCACAGCTTTGATAATAATTGAGAACACTGTTTGGGCAGATTCCTCCTCAGTCCCCCTAAAGTCACACATGAAAGGCATTAACTAATACAGCCATCAGCGCAGGGGAAACAGGACCAAACCATGCATCGCTCCACTCCCCTCCAACTATTGACAAAACAAAACTTGAAGAAGACAGCTGCTGATTTGTAACTTGGCGACAAACCCCTTCAAGCAAATAAAGCAGTCATACCAGTTTTTCTGAAAGAAAGAAATCCATTAGTTTCACTGCTGTCAAGGTCAATTAAACAGCTGGAAAATTGTGCCTAATATAGAGTTAAAATAAAATCCCCCAAAACAAGTTATCTTGAGCAATTTATTTCAATTTATCTGATGCTTCTGTTCCCTGTATTGGTGTCTGGGAGCTCTGCCCAAATTGGTCTCCTCCTATAAGAGGGTGACCATAAGCACATCCTGGGACTTTGAGCGAGGGCCTGTGCTGACGCTGCTGTTGTTCAAGAGGGTGGGCCGGGCAGGGATGCAGCGGCCGGGGAGCCAGGCAGACAAGGACCTGCGCTCAGCACATGGAGCGCTCTCATCCAGGAACAAGGAGAGCCCAGGGGAACAAATACAACTACACCCCCCCAAAAAACGATTTCAAAACAACAACAACAAAACAACAACCCAAAAAGCCTCTTGAGCCAGCGCTGGGTGATTGCCAGCTGCACTCCAGATTACCAGGCTCTGCGAGAGCCTTTTTGCAATCTCTCTGAGATGTAGCATCTCCAGCTCCTTACATTAATCAGTTCAGCTGGAGAGGGATGGATGGCGACGTGCAAACAGCTCAGCACGACGCGAATGAACTCATAATCAGCAATCAGATATTCTGTGTAGCCGGTGGGGGTGGGGGACTCAACTCAGAAAGGTCAAGGGCCTCTCCACTGCCAGCCTACCACCACCCACCCTATCTCTCTCCCTCCCTCCCTCCCTCCCTCCCTCCCTCCCTCCCCCACATTGGCCCTGTCCGAATACCCATACTAGCGTACTACATACTTAAATTGCAACTATGTACTCATCATCGCATACTATTTACGACATAATGTTTAGTAAAAGTTAGCCTTTTAGCTAAAGTAAAGACACGGCAGGCTGCAAAAAAACTGTCTGTTTTTAAAGATGTACGATTAAAGAGTCATGACAATTTTAAGGACAACAAAAAACGTCTTATATTTGATCACTGCAGGAGACTCTTTGCTCATCTTCTTTCCCATCATACATTTGTTTTTTTGTTTACTTTCAGAGAACTATCAAATCTCGAAGCACTCCTTTTATCCGGTTTGAATGCATTGCGGGGGTAAAATTCCCCATAAGTTTACAATTCATTCATACTACATGAGAAGCCGAAATGAGTATGCCATCTGGGCATTTAAAGCAAACTACATTTTTGAAAATGGCACATACTATAAAATGGCCTACAATTTAGAATGCTAGTATGGGTATTCGGACACGACCACTGTCTCTGTGCGATTCCTCATGAGTCGGCCACACTGCTCCACTCACTGTATAGTAGAGGAGCTCAAGGCAAAAACACTGGAATGTTTATTTGATGTCATTTGAAGTGAACCCAAAAAATCTGTGAGGTCAAAAGATCTATGCAATTTACATCACACTGGTTTGAATACAATGGGCTAATTTACAAATAGAGAAAAAAAGGAGCCAATAAATTATTGGCTTGGATGAAGAGGTATTTTTTCAATAGCATTCTGCTCCTGAATATGCTTTGTCCTGTGTTTTCAAACTAAGTTCATTACACTGCATAGCATATTTTAAATCCTTTCATCTAGTAATTAGTACTGAAGCAAGCAGCATTTACTTTAATTCTAACAAATATATGTGCATAAAAATCAAATATAAGTGGTCTGTTACAACAAGGTTGTTTTCCAATGTTATTTATGATGATCATAATAAGATGCATTTCACACAGCTTAGGTTGGAGAAGTCGTTCCTAAAGCCCATAACCTTGAGAGATATCTTTCACTCTAAGGCCTGCATTCCTCCATTATCTACTCCATTCTGCTGTGTTGTGGCAACACATGACCACAGTCAGGACAGAGGCTCTCAGATGGGGAGGGCGCACAGGTCACCGTTTCATCCTGTTTCTTTCCATTACCTGCATGTGATGTGAAGTACCCCGCTGGGACAGCACCCCCTAGTGCTGCGGTGTACTACTCCACCTGAGTGGTTGTGTTTCTCTACATGCTGAAGGACATGCAGGTGCCTGATCAGAGCTAAATGATGCCATCCCACAAGTAGCCCCCTGAAGGCCTCTGCAGGGACATCTAATCAAACTGCTCACTCAGTTCCCTCTCTTTTGTAATCACGTTGTGTCACGGTATGCCTGTTGCGACGATCTTTGTTCAATTGTTTTTTATGCCTGTTCCCTGATTTCATCAACATTCCAGTCACTACTCATTTATCATCCCTCATTCCCTCCCTGGATCCATGTATGAGCTATAGCAGTTCTCCATGGAGAGGAGATGCATGCCCCAGCATGTCCCACCTCTAACCTCTGGCATGAGGTACCCCTGCCCCCCTTATCGGGGTAATCTAGTGTAGCTAGCTGTAACATGCACATAACACAACGTAACATAACATAACAGTGCTGAGTAGAACAGGGTGGTGTTTGCTCCAGTCAGAAGGGCCTTGCTTATGTTATGTGTGTGTTATTTCTTACATTATTAGCCCAGAAAATGTTTGTGTTGTTACATACAGCCGGAAATAACTTTTGGATATCAGAGTGGCAGTCACTCACCAGCATTACGACCAGGAATATGACTTTCCCGAATTGGATCCTTTGTTCGTACCCCCCAGGGCAATTTAATTTATCCCAGAGGCTGCTCCGAGACGCCGTCGGCGGAGAAGAGGTATTTGGAGTGGACTTCTAGTCCGACTCAGGAGGCGTGCACACCATCCACTGCTTCCGAGTATATTACTCGCTAATGTTCAGTCTCTGGACAATAAAGTAGATGAGCTCAGGGCGAGGATCTCCTTCCAGAGATATACTGTCCACATCCATAAAGCCAGCTGGGTTCTCAGTACATCGCACAGACAGGAATAAAGAACTCTCCGGGAAGAAGAAAGACAAGGGTGTATGTTTCATGATTAACTACTCATAGTGTGATTGTGATAACGTACAGAAACTCAAGTCCTTTTGTTCACCTGACCTTGAATACCTTACAATCAAATTCAGACCGTATTAACTCCCAAGAGAATTCTCTTCAGTTATAGTCACAGCCGTGTATATTCCCCCTCAAGCCGATAACACGGCGGCCCTCAAGGAACTACACTGGACTTTGTGCAAATTGGAAAGCTGCTAAAACACTTGACCACTGCTACTCCAACTTCCAGGATGCCTACAAGCCCAACCCCCGCACCCCCTCCCGCCCTCCCTTCGGCAAATCAGATCATGACTCCATTTTGTTCATCCCTTCCTATAGGCAGAAACTCAAACAGGAAGTACCCGTGCTAAGGTCTATTCAATGCTGGTCTGACCAATTGGAATCCATGCTTCAAGATTGTTTTGATCACGCAGACTGGGATATGTCTGCGTGATATGTCTGCCTGTAGCCTCTGAGAATAACACCTACGTATACACTGACATGGTGACTGAGTCATCAGGAAGTGTTGTTCCCACTGTAACTATTAGAACCTACCCAAATCAGAAACCGTGGATAGATGGCAGCATTTGCGCAAAACTGAAAGCGCAAACCACCACATTTAACCATGGCAAGGTGACTGGGAATATGGTCAAATACAAACAGTGTAGTTATGCCCTCCGTAAGGCAATCAAACAGGCAAGAGGCAGAGTGGAGTCGCAATTCAATGACTCAGATGTGAGACGTATGTGACAGGGTCTACAGACAATCATGGATTACAAAGGGGAAACCAGCCATGTCACGGACACCAACGTCTTGCTCCCAGAGAAGCTAAACACCTTCTTCATCCGCTTTGAGGTTAACACAGTGCCACCGATGCGGCCCGCTCCCAAGGACTGTGGGCTCTCGTTCTCTGTGGTCGACATGAGTAAGACATTTAAAAGTGTTAACCCTCGCAAGGCTTCCGGCCCAGACGGCATCCCTAGCTGCGTCCTCAGAGCATGCGCCGACCAGCTGGCTGGAGTTTTTACGGACATATTCAATCTCTCCTTATCCCAGTCTGCTGTCCCCACTTGCTTCAAGATGTCCACCATTGTTCCTGTACCCAAGAAAGCAAAGGTAACTGAACTAAATGACTATCGCCCCGTAGGACTCACTTCCGTTATCATGAAGTGCTTTGAGAGGCTACTTAAGGACCATATCACCTTTACCTTACCTGACACCCTAGACCCACTTTATTTTGCATACCACCCTAATAGATCCACAGACGATGCAATCGCCATCGCACTGCACACTGCCCTATCCCACCTGCTGTTCATTGACTATAGCTCAGCCTTCAACACCATAGTACCCTCCAAGCTCATCATTAAGCTCAGGGCCCTGGGTCTGAACCCCGCCCTGTGCAACTGGGTCCTGGACTTCCTGAGGGGCCGCCCCCAGGTGGTGAACGTAGAAAACAACAACTCCGCTTCACTGATCCTCAACACAGGGGCCCCACAAGGGTGCATACTAAGCCCCCTCCTGTACTTCCTGTTCACCCATGACTGCTTGGCCACGCATGCCTCCAACTCAATCATCAAGTTTGCATACAAAACATAACAGTTGTAGGCCAGATTACCAACAATGATGAGAAAGCCTACAGGGAGGAGGTGAGGGCCCTGACGGAGTGATGCCAGGAAAATAACCTCTCCCTCAACATCAACAAAACGAAGGGCATGATTGTGGAAACAGTCGAGAGAGCACAACTCTATCCACATCGACAGGGCCGCAGTGGAGAAGGTGAAAAACTTCAAGTTCCTCGGCGTACACATCACCGACGATCTGAAATGATCCACCTACACAGACAGTGTGGTGAAGAAGGTGCAACAGTGTCTCTTCAACCTCAGGAGGCTGAAGAACTTCGGCTTGGGCCCTAAGACCCTCACAAACTTTTACAGATGCACAATTGAAAGCATCCAGTCGGGATGTATCCCCGCCTGGTACGCCAACTGCACAGCCCGCAACCGCAGGGTTCTCCAGAGGGTGGTGCGGTCTGACCAATGCATCACCGGGGGCACACTGCCTGCCCCCCAGGACACCTACAGCACCCGATGTCACAGGAAGGCCAAAAAGATCATCAAGGACAACATCCACCCGAGCCACAGCCTGTTCACCCCGCTACCATCCAGAAGGCGAGGTCAGTACAGGTGCATCAAAGCTTGGGCTGGGAGACTGAAAAACAGCTTCTATCTCAAGGCCATCAGACTGTTAAATAGGCATCACTAGCCGACTACCACCCAGTTACTCAACCCTGCACCTTAGAGGCTAATGCCCTATATACATAGACATGGAATCACTGGTCACTTTAATAATGGAACACTAATCACTTTAATAATGTTTACATACTCCTTTACTCATTTCATATGTATATACTGTATTTTAGTCAATACCACTCCGACATTGCTCGTCCTAATATTTATGTACTTCTTAACTTCATTATTTTACTTTAGATTTGTGTGTATTGTTGTGAATTGTTAGATATTGTTAGATATTACTGCACTGTTGGAGCTAGGAACACAAGCATTTCGCTACACCCACAATAACATCTGCTAAATATGTGTATGGGACCAACAAAATATGATTTGATGTCACTCTTAGGTCAATTACAGCAGAGAACCCCTCTGCTTTCATCAGCCAACCCTTGACAGATAAGGGTGAAACAGCCCACGAACAACAGTTTCTCTTCTAGCCTTTCACTTCACACTTACCTAGCGCACATACTGTATTTGATTACAGCTGAGAATTGAGCAGCTTGGCTTGTCATAGAAAAGCAGTTCAACAGTGGGGTGAGGTGAGGGGACCTGATGGAGCTGGGGATAAGATACAGTGCCTTCAGAAAGTATTCATACCCCTTGACTTATTCCACATTTTGTTGAGTTACAGCAAATTCAAAATATATAAAATATATTTTTTACATTTCACCCATCTACACATGCAACTTTCTGGGGAAGGGTATAAAATAATTTCTAGAGTGTTTAACGTTTCCAAGAGCACAGTGGTATCCATCAATGGGAATTGGAAAAATATGTAACTACCCAGACTCTGTCTAGAGCTGGCCGTCCGACCAAACTGAGTAAGGGGCCCCACAAGATGCAAGATGAACCTTGGTCAGGGGAGGTGACAAAGAAGCCAATGACCACTCTGACAGAACTACAGAGTTCCTTGGCTGAGATGGGGGAATGGTCTCTACAGCACTTCACCAATTTGGGCTTTATGGGAGAGGGGCCAGACGGAAGCCACACCTGAGAAAAAGGCAGGACAGCACGCCTGGAGTTCGCAAAAAGGCATGTGAAAGACTATAAGATTAATAGGCAAAAGAGTATGTGGTCTGATGAGAGAAAAATGTAACTCTGACCTGAATGCAAAGCGCTATGTCTGGAGAAAACCAGGGACCGCTCATCACCCGTCTAACAACATCCCTGGTCCCGTGTGGCTCACTTGGTAGAGCACGGCACTTGCAACGCCAGGGTTGTGGGTTTGATTCCCATGGGTATGAAAAATATATTCACTCACTACTGTAAGTCACTCTGGATAAGAGTGTCTGCTAAATGACTAAAATGTCAAACTTGATGCATGGTAGCAGCATCATACAATGGGGATGCTTTTCAGGGACTGGGAGGCTGGAGGGATCAATGACTGGAGCCAAATACAGGCAAATCCTTGATGAGAGCCTGCTTCAGAGTGCAAACAACCTTAGACTAGGGCAAAGATTTACTTTCTAACAGGACAATGACCCCAAGCATATATCCAATGCAACCCTGGAATGGCTTCAGAACTAGAACGTGACAGTCCTTGAGTGGCCCAGAATTTAATCCCATGGAAAATCTGTGGAAAGACTTGACGATTGCTGTTCACCAAAATACTCAAGGAAGAATGGGAGAAAATCTCTAAATCCTGATGTGCAAAGCTGATACAGACATACCCAAGAGGGCTCAAAGCTGTAATTGCTGCCAATGGTGCTTCTAAGTATTGACTCTTGGGGTGTGAACACTTATGTAAATTTGATATTTCTGTATTTCATATTGAATACATTTGCAAAAAATTCAATAAAC
Source organism: Salmo trutta (assembly GCF_901001165.1). Classification (NCBI taxonomy): domain Eukaryota; kingdom Metazoa; phylum Chordata; class Actinopteri; order Salmoniformes; family Salmonidae; genus Salmo; species Salmo trutta. Next base: position 3,629,262 of record NC_042963.1, on the reverse strand, counting down.
ACATTTTCACTTTGTAATTATTGGGTATTGTGTGTAGATGGGTGAGAAACAAATGTATTTAATCCATGTTGAATTCAGTCTGTAAAACAACAAAATGTAGAATAAATCATATGAATACTTTCTGAAGGCACTATATCTGACATGGAGGAAGAGAGACCAGAGAGGTTTGTCTCTGGCCTTTTTTTTAATGGGTTTATTTACTGCAGCATTGGAGAGGAGCACAAAGGTAGCTAGCAGGGGAAACAGCTGAACAGTGCAGGAGGCTCTGGGGAGAGATGTATTAACTCTATCTCTCGAGTTCCTCACCTATACATCTCTATACCCCCATCTCTCCGTCTCCCACCCCCTTCTCTCTCAAAGCAACCCCGGTGCCAACACCTCTCTCCTTATGTGTCTTTATTCCTCAGCATTTGAGTCAGACAAAACGCAAAATCAATAATGCTTTTTCTTCCCCGTTTCCTCTTTGATGCAACTTCAAAAGGCCAGTGGACAGCCCTCTAGAGATCTGTGGAGGAAAAAAAGGCAATGCTACAAGACACGCACAGAATAAAAGTACTCAGAAAACCATTCCCCTCTTCAATCTGTTAAATCGCTTTTAACTTCTTTGCCCCGGCAGGAGGAGCTTGGGAGGACACTGCAGGTGCAGGAGAGTTCCAGCAAAGAAGTCCGAGAAACACACCATGGATATAATATCAGATCGATAACATACATTATAGATCATAAAATGACATTGTGTTGAAATTATATCCATTGTGAAAATGTATGCATATCATGGACATGGTGTGATTCACATCCAGACAACAGGTCAATGGATACTGAGACTACAGATAAACACTGTGACTGCATACAGAGCTGTCTCTATCCAAAGGCCCTTTGAAGACTGACAGCAACAGATAATCCCCTTTCTGCTCTTAGTGCACAATCCACTGGCTACTCTCAATACACTCCTCTAATATCTCTCTCTCTCTCTCTTGCTCTCTCGCTCTCTCTCTTGCTCTCTCTCTCTCGCTCTCTCTCTCTCTCTAAGCTGAAAAACAAACATTCCTCTAAATGTATGTGTAAAATAATCTATTTCTGTATGTGAATGTTGAGGTGGAGTGATTGGTTGGTGCAGGAGCAGGTGGACCTGTACTGAATGTGTTATGAGGTGTGCTGAGGGAGGGAGTATTATAGCACTTTTGTACAGTAGGCACTCCTAAATGCTATAGGACGGGAAGACACTTCAAAGAATTCATATGTGTGTGCACTTAAATACAGAGGGAGAGTTAAAGCAGAAAATGACCCCTTACATTAGAGCTATCTGCTCAGCAGGGAACTGTAAAATCAGAAATAGGATAATATTGTAATACTACAGTATATCCTGAGTTATCGACTTCATGAGCCACTGTGTTTGTATGAGACTACACCTTGATTAAAAATAAGGCAGGAGAGTGTGATCTGATATAACCTCACGTTAGTGAGTGAGTTAATCTGTCAGGAGTGTGAGGTGTGACTAGCAACCAGGTGCATTGCCAAGCTGTCAGGCATCCTCAAGTGCTAGAGTGGAGGCCTGGGCATATCATGGCACAGTGTAGCCATAGCCACAGCCATAGCATACGGCAGGGTACAGGGTAGGAGTATCACTGCTGGGTTCTGCCCTGTGTTAGGCTCAATCTCCTTCCTGCAGTCTCCTCTATCACTCCAAACTGCACGTCCCTGTCCTCAGAGCCTCTATGGAGCTAAATAAAAAATCCATGCTCTCAATGGGCAATCAATATCTCATTAACCAGTCCGTCCAGCCAGGAAGTGCGTCAGTCAGTCGGTCGGTCTCACAGCGCGTTCCAGACAGCGGCACACCTCACACTCTTTAATAACCTGTGGAAATGCCACTCCGCGTCCTCACCCAAGGCATTGTGCAGGGAGAGATCTGAGCATACATGGCTCCTAAACACACCAAATTTCTCTCTAAGAGACGGCTGTTAGCTTACTAACTACTCTTACATTGCCATTAGTAATAATGGATGGCTGGATGGGCTCTGAGAATACGAAAACGAACTCTAAATATTTTTCAGAAACACATAGGCGATTTAATATAATAACATTAAAACCAATGAGGTAAATTATACTATAAAAAGACATTATACTATAAAAGGAGATTATGTTTTGAGAAAATTATTATTTTGATTATAACACATTTTTAGAATTAGGTAAAAAAAAATGATGATCAGTCTCTCTTGTCGTGGTGAGGCTATTCAGACAATATTATGTAAATGCTTGTTGATCTGATATGAATAAAAAACGGGACTTTGTAAGAAACATCATTCCTACCTGGTCACTCTTATTTTCAACCCTCACTTGTGGGCAAAAATTTGCCTTCACCTGAATCTGTTTTGATTTTTGACTGGCTTTCCGTGTTCTCAGTCCCTAACTGGATAATAGCCAATCTTGTTAACCTGTGCTGTGATGTTGGAACCCTGCAGCACGCGGCGGTAGTCCAGAGCACTACACCCGCTTGCGGATAGGAAGAGACAAAGAGCACCAAAGCTACAGCAAATATTTACTGCCTTATTAACACGGAATTTAGCTGTACGTTTTCTCCATCCCCTGAACAATGTTTACAGTCTAGTAGACACTCGTGGTAAATCACATAGTTATGCACTGTCTGTATGCAAAACAGAAGCTTCATATTCATATCTTGATGACAGGTTAATTATAATGTAGATGAAACACACTTTATTTTTTTCTGTCTTTTGGTACATCAAACGTCTTTCTTTAATTATGTAATTAATATTTAGAATTTTCATCTTAAGTGTGCTGAGTAGGCTGGCTAATTTGCATGGGGTAATGAGAGGGATGTTTCCATTACAGGTAATTAGGTACTTGTGAGGCAGTGGTGTGGCTGTGCGACTGGAAAGAGAAAGAGTGAGAGAGAGAGTGAGAGAGAGTGAGAGAGAGAGAGAGCGAGAGAGAGAGAGAGAGAGACCATAGCTCTGTTGAAAAGTAGCGACATATAAAACACAATCTCTTGTAAAAATACATATCAATACACAACTCCTCTGGGTGATTACATGCCAGCATGGCCTGGAAATATTTTCTCTATCTCAGATTGTTCTGGCAATTCTCACATAGAAACCTCATTAGGAGGAAGGATGTTTGATGTGCTTTTTACATTTGCAACACAAACCATTTTTTTTTTAAAAATCTCTATGAAAGTGTCCTATACATACCTCAGACCCTATGATCTGTGAACCGTACAGACAACATCTTGGTGTCATTAAACTCCTAATACTGTTCTCTAAAATATGGAGTATCGCTACATTGTGAAATAACATTTTACACATGAATGTATTCCACATTAAAACTATTAATATGAATATATCAAAAGTACCCTTTTGGATGTTGTTCATTTTTAGACATATTGTTTTAAACAATATACTCTATAAGTACATCACATTTTCAGAGTAGGCTCTCTGCATGTTTTAAAGTTATGATCAGTTTCATGAGCGCCACCAACACAGTTCATAGGAAAATTGATTCAAAGGGAACTCCCTCTGCTGTTGATTTGCTGAATGTGCAGTCTTACAGGAGGGCTGTGATTGGTTAATGATCAATGTATAAAATTGATCATTTCTTCAAACTAGCAGAGAGCCCTCTCTGGAAATGTGATGTGTTTGAAGAGTATATTGTTCCAAACATCATGTCAAATGGAAAATCAAAAAGGGTATGAAGGATATGAAATCATATTTTTAATGATTTAAATTGTATTTCAGAATATAGACATACTCCACAGTATAAGAGTATGATGACACCAAGATGTTGTCTGTACCATATTGTTCACAGATCATAGGGTCTTACAGGAGGCATGTATAGGTCTAAAAAGGGCCTAAAATGACCACTTTCATCATGATGTAACAATCAAATAAGTATCTACTTGGAAAGGCTTCAAATCCTCAAAAACCTATTCCAGCTCAGTGATGTATTGTGATAAGATTTAACTGAATAATGACACTATTGGTTAATGGATTCAATGCAGACCTGCCCTTACACAGTAATAAATACATATTGACTGAATGCAGACCTGCCCTTACACAGTAATAAATACATCTTGACTGAATGCAGACCCACCCTTACACAGTAATAAATACATCTTGACTGAATGCAGACCTGCCCTTACACAGTAATAAATACATCTTGACTGAATGCAGACCTGCCCTTACACTGTTATAAATACAGCTTGATTGAATGCAGACCTACCCTTACACTGTAATAAATACATATTGATTCAATGCAGACCTGCCCTTATACAGTAATAAATACATATTGATTGAATGCAGACCTGCCCTTACACAGTAATAAATACATATTGATTGAATGCAGACCTACCCTTACACTGTAATAAATACATCTTGATTCAAGGCAGACATGCCCTTACACAGTAATAAATACATCTTGATTCAAGGCAGACATGCCCTTATACAGAAATAAATACATCTTGATTCAAGGCAGACATGCCCTTATACATAAATAAATACATCTTGATTCAAGGCAGACATGCCCTTATACAGAAATAAATACATCTTGAAAAATAACGGAAATTGCATCTGGAATAAAAACGGGAAAGGGAAAAAATGTATTTGATTTTGCACAGCCACACCAAAAAATAAATATATTTCTACATTTTCCATATTCCAAATAAGTTTATATAAAAGGGCATTGGGTTAAAGGGCTGATCTTTCAAATCTGCCTCAGTGTCACAAAATGTAATTCTCCAACAATTTCACACATCTCTGTCAACTACGTAATCTCACTCTATCACAGGAATTTCACACATCTCTGTCAACTACGTAATCTCACTCTATCACAGGAATTTCACACATCTCTGTCAACTACGTAATCTCACTCTATCACAGGAATTTCACACATCTCTGTCAACTACGTAATCTCACTCTATCACAGGAATTTCACACATCTCTGTCAACTACGTAATCTCACTCTATCACAGGAATTTCACACATCTCTGTCAACTACGTAATCTCACGCTATCACAGGAATTTCACACATATCTGTCAACTACGTAATCTCACACATCTCTGTCAACTACGTAATCTCACTCTATCACAGGAATTTCACACATCTCTGTCAACTACGTAATCTCACTCTATCACAGGAATTTCACACATCTCTGTCAACTACGTAATCTCACTCTATCACGGGAATTTCACACATCTCTGTCAACTACGTAATCTCACTCTATCACAGAAATTTCACACATCTCTGTCAACTACGTAATCTCACACATCTCTGTCAACTATGTAATCTCACACATCTCTGTCAACTACGTAATCTCACTCTATCACAGGAATTTCACACACTGTGATCAAGTGCGCGTTCAAAACTTCACACAACTGTCCCTCTCGGTACAGAGGTGGTCAAGATCATATTCTCAGAATTTTCAAGTCTCAGTGTAAATAAAAAAATAACAAAAAGAATGTAGTGGAAAATGCAAAAATGTTTCCACACAATATATGTATTAGAACTGTAGTGATTGGTGAGGATGTACTGTAGCATCTAACACACAATGACAGCTGCCTGAGTTTCACAGTGACTATTTTCTGTGTGTGTGTGTGTGTGTGTATGTGTAAGAGCACGTAATGCTTGGGTATGCATATGCAAGAATGTGTGTGTGTGTGTGTGTGTGTGTGTGTGTGTGCGTGTGTGTGTGTGTGCGTGCGTGCGTGTGTGCGTGCGAATGGATGTGAATGCATTGTTCGTGGCCCACAAGGGGTTGGTGATGGTGTGTGTGCCTGCATGTGTATTTGCGCATGCATGTGTGAGTGTGCGTGTGACTGTATGATGGTGGGGGTGGAAGAACTGGGATTAAGCATGCAGGATCACGACACTGAGACTGGGAGGAGGACCCAGCCTTGCTCCCATGGCCATGCCCAACTACCAAAAAATAGGTCAGTGGAACACAAGAAACACAGCAGTATCAACTCAAAGAATTCTAGTCTGCCAATTGCGCCAGCCAGTGCCTTGTCGCCCCGTCTGCAAGCCACGTTCAACACTACCAGTCTGCCACGCAACTCTCCCCTCTGAACAGACAAACACGTCCTCTGGAATGGAACAGAATTAATAGCCCAGGAGAAAGAACTGCTAAAGGGACCCGTGAAACCCCCATCCCAGCCGTCCCCTTCCCTCGTCCACCCCCGTATGTCTACCCTTCAAAACTTGTAATTGTCGCAAGAGCTGGAGGGCTGTATTTCTCATCAGAAAGAGATCAGTGCTATAGTATGACCACACTGACTCTAATTTATTAAACACACACCAACACAGAGAAAGCACACATAACAGATACCATGAGAGTAACAGTCCTATTCACTTTAGAGAAACATCCCAACACACACATCTTATCATCTGTTTTGAATTTCTAACTTGATTTCCTCCCAGAATTTTAATTTTTTTGTTGTTGATATTTCCACAGCTTAATTCCCTGGTAATAAACACATTCTGAGGCAGTCTCTCTCTCTCTCTCTCTCTCTCTCTCTCTCTCTTTGCAGGCGACTGAAATGGAGAGTTGGCAGGCAGTGAATAGAGAGAAGCTTCACTTCCCTACTTGTTACTCTAGCTGCCTATTGCACCGTGGAAACAGCATGCATGCATTCTGCTCTTACCTTTCATAGCTGAAATCACAAAATACATCATTAAGCTCCGAGTCCATAAGAGAGCACTATCACCAGCGCAAAGCCCTCCACTGCTGTCTCAGCAGCAGCTGGCCAGCACAGCTCTGTCTCTCAGCCTCCGAGCATGAACACACGAGAATCCATGTGACTGTGACATCAGCACTCATGTCTGCCTGTTCCCACCCCCTGCCTTTGATTGGCACAGCAGGCAGCCAGTGGGGGCGCTGAGAGCTCAGGCGCTGTTTGCAGTGCTAAGGCTTGTCTGAGGGCTCGCTAGACACAGCACACTTTCACTATCTTGTCTTGCTTATCGTTTAGTGCCAGGATAAAGTCATAACAGTTTCTCTGCCAGAAACAAAAATTCCATTCCCTTTTTTGCTTTCATAATGTAAAGAAAATAGGAAAACTAAGGAATGAGAAGGAAAAAGTTCAAGAGAGACTGGAATAGAGAGAAAAGGGAAGATAAATAAAATAAGTAGACGAATACATTCAATGAGAATGAGGGAAGGAGATAATATAGAAAACAGAGAGCAAAAGGGAGATAATCTAGAGAGAGGCTGTCTAATTCCCTGTGGCTCAGTGATAACAGAAGTCCTCTCTTCATCTTCTCTAGATGGTACTACTCATTCTGCCTCCAGATGTCTACCTGCAGAGCAGCGATGGGGCCTTACAGAGCCCAGACGGACGAGTGGAGGACGGATGAGTGGAGGTTCAGCCCATCCCCTGACCTCTCCACAGGACTCACACCACCTCTCACCTCCTCTCGCTCTCTCCCACGGCTCACACACGCAAGCTCTGGCAGGTGAGAAAGGGGAGATAGTGACGAAAGGGTTTGGCTGATCCCCTCCACCCCACAGTGACTGGCGGGTGAGTTTCTCTCTATTGTTTTTCTCTCTCTCTCTCTCTCTCTCTCTCTCTCTCACTCTCACTCTCACTCTCACTCTCTCGCTCCTATGATAATCTGTTCAGACCCCTTACCAGCTGGCACTCTCTGACCCAATATTCTGTTCATATCACCATCCGGCTATGGCCAATAACCGGGTTCATTTTGAATTTCCATATCATCCCTTCTCAAGAAATATTCAAAATACTTAATTGCATTATTTAGACATCTTTCATGCTAATAGTTTGGACTGGCAGTTTTACCAAATTAATTTGCAATTTTTGACATGCCCAGTTATTATTTGGCAAACATCCCTCTAATGTTCCATATTCCACCATGTGTATATGTCTACAGCCAACTTGTCCTATTGGTACTGCTGCAGGAAGGGTATACTATGTATACAGTAGGGATCACGACCTATGATACATCAAGTATGCAAATGAACCTCCTGCCCATGACCCCATAAATCTAGCAAATGAACGTGTTTCATTACGACCTCTACATGATCCATTAGAAAAACTATAAACACATTAGCTCATGTTATGTCAACACAGGTCTGTCACTGCACACAATCTAATGAACAAAATAGAATTCAGCTGCAGATATCATCAAATGAAGCGTGTCATGGTTACAAACGAGTGAACGTGATGAGGTGGTAAACACATTTAATTCCCCCGTCACACTGAAACCTAGTGTCTCTCAGGCTGGATAACCACAATACCCTGTGTTGCTCTCTATATAAGTCAGTCTGCTGGCCCACGCAGAGCCAGGTTAAACTGTCACTTTCAGCACAGAAAACACTGTTGTGTGGTTGCCTTGGCCGTGTGCTACTAGTTGCTACAGTATCAGTAAGTCTAAAACCAGGGGCCATCTCACTGCTGTTGTTATGAGGTCCTTGTTTATAAAACAGCATGGCTTTGGCCCCTGGGCGGCCAGGCCCCACTGTGACCTCACATACACTCTCTCCTGGCTGCACTCTGCTTTGCACTTTCTTCCCAAACTTTCAGATGACTGCAGATAACAACAGTTTAGTCTAAAGACTGCTTATCTCTGAGGAAAGGAACATCTACACTACACTGTCTGTGTGTGAAAGAGAGAGTGGGAAGGATAGAGTCGAGTTTGTTTGTGTGCATTGTGTCTGTGGTGGGTGGATGTTTACTGTACGTGAATCTGTATGACTTTTGTAAAACCTTGGTTGAGGACAATGTGTGAAAGCACCCACCGGCCATCATTGACACAATAAGGACCAGACAAGCTAAATGCCTTCTATGCTCGCTTCAAGGCAAGCAACACTGAACCATGCATGAGAGCACGAGCTGTTTCAGATGACTGTGTGATCACTCTCTCCGTACCCGATGTGAGTATGACCTTTAAACAGGTTCACAAGGCCGTAGGGCCAGACTGATTACCAGGACGCATACTCAGAGCATGCACTGACCAGTTGGCAAGTGTCTTCACAGACATTTTCAACCTCTCCCTGACCAAGCATGTAATATCTACATGTTTCAAGCAGACCACCATAGTCCCTGTGCCCAAGAATGCCAAGGTAACCTGTCTAAATGACTATCGCCCCGTAGCACTCACATTTGTAGCCATGAAATGCTTTGAAAGGCTTGTTATGGCTCACATCAGCACCATCATCCCAGACACCCTGGACCCACTCCAATTCGCATACCGCCCCAACAGATCCACAGATGATGTGATCTCTATTGCACACCACACTGTACTCTCCCACCTGGACAAGAGGAACACCTATGTGAGAATGCTGTGCATTGACTTCAGCTCAGCATTTAACACCATAACACCAAGCTCATCACTAAGCTAAGGACCCTGGGACTGAACTCCTCTCTCCACAATTGGATCCGGGACTTCCTGATGGGCCACCCCCAGGTGGTGAGGGTAGGCAAAAACCCATCCGCCTTTGTTGGCCTTCCACATGGGGGCCCCTCAGGGGTGCATGCTTAGTCCTCTCCTGTACTCCCTGTTCACCCACAATATTGTGGCAGCACATGACTACAACACCATCATTAAGTTTGCTGACGACACCACGGTGGTAGGCCTGATCAACATCGACGATAAGACCCTATTTGGTTGTAATATTATCACCTCTCGAAGAGCATACTCACAACTACAAATGTCTGATTATTCCATGCAAAATAATTGAGCACATTTGCACAGTGGCAGCAGGTAGCCTGGTGGTTAGAGCGCTGGGCCAGTAACTGAAAGGTTGCTGGATCGAATCCCTGAGCTGACAAGGTAAAAATCTGTTGTTCTGAGCAAGGCAGTTAACTCACTATTCCCTGGGCGCCGTGGATGTCGATTAAGGCAGCCCCCCGCACCTCTCTGATTCAGAGGGGTTGGGTTAAATGTGGAAGATGCATTCAGTTACACAACTGACTAGGTATCCCATTTAGCTCTATCATCAGAGTTATACAGCAAATAACTGCATGCTTTCAGGATCAGTAAATATCAATTGATCGTGTACTGTAATTCCACATTTGTGAGGGTAGCCTCATGATATCTCTCAATATTGGCCACCATTAATTGGATATTTGAGTGATATAAAATAAAAGTGAAGTATATCTGACAAGTATGAGTGGTTTAGGTTAATTTCCCATCCTTTGTTGGCTCTGCCTGTCAAGCAGCTGTCACGGATCCCTCCGGAACTTTCATTATGCACACCTATCCCCTATTCCCACTTATTAGTACTTGTGTAAGTGGGCCCTTTGGTTTCCATTGGGCTGTCAATTATTGTTACAATGTCCGTTGGTGCGCGTGAGTACCTGTGCTGTGTGTTTTGGCTTTCGTGCCATTGTGGATAGCGTAGATGATTACGGGTCTCGTCCAATGTGTTAATCATTGTGTGCGTGTGTTATTTATTCTGTTTTGGGTTTCTACCCTGTGTTTTGTTACGTGTTTGTTTGGTCTTCATCCCCGTGCCTTAACACGTCATTTGGGTGCAATAAAAACCCATATTACGCATTCCTGAGTCTGTCTCCCGAATTATTAATACCGACGTGACAGCTGCAGAAGGGCACATTTGCCGATGTACTGTTAGCTGATAATATTTAATTTACGAGCTACCGGTATACATTTTGTACAGTTGGCTAAACATAGTGGTAAGTGGACCTAATGTACTTTTTTTGTCCAACCAACGTAGGCCTACCTAGCGAAGTTAGCTAATATTATCCCCTTTTCAACATTGTGTTTGAGACTGTTTAATCCCGAATGCTGCTGACAGACATGATAGGCTACATTGATTGATCACATCAAATTGGCTAGCTAGCTAATAACAGGTCACGTCAATATAGATTGTTAACAAGCTAACTTTCAGGGGATCAACTAGATGGATATATATATAGATATAGATGTATGTGTGTGTATATGTTTAAATATTGTTTGATTTGCGTGCCATTTATAGTGGTGATGACAGAACTCCAACTTTCCAAAAGCCTAATCTCTGATGAAGCAAACTAAATGACACATTGTTAGCTAGCTAGCTACATGCCAAATAGATAGCCTACCCTCACATATCTGAAATGAAATGTTCAACTGCTGTTTACTGATCATGAAAAGCATGCAGTTACTTGCAGTAATGATGATAGAGCTAAATGTGGAATAATTGAAAATGTATAGTTCTGACTATGCTCTTCAAGAAGTGATATTAAAACCAAATAGTTATAACATTTATTTTACAAACCCTTGAAAAAGGCATGTACGCTAAATTAGTGGATTCGTCTATTTCAGAAACACCTGTTGCTGACAGGTGTATACAATCAAGCACACAGCCATGCAATCTCCATAGACAAACATTGGCAGAAGTATGTCTTGTACTGAAGAGCTCAGTGACTATTAATGTGGCACCATCATAGGAGGCCACCTTTCCAACAAGTCAGTTCATCAAATTTCTGCCCTGCTAGAGCTGCCCCCGTCAACTTTAAGTGCTGTTATTGTGAAGTGGAAACATCTAGGAGCAACAACGGCTCAGCCGTGAAGGGTTAGCAACACAAGCTCACAGAATGGGACCGCTGTAGGGCGTAAAAATCATCTGTCCTAAGTTGCAACACTCACTACCGACATCCAAACTGCCTCTGGAAGCATCTTTAGCACAATAACTGTTTGTCAGGAGCTTCATGAAATGGGTATCCATGGCCGAGCAGCCACACACAAGCCTAAGATCATCAGAAGCTTCTAAAGCCATGACATAATTTTCTGGAATTTTCCAAGCTGTTTAAAGGCACAGTCAACTTAGTGTATGTAAACTTCTGAAACACTTATAAGTGAAATAATCTGTCTGTAAACAATTGTTGTAAAATGACTTGTGTCATGCACAAAGTAGATGTCCTAACCGACTTGCCAAGTTTGTTAACAAGAAATGTGTGGAGTGGTTGAAAAAAATAGTTTTAATGACTCCAACCTAAGTGTATGTAAACTTCCGACTTCAACTGTAGAAGTCAGGGGACCTGGCAGTGTGGTGCCAGGACAATACCCTCTACCTCATTGTCAGCAAGACAAAGGAGCTGATCGTGGACTATAGGAAACGGAGGGTCGAACCCGCCCCCATTCACATCGACAGGGCTGTAGCGGAGCAGGTCGAGAGCTTCAAGTTCCTCGGTGTCCACATCACTAAGAATCTATCATGGTCCACACACACCAACACAGTCTTGAAGAGGACACGACAACACCTCTTCCTTCTCAGGAGGCAGAAAAGATTTGTCATTGGTCCTCAGAACCTCAAAAAGTTATACAGTTGTACCATTAAGAGCACCTTGACTGGCTGCATTACTGCCTTGTATGGCAACTGCTTGGCATCTGACCACAAGGCGCTGCAGAGGGTAGTTTGTACAGCCAAGTACATCACTGGAGTTCAGCTCCCTGCCATCCAGGACAGCTATACCAGGCAATGTCAGAGGAAGGCCCTAAAAAGTGTCAGACTCCAACCACCCAAGTCTTAGACTGTTCTCTCTGCTACCGCACGGCAAGCGACACCGATGCACCAAGCCTGGAACCAACAGGACCCTGACTAGATTCTACCCCCAAGCCATAAGACTGTGAAGCACGTTTTATTATTTTGGCTCTATACTCTGTATGTAGCACATGGGGATGTGTGAAACTTTCTCTCAGCCTTAAGTGTCCCGCTTGCGTCGCCTCATTAGCTACCTATTGAGGTGGCACGATCGGCTAAGACACTTGAGGAGGGCGGTGACGTGTGTTTGCGAGGCAGAGGTCCCGAGTTTGCGCCAGGTATGGGCTGAATCGGGAGAAAGTGGTATTCGCTAAGCAAGCAGTGTGTCATCTTTTACAGTGGTGCCTAGTGACTCAGATCTACAGTTGTGCTCAGCTCAATGCTGGGGTCGCTGTTGAGTCAGTTTGAGAGGTGAATGTAGCACATGGGGATGTGTGAAACGTACTCCTCTGTGTCCCGCTTGCATCGCCTCATTAGCTACTAAGCAGTGTGACGTACTGTATATGAATGTGGATTCTACCATGATTACGGGTAATCCTGAATGAATCGTGAATAATGATGATTGACAAAGTTAGACGCACAAATATCATACCCCCAAGACATGCTAACCTCTCATCATTACAATAACAGGGAGGTTAGCATTTTATATTATACCCCCAAGACATGCTAACCTCTCACCATTACAATAACAGGGAGGTTAGCATTTGGAAGAGAGGTATGATATTTTTGCGTTTGTAACTTTCTCACTCATCCTTATTAACGATTCATTCAGGATTATCTGTAATCATTGTAGCATCCACATTCATGTAGAAGGGTTTAGAATAAAAGTGACTCCAAAATTACGCAATACATTATTTACCATTCATTTCCATTGGGCACAAAATTCTGAAACACAACCAAAACAAACAGAAAATGCATCCAATAAATGTTTAGAGTCATAGGCTTGATGTAGTCAGTGTGTGCTGTGAATTTGAGATCAAATACCTAACTTTTTATTGCTTTAATACACATACGTATAAGTGAATTTGTACCAAAACTTTTGCGCCCCTAAAAATGAGGGGGCTATGTACAAAAAGTGTTGTAATTTCTAAACGGTCCACCCGATATGGATGCAAATACCCTCAGAGTCAATGTTTGATTTCAAATTCAAACTGTTGAAGTATAGAGCCAAAAGAAGACAACATGTTTCACTGTCCCAATAATTACGGAGGGCACTGTAGTTAGTTAAATAGTTAACCAAATAGCTACCCGGACGATCTGCATTGACGCTTTTTGCACAAACATTTTTTACTCATCATGTATGCTACTGCTACTGTTTACTATCTATACTGTTGCCTAGTTACTTTATTCCTAGTTATGTGTGCATATCTATCTCAATTATCTTGTACCCCTGCACATCGACTCTGTACTGGTACCCCGTGAATATAGCCTAGTTATCCTTACTACTTTTCTATTACGTCTCTATTTTCCTTCTCTCTACATTGTTGGTGAAGGCCCATAAGTCAGCATTTCACCAGTCTACACCTGTTGTTTACAAAGCATGTAAAACATAATATTTGATTTGATTTGACTGACAAAGCATACAAGCCACAATTCATCCTGAGAGTGTCACACTATACTGTAATAATCTGTCTCAATGCTGGTTTTCTTCTGGATAAAGCTTCAGCATCCTAGGCACAGTGAGAAGAGCAGACATACTGGACCAGCTGACTTACAGCTACAAGTCAGGAAATACCTGGTGTTTCTGAGGACAGCTGCTGCCAGAAATGCCACTTCCTCTGTATGCACAATGATGGAACGCTCCCCTGACTACAGCCCATTCACAATGACAGTATGCCAATACTGAGGTGTTGCTGAACTCATTATCACATTGCCTAAATCACAAAACAACTGAGAGTTAATGTCGTTATATGAATGTGGTGATGTAATGTAAGATCAATTATATGTCTGTAATCCATGAACTATGCAATGGTACACTGATGTCATTGGTTTACCCTGTCTTTTGTGTGTTATACCACCTCTTCACGTTATGACATTGAATATCCTCCATGGTTATAGTCAATAAATATCCCAGGTGATGTGACTCTTTGATCTCTATTCAGTTCCATCTGGAGATGGACTAGTACCCATCATTTCTTGCATATGTGTTTACTGAACTTATCCCAAATCAGAGGGGTAAGAATTAGCAATGACTCCTTGATGTGTGTGCAGAGCCAGTGTCAGTCTTTCCGCAGAGAACCAGCTCTAGCTGCAGTTCAGAGCAGTCAAGAGCTGACCTGGGCTGAGCCGGACTGCAGTGGGTCCATACTCACTGCCTCTCTGCATAAACACCAGCCCAGTCAAGTGTCTTGCGCTCCTCTGTGATTAATTCTAGCAAATGTATTTATTGTAAACAAGCCCTGTGGGATGGAATTCAATTGAGAGGAGACTCGGAGCCTCCACTGGTGCCCTGGAGGAGAGGACAAGAGCCGATAATGGCCTCATTAGCAGTCTGTCAGTAGCCATCCCACATCCCACGCCTTCCCTCACTGCCTGGCTGGGCTGGCTGACTTGGGATGCAGCTGACCCATGTTAACTCCTACAGGTCCATGCCACTGCCCCAATGCTCCACACCACAGAGCATAGAGAGCATAGGGACTAAGTGCTCACCATCCTCTGTCTCCCAGGATTGCAACACATATCAGAGATACAGATACAACGACGAATGGTGAATAATCCGTACAGCGACATGGACAATGTGGAGGGGTATGTGTGTGTGTATTGCCAGCCCCCAGCTGAAGTAGAATTAACAAGATCCAACAAACACCCAATGAAAACAATACAGATCAATTTAATATAAATTCCAAGCAGGGGAGGGCATAATATCAAACCATAACAGCACCGACCCATACGAGACAATCATAAACCAATTTAGAGCCATTTCAGGCAATTTCCTGCGGCTTCCACTTGTGGGGAAGACTTCAATAAATCACACAGACAACAAAGGGAATATCTATTTCAGGGAAAATAGGAGACTATTGGGGTTCTTTCAGTGGGGTGGGAGCAGAGCATTTAAAGAGGGGTTTGGAGAGTTTAGAAACATACATCTATGCCGCCATGCCTGTGGAGGAGTGTCACGGTATAATGTATACCTAGAGAAAATGCTGTGGAAACATTATTGGTAATGGATTTTCCATTGAGCATGGTGGGCTGTGCGGTGTGGATTGAGGCAGGTGGATGTAGAGGAGAGTGGTGGTGGTGGGCTGCTGACTGACTGACACACAGTGACAGTGTGATCAGTGGACTCTCCATTAGTGACTGTACAATGCTCTCCATATGTGGCGCCCCAGGCCAGCCCAGCATCAGCCTCAGCCCAGCTCACAAAGCCACCCCATATTTATAGAGCAGTAAGGCCACACAGACGAAAGACAAAAGCCTCAGTAAAATGACATGTAAGAGCTGGTCCACCATTACTACAACTGCAGGGGGAGGTGCATTAGGTTACGTCTATGCCACAGCCATTACTGACATTATAACTGTATACACATAGTCACTACAGTCTATTTACTATAATGTGGGTGAATTAAACAGGACTACAACCTCTGGTACTAGGTCTACTAAGAATGTCTGACTCAAATGTAAAATGTACTATCACCGTCATTTATAAAGTGTAGCTACAAAATGCTATTTTGTCTCCATGCTCATCCAATCTCTGAGAACAATCATACATTCCATATATTTAAGTCAATTACATGAATTTGATTTAGATTTCACAACACAAAGCTCTTATTTGTTAAATAAGGATGATAAGAGAAGAGTTACGACATCTACCACAGAAGAGAGTTCAGTAGACTTGAAAAGATGTGCGTCATGATGGAAATAAACTATGGAAATGTCAAAAGATCAAGATTTTTTTTTTAATGTTGTACAGGGAAGTACATGTCTGCTCTAAATGAAATGAGGACCCTTCCAGGTATTAAAGAATACGGAGACATTTGGCAGTAAACAATTTGATGAGCAGTAAACTCCTCTAATTGAAAACATCAGATGCCCCCCAGCAGCTAGTTTGTAGTGGTTTGACGTTGTTGTTGTTGTCATCGCTCTGTTCAGTTTAATAGAACTGGGATGCCAGGATGATTCTTTTGTCTTTGGGCATTTCTTATTTTGTAATATGAGAAAGAGACCAAATGTGTTTACAAGATGCAGAATAGGATCGGCTCCTCATTTAATCACGATGGGTCAAAACAATAACTCATCTCTGTGAAAGGTATTTGATTATGGATTACAAGGAGGTTGCTATTAGAATAGAAAAAGTAAATGTATCAGTAAATCAATTAAACAGAATTGTGCTCACTTCAGATGCACAGTAAATTCATGAGGATCATGACAAAGGAAAGAAAGCTGCCTTTGAGCTGTAGAAGCATATTCGATAGCACTGACAACACGTCCAACAAATCTGAATACACATCAAATTGTACAATCATGCGTCCCGAGTCCCTTTTGCACAGAGCTGCCTGTGGGGATAGAGGGGGAAGCCATATTAGGCTTGAGAGAGAGGCAGCATGAGAAGAGGGAGAAGGAGAGATTATAGGAGGCATTGCAGCCGTGCAAGAGGCTTAGCCTGGCTAGGCGGGGAGGCGGAACCCTGTGAATTCTAATGAACTGGCAAGACTCCCCAAAACCAGCCTTTCCATCTCCAGCAGGACAGAGGGGAAGGTGATTAGGCACTCTGCACCCCTCTGCACCCCCTCCACGACAAACCAAATAGAGCAGGTCATTTTCCCTGTGATAATTATGTCCATAACCAGTCATGAGGGATTGGTAATGGACCTGCTTATTCTTCATGTGTTGCAGAGGCACCGGCTAAGGCTGTCGTGGGGAAAAGCATGATTATGTTTATTTTGTTGTTGTTGAGGGGTGACTCTTGTAAGAGTAGCGGTGGCTGTTGAAAAGGCCAGCAGGGGAACTTGGCCTTTGCGGGGGAAGTTAACGAATTAACTTCATTATTGAGGCGCATACCAGGGAGACCCCCTGGAGTGTGTGATGTATTACCTAGTGTCAAACCGACACACTCCCCCAACATCTCCAATATAGAGCAACATCAACTCTGGGGGAGGTAGGCATTGTAAACTAAAATAGTTAACCTTCTGACTTGAAGGGAAGAACAAAAAAAAGTGCAACAAACAAGGTTGTTCACAGACATGGTTTCTATATATTTCTGTTTCAAACAGAAATTCAATGAGCTCCTTAGTGAAACAAAATGTGTATCCCTGCTTGTAAATTAGAAAGTGCACTAATGGTTTTCTGTCTTGATCCACCAAGCCCTTCTCTCTGGATACACAACGATGAATAATGAGGGAAGCCTGCTCCTGTGACTGCTCTGTACAGAACACCTCTGAAGGAAACTGTTTTAGCCTTAAAATAACAATGTTCTGTGTTTGTTAAAAAGAACTCTGCTCAAGCATGAAAGTAACTTTTCCAAAGTTCACAGCACTCTATAAAACCAGCGACCCACCAGAGAGACTAACTTTTAAGAAGGAGGGAGATCTTCAGGCTATGGATGAACACAGCACTTAGTCTTCCCCCTTCTGTTGGGCCTTGCTGGAGTTTCTCCATGGAGGACGGCGGGCTCTAGCAGTAGCACTTTCAGTCGGTGCGCTCCGAACACTTATACTCTTGACTTATGAGGATGCCATGGGTGTGGATTGATTCATCACAGGGTGTGCTCCTCCTGCACTCTTGTACATTAGTAATGTGGTCCGCAGAGGAGGAGGCCTGTCACTACTCTGTACCTGGACCCCACGAACAAGGTAGGTCAACAGGAGGTGTCAGCGCACTGGCCCACTTTTAGTCTTTCACAACACTTTTAAGTTTCCTCGGGCTCCGTCAGCCCAGAGCACGGAGAGACAGACATGCTGACCTAGGCCTGGGCTGTACATACAGAACAATCCACAGATATCAGGCTCGATATGAGCTATTTCTGAGTTAAATGTGTGATTTAACTTCTATCTTCATTTGTATCATATGATAATTGAAAGCCGGTCCAGCAACATAACAACAAAGGAATGAGTGTGCCTCAAAGAAGACATACTTGTAAGTGAGATATTGTGCCCTCCAAACCAACACAAGCCTGAGGGAATTTCATCAGAAGGCTGGGTAGTCTTCTGTAATATCAGCGTAACAAAATGTTATGAGCGCCAAGCACATGATCATCTGTTCTTCTTTCATATAATATAGAGACACTTTAAGTCAGTATAAGCTTTTGACCTGAATACTGCAGGTAATGCAAGTTTAAACACCTACCTCTGTATTCATGTTTGTCATTTTACTAGTGAAGATTAGGTAAAAAAGTCTATTTGAAACCAAAACACAGGATTAAAGGATAATGCTGCTATGTGTCTTCTGAGTCGACCTTGATTCTGTAATCAAGCACTATACTGTAACAGCGTGTTTCTCTCACTCTTATAGTCAATACACTTTCTGTACAGCT
Source organism: Salmo trutta (assembly GCF_901001165.1). NCBI lineage: Eukaryota > Metazoa > Chordata > Actinopteri > Salmoniformes > Salmonidae > Salmo > Salmo trutta. The sequence goes on along the minus strand of NC_042963.1, from coordinate 3,610,285 downwards.
GCTCACTTAGATGTGATGGCATACACTTGATGGCACAATTCTGGCTGAGGGAGAAAACTATATCGACCAGATTTGTTTTTACATTTATTTTTATTTCACCTTTACTTAACCAGGTAGGCTAGTTGAGAACAAGTTCTCATTTACAACTGCGACCTGGCCAAGATAAAGCAAATCAGTTCGACACATACAACAACACAGAGTTACACATGGAATAAACAAACATATAGTCAATAATACAGTAGAAAAAGTCTATATACATTGTGTGCAAATGTTCTGCCTGCGGCTATGGAACCCTGACCTGTTCACCGGACGTGTTACCTGTCCCAGACCTGCTGTCCCAGACCTGCTGGAACCCTGACCTGTTCACCGGACGTGCTACCTGTCCCAGACCTGCTTTCCCAGACCTGCTGGAACCCTGACCTGTTCACCGGACGTGCTACCTGTCCCAGACCTGCTGTTTTCAACTCTCTAGAGACAGCAGGAGCGGTAGAGATACTCTCAAAGATCGGCTATGAAAAAGCCAGCTGACATTTACTCTTGTGTTACTGACTTGTTGCACTCTCTACAACTACTATGATTATTATTATTTGACCATGCTGGTCATTTATGAACATTTGAACATCTTGGCCATGTGCTGTTATAATCTCCACCTGGCACAGCCAGAAGAGGACTGGCCACCCCTCATAGCCTGGTTCCTCTCTAGGTTTCTTCCTAGATTTTGGCCTTTCTAGGAGCTTTTCCTAGCCACCGTGCTTCTACATTTTAGTCATTTAGCAGGCGCTCTTATCCAGAGCAACTTACAGTAGTGAATGCATTCATTTCATACATTTTATTTATTTATTTTTTGTCTGTGCTGGCCCCCCGTGGGAATCAAACCCACAACCCTGGCGTTGCAAACACCATGCTCTACCAACTGAGCTACAGGGAAGGCACCTGCATTGCTTGCTGTTTGGGGTTTTAGGCTGGGTTTCTGTACAGCACTTTGAGATATCAGCTGATGTAAGAAGGGCTATATAAATACATTTTATTTGTTTTGAAATTAGGTAAAATAAGGCAGGTAAGGCAATAAATAGGCCATGGTGGCAAAGTAATTACAATATAGCAATTAAACACTGGAATGGTAGATGTGCAGAAGATGAATGTGCAAGTAGAGATACTGGGGTGCAAAGGAGCAAGATAAATAAATAAATACAGTATGGGGATGAGATAGTTGGATGGGCTATTTACAGATGGGCTATGTACAGGTGCAGTGATCTGTGAGCTGCTCTGACAGCTGATGCTTAAAGTTAGTGAGGGAGATATGTCTCCAGCTTCAGTGATTTTTGCAGTTTGTTCCAGTCATTGGCAGCAGAGAACTGGAATGAAAGACATAAAGCTAACTATGCAGGAGGTGCCCTCGACCCATTACAAAGCATCAGAACATCGCATATGAACAGGTGGGTTATACAGCACACATCTCTCAGCCACCCTTATTTTACTGACTCCCTCTCGTACAGTTTTCATTTTTTCACCCCTCTGCCGCAGACACAGTAGAATAAGAACCTTCCTTTGATGTCTGGGATCCTATAATGCTGAGGCATTGAAATCCACATGCTAGTTATCTGTGGAATCTTAATGATCACGGCTAACAACATAAAAGCACCCACAAACATTAACAGCAGCAGAATAGCACCAGATCTCTAATGAAAGTAATCCAATTCAATGTTCACATGTAATCAACACAAACTAGAATGTATTGATCACAAAGAGTGTTTTTCTTGTCAATAGATGTGTTGCCTTTCTGTATCACCGTGTCTTAACTGAATAAAAGTCTGCTCTATATTTCAGCTTCCTATTGCATTATGCTATAGTGTATTTCCTTTTAAATAGCAGCAGTTCGATCCCTAAAATAACAACAGATAATATTGCCTCTTCAAATCCATATTACTTCTATGCAGTGTGATTTTTTTGTCTTCTTCTGCTAAATAAACAATCACAACTATGACAATGAACATCTTAGTCAGCATAGTTTATTCAACTATATTACATCTGAATAATTCAGGAATTAAATTATATATGTTAATTCTGGGCCGCATTATTCAAACCTGATATCATTGCATCTTCATTTTCATAGTTATTATATATAATTGCAAATCTCACAATAGAATACTTCTGATCATATAAATGGATATTGTCAATTTAGTACTACAATTACTTTCATATTTTTCCAGGTGTTCCACTAATTTCATAGAGAATGGAGGCAGGAAAGACCTTATTAATGTTAGCCTGTGTGTGTTCTGTGAGTGGGAGAGGTGTAGTAGCCTGCCTCTTCTCTATCTCTTCTCCAGAAGTTAATGATGGCACAAGGACATTTAATTATGGCACCCATCTTAAAGCTTCCCCGTCAGCATCACTCAGGATCATATCCGGAGGAGCTCTATAACCTCCTCTTCTGTCACCCTCCATGAATCAAAGCTTTCATTACATGCTGACACTCTTGTCCTGTATTGGCTGGACAACGTGCACCCTGGGAAAGTGATGAGGCAGATAACCTGCTCTCATGCAAGGCCGGCCTCTGTGACATGGTCATTGCGTGACAGTCTGCCCTACCCTGCCCTGCCCTGCCAGCCATGCCAGTCTGCCTACCCCACCCCACCTCGCCATGCCATCTCAGCAACCCCTCAGCCCCTCACCTGCGATGGCAGGCAGCCTGCCGAAGAGAAATCGCCCACAGCAGATGGGGAAAGTTATTTTAGCTGGCTCGTCCGAGCATTGTGTCCTTGTCACATGTCACTTACTCTTGTTTTCTGGTCTGACACGACTTCAAGACAGGGCCTTTCAGGTTGGGGTGAGACACAAAGAGACAGGGTGAGGAAGAGCTGACGAAGCCTCTCTTCTCCTCTCCTCTCCTCGCTCCGGCTCAGGCACTCACAAAGACACGGCACCGGAGAGGAACCAGATTAAAGTCCCACAAAGACAGCCGCCCAGCCCTACAAAGACAGTCCTCCAGCCCCAGAAAACGCTGTCGGAACCCCCTACCAGTCCCCCACAGCTCCCCATGTCTCTCTTCCTTTCACACACACAGTGGACCCAGGTGATAAAGAACCCACTCCATTCTGAGAAACTTATGCAAAGAAAGTGCATTTTACAAAGGCCATTTGCAATTTTACAAAATAGCAGACATAATGCTTTTACTGAAAAATGAGGACCTGTCATATTGTGTGGGAGAAAAAAAAACTACAGTGGAGAGGAAAAATTGAGAAAAATAATGCTGGCCTGGTTAACGACAAATAGATAGCTCTATTGATTTCCTTTTTCGAGCGGCTGTCCATCCCTCACTGTGGTGATTATACTGACCTATTTCACCCAAAAATATCTGTCTATTGTGGATTAAACCAAACTGTCCAAAAAATAAAATATTATTTTTACGGAACAAACAAATAGACTAAAGTGAAATATAATATATTGTAATGAAGAAGAAAAGATGGTGAGTGTCAATTTGAAAAGTTTGAGGTTTGAATAAGTGTTCAGCAGCAGAACTTCTCTTGGTTCGGGTACTCAACCAACATCCAGCAGTACTGGTACCAATTTAAATCAATCATAACATAATATTTCATTCTCAAATCTATTTTAGAACATACAAAGTATTCAGTAAATGCTTGCATATTATCTGCAAACAAACAAATATTTTAAGAATCGTAACAATATTTGCATTTGCGCTTAATTGTTTATTTCAAAACAAAGTACAATATAAATCTATGAACCCATGTCATCATTTTTTGTTTGTGTTTTCCTCTCTGAGTCTGAGTACTGCTGTATGTGATGTAGCAGTGTATGAGGGTTGTCTCTGTCACTAGTGACTAGTAGTATCTCACTGTGTAGCTGTGGGACTCTGCCTGCCTGATCTTCATTATCAGCCCCAGCTAAACAATGTACGTGTGTACTGGATGCACTCCCACATGAGTGCAACTAACAAATCCCTTCAGAGCTGAATCAAGGCAACAATATGATGAAATACCTTCAAACAAACACTGAGCGGGGAACATTGAGCAATGCAGAGAAGACTCGCTCTGCCTCAGGCTATTCCACAGGAGTATGTCTGTTGCCAAGCAAAATTAGATAGCAACTGGGACATATTATTCTTCCAAATTGGCAGTGTACAGCATGATTAAGGACCATACAGCTCATGTTCGATTAACCACAAATATTTATGCTCAGGGTAGCAATAAATAACCCCTCTCAGCAAAGGAATAATGGGATCTGACGTGTCATAATAACAAGTACAGCAGATGTTTAACATGGGGAGGTATCCATCATCTAATCATGTCAAACACACCAGGAGTGGTGTGGAAATAGGTGCTAGTAGTTCATTTTTATTTAAACTTTATTTAACTAGACAAGTCAGTTAAGAATAAATTCTTATTTTCAATGGCGAGGAACAGTGGGTTAACTGCCTTGTTCAGGGGCAGAACAACAGATTATTAACTTGTCAGCTCGGGGATTCAATCCAGCAACCTTTCGGTTACTGGCTCTAACCACTAGGCTACCTGCCGCCCCAGTAGTACATCTGCTTACTGTTAAAAGACACCATTTGAATACAATAGACCAACCATTTCAAAGGCATTAGCTACATGAACAAAAATATAAAACTATAATAGCATATGGATATCATTTTTAAATCGTAAAATATTATGATCGATTTAATGATAACACGCTATTTTCCAGACAGTTTTCAGATCTATTGTGCGTGCTGTGATGTCTAAATCATGTGGTTGACTTGAACAGAGCAGGTAAATAAATGAAGATGAAGGGACGAGGCCATGTTTCTCAATAAGTGGGGGCTGCCTGTCGTGACAATGGAGATAAATACACCCTAGAGATGTGTATTTATGAGTCTGAGCTATATAGTATGTAGTCTTCTCCTCTACTCTCCTCTCTTCTCTTACATTTGACATTTTAGTCATTTAGCAGAAACTCTGATCCAGAGCGACTTCTCCTCTCCTATGCGTCTCTTATATGTCCCTTCTCCTTCATCTCCTTTCTACATCTGTGATACTGCCTCCCTCTGGCCATTTGATACAAAAAAATACTTAGGGCGTATCCCAATACCAGTACTTTCGTAAAAAATAGTAGGCATTTTGGCTATGCAAAAATAGAATGTTTTAAATGTCTGGATGTCATACTCATCTAGTAGAATTTGCTGCATGCTATTGAGGATGAGAAGTGTCTTTTCAGATCCACGTGTGTTTGACAACATTTGATAATCAGCTGATAATTTAATAAGGGGATGCGCTACCAAAATGGACGAACGGTGGGAAACAACGCAATTGTGCATTAGATGATGCATTCTCAGTATGCACTTTATTGGAAAACTGTAATTTATACAGTAATTTGGGGCATTATCAACAGTAAAATACTGTGTAATGTTTTACTGCAGCATACTGTAATTTATGGGGCATGAGAAAATTATGTGGATGGGGAAAGAATTGCTGTACATGGAATGATACCATAATTCAACAACACAGAACCGTGCAGTATTTTTGGAGCCCCAAAAACATTTTGACCACTAGTGGGTCAGGGTTGGGCTCAATTCGAATTGAAGGCAAGAAGTAAACTAAAATTACAATCCAATAATTAAAAAAGGACATTTATTTTCAATGACTTCTCAATATACTGAAAAGTAGAAGCTATTTATTTCAAAAGTTTTTACATTTCTGAATTTTAAATTTAAATCACTTCCTGAATTGACTACCTTCAATTTGAATTGAATTCAACCCTGTACTGGCTGCATGGTATTGTTGTTTGTGGCTCATTAAAGGGAAACTTCACCTCTCCTCTTTGTCACTTTATATGTCCATTAATATGGTATTAAAATATCATATGTGTCATAAAATCATCCCTACATGCAAATACAGACATTAATGCATCTCACCAGTAGAAACGGGCCATACATACATTTCCTGTATGTAAGCAAACCACATTATCCAGAATTCATAGCGATATCAGGACGTAGTACCGCTCCGGTGGATCCAGTTGATTTGGAAAAATATAAAAATGTCTGTTTGTAGCCAGTACTTTCAGCCAGACGATTTCGAAACTGATGGGGTTGCCAAGTTGTCGAACGTTGAAAAGCGATGCTATTCCACAGATTTTCCCCTTCACTTCAAAGAGGAAGGCCAAGGAAGGCATTCGATCAGCCAACATCAGCCTACTGGACCGTATCTAACAGTTAGCCAGCTAGCTAAACAACTACCGCAGAGGCTGTTCTATTTTGAGTCCGATCCCATCAACATAAAGCTCAGCACCAGGAACTAGTGTAAGTCACCTTTGCTAAATCTTTCCATGACTCCAAGATGAGAAAATAAATCTACTGGAGCTAGGCATGAACATGGTCCGTGTCTTGTTGTCATAGCTGTTGTGTTTAAAATTAAGCTACACCTTCTACTGTAGTTTTCTCTGTATTATGGAGGCTTAGTTGATTGTTCATGCAAAATTGAAGAATTGAAGAAAAGGAGGCATTAGGTGTGTGACTGACTGGTGTCTGTTGGGGGTGGGCAATGTTTGTGATGGTTAGTATGCCTGATCTATGGACATGAGGGGGGTGGGTGGATATAGTTCCTTGTTTGAATGTGTATTGATGGGGACAAAGTAGTAAAAGGTTGGCTAATCACTGACTACTGTGTGTTCTATCGACTTATCCTGCTGCTGCTGATGACCTAGACACCAGCTTTAGTAGTACAGAACCTGTAGGCCCATTGGATGAAAGCTTTCAGCCGGAAAACAAGTTCAAGCACAATATCATCTGACTCTGAAACAAGCCAGGACAGCATAAGGTATTTATGAAAGCACAATACCCTCTTGAGAAAACAAAATTCAAGACAAACTTTATTTGCTCTGGAGACCGAGGTGAGTTTACAGAGCAGTATGCAGGAACAGTTATGGCGATGTACATACAAAAAAAGATATCCTACTATAATAAATACTATGGTTCTACAAAGGAAATACTTGCATATGGTATTGGTGGGGAGTTGATTCCAACAGAATCGATTCCTCAACTCCGTGCCTGTCAACTCCCGATGTCAACCCCCATTTCTGGTTGTCAATCTCCTAAGATTCAGTATTTTTGCAACGGAAGAAGTTGCCGTAGTCTACTTCAAGAACACAAGCTCTCGCATCTTTCACAGCAGAGAAAGAGGAGTGAGCTACCGAGGAACAGAGAGAGATGGGAGGCATGTCGGCCACCAGGCAGACAGTCAAAACCGTGCATCGGTAATCAAAAGTTCCCTCATGACCACCAGATGCATCAAACTCCTCGTTCCGGCGTAATTCATTCATTGTCAATGGAGCAGTCCGCAACGCTATGTTGGGGATGCCACACTAGGCTGCGGTGCATTGTGTACTGCAAGCGTTCAATATTTTCAACTTGTGTGTTGCTTTACAGTGCTGTGGTACAAACGGAAGTACACACACATACTCCGACAAGCTAGCTTTTAGCTAGTTGAAAAGCAAAGTACATGAGCATCAAGTACGTATGAAAAATGCAGGCTAAACATCCGGCAAAAGAAAATTCATATGGATCTGGTGGACATTGGAGGTGAAGTAGGGGCTATCAATGAGCAAGCTGAGCTATTCTACATGCAACAGCCCGAAGACCAAACACACACTAGCGTTTTTCATAGTGCAGAGAAAGAGCAGGTGAGCCAGCGAGGGAGAGAGAGGACAGACAGTCAGAACTGTGCATATAGCCTATATTTTGGTTTCTGTATCTCGCAATGTCTTGTCTAGCAATGCCTCGTAAATTCACCAAAATTAGGCTATCAACTTCTTCATAGTGCCAGTGAATTGAAGTTGAACATCGCCAAATGCTTCAATTTAATTAGGCCTAAATGTGCAATACAAAGTATTGTGCCTAAAGCTTATTTAATGAAACCCTGGCTGGCTGTTGATGTCCGCTCCAACCCTGTTCTTGAAGAGCCTGTAGGTTCCTGTAGGTTTTCGCTCCAACCCCAGTTGTAACAATCCTGACTCTGCTTATCAACCAGCTAATTATTGACTCAGATGTGCTAGATTAGGGTTGGAGTGAAAACCTACTGGATGGTATCTCTCCATGAACAGGGTTGGAGAGCCGTGTCCTAGGCAATAGATCGCAAAGCAGGGCATCCCCGCTAAACTTTTTGGAAATGGCAAGTTCACTTTCTCATCAATAAACACATCTCAAGTGCAAATTCGGTTCGGCAGCTCAAATCAGCAGGATGGGGGGCATTGTTATTAGGAAGGACGTCATCTACCATGGATTGCTAAAATAATGATTATGATCACACTTCTTACATTTAAATATTATGGGGACACCTATACATTTGGCAGCCAAGCAAGCATGAGTTATCAGTGTAGCGGTAATCTATTATTGTCTAGGAAGGATGTTGACGACTACAATAAAAACCTTCCGCCATAAGAGTCAATTCAATTAAAAAAAAGAAAAATAACAGGGTTTGAAAAAACTAATCCAGTATGAATCGTCCTCTGGAATACCGCACATGCTTGGATAACAATTACAAAAACAATGTCTCTAGTAATACCCGTCCGAATAGGGCTATAAAAGGGCAAAGAATAGGCTTAACATCGTAAGGTGCGCCCAATCATCCCATGGGATCCGTCAAGGCTGCACACGGCAGAAGTATCACAGATATATTCTAGTTCCTACACATCACCTTCTATATTCAAACAAAATAGGCCTTTTATAGGCTAAGTTGATGAGCAAATGGGCAGCATCATGCTCATGTCAGTCCTCTAGAATGCAAATGTAGTCTTCCTAGTAGGACTCTACAATAATGAGTTGATGTGTACGTGTGTGCGTATCCATTTCAGAGTGTTTTGGGAGTCGAGCAAGAGTCGACTGCTTTCAACTCTAACCACAGGATTCGGAGTCGACTCCAAAAATCCTGGAGTTGTGCACCACTACCATGGTGTGTTTGGGTGGTGCAGTAAGGTGTTTGCGGTCCCTTTGATACAAGGGGAGATTGTTCTTATGGGACCTTTCACATTTCATTTTGAGAGTAATCAACTTCTTTGAATCCATGCAGTATTGATTGTGAAAAAAAGACAAAGAATCTCACAGACACACGTTAGCTAGCTAACTAGCTAGCTGCAACACACAGGTATAGTTACTCCAAGACTAATGAGTCATAAAGCCAAAGTTATTCCTTTACTATTCATCATCATCAAAACATTTCTACATTTTTGCTCCTAATGAGATGCACTGAGGCTAGCTAGGCTAGTTTGCTAGCTAGCTATAACTTAGACTACAATACATTTTAGGTATAGCAAACAAAGCTAGCTAGCCAAACTTGGCTTGTAGTGGTACTAGCAAACACCGTTAAGGTCGAATCGATCACAAAATTGTACTGTACTGAACATCACTGTCTCGTGTAGAAAGAGAGCTTATATTGCTAGCTAGCTACCGACAGCACAACAACTTACTCATTTGTCATTAACCTTCCTGAGTCCTGGTCCTCCTGGACTAGGCTGCCACTGCTGCTTGCTGATCTTGCAATAATTTGTCTCGCTGTCTCAACTCCTCTCCAGTGTATTCCGTGTCATATAAATAGGCCTGTATGTTCCTATGTAAAAGAACATAAAATAATGTTTCGTCGTCCAGCTCTTCTTCGAAAGAGGAATCATCAGAAGCAGCCATTGTAGCATTTTTTTTTGCAATCTCGGCTAGACAGTGCATGGTAGCATAGCTCCAGTGAACATGTTAACTAGTACCGCCCCATTTGGAAAAGCCTGCTTCAATGGTGCGAACAAGGAAGTAGGGCTCCCGTCAGGCTGTAGTCTACAAAGACAGGGAAAATGTGTCATTCTAGACATCCTACAATGTCCTAGCAGATAGGAGCATAATTGAGACAAGTTCAATGGCTCTATTGAACAAGGACAATATCTACTTGCTGCTAGTGTGATCATGCAATCGGCGAAACACAAAGGCCACAATAATTGCTACAAAACATGACTCATTTTTAGATCAAACTGCAGGTTCAATACTGCTATAGAGTATAATTATGTATGAAACACTTCTCGTCACTCAGAATTATGTAGGGAGACTGGAAAAACACCCTAAATAGAGTATTTCGGTGAAGTTTTTCTTTAACATATACACTGCTCAAAAAAATAAAGGGAACACTTAAACAACACAATGTAACTCCAAGTCAATCACACTTCTGTGAAATCAAACTCTCCACTTAGGAAGCAACACTGATTGACAATAAATGTCACATGCCGTTGTGCAAATGGAATAGACAACAGGTGGAAATTATAGGCAATTAGCAAGACACCCCCAATAAAGGAGTGGTTCTGCAGGTGGGGACCACAGACCACTTCTCAGTTCCTATGCTTCCTGGCTGATGTTTTGGTCACTTTTGAATGCTGGCGGTGCTTTCACTCTAGTGGTAGCATGAGACGGAGTCTACAACCCACACAAGTGGCTCAGGTAGTGCAGCTCATCCAGGATGGCACATCAATGCGAGCTGTGCCAAGAAGGTTTGCTGTGTCTGTCAGCGTAGTGTCCAGAGCATGGAGGCGCTACCAGGAGACAGGCCAGTACATCAGGAGACGTGGAGGAGGCCGTAGGAGGGCAACAACCCAGCAGCAGGACCGCTACCTCCGCCTTTGTGCAAGGAGGAGCAGGAGAAGCACTGCCAGAGCCCTACAAAATGACCTCCAGCAGGCCACAAATGTGCATGTGTCTGCTCAAACGGTCAGAAACAGACTCCATGAGGGTGGTATGAGGGCCCGACGTCCACAGGTGGGGGTTGTGCTTACAGCCCAACACCGTGCAGGACGTTTGGCATTTGCCAGAAAACACCAAGATTGGCAAATTCGCCACTGGCGCCCTGTGCTCTTCACAGATGAAAGCAGGTTCACACTGAGCACGTGACAGACGTGACAGAGTCTGGAGACGCCGTGGAGAACGTTCTGCTGCCTGCAACATCCTCCAGCATGACCGGTTTGGCGGTGGGTCAGTCATGGTGTGGGGTGGCATTTCTTTGGGGGGCCGCACAGCCCTCCATGTGCTCGCCAGAGGTAGCCTGACTGCCATTAGGTACCGAGATGAGATCCTCAGACCCCTTGTGAGACCATATGCTGGTGCGGTTGGCCCTGGGTTCCTCCTAATGCAAGACAAGCGGTGGCTGGAGTGTGTCAGCAGTTCCTGCAAGAGAAAGGCATTGATGCTATGGACTGGCCCACCCGTTCCCCAGACCTGAATCCAATTGAGCACATCTGGGACATCATGTCTTGCTCCATCCACCAACGCCACGTTGCACCACTGACTGTTCAGGAGTTGGCGTATGCTTTAGTCCAGGTCTGGGAGGAGATCCCTCAGGAGACCATCCGCCACCTCATCAGGAGCATGCCCAGGCGTTGTAGGGAGGTCATACAGGCACGTGGAGGCCACACACACTACTGAGCCTCATTTTGACTTGTTTTAAGGACATTACATCAAAGTTGGATCAGGCTGTAGTGTGGTTTTCCACTTTAATTTTGAGTGTGACTCCAAATCCAGACCTCCATGGGTTGATAAATTGGATTACCATTGATTATTTTTGTGTGATTTTGTTGTCAGCACATTCAACTATGTAAAGAAAAAAGTATTTAATAAGATTATTTCTTTCATTCAGATCTAGGATGAGTTGTTTAAGTGTTTCCTTTATTTTTTTGAGCAGTATTTATTTTGAGGTGGGCCTTGTAAGTGGCTATATTTGTTGCACCCATTAGTGAGACGGCTGTACCAGTTTAACTCATATGTGTTTATGGTGCCTTGTCAATTTAAAATGTACAGGGGACAGATTGGAGTGACAGCAAGTCTTAAACGATAATGGTTGAGTCTTTTTTTGCACTTTAGCCGCTGCCAGTTTGGAATCCTTTGGCCTCTACAAGTGTAAGTGATATAAAACGGCAAATATTATTTGATATGCTGTAATGTGCAAACACATTAACTAGAATCCAACCTGCATGCACCAATCCCCAGTAATTACAGTAAAATACTGGGAAAAATACAAACCTCTTCTCCCTTCAATGAATTTAATTCATTCATTCATTCCTTCATTACGATTAACCTTTTTACAGTATAATCCAGTCAATTTTATGGTATTGTACTGTGTGTCATTACACAGTACTTGCATTGCTACTGTATTAAGATTACAGTAGGTATACTGCAGTATGAAATACAGAAACCTACTTGCCAATGAGCTGCCTGTTAATTGCTGTCAAATTCACAGCAACCCATGTACAGTGTGGGTGAGCCTAGTATGTTGATATTTTTTGCTTACTGAATTCGTTTTCACAAAACAGAATGTTCTTAATAGTATGTAGTGCGATTAATACACTATGTAGTTTTAGCAAGTAGTAGGCAAGACAGATTTTGGACACGGCCATACTTTAACCTGCTGAAAAAATGAAATTATTGTCAACAGTGTTATCCAAGCCTACTGTACTTACTGTGAGTAAAACAGAGTTATCCAAAGAAAGTTTGACAAAATATCCACCCACAATTCATCTTGAGAAATCAATGGAGTCAGACATTTTGCATCTGTCTTGCCTACTACCTGCTGAAACTACGTGCATAGTGTACTAATCCCACTACATATTGCAATACAGTACAAGACATGCATTTGCCTACACCTTAACAATGTTTTAACATTTCATATTACCCACAAACAGTAGCCTTTAGCTAGGTGTACATTTTCTGTAGATTATTCTGGGATTAGCGTTACTCATTGTATATTTATTGTTACTTTTATTAATAAGTGTTTTACTTTTCTATTAATTCTCTATTAAGGATTGGTAAGGATTTCACTGTTAGTCAACATCTGTTGGTTACGAAGCATGTGACAAATAACATTTGATTTGATTTGATTAACCATGATTAATCAGGAAATCTCTCTGTGGAGAGGAAGAGCAACATTGCTAGACAAGCTATGTGTGCTCTCTGGCCTATCAGAGCTGTGAGATAATATATACTGAACAAAAATATAAACCCAACATGCAACAATTTCAAAGATTTTACTGAGTTATAAATCATAAACTCACAAAAAAAGAAACGTCCCTTTTTCAGGACCCTGTCTTTCAAATATAAAAAATCAAAATAACTTCCCAGATCTTCCTTGTAAAGGGTTAAAACACTGTTTCCCATGCTTGTTCAATGAACCATAAACAATTAATGAACATGCATCTGTGGAACGGTCGTTAAGACACTAACAGCAACAATTAAGGTCACAGTTATGAAAACTTAGGACACTAAAGAGGCCTTTCTACTGACTCTGAAAAACACCAAAATGAAAGATGCCCAGGGTCCCTGCTCACCTGCATGAACGTGCCTTAAGCATGCTGCAAGGAGGCATGAGGACTGCAGATGTGGCCAGAGCAATAAATTGCAATGTCTGTACTGTGAGACACCTAAGACAGCGCTACAAGGAGACAGGACGGACAGCTGATCATCCTCACAGTGGCAGACCACGTGTAACAACACCTGCACAGGATCGGTACATCCGAACATCACACCTGCGGGACAGGTGCAGGATGGCAACAACAACAGCCCGAGTTACACCTGGAAAGCACAATCCCTCCATCAGTGCTCAGACAGTCCGCAATAGAATGAGAGAGGCTGGACTTAGGCCTGTTGTAAGGCAGGTCCTCACCAGACATCACTGGCAACAACGTCGCCTATGGGCACCAATAGGACGGATGGACGGATTCGCGTTTATCGTCAAATAAATGAATGTTACACTGGGACCTGTTGGATCGGAGGGTGAGGGCTAGGGCCATTCCTCCCAGAAATGTCTGGGAACTTGCAGGTGCCTTGTTGGAAGAGTGGGGTAACATCTCACAGCAAGAACTGGCAAATCTGAGTCCATGAGGAGGAGATGCACTGCAGTACTTAATGCAGCTGGTGGCTACACCAGATCATGACTGTTACTTTTGATTTTGACCCCCGCTTTGTTCAGGGACACAATATTCCATCTATGTTAGTTACATGTCTGTGGAACTTGTTCAGTTAATGTCTCAGTTGTTCAATCTTGTTATGTTAATACAAATATTTACACATGTTAAGTTTGCCTAAAATAAATGCAACTGACAGAGGACTTTTCTTTTTTTGCTGAGTTTATAAGGAGATCGGTCAATTGAAATAAATTCATTAGGCCCTAATCTATGGATTTCACATGACTGGGAATACAGATATGCATCTGATACCTTTAAAAAAAAGGCAGGGGTGTGGTTTAGAAAACTAGTCAGTATCTGCTGTGACCACCATTTGCCTCATGCAGTGTGACACATCTCCTTTGAATAGAGTTGACCAGGATGTTGATTGTGGCCTGTGGAATGTTGTCCCACTCCTCTTCAATGGCTGTGTGAAGTTGCTGGAAATTGGCGGGAACTGGAACACTATCGTACACGTCGATCCACAGTATCCCAAACATGCTCAATAGGTGACATGTCAGGTGAGTATGCAGGCCATGAAAGAACTGGGATATTTTCAGCTTCCAGGAACTGTGTACAGATCCTTGCTACATGGGGCTGTGCATTATCATGCTGATACATGAGGTGATGACGGCAGATGAATGGCACGACAATGGGCCTCAGGATCTCATCACGGTGTCTCTGTGGATTCAAATTGCCATCGATAAAATGCATTTGTGTTCATTGTCCATAGCTTATGCCTGCCCATACCATAACCCCACCGCCAACATGGGGCAATCTGTTCACAATGTTGACATCAGCAAACCGCTTGCCCACATGACGCCACACACGTGGTCTGCGCCATACACGTGGTCTGTGCCATACACGTGGTCTGCGGCTTATGGTAGAGAAATTAACATTAAATTCTCTGGAAACAGCTCTGGTGGACATTCCTGCAGTCAGCATGCCAATTGCACGCTCCCTCAAAAGTTGAGACATCTGTGACAAAACGGCATGCTGTTTAATCAGCTTCTTGATATGCCACACCTGTCAGGTTGATGGATTATCTTGGCAAAGGAGAAACGCTCACTAACAGTGATGTGAACAAATTTGTGTACTAAATTTGAGAGAAATACATTTTTTGTGCATATGGAACATTTCTGGGATATTTTATTTCAGCTCACTTCACATGGCACCAGCACTTTACATTGCGTTTATATTTCTGTTCAGTGTAGATCTGATTACAGATTTTCAGGTCTGCTTCAGTCTTCTGATGAGAAAGCTTATCTGTCTGTGTAATCAGCTGGTCAACCTGATCCACAGGTCTACACCCTCTCCCTCAAAACATTTTCACACAAACTAACTCAACTCACAGGTAGACAACTGGACTCTCGTCTGGAGGTTGTGAGAAAATATGGTAGCTGGTGGTGCTCCTCAGGTCAAAAATTTCATTTTAATGACAATATTATAGGCTACAGTAAATAAATGTTTCATTGGCCCCAAAATTAACTACAAATAATATATATTGACTTTTCACAACTTATTTTAAAACCACTGCTGTAAACCACTTTTGCTTTTGAATATCGCAACATTTACAGTGCTTTTTCACACATTTTGTTGAGTTACAAGGTGGGATTAAAATGGATTTAAGTCATTCTTTGTGCACGATCTAAACAAATATAATGTAATGTCAAAGTGGAAGAAAAAATTCAAACGTGTAAAAAAAATACTAAAATAAACAATACTGTATATCTTGATTACATACAGTTGAAGTCGGACGTTTACATACACGTTAGCCAAATACATTTTAACTCAGTTTTTCACAATTCCTGACATTTAATCCTAGCAAATATTCTCTGTTTTAGGTCAGTTAGGATCACCACTTTATTTTAAGAATGTGAAATGTCAGAATAATAGTAGAGAGAATGATTTATTTAAGCTTTTATTTCTTTCATCACATTCCCAGTGGGTTAGAAGCTTACATACACTCAATTAGTATTTAGTAGCATTGCCTTTAAATTGTTTAACTTGGGTCAAACGTTTCGGGTAGCCTTCCACAAGCTTCCCACAATAAGTTGGGTGAATTTTGGCCCATTCCTCCTGACAGAGCTGGTGTAACTGAGTCAGGTTTGTATGTCTCCTTGCTCGCACACGCTTTTTCAGTTCTGCCCACAACTTTTCTATGGGATTGAGGTCAGGGCTTTGTGATGGCCACTCCAATACCTTGACTTTGTTGTCCTTAAGCCATTTTGCCACAACATTGGAAGTATGCTTGGGGTCATTGTCCATTTGGAAGGCTCATTTGCCACCAAGCTTTAACTTCCTGACTGATGTCTTTAGATGTTGCTTCAATATATCCACATAATTTTCCTCCCTCATGATGCCATCTATTTTGTGAAGTGCACCAGTCCCTTCTGCAGCAAAGCACCCCCACAACATGATGCTGCCACCCCCGTGCTTCACGGTTGGGATTGTGTTCTTTGGCTTGCAAGCCTCCCCCTTTTCCTCCAAACATAACAATGGTCATTATGGCCAAACAGTTATATTTTTCTTTCATCAGACCAGAGGACATTTCTCCAAAAAGTACAATCTTTGTCCCCATGTGCAGTTACAAACCGTAGTCTGGCGTTTTTATGGCAGTTTTGGAGCAGTGGCTTCTTCCTTGCTGAATGGCCTTTCAGGTTATGTCGATATAGGACTCGTTTAACTGTGGATATAGATACTTTTGTAGCTGTTTCCTCCAGCATCTTCACAAGGTCTTTTGCTGTTGCTCTGGGATTGATTTGCACTTTTCGCACCAAAGTACGTTCATCTCTAGGAGACAGAACGCGTCTCCTGCCTGAGCGGTATGACGGCTGCATGGTCCCTTGGTGTTTATACTTGCGTACTATTTTTTGTACAGATGAGCGTGGATGAGCCAGACTTGTGGAGGTCTACAATTTATTTTCTGAGGTCTTGGCTGATTCCTTTTGATTTTCCCATGATGTCAAGCAAAGAGGCACTGCGTTTGAAGGTAGGCCTTGAAATACATCCACAGGTACACCTCCAATTGACTCAAATTATGCCAATTAGCCAATCAGAAGCTTCTAAAGCCATGACATCATTTTCTTGAATTTTCCAAGCTGTTTAAAGACACAGTCAACTTAGTGTATGTAAACTTCTGACCCACTGGAATTGTGATACAGTGAATTATAAGTGAAATAATCTGTCTGTAAACAATTGTTGGAAAACTTACTTGTGTCATGCACAAAGTAGATGTCCTAACCGACTTGCCAAAACTATAGTTTTGTTAACAAGAAATTTGTGGAGTGGTTGAAAAATGAGTTTTAATGACTCCAACCTAAGTGTATGTAAACTTCCGACTTCAACTGTACGTATTCAACCCCCTGAGTTAATACATGTTAGAACCACATTTGACAGCCATTACAGCTGTAAGTCTCTAAGAGCTTTGCACACCTGGATTGTACAATATTTGCACATTATTCTTTAAAAAATCTTCAAGCTCTGTCCAGTTGGTTGTTGAAACAGTGATAGACAGACATTTTCAGGTTTTGCCATAGATTTTCAAGCCGATGTAAGTCAAAACTGTAACTATGCCACTCTGAAACATTCCATGTCGTCTTGGTAAGCAACTCCAGTGTAGATTTGGCCTTGTGTTTTAGGTTATTGTCCTGCTGAAAGGTGAATTTGTCTCCCAGTGTCTGTTGGAAAGCAGACTGAACCAGGTTTTTCTCTAGGATTTTACATGTGCTTAGCTTTATTGCATTTATTTTTGTTCTAAAAAACTCCCTTGTCCTTGCCGATGACAAGCATACCCATAACATGATGCAGCCACCACCATGCTTGAAAATATGAAGAGTGGTACTCAGTGATGTGTCCTACTGCAAGGCAGCCCACTCTGCCTTGCAGTAGGACCAAATAAACACAATCTCTATAAAGCTGTCAGCAAAAATGTACGGAAAACCATACTTGATTCCTTACTGAGAATTATAGCTTTGTGTTTTAAGTTATATGGCCTGCTGGAGTTGGACCACCCCAAATCATGGATGGAGGTAGAGGCTCCAGCCCAGGCCTGTACATTTACTCTCATTCTCTTTCACAGTCTGAATGCTGAGAGACCATGATGGTCAGCAGCACATGAAGTGTCCATTACCATCCAAAATACTTCACTTTATAGGGTGGAGTGCCCAGACGTATAGGAGAGAGGAGAATTCGTTTTGGATAAGAGCATCTGCTAAATGACTAAAATGTAAAATCTAAATGTAAATGTAGGAAGAAAGTGGAGGAGAGGAATGTCTGCCAGGGAACAGCTGCCCCTGTAATTTATATTGATGAGTGGACTGGCTGGCGTGGCGGCCTGGCAGGGAGCTTCCAGGAGTTTGATCACTCAGGCAGGAAGAGAGGAGAGAGATAAGATAGAGGGATGGGCTCTGTCTTTGGGCTCTCTGGGCTGAATGTATGGGGAGGGAGGTTTCTCCCTGAGTCTGCTCAGCTAAGACCACAGAGACACTCAACACTGGCCAGTCTGGCCCTGCAGGAGACGCAATGGGAGAGCCCAGTCTGACTGAAGTGATGGTAGTCAGGGTGTAGTTGTAGCTGGAGAGACATAAATTGTGCCCCAGTATAGCCAGCCTTAAACCACCATGTTGGGTGGAGCTACTGTATATCCACCTCATTATGACTACTCCAGCCAGAAGTACTAGAGCTCCTCTCCTAATCCACCAGATCTTCCATCACAGTGTCCGTGACCATTAACAGTCCTTTGAATCATTCCCTGTGCATACACATCTTTTGACTCAGGACTATCGCCTCTTCCTGACTGCACGGCATATCAATCAGCGACTTGTTAAAGCGCTTTACTTTGATTTCTTGACACGGATCAGATTTGAATATTTCTAATTGAAATGAAAGTGTGCAGTCCAGTCTCTGCCCAGGGCTTTTGAACCCAGACTCCTAAATCATGCTCTTTGATTTGAGGCCCCTTCCGGTGTAGAGGTGCTTAGCTCTGGTCTAATTAAGACAGCAGTGGGTTATCGGATAAATGGTCAAAGGACTCTGTTTTACCTTACAGAGCAGAAGAGGCTGAATATCAAACACACACACTTCAAACAAACACTCCATTCATCCCTCTGGCCGGGCAAATAGCTTAACACAAACATCTACCTGACCTTAACGTTATTTTCAGAGACAGAGTTTATGTGACTGCTTCACTCAGGTAGGGCTGGCTAGAGGACCAGCTAGTGCAGACCGAAGACCACTTTTTTTTGTGTTTTACAGGGAGTGATCTAACCCTGAGACAGTCAGTCCACTTTTACAGAGAAGCCCTACGGTCTTCCCTCTCCACAAGATTCATCGTGATGAACAGAGTGAGAGCATAACCTTCAGAGCTCGTCTCTCCCACTTATACACACACAGATGGAGACGTGCACACACACACACACACACACACACACACACACACACACACACACACACACACACACACACACACACACACACAATAACATGAGCTACAGTTTTTAGATGCATTTATGTTTTTGTATACATTTATGTCATATCTACAGTCTTCAACTGAACAGATCTCTAGGAAACCATGATTTTTGAACATAAATATTGTGTGGCTTCAGGTAAGAGGCAGAGAATCTCTGAGATGGCCTGCTGTTGGCATTTACATAGCATTCATAGCACCATGCTGTGTCACAAACCATTCCTGTATCTCTGTATTTCTCTGATAGCATCTCTCTTTCAGAAATGCACAGCACTTGTAGTTAACCCAGCCTCTAAAGGTTTCAAACAAACCACATCCTTGTATTTTTTTAAGTTGCAAGCCTTGCAGAGAACAAAGAGGAGCTTCAGCAAACTGTCTGGCTGGGATATCAGAGCATGATTTCAGACAGTCATATGACTACATATCATTTCAATTTCCTCTCTGCCGTTATTAAAATATTCTCTCCAGTTCTGCGCAAAGATAGGAAATAATGAAGAATTGCAATAATAAAGAAAAGTTGACTTGGGAAAATGTCAAAGTACGAGGTCATGTTGCTGTTGGAGGTCGATGTGTGATATGAGAATACTACAGTACATACAGTAGTAATAAAAAAACACAATCATTGAATCTCTTTTCATCCTAAGTATAAGGTATACTGCTGTGTCTGATTTCAAAATAGGTTGTTTTATAAAAGCAGGCCAGTAGCTAATATGTTATGTTGTTGTATTCCAATATACCATAGTTTTGCAATAATGTAGGCTAATGTCCATATTTCAATCATTTTGGTATTCATTTCAAACAACAATTGGAATTCATGTTATCAGATGGTTTGTACTCACAGGTATGTGTCTTCTTTGTTACTGAAATACCTGAAAAATAAAGAGAAACAGACTTGTTAGAACCACATTAAATCAGAAAATTGAGGACAGTCATACAATATCCCTGTGCCTATATAACGGGGGTCAGTGTGCTGCTAACAGTTTAGCTTCCTCCACTGTCCAACTGCCCAATACTGGGCTCGAACCAGTGATCCTCTGCTTCGCCACACATGTGATCGCCCTTCTTAACAACGTTCCAATGGTTTAAGCCACCCAAAAGGTACCTCTTGGATGTCTCCATCCGCAACATTTCAAGCTAGCTGTGGAGTGAGCTTACGTTATGTTCTTAACTCCGTTACACCTAACTTAACACCTAGCGCCACATGGCTGTGTTGCTATGTGACTGTGCTGCTGTGGCCCTGTGGTTCTCCTGTCTCTTGGCTAGGTCACAGAGATCATAGAGGTCCCATGCAGGCTCAGGGCAGTGGTGTGACTGGCCCACCTACAGCCCTCCTACTGAAAAACCCATAGCAACAACCCTGGCAAGGTTGCTCAAACCCCACGGACAGCATCCAGATCATATTTTGTATTTTTTTACTATTCAAGTCTAGAATACAAATCTGCACAAACACTGTAATGCCCCCATGTGTGGCCTCACAGGGCCTATAGTCTGTACATGAGTAAGTCTGTTCCCCAGAGCGGAAGACAGGACGGCGGCGCTGTGACTTCACTCTGAGTCAGACCTGTGTTTCTAAGGGTGAGGCAGAGAGGGAGCGGTACAGGCAGTCCTCAGCCTTCCCCCCTTCGGGTGTCAACTCATCTGATGAGCCTCCCTGGCTCCAGCTTTGTCTCCGGCTGCAGCCGCTCTCGTCTGCAGCGTGGGCCTAATGCCCTGAGAGTCC
The DNA here is from genome assembly GCF_901001165.1 of Salmo trutta. Taxonomy (NCBI): domain Eukaryota; kingdom Metazoa; phylum Chordata; class Actinopteri; order Salmoniformes; family Salmonidae; genus Salmo; species Salmo trutta. The sequence continues at coordinate 3,589,148 of NC_042963.1, read as the reverse complement.
GACGAGGGCCAGCGCACAGCCAACCATGGCCCCAGCGGGCTCCGATGCTCATGCTTTGCAGGGCGAAAGAACACTAATAGATCCCACTTGTCATGCGGAAGCAATGGCAAATTTTTCTACAGCTTGCATCTGAAACTCAGGGGATGGCGGGCTGACATGATTCAATAATTCTCCGGCAACTGGCCGGAGATAACAATGTTTCAGACATGTTTGAGGGGAAACGAGTCAAAGAGCAACGAGGGGGAAAACAAATACTGTAAGCTTGTCAGCTCTTTGTACACAGACACACATTGGATATCAGGTCCATTGAGCAGAAAGAGAGAAGGGAAACAGCAACCTAGGGGCCATGTCTCTGTGATCAGGCTACAGCATTGCTCCAGTGCTCACGGCCAAACTAATTGTCCAACTGAGTCATTACACAAGAATAAAAACAATCGGTAATCGTCCTTTAATTCCAGATCTCAATCAACTAAGGGTATTCAGTGTTAGCCTCAGAGGCCATGAGGGAGTGGTGGCGTCAAGGTGTTGTAAGAGCAGCCAGACTTAGACCTCTAACACCATGTAATGAACCTCTCTGGTTTCATGTTGGGGATATACAGTATCAGGGGCTTTTTCCTGGCTTCTCTTCAGATCTTACGAACTGTATTATAGACACATAAAACAGACATTTTGAGACTTTGTAAATCGGGCTCTGGTTATTGTTAGACATACGATACTAAAGCATGAGTTATACTCCAGCTATTTCAATGAAAATGCACAACACAATTTCACACTTCGAATATAAGGAAATTGGTGGAAAAAGCATGGCTGAGTCACATTCTTTCCATTAGATCACAATATTAAATCAGCTCGCTGTTCCGTAAAAGTCTGAAATGTATCTCAAAATGTTGTTTCCCCCAGAAAAAGCAATAGACCAGATACAACTAAAGAATGAACATTTTGAACCCTTAGATAAGGGGATAGTCACTCTCCAGAGCATTGCTTGTAATAGTGGAAGTGGCCAAACTAAGAAGTACAGTAAGAGCAGATTTTGTTCTCTTTCAGTAATTCTCTGAATATGACTGAGGTCCAGCAACTAGTAGTGGTCTGTGTGACTTAATCCCTGCTCTTCCTGTTTCTCCTTACACTGCACCAGTGGTTCTCAAACTGGGGGCTCGCGATAAGGTTTTGGGTGGTCGCGAGTTTGAAACTGAATGACGAAAATACATATTTTAATAGGCTACATATATAATTTGTATTTTATATGTATACCTTTGCCTAATCTATCTGGTTATTAACATAGACCTACGTTATTGCACAAAACTATTCTCTCAATAAACATCTCATCTGTGCTTCAGAAGCAAAAAGTTGTGTGTCTTGACTGTTCATCAGCATTGGTGCGCAAAGGCAGGTGTGCCCACATTCAGATTAGTGACCAAAAAGCACTGGTTTCATTTTATCCAGTTCTGCCTGCCAAGAACAGTATGTTAATATTATCCAAATAAACTACAGCTTAGCAATCTGCTACAGATGCATCTTCGCCAGAACCTGGCAATTTAATTGATCATTTTCACATTTCAGATATGCCTAGTTTGGGTCGCCACTGGATATATGTCTAAAGATGGCTGTAACATCGAAATGCCTTCAGTACTTACGGGATGAAAATGTAACATATTCTGATGAATTTATTATGATATTTGTGAGGTAGAAAAAGGCTACAGATAGACCATGCTTTCCAACCTCTGCTGCATACAGGTAGGCCATATGATCCTGCTTCATCTGGACTCTAGAGAAATGACATGTTATCCGTAGTTGATATTGGTTGCTAACATACAGTGAGGGAAAAAAGTATTTGATCCCCTGCTGATGTTGTACATTTGCCCACTGACAAAGAAATGATCAGTCTATAATTTTAATGGTAGGTTTATTTGAACAGTGAGAGACAGAATAACAACAAAAAAATCCAGAAAAACAGATGTAAAAAATGTTATAAATTGATTTCCATTTTAATGAGGGAAATAAGTATTTGACCCCCTCTCAATCAGAAAGATTTCTGGCTTCCAGGTGTTTTTTATACAGGTAATGAGCTGAGATTAGGAACACACTCTTAAAGGGAGTGCTCCTAATCTCAGTTTGTTACCTGTATAAAATACACCTGTCCACAGAATCAATCAATCAGATTTCAAACTCTCCACCATGGCCAAGACCAAAGAGCTCTCCAAGGATGTCAGGGACAAGATTGTAGACCTACACAAGGCTGGAATGGGCTACAAGACCATCGCCAAGCAGCTTGGTGAGAAGGTGACAACAGTTGGTGCAATTATTCACAAATGGAAGAAACACAAAATAACTGTCAATCTCCCTCGGCCTGGGGCTCCATGCAAGATCTCACCTCGTGGAGTTGCAATGATCATGAGAACAGTGAGGAATCAGCCCAAAACTACACGGGAGGATCTTGTCAATGATCTCAAGGCAGCTGGGACCATAGTCACCAAGAAAACAATTGGTAACACACCACGCCGTGAAGGACTGAAATCCTGCAGCACCCGTAACGTCCCCCTGCTCAAGAAAGCACATATACATGCCCGTCTGAAGTTTGCCAATGAACATCTGAATGATTCAGAGGACAACTGGGTGAAAGTGTTGTGGTCAGATGAGACCAAAATGGAGCTCTTTGGCATCAACTCAACTCGCCGTGTTTGGAGGAGGAGGAATGCTGCCTATGACCCCAAGAACATGGAGGTGGAAACATTATGCTTTGGGGGTGATTTTCTGCTTACAGGACAGGACAACTTCACCGCATCAATGGGACGATGGACGGGGCCATGTACCGTCAAATCTTGGGTGAGAACCTCCTTCCCTCAGCCAGGGCATTGAAAATGGGTCGTGGATGAGTATTCCAGCATGACAATGACCCAAAACACACGGCCAAGGCAACAAAGGAGTGGGTCAAGAAGAAGCACATTAAGGTCCTGGAGTGGCCTAGCCAGTCTCCAGACCTTAATCCCATAGAAAATCTGTGGAGGGAGCTGAAGGTTCGAGTTGCCAAACGTCAGCCTCGAAACCTTAATGACTTGGAGAAGATCTGCAAAGAGGAGTGGGACAAAATCCCTCCTGAGATGTGTGCAAACCTGGTGGCCAACTACAAGAAATGTCTGACCTCTGTGATTGCCAACAAGGGTTTTGCCACCAAGTACTAAGTAACGTTTTGCAGAGGGGTCAAATACTTATTTCCCTCATTAAAATGCAAATCAATTTATAACATTTTTGACATGCGTTTTTCTGGATTTTTTGTTGTTATTCTGTCTCTCACTATTCAAATAAACCTACCATTAATATTATAGACTGATCATTTCTTTGTCAGTGGGCAAACGTCCAAAATCAGCAGGGGATCAAATACTTTTTTCCCTCACTGTAAATTACTTTCAGCTCAAAATGCAGGTGTAAAACAGAGTTCATTTCTATATATTGCATTCTGAAAACGCATCACCGTTTATGGCTGTATTGACAGGCTACATTTGCGTAACAATTGTGCATTTGCGTGCACGGGAGTTGCGAGCTTTGACACTCCTTTTTAGGGGTCGCGGATCAAAAAGTTTGAAACCATTGCACTAAAACATACCACACTACACTACATTATACTACCCTACATTATACAGTACTACCCAACACTACATCATACTACTGTCACGGTTGTCGTACTGTAGAGAAGACCAAAGCGCAGCGGGTTGCGTGCTCAACATCATATTTATTAAATAATGAGAACACGGAAAAACAAGAAAACAAAGAACGACAGATGACAGTTTTACAGGCTATACGCAGCAGTGCAAAATACAACTACCCACAAAACCCCAGGTGAAAACAAGCTCCTAATATATGACTCTCAATCAGGAACAACAAAGTACAGCTGTTCCTGATCAAGAGCCACACAGACAACAAAGAAATACACAAACCAGAAAAACCCTAGACAACCAAAATCCAGAACATACACCCAAACCCCGGAACACATAAATATAACACCCCTCTACACTACACATAAACCCCCGGACCACATAAAACAAATACCCTCTGCCACGTCCTGACCAAACTACAATTACAAATAATCCCTAATACTGGTCAGGACGTGACATTACCCCCCCCAAAGGTGCATACCCTGAATGCACCTAAACAAAAAAAAGAAAGAAATAAATAAACCCCTACCTAAAGGGAGGGAAGGGAGGGTGGCTGCCGTCAACGACGGCACCTGTGCTACACCCCACCTCCCCAACCCACCTATACTGGAGGTGGCTCAGGTTCTGGTCTACAGCCACCCCCTGACCAGTCCACCCCTGCAGAATGTTCAGGGCTGTAGCGTGTCTCTGGGGCCTCCGGACTGTGGGCCGACTCTAGAAGGTCCAGACTGTAGGCAGACTCACTCTGTTCCGGACCATAGCAAGACTCCTTTGGTTCCGGGCTGTAGGCAGACTCGCTCGGTTCTGGACCGTAGGCAGACTCCTCCGGTTCCGAGCTGTAGGCAGACTCACTCTGTTCCGGACCGTAGGCAGACTCCTTCGGTTCCGGGCTGTAGGCAGACTCGCTCGGTTCTGGACCATAGGCAGACTCCTCCGGTTCCGAGCTGTAGGCAGACTCACACAGTTCTGAGATATAGGCAAACTCACTTGGTTCCGGACCGTAGGTAGACTCACTTGGTTCCGGACCGTGGGCAGACTCACTCGGTTCTGAGCTGTAGGCAGACTCATTCGGTTCCGGGCTGTTGGCCCTCTCGTTAGGTTCCGGACTGTAGGCTGTCTCACTTGGTTCCGAACTGTAGGTCGTCTTGCTCGGTTCCGGACTGTAGACCCATTCACACCTCTCCGAACTGGGGCCCGTCTCACTCGGTTCTGCACAGTGGGCCGTCTCCCTTGGTTCCGAACTGTAGGCCGTCTCACTCGGTTCCGGGCTTGACACTCTTACCGGATACTCAGGACGGGGTACTGTTGTCGAATACTCTGGACGGGGCACTGTTGTCGGATACTCTGGACGGGGCACTGTCTCCGGACTCTCTGGACGGGGCACTGTTGTCGGACACTCTGGACGAAGCAAAGTCATTGGAAGCTCGAGGCTGGGCTGACGCACTGGAAGCCTGATGCGTGGGGCTGGTAGTGGAAGTACCAGCCTGGGGACACGCACCTCAGGGCTAGTGCGGGGAGCAGGAATCGGCCGAGTAGGACTGGGCTGACTCCCTGGAAGCTTGATGCATGGTGCTGGTACTGGACGTGCCAGACTAGGGGTTCGCACCTTAGGGTCAGCAGGAGAAGCAGGAACAGGAAACACCGGGCCATGGAGGCGCACAGGCGGTCTTGATCGCACCTTCTGCACAACCCGTCCTGGCTGGATGGAACTAGTAGCGCTGTACGAGCGGAGTGCTGGTACAGGGCGAACTGGGCTGTGCAGGGGCCTGATGGTTGCCGTGCGTAGAGCGGGCGTAGGGTAGCCTGGACCTAGGAGGCGCACCGGTGACCAGACGCGCTGCGCAGGCATCCTCCTACCAGGCTGGATGCCCACTCTAGCACAGCATCTGCGAGGGGCTGGGATCACTCACACTGGACTGTGCGTGCGTATGGGCGAGATCGTGCGCACTTCTGCAAAACTCGGCGCCCTCCACTCCATACGATCCTCCATATAAGCACGGGGAGCTGGCTTAGGGCTCACCCTTGGCCCAGCCAAACTACCCGTGTGCCCCCCCAATTTTTTTTATTGGGGGTGCCTCTCGTGCTTCTCCCTCAGCGCGTACATAGCCTCGTACCGACGCCTCTCCGCCTTAGCTGCCCCAATTTCTTCCCGTGGGCGACGGTATTCCCCAGCCTGGTGCCAAGGTACAGCCCCGTCCAGAATTTCTTCCCATGTCCATTTCTCCCGATAGTCCATATAGAATTCCTCTTGCTCCTTACCCCGCTGCTTGGTCCTTTTTTGGTGGGTAGTTCTGTCATGGTTGTCGTCGGATAAAGTGGACCAAGACGCAGCGGGGAAATGTGCACTCATCTTCTTTATTAATAGGACAAAGAAGGAAAAACCAAAATAAATACGTACACCAAAAAGACACAACGACGAATAACAGTCTGGTAAGGCACAAGGCTATACACAGAACAACCTCCCACAAACTCCAAACACAAACCAGAAAAACCCTAGATAACCAAAAACCAGAACATACACCCAAACCCCGGAACACATAAATATAACACCCCTCTACACTACACATAACCCCCGGACCACATAAAACAAATACCCTCTGCCACGTCCTGACCAAACTACAATTACAAATAATCCCTAATACTGGTCAGGACGTGACAACTACACTACATTACACTACCCTATACTACACTACACTACACTACATTACATTATACTACCCTACGCTACATTATACAGTACTATCCTACACTACATCATACTACACTACATTACACTACCCTATCCTACACTATACTACACTACATTTACATTATACTACCCTACACTACTCTACATTATAAACTGGGTGGGTCGAGCCCTGAATGCTGATTGGCTGACAGCAGTGGTATATCAGACCGCATATCACGGTTATGACAAAACATGTATTTTAACTGCTTTAATTATGTTGGCAACCAGTTTATAATAGCAATTAGGCACCTCAGTTGTTTGTGGTATATGGGCAATATCCAGGCACTCCGCTTTAAGTCATGCATAAGAATAGCCCTTAGCCGTGTTATATTGGCCATAAACCACGCCCCCTCATGTCTTATTGCTTAATTATACTACACTACATTATACTACATTAGACTACATTTCATTATACTAAACTACATTATACAATACTACATTATACTAGACTACAATATGCTACATTATACAACATTACACTACACCATGCTACATTATACTACCCTACACTACATTACCCTACATTATACTACCCTACAGTCCTCTACACTACATTACACTACATTATATTACACTAAATTATACTACATTACATTAAACTACACTACATTATATTACACTATGCTACACTACACTAAATTATATTACACTACATTATACTACACTACATTATACTACATATATTACACTACACTACATTATACTACACTACATTATATTACTGTACACTACATTATACTACACTACATTACATTACACTATACTACACTACATTATATTACACAACACTACATTATACTACACTACAATATACTACATACACTACATTATATTACACTACACTACATTATAATACACTACATTATACTACACTACATTAATTTACAATACACTACATTATATTACATTATACTACACTACACTGCATTATACTACACTACATTACACTACAGTATATTACCCTACACTACACTACATTATACTACATCACATTATATTACATTACACAAAACAACATTATATTATACTACACTACATTATACTACACTACCCTATACTACACTAAATCATTTTTTAAAATGTTTTATTTCACCTTTATTTAACCAGGTAGGCCAGTTGAGAACAAGTTCTCATTTACAACCTCATTTACAACCTGGCCAAGATAAAGCAAAGCAGTGCGACACAAACAACACAGAGTTTTATACATGGGATAAACAAACGTAGAGTCAATAACGCAATAGAAAAATCGATGTACAGTGTGTGCAAATGTAGTAAGATTAGGGAGGTAAGGCAACACTGGAGTGATAGAGGTGCAGAAGATGAATGTGCAAGTAGAGATACTGGGGTGCAAAGGAGCAAAAAAAGAAAGAACAATATGGGGATGAGGTAGTTGGGTGGCTATTTACAGATGAGCTGTGTACACGTGCAATGATTGGTTAGCTGCTCTGACAGCTGATGCTTAAAGTTAGTGAGGGAGAAATAACACTCAAGCTTCAGTGATTTTTGCAATCGGTTCCAGTCATTGGCAGCAGAGAACTGGAAGGAAAGACGGCCAAAGTAGGAGTTGGCTTTGGGGGTGACCAGTGAAATATATCTGCTGGAGCGCGTGCTACGGATGGGTGCTGCTATGGTGACCAGTGAGCTGAGATAAGGCGGGGCTTTACTTAGCAAAGACTTATAGATGACCTGAAGCCAGTGGGTTTGGCGACGAATATGAAGCGAGGGCCAGCAAACGAGAACATACAGGTCGCAGTGGTGGGTAGTATTTGGGGCTTTGGTGACAAAACGGATGGCACTGTGATAGACTACATCCAATTTGCTGAGTAGAGTGTTGGAGGCTATTTTGTAAATCGCCGAAGTCAAGGATCGGTAGGATAGTCAGTTTTACAAGGGTATGTTTGGCAGCATGAGTGAAGGATGCTTTATATTAGACTACACTACACTAGATTACATTATACTACACTAGAAGTACACTACACTACATTATACTTCCCTACACAACATTATACTACACTACACTACCTTACACTACATCATACTACACTACCCTATACTACACTAAAGTACACTAAACTAAACTACACTATATTATACTACACTACACTACCTTACACTACATCATACTACACTACCCTATACTACACTAAAGTACACTAAACTAAACTACACTATATTATACTACACTACATTACACTACACTACCCTACACTACATTATACTACAATACATTACATGGCAGTACACTACATTATACTACCCTACACAACATTAATACTACACTAACCTACACTACACTACATTATATTACACTACATTAAATTACATTACATTACACTACATTATACTACACTACCCTACACTAAACTACACTACATTATATTGCACTAAACTACACTACATTATATTATATTATACTACACTACATTATACTGCACTACATTACATTACACTACCCTACATTATACTACACTACACTACACTACATTATATTATACTACACTACAGTACACTACATTATTACATTACACTACACTACCCTACATTATACTACACTACCTTACACTAAACTACCGTACACTTCATTTTACTACACTACATTACACTAGCCTATATTACACTACACTACACTACCCTACAATGCACTGCACTACAATGCACTGCACTACACAACACTGCACTGGACGTCAGCCCCAGCTGAATCCTGCCGGCTCAGTCCTATCAGCTATCAGTCTTCCATCCTCCCCAAATCACCAACAGCCATTATGTCAATGTCAGTAAGAGATATGAAAATTGTTACGCCAAAGATTTACTTGGACATAGAGGAGGAAATCAGTACTGACAAAACAGTTACAGGCTTGCTTAGAAAAACGGCATGTTGCTATGCAGGGGAGGGGAGAGGAGGAAGGGGTGGAAAGCTAGCCCACTTCCTCTATGTGTCATTCAGAGCACTCTGATTGGAGGTGGCACGGGGAAGGGGCCGCAGAGCCAATGAGTGAATCAGGCTGTGGGAGGGAAGGGTGGGGCTAGGCTCTGGGCACTGACATTGGTGATGCCTGCCAGTGTATGTCTACTGGATGGCAGGTTCAGAGGTCACTTTGTAGGTGAGTCTCTCCTTGGCAGACAGACAATCTAACACAACAAGCTTGCCGTTAAAAGACCAAAGTAGGGTGTATACAAATCAATGGCCATTACATTGATGTTCCCTTTAGCCAATACATTTTATTAGCGTTTCATTTTGTTACATGAAACTTCCCTCATTTGACTACTGAATTTTCTAGTAGAGATTACCATTTGTCACAATGGAAGGAGGGGACAGCTGTCACCTGGAAGTCTTTGATCATTCTGATTCCACCTCAGAGTGGTAAACATTCACAGCACACATTCTGCTCCTCAACATGTTCTCTCCAGTCTCTTCTCATGAGAATCGTCCCCTCGTCAAATCTGAAAGGAGACTGTGTGCAGACGGCTGGAGGTTAACCTCCACCACATCTATCTGCAGGGGTGCACACATCCTGTAAACATGCCACTGAAACAGGAGTGAAGCGGGCAGGGGAGCGGGCTGGGGCCAGGCATCGGAATGGTGCTTCTCCAGCACTGCAGCTCACAGTGACAGCACTGTAATGAAGTCTGAGGCACGCGACAGGCCGTACGTCATAATTTCAGGTTCCTTAAAGCTTGACAGGGAATGATTATCATGGATGGTTATTGTCACCCTCCCTTCCTGGGAGACGCCGGTGCGCTCAGGGGTTGTTGCACCGTGACATTCAAAGTTACAGTCTCCTTCATATAATGGAGCTGTCCTCTCAGCACGCTAATGGGAGCGATTCATTTAACCTGTGCCAGAAACACACAGACGAGGAAGTTCCTAATGCGAGGCCCCTCCCGTGGGGACGTCACACTCTCCCCCTGGCTGCTCCCTGCCTTCCTGCTGCTTGATTCATTGACTGGAGCTCCTCACTTATCATCATTCACTGCTCAGTCTGGGGAGACATGGAGGCACACTTCATCCAGCCTGCTTCCCGCTCCGCTCTGCTCAGCACGCCTACGCTCCACGCCCAACACGCACAAGGACACGGCCAGCACGGATCAGACCAGGCCAAACCAGTACAGCAGTCCCAGATACAGGAGGCCCCACACACTGGTGTCAGGTAGGGAGTAGTGGTATTCTCCTGGAATCATGGGCTATTGGATACAGGTACTCAAAGCCCATCAGAGTCCATTACTAGGGCCCTCTTATCTAATACACATCGAAACTGTAGATACCATTCACTTTCAAAGTAGTTTACTTCCAAATGATCATTCCATATAGAGAAAAGAGTACAATATACTGTATTGAGTTCCCAATACAATGAATAATTACATACTATACACAATACGCTGTAAGAGCTCAATTAGGGAGATCAGTGCAGTGTTCTAACTTTGGCAGTCTTTAGGAAGGCTAAGTTTCATACACAAAGTAATTCCAATAAGCGTCCCTTCTGCAGTGACACACTTAGCCTTATTATACTGGTATAAACTATAAATGCAAAAATGTAATGATTAAAAAAGCATAATGATTCTAATCAGCTGCCCCCTAATATACTAAAACACTTAATCCATGGAGAGGCCAACTCTCTGGGGAGGCGTAAGAGAAAAATGACTTCTCTGTCTCCAGGCGCTGTTATTTCTGGTCATTTCTAATTGGTTTTAACTAAAAGCAACCACTCAGAGAGCTCAACAGGTTACTCCTATGCATCGCTATGGAATTATCTGCAAATAGAAGATTTACATCCAAATTAGATTTAGAGGACACCACAATTGTCTTTCAAGAGAAGAGAGGAGAAAGAGGGAGAAAAAAAACAAGCCTATATTTCTCCATATATTTCTCTTTAATATATTTCTCTAAGCCTGGATATCTGAAATGATCAGTGACCCACTGATCACCAGATAGAGCCCTTGCAGACTCTTCCCTCCCTACAGTATTTCTGCCAGACTCCTGTACGGTTCTCCCCCAGGGTAGTTCTGCTTTATTGGTCCTGTGAGTCTCCAGGTGAACCCTCAGTGCTGTGTGTTTGGAGCTGTGTGGTGGCTCGTGAATTATACATAGTGGCAGAGGAATAGACGTGGCCCAGGAGGGCCACGGGAACAGCAGGCATGGCTGGGAGGCAGATTGAACACTCTGACAGAATTTTAATTGTACCGCAGGGAGTGGAGCGATAAGCGCTATTGTTATTGGTGAGAAGTCGCAGCCCAGGTTCCCTCAGCTGAGTGCTTAAACAAATGGTGAGCGTCGCCAAACAGTCCCGTAACGCTGCCGCAATGTTCCCGGCCTTAACGAGGGATCGCGTGGCAATTTTGTTAGAGGCCATCGTGTGGAGGAAGGTTCAGAACAACAACGCAATATTAATATTTACAATGGTAGTAAATAAGTTGTGAATCTTTAACACCGTAGCTGACTGCCAAGTGTTGTTTCCTAACACCCTCAGAGGAACAATAAAGGTGAGCAGCGTTTCAAGAAAAGGATACTTGAAGAAAAAAATTATAATCCAATCATCTGTTATTGGTCGCATACACATATCTAGCAGATGTTATTGCGGGTGTAGCGAAATGCTTTTAAAAATGAACAACTTTTTCATTAAAAAAAAAAAGTCTGGCATTTAGTTCAATGTTTCAGTGTGATGCTCAGTTGAGTGGTGCAGGGGAAAAGCCAAATGACAGTGTTTCTCCCGCTTTGAAATGCTGTTCTTTGATCCTGCCTGTAATGTAACTCCCCTCTGAGAGCTGGTCCCTGGAGGCCAGCGCATACAGGAAGCCCCTCAGCGCTGGTCAAAGTGAGGCCAGGGGCACAACACAGGCAGGCTTCTCTGTGTTTGGACTATCTGAGCAGGCAGTTCCCAGCTCTCAGTAATCTCCCTGGGATCCAGCCTGAACCACATATGAAACCCAATACCATCTCAGCCTGAACCATTAATATAGCCCTGCCAGACCACCCTGATGCACTGTACTGTACACCAGCCTGCACTGACACTACTGGGTGCGTTCATAGGCTCACACAAAACAACACAGTTGGACTCCACGGATTCTGGAGTACATACTTCCTCGCAAGGATTCTAAAAATGTCTATGACAAACAAACATTACAGAAGTAGTAAATGTATGCTTTTATTTATCGAAAGATATGGCGTATCTCAAGTGCTCGCCAAGGGTCACTCACAAAAGCCAGAGCAGAACTAACCTAATGTAGCAGATGTTGAAACTACATACTGGTCTTGGTGAGAAGAACAAAACTATTGGGGAGGTTCTCTTCTGCACTGCTCAACCAATCCAGTAAATGTGGAGGAGGAGTTACGATGGAGTGTTGCCGCAACATCCGGTGGATCGTGAATTATACATGACTCGGGAGAGGCTAGAGCAGATCTGGACATGAGAGAGGAAACAGAATGTCCGTCAGTCTGAGGGTTAGAGGCTGTGACCTCTGACCTAGGTTCAGAAAATGAATTCCTGCTAGAATGTACTTTCTTTTTGTGAAACACACACAGTACAATCATTTCTTCAGCCTTTTAACAGGAATACCTAGAATAGGAAGACCTTGAGATCGTCGAGAGAATGGAACTGAATGGTGGCCAGAAAAGTTAAGCAAGCAAAGGGCTCATACACTTCTCGCTATAGCCAATCTCCTCCCGTTCTCACCGGAAAGGAAAGTCAACATGCTTACACATTCCTGCATCACCTCAGAAAGGTTACAGAAGGAAGTTCTCCCAGGTTCAAGCTGAGACCCAGATAACCCAACCGTTCCCTGAGGATATGACCTTATTAATTCAGAAGTTCAGAATTAACTGAATCCTACACATGTAGCAATGTAATACATATATATTATTCATACTGGAATTAATCATATCGCGGTCATTAAATGTCAAACTTGCAATACTAGATCATTTTTTGCAATGTGCTCCCTTGGGCTAACCTATTCAGTAGGCCTAGAAAAATAACTAACAAAGGAGATAAAGCTCTCCGATCACCCTTTTCAAAGCTATGGGTTCTTCTCTGTGTGGTCTGCTGTTGTTGTGCATGTGCAGCACTAAGGATGTCTCGCCACACAGCCATCTCTACAGGAAACCACAAAAGCAGTTCACATGCTATTAGACTGCGTTTCCCAGAGGTCTATATCACTATCACAGATATCATGCTGCTAGACTGCGTTTCCCAGAGGTCTATATCACTATCACAGATATCATGCTGCTAGTGAGGTGCTCATCAGACTGACCTGTCACAATCCTGATAAGAATCTAGTCTCTGGACTTCTCACCTGTCATGTCCAACATGTTTTATCTTCATATCTACCCCTGCAAAACTCTTTCCATCAAATTTTACAAGTCAAGATAGGCCTACAGTACTATATTTATAACATGTTGTACACAAAGGAACTGATGTGTGCACTGATAGTCTGTCCCATGACAAGTAGTTAACAGAGCTGTCCAGCAGGTACCTATTTCAAAATGACACATTAAGGAGGCAAAGAAAACCACTGAAGATTTTTCAAAACGACATACATTTCATACCATCACTCTTAACTAGTATTGGGTAGGTCACGTGGAGGAACTCTGGTCCCTAAGTATAAATGCTGAGCAAATAGGCACGTGTCTACTGAGTCCATTGAGAAGCTTCTTGTTACTTATGTGTCCTCCCAGGTCTCAGAAGAGTGGACGGAAGTGTGTGCTGATAAGGACTTGTCTGTAATTGTTCAGGAGGGAGAGAGCTGGCCAATAATGCAAACTGGCCTTCTGAAGCCTCCCATGTAATAACACATCCTGGGAGATGAATTACATATCCGTCAATACTCTAATTAACATCCTGCTCTTATTGAACACTCTCTGCTGCTTGAAACAGGGAGAGGACGCAGTGTGAGAGTTGTCTGAAGGTTTGTGAGCAGCACTGGAGAAGAGAGAGAGAGAAAGACAGAGAGAGAGACAGGGCGAGAGAGAGTTAGAGAGAAATAGAGCAAGAGAGAGAGAGAGAAAAATAGAGCGAGAGAGAGAGAAAGACAGAGAGAGAATTAAAACAACAGCAGACGTAAGCTCACTACACTTGCTGCTACAGCAAATCACTGCAGTCATGGCTGGCATTTAGTGCGCCATCTATTTTTCATGTATTTCATAATTAAAACCTGCGCGTTCTGCAAGCTCTCCATGTTCCATCCAGATCAAAGGTAGTCCTATTAACAGGGAGTTCATCACAGGAGCCACTCTTCCATTTCCAGGCAACAGAGCCGTGCTTAAAGCACAAATATCCTGTAATTACACACATGTGTGATAAGGGGAAAGCAAGGGAGCTGGACTATGATTAATACAACACAGATCACAGTTCCCCCTCTGTTTTTCAAAGCTACCACAACATAGGACTTTACACACACGACTACTATATAAACCATCCACGGGAGATACAGAGCTGGATGAAAGACTGAATACATATTTCACACTGCTACAGTAGCGGTGGTGTAGATGAATGCTGCTTCAGTGCGCTGCCTCTTCTCCATGTAAATCTAATGAGAGGATGGGACTGTAGAAAGTCACACACAGCAGAGACGAGACACAGCGCTTCCTTACTGTGAGGAGAGGGGACGTTAGCCTCTTTCCAATTGTGTAATCAACGGAATGGGCTGTGTTTATTTATTTGTCCCATTGACTCCTAAGTAACACAAGCCTACAGGGCTTTCTGTCTGCCTGTGACACTCTTTCCACCACAGAGAATCAGCTGACTAGCACAGTAACACAATCCCCTCTCCCGCAAAATGAAGCCTGCTTAGGTTGGTGTTAGTCCTATAATAGTTACCATATTATAATACTAACTAGTAGTGATTTCAGTATCACTGTCAACATTTACAACTGTTTCATCCTATCCATGCAGATATATCACAGCGCAAACTGCAAAAATATGCCATGAACAACAAATTAATACTGTAGAAATGATAAATGATAAAATAGACAGCCCAGCAGAGTTGCTGAATGTCCTTACCCTTTTTGGCCTCATTATTTTACCATATCAAAAACAAAACTTGACTACGGGTCATATGAGAACAATGCCATTATAAGGTCCTACATTTCCTTCATTCCTACAGAACCAGTCAAAAGTTTGGACACACCTACTCATTCAAGGGTTTTTCTTTATTTTTACTATTTTCTACATTGTAGAATAACAGTGAAGACATCAAAACAATGGAATTATGTAGTAACCAAAAAAGTGTTAAACAAATCAAAATATATGTTAAATAAATCTTAAAAGTAGCCACCATTTGCCTTGATGATAGCTTTGCACACTCTTGGCATTCTATCAACAAGCTTCATGAGGAATGCTTTTGCGGAGATCATCCGTTCACCTACTCTGCATCTCACAAAGACACGGTGGTTGGAACCAAAAATCACAAATTTGGACTCATCAGACCAAAGGTCAGATTTCCACCGGTCTAATGTCCATTGCTCGTGTTTCTTTGCCCAAGCAAGTCTCTTCTTATTATTGGTGTCCATTAGTAGTGGTTTCTTTATAGCAATTCGACCATGAAGGCCTGATTCAGGCTGTTTCACATCCAGCCGTGATTGGGAGTGCCATAGGGCAGCGCACAATTGGCCCAATGTCGTCCGGCTTTGGCTGGAGTAGGACGTCATTGTAAATAACAATTTGTTCTTAAAAAACTTGCCTAGTTAAATAAAGGTAACATTTTTATGTATTTAAAAAATATATTCATGCAGTGTCCTCTGAACAGATGTGTCTGTTACTTGAACTCTGTGAATACTTTATTTGGGCTGCAATTTCTGAGGCTGGTAACTCTAATGAACTTATCCTCTGCAGCAGAGGTAACTCTGGGTCTTCCTTTCCTGTGGCGGTCCTCATGAGAGCCAGTTTCATCATAGCACTTGATGGTTTTTACGACTGCACTTGAAGAAACTTCTTGACATTTTCCGTATTGATTGACCTTCATGTTTTAAAGTAATGATGGACTGTTGTTTCTCTTTGCTTATTTGAGCTGTTCTTGCTATAATATGGACTTGGTATTTTACCAAATAGGGCTATATTCTGTATATCACCCTTACCTTGTCACAACACAACTGATTGGCTCAAACGCATTAAGGCGGCAAGAAATTACACAAAATATCTTTTGACAAGGCACTCCTGTTAATCGAAATGCATTCCAGGTGACTACCTCATGATGCTGGTTGAGAGAATGCCAAGAGTGTGCAAAGCTGTCATCAAGACAAAGGGAGGCTACTTTGAAGAATCTCAAATCTCAAATATATTTATTTAACACATGATTCAACAACGGGAAAGGGAAAGGGGGATACCTAGTCAGCACAACTGAATGCCTTCAACTGAAATGTGTCTTCCGCATTTAACACAACCCCTCTGAATCAGAGAGGTGCCAATATGTTTTATTTCATAGTTTTGATGTCTTCACTATTATTCTACAATTTAGAAAATAGTACAAAATTAAAATACAAAAAAACCTGGAATGAGTAAGTGTGTCCAAACTTTTGACTGTTACTGTATGTCAGTAATTTAGTTGTTTATGCCTTCTAAATGAACCAGCCCCAGTGTGGAGCCCAGTTAACAGTAGAACACAGCCTGCTACCTTCTTTTGGTCTGGCCAGGTCAACTACAGTTCACACCATTGTCCCTAACAATTGTAGAAGGTAACAGGAAAGGCTGCTGGTTTATTGAGTAGAATGACAATCCTAATATCCATGCACTGGCTTCCTCTGTAAGCAATGAAAACAGAGTGTCCGGAAGGGCAGTAACGTAATACGTCAAAGGCCAGGGACAGTTACAGGACAGGTTACTGAGAGAACAGTAGCCAGATTGAGCATTAGCACCCAATATATGGGACCGTCATCACACTGCCCCCCACCTATTAAACATCAGATTGGACCAATACACATCAATGACGATGATGCTAGTCAGACAGGCTTGACAGCAGGTCATCATTTTAACCTTCCCAATGGTGTTTCAAACACTTCCTGGATTGCTGGCCCATGACAGCATTTCAGTCACACTGGACAATATTTTCTCATTCTTGTTCAGATACAAGATGAATTGAAGGTGCTCAAAGACACACTATGTGCCGCACAAGCATATGCATGAGTGTAAAAAAAAATATGGACGCATGTGCACAAGCATGGGCTCATGAATGCATGCATACAGACATCACCCATCACATGCAGACAGCCTACATACACAAAGCACTCAAGTGAATGCAGAAAGCATAAGGGGACCAGAGTGAAACCTGGGACATGTCTACATTATAGCAGCACTGGCCATACCATCTCAGCAATATATAAGAGTAGTAGCCATGGCGATCAGTAATAATTCATGACAAAGTCTATAAGCATTCCATTAGGTGCAAGCAGCTGTCATAAACATCTTAATTAATTTACAAAGCAGGCAACTAGGGAATTATGGCAACGTAGAAATCTGCTTCCTGCTGCCGCTCCATAGCACTGGAACAGATCGGCTTTTACATTTTTAAACGTGCCTTTCATGTTCTCTAGAGCACGAAAAAGCCTTTGAACAGTCAGCTTGTTAGGAGATGCACCTAGCAGCCCAGTACCTTGGGGTCGTCCCACTATTCTTTTCATACAGTGACAGGAGGTTGTGGGTTCACTGTGCTACTCAGGCTCTACACAAGGGCTCTTTATTCCTCTGTTTCTGTGTCTGCTGTCCACCAGGATCCCTCTTCCCTTTCTTACTGTTGTTCACTGACTGCTGCTGTTTTCCCTTTTTTTGCATTTTCCTGCTTAATCTTCTCCCTCTCTCCCTCCCCTCCCCCTATCCCCCCCCACTCTTTCCCTCCCTTTCCCGCTCTCTCCTTCTTCAGATCCATATGATTTCAAGCCTGGGGAACAGGAATATCTGTTCTGTGTCTTGTTTCACATTAAGGGTCTCAGTGTGTTGAGAGAAAAACAAGAGCTACAATCTATAGCAGGATTATGAGGTTCATACTGTCACTGTGTCAGTGTCCACTGTATGGAGGCATTTATTAAAGGTACAATGCAACTGTTTTTATCTCAATATCAAATCATTTCTGGGTAACAATTAAGTACCTTACAGTGAATGTTTTCAATTAAAATAGCTTCTTAGCAAAGAGCTATTTCTCAAGCAAGAATTTTGCTAAGACTGTCTGGGAGTGGTCTGAATGGGGAGGAGAAAACTGAAAACTAGCTCTTATTGGAAGAGGTTTGGAACTCTCTTTCTTATTGGTCTATTAACTAACTAACTGCCTGGTCTTTTCAAACAGCTCTTATACTATCAGAGTATTATTCCAATCTCATAGTGTGGAATTATATCTAAAACACAGAAAAATCGAGTTTTTGACTGCACTGGGCCTTTAACATTTTGGCTAATGTCTCATTTGCCTGTTGTTGTTTTTTTTCCATTTAAAATGTCCTGTTCTCTTAATCTCCTATTAAGCTAGTCACAGGTTCACATTCTCAGTTAAACAGTGGTTGCTGAAAATCTGAGCCATTAATTTTGTGTTAAGTGTGCCAGTGGGTAACATGCCTAATAAATAAATAAAATTAGTCAGATTTCAAGACTAAAAACAATGATTTTAGATCCTCAAAACAACAGCTGCTTTTCTACAAATCATGTAAATGTCCCCCTGAGGATATCTGCAGGGACTGTCTGGGGAAAATGGCTACAGTGGTGTGTGTGCGTGTGTGTGTGCGTGGTGGGATGGTAAAAAAAAGTCCTCTTACTGGGAAAAGGCTGGATTAGGCTGGCAACTCTATTGTGGGGGGAAGTTTAAGACAGATTGAGAATGACAATATCAGCTGTTTGTGACATAAAGTAGGGCTGACCCATCACTTTGAAGTGAGGCCATCAGCTGTTTCCCCATGCAGCTAAGTTGCTGTGCCATAGAAACAGTACTCTCCATTTTTTTTAAATACAGTAATATCACTTGGCACTTATCTACTACAGTATATTACAAAGCACGTGTCTATTCATTATTGTGTATGTTCTACTGTACCCATTACTTTGGTTTGAAGGAATAGGGCTACCTAGGTTTACCTTCTCTCTCTCTCTCTCTCTCGCTCTCTTTTGCTGTATGACTTGTAGCTGAAACTAATGATGAAGAGTGTTACCAAATTTCACATCAATATACTGACCAAAGAAATGAACCAACTAACAGAGATTCATGATGTCTATGGCTACCAATTGAACCTCATATTTTCCCCATGCAATGACTACTACTCATTTACATGCTGCAGTACATTTTGTGAGTGATGTTTTGGAGTAGTTTCCATACACTGGAGTTTGTTTACTCCTCATCATTTATTCATTCTCTATTCTGTATTAAGTTGGCTTCTACACTTTAGTGACTATCATTTCACTTCACAGGGATATTCAGAGCACTTTCATGCTTTATTCAATTATTAGAACCCAATACAGTGGAAATCTTTTATATAACTCACTCATTACTATGCATTACTTCACATATACCCTATAACTCTGCATTGCTGGTTGCCATAGTTAGTCACATTTCTGAACTAGACACATAAACAGATGGTTTCTGGGCCTGTCCTCTGGAGGAGTAGTGGCATAATGATGTGTGTGAGTGCGTGTTTTTTGGCTGTCTGTGTGTATGCCCGCCTCTCACCCCTCTGGAGAAACCGTGCCATCTCTTGACATGTTTTTGGGGGAAGGGCAGTTCTATCTTTTTTGTGCTGGGAGGCTGTCAAGATGGCTCAGCGTCAGGCCCTGGCACAGTGACACACTGACCTACAACCACCAAGGAGAACTTAGCTTAGTCTGCATGAAAGAGGGAGAAATAAATAAGAACTATTGATTTGAGTAAGGGAAGCATTTTAAACAGCATTAGTCATCATGGCTGTGTGTGTGTGTGTGTGTGTGTGTGTGTGTGTGTGTGTGTGTGTGTGTGTGTGTGTGTGTGTGTGTGTGTGTGTGTGTACCTCACAGAGCTGCTGCTAGCTCTTTAATTATTTCTCAGGATCCAGACTAACTCAGCGCAGCGCTGCGTGAAGAGTGCTTATTGATTTTGTCTGTGCAGACAGCCAGGACACACTTACTTCATGGCAACTCAGTGAGCAGGTGGCAGAAGGGGAAGACAGAGATGGTGCTTATCTTCTATCAGGTGTCAATGTGAGAGAGACACTACAGCTCCTTTGGTAAAGGAGATGAACTCTGCATCAGCGATATGCCACTCACACCATGAAGATGTGGGGGCGGGTGTTAGGGAGTGGGAGGGTCATGTGACTGATTTTTGTCACACTCATGAGTGGCATATGTTATGACAAACCACCAGACTCTAAGAAGTCCCTCCCACGGGAAGTCTATAGCCTACCTGTGTAGAGAGTTTGAGAGAGGAGGAGAGGCCTGGGTACAGTTACAGATTGGCTTGTGATTGATGTGTGCAGTGTGAAGTTCCGTGTCAGTGTTAGTTGTTGTGGCAGACTGGGGCTTAAGTGGTCAGGCATGTTCTTCACACGGTAAAATTAGCTGTTTCAATGTATTTCCTGCCCACAAAAACAACTTTCACAATCAAAACACGGTTTAAAACCCCAAAAAATACAAAGCCACAATCGAACTGAGAGAAAAACCAATCCAACTTGCTTTGCTTGGTGGATTTAATTCACTGACTGTAGTAATGATGATGGGATATTATTTTTCTGCCTCAACCGACACGCAAATAAGAAATGTAAATATGTCTAAATGTTTAGAATAAACATGAGTGTGTTGACTACTGAGGCTTTGTGATTGTGGTTGTCTGGATGTTATAGAGCTGTCTGATAATCCTCTCAGAGCACTGATGTTCTAGAGTAGTGCTGTGCTATGGGCATATTGTTATTTTATGAGTGGAGCTGAACAGAGCCAGAGCCCTGTCTAAGCTGAGAGAGACAATTCCCTGCATGGCTACACAGTACACAGACATTGCATTTAGAAACAGGTCTTAACTAGATAACGGCTGCCGTGGTGAACCTACTAACCCTCCAATGCATGCCTTCTCCATGTCTAGCCAGACTGCACGGAAAACCAGGGTTAAAAATGCATTTGGTGGAGTGCTGCTACTGTATGCCTCATCCCGGCTGCCTCCTCTGCGCTGCACTTACATCATTTACACAACTAGCGAGGGGAGGCGAGAACGGCAGGAGGCAGAGCCACAGGGAGCTCACGTCCAATCGCATTTGGCCATGTGGAGAGACAAAAACGGCAGTATGAGAGGAGCGAGGAGCTCCAGCCACAGCCATTCGTGATGGCTACGCGTTGAGACGCCTTTTCGACGTACTGATAGACGGGGAGAGCGATAGCTAGACCCCCACTATTTACAGAGCCAGGCTGAATGTAGATGCAGCAGAGACGAGGCATGGAGTGCCAGTACATTAGACGTGCACTGATCCAAGACCATGGCATGGTTATTTATTAATTAGCTGAGCTTAGCTAACTGCCTGCTTAGATGAGCTGCTAAACCCACTTGCATTTTACCCATGGTTGCAGCTTCAGCCCCAGTCCCAAGACAGCTACATTTTTGACGTAATGCAGGGCTTAATATAATATAGCCTAGTAGCTTTTTGTAATATAGTAGCTTTTTGTTCCTCAAATTGTCTTCAAATTCAATTTCATACAGTAATAGCAAAAATCGGAGTCCTTGATGTTTCTATTTCCCCAAAGATCACAATATTCTAAAACTTGAAACAAGTTCAATATAAAAATACAGTTAGCAGACTGTCTGTTGTAATACAGCCAACTGTAAATCCAACGGTACACACTTGGCAGCAAAATGTAGCATCATTACATTGTATCTGTAGAATATAATAATTGGCATAGTATATAAAACAAAGAACATGCACACATATCTCCTCACAGCATTGTATTGTTGTGAGTAAATACACTCCAACATAAACCAAAGCATGCCTTTCATGTTTTACTTTTTGAGTTCAATGGCACCACAATACTGTGCACTGACAATATATTTTTTATTTTTTCTGTGCCAATTTTAACACCTCACAGTTGGGGTGTCAGCACATTGAAATGGTGTATAGAAACACATCCTTTTAACAGAGAAGAAACACATCTCCAATGGGCTGCAATTCTCCCCAGTGATTCCCCCTCTTGTCTTCTCCAGTGTGTTTTTGGCAGGCCGGGTAATACACAGGAAATAGCTGGCACATACAGTAACCCTTTTCTGTACCTGAGCACAAAGGCAGCAGAGCTTTGGAACACATCTTAGCCTGGAGTTTGGGCTTAGGAAAAAAATGGCTAGGATTTCACATCAGTGAGAGTGAGATGGGGGTTAGACTTTCCATTTGCTTATTTTGTTGATGCAGGCTTTATAGTCTGAAGTGTTTTGGTGATTTGTTTCATTACTTCAGAAATCATTTAGGGAAGTGCCACGGAAAGGCAGTCAAAACTTCTGGAAGCATTTAGGAAACAGGCAGTGAGCAGGGAGGTGGAATGTCGATGTGGTCATTACCAGGCAGTTTCTTTCATCATTCTGGAGACAGCCTCGCACATACGCTCTGTTTCAATGTCTTCTCCAGCACTGAGCTGAGAGAGCCTAAGCCACTTGGACAGTTCATTTAGGATAACGCCATGACGAGAAAGAGGAGAAATTCCTGTGCATATGCCAAATCATGTCTGATAAATGTAGCTATCCTAAATGCTGCCTTCAACTCAAAAGGCATTTTCGAGTTGAGATGCAAAAATGTCAGCCAAGACATACACAAGTGATTATTTTCATAACCTGCCGAAACAATCTAAAACATGGATGTATAATTATTTCATGAATTTAAATGAAAAACACAAAAAGGATATTTCAAAGAAAATTCACATAAAAAGACGGAATAAAAATTATCTGGGAGATTTTTTTCTTCCTTCTGTCTTCAGAAAAGAGAAATGCATTTCTGCCTTCATCTCTAAATTGAATGCAATATATTGCCTCTCCAAAGCTCATTTTTCACTGGCTTGCAGGATCCATAGGCCATGGCAGGCAATGCGTATCTGCCTGCTTCCCCTGGCCTCGGGTGCTAATATGTGGAGACTGGCCCTGGGTTATGGAGCCCAACCAATAGAAGAGGAGGCAGAGGGACAGAGGAAATAATCAATCCCTAATCGCTGAGAAGAAGGGGGTAGGTGGGAACGGAGGACAGGAGTAGGAGAGAAGAGAGAAAAGAGAGAAAAGAGAGAGAAGAAGAGAAAGACGAGAGTGTTTACCAGCAGACATTTGGGCGATGTCAGCTGACTGCCAGCAGCGCTCCAGGATGTAAGGGGGAGAAGTGGAGTTATATAACGACAATGTTAAATCAATCTGCACACACAGAGTGAGAGAGAGAGAGAGAGAAATAGACAGAGGGAGAGGGAGAGAGAAACATACTGTAGACAGAGAGACAGGGAGAGCAAGAGAGCGAGTGAGAGCGAGAGAGAGAGAGAAGGAAGAAGGAGGATAGAGAGATAGGAGGAAGAAAAACAGAGGGGGAGAGAATGGCTGGACTAGACAGATCGGAAAAAAGAGGACAACAAAAGCAACAGGGACAGCATTGACAATAAAATCAAAGAGAGCCTTGCCCCAGAAGGGCAACAGGGAGAGGTGTGTGGACTAGGCAACTGGAAGGAGATCTCATGTGAATAGTTCAATATGCATGATGGGGTGCATCCAGTTCAGTGCATCCATCATGTATGCATTATCTTGGCACTTTGTCCAATGTAAGCAATGCTTGTATGCTCCTGAAGTCACATGGCTGCCTGTGTACCTCTGAGCAGCAGAGCTCTTGGGTGCTGTCCAAGCAGGCAGAATGACGTTTCAGATCAGCCAAGCCTCACAGCTAGCCAATACCCACTGAGTCCACTAACAGCCTTTAAAAGTCTGCTCAACACCATAGAGCCCACCCAGATACTATCTTAGAACAGCAATGAGTTATTGGGCAGCAGGTAGCCTAGTGGTTAGAGCGTTGAGCCAGTAACCGAAAGGTTGCTAGATCAAATCCCCTAGCTAACAATGTAAAAGATCTTTCATTCTGCACCTGAACAAAGCAGATAACCCACTGTTCCTAAGCTGTCATTATAAATAGGAATGTGTTATTAACTGGCTTGCCTGGTGAAATAAAAAATTAACCCGTCATTGTAAAAATATATTTTATACTCATTATTTCATTTAATTTTATAATATGACAACAAGAGAGTCTGCTTTGTAATATCTCGTAATATCTCTCCATCTCCACACATACGCGCTGCTCACACACAAAGCCACACAACCACCCACTCACACTTTAAGCACAGTTAGCTCAAGGTGCATTCTGTTCTGTGACCTTGCTGTTACACTTGTACGGAGCAATGAATAACTATCACATTTCTTTGGCTGACAGCTGACACCAAGAGGCCCAGGTGATATACGAGACATGACAAGTGATTCTAATTAAATGTAGAGATGGTGGATGTAAAGTGGCAGGAAGGGAACACATCCTTTCCAGGCTGAGAGTGCTGGGCGGACCAGAATGCACTGCTCCAGATGAGATGAGCGGGGCTGTCAGGGAGGGCTGCCTCAACCTCAGCTGTCCCCTAAACCTGGGCTCTACTCCCTTGGGCGACCGACAGGTTTCAGCTGGAGGGGAAAAGGCACACCACAAACCTCCTGCCCTTCCACAACAACAAACACATGACACACTGTGAGGCATCACCAATGCAGAGCGAATACAAGGATCATGTGCATTTGTCACATTGTTGATTATTAACAAAGTACAAAGCACAGTGGTCTGACTGTATCCCAAGCCCGGGTGAAACCTGTCATGGACTACGGAGGAGACACAACGGCAGACACAGTCAACATGAAATGGTAAGTCAGACGCCCCACTGTTCATGCTGCCTCCCCATGTCCCTTCACCACCCAGGTTGGGCTGGGAATAAAGAGGCAGACATGGAAAGTGTTTTTCCGAGACAGAAGCATTTGTTTTGTCAGGAGAGGAGAGGACTCAGCGGTACTCAGGCTAACATGAGTGTGTCAGTGTGTGACACAGGACTGCACTTTCCAGAGGACATTCAGGTGGCCTTCAGCCACCCAATCAGACCCCAAAGGACAGCCACACCACATCGGTTAGCCCCCGACCCCCCTGGAACGACTTTGGTCCCCAGTGTCACGGTCAGCCGGCTGACAGCCAATCTGGATCCTCCGCTCGTCTCTGTCATCAGCTCTGGGAACGCCAGATGGCGTCCGCTCGGAAGAGAAGGAGCAGTAGTCTGTCATAAACCCATCTAGAAATGCGGCCAGAAAATCTGTGTTTGATAATACAAAGTCATGCCTCGCTGCTTTCTGTTCTCTCCTGCAAAGTCTGGTTTGCAACCTGTCTGTTTTTCCATTATGGTAGCAGCATCATGTCTGGAACATGGAAAGGCCTTCTCTCATATTTGAACACACTGGACAGAGAGGGGTGTAACACTGTACAGAACAGTAATGGGTGTAGACTGTCCAGAACAGTAATGGGTGTAACATTTGTTGGATATATTGGAGAAGTTTTTATTTTATTTTATTTATTTCACCTTTATTTAACCAGGTAGGTTAGTTGAGAACAAGTTCTCATTTGCAACTGCGACCTGGCCAAGATAAAGCATAGCAATTCGACACATACAACAACACAGAGTTACACATGAAATAAACAAAACATACAGTCAATAATACAGTAGAACAAAAGAAAACAAAAAGTCTATATACAGTGAGTGCAAATGAGGTAAGTTAAGGCAATAAATAGGCCATGGTGGCGAAGTAATTACAATATAGCAATTAAACACGGGAATGGTAGATGTGCAGAAGATGAATGTGCAAGTAGAGATACTGGGGTGCAAAGGAGCAAGATAAATAAATAAATAAATACAGTATGGGGATGAGGTAGGTAGATAGATGGGCTGTTTACAGATGGGCTATGTACAGGTGCAGTGATCTGTGAGCTGCTCTGACAGCTGTTGCTTAAAACTAGTGAGGGAGATATGAGTCTCCAGCTTCAGAGATTTTTGCAGTTCGTTCCAGTCATTCGCAGCTGGAAGGAAAGACGACCAAAGGAGGAATTGGCTTTGGGGGTGACTAGTGAGATATACCTGCTGGAGTGCGTGCTACGAGTGGGTGCTGCTATGGTGACCAGTGAGCTAAGATAAGGCGGGGCTTTACCTAGCAGAGACTTGTAGATAACCTGTAGCCAGTGGGTTTGGCGACGAGTATGAAGCGAGGGCCAACCAACGAGAGTGTACAGGTCACAATGGTGGGTAGTGCATGGGGCTTTGGTGACAAAACGGATGGCACTGTGATAGACTGCATCCAGTTTGTTGAGTAGAGTGTTGGAGGCTATTTTGTAGATGACATCACCGATGTCGAGGATCGGTAGGATGGTCAGTTTTACGAGGGTATGTTTGGCAGCATGAGTGAAGGATGCTTTGTTGCGATATAGGAAGCCGATTCTAGATTTAATTTTGGATTGGAGATGCTTAATGTGAGTCTGGAAGGAGAGTTTACAGTCTAACCAGACACCCAGGTATTTGTAGTTGTCCACGTATTCTAAGTCAGAGCCGTCCAGAGTAGTGATGCTGGACGGCGAGCAGGTGCGGGCAGTGATCGATTGAATAGCATGTATTTAGTTTTACTTGCGTTTAAGAGCAGTTGGAGGCCTCGGAAGGAGAGTTGTATGACATTGAAGCTCGTCTGGAGGTTAGTTAACACAGTGTCCAAAGAAGGGCCAGAAGTATACAGAATGGTGTCGTCTGCGTAGAGGTGGATCAGAGAATCACCAGCAGCAAGAGCAACATCATTGATGTATACAGAGAAGAGAGTCGGCCCGAGAATTGAACCCTGTGGCACACCCATAGAGACTGCCAGAGGTCCGGACAACAGCCCTCCGATTTGACACACTGAACTCTATCAGAGAAGTAGTTGGTAAACCAGGCGAGGCAATCATTTGAGAAACCAAGGCTGTCGAGTCTGCCAATAAGAATGTGGTGATTGACAGAGTCGAAAGCCTTGGCCAGGTCGATGAATACGGCTGCACAGTAATGTCTCTTATCGATGGCGGTTATGATGTTGTTTAGGACTTTGAGCATGGCTGAGGTGCACCCATGACCAGCTCTGAAGCCAGATTGCATAGCGGAGAAGGTACGGTGGGATTTGAAATGGTCTGTAATCTGATTGTTAACTTGGCTTTCGAAGACCTTAGAAAGACAGGGTAGGATAGATATAGGTCTGTAGCAGTTTGGGTCTAGAGTGTCACCCCCTTTGAAGAGGGGGATGACTGCAGCAGCTTTCCAATCTTTGGGAATCTCAGACGATACGAAAGAGAGGTTGAACGGGCTAGTAATAGGGGATGCAACAATTTCGGCAGATAATTTTAGAAAGATAGGTTCCAGATTGTCTAGCCCGGCTGATGTTAATGGGTCCAGATTCTGCAGCTCTTTCAGAACATCAGCTATCTGGATTTAGGTTAAGGAGAAATGGTGGGGGCATTGGCGGGTTGCTGTGGAGGGTGCCGGGCATGTGACCGGGGTAGGGGTAGCCAGGTGGAAAGCATGGCCAGCCGTAGAGAAATGCTTATTAAAATTCTCAATTATAGTGGATATATTGGTGGTAACAGTGTTTCCTAGCCTCAGAGCAGTGGACAGCTGGGAGGAGGTGCTCTTATTCTCCATGGACTTTACAGTGTCCCAGAACTTTTTTGAGTTAGTACTACAGGATGCATATTTCTGTTTGAAAAAGCTAGCCTTAGCTTTTCTAACTGCCTGTGTATATTTGTTCCTAACTTCCCTGAAAAGTTGCATATCACGGGGGCTATTCAATGCTAATGCAGAACGCCACAGGATGATTTTGTGCTGGTCAAGGGCAGACAGGTCTGGAGTGAACCAAGGACTATATCTATTCCTAGTTCTACATTTTTTGAGTGGGGCATGCTTATTTAAGATGGTGAGGAAGGCACTTTTAAAGAATAGCCAGGTATCATCTACTGACGGGATGAGGTCAATGTCATTCCAGGATACCCCGGCCAGGTCGATTAGAAAGTGTTTTAGGGAGCGTTTGACAGTGATGAGGGGTGGTCGTTTGGTCGCAGATCCATTATGGATGCAGGCAATGAGGCAGTGATCGCTGAGATCTTGATTGAAAACAGCAGAGGTGTATTTCGAGGGCGAGTTAGTTAGGATGACATCTATGAGGGTGCCCATGTTTACGGATTTGGGGTTGTACCTGGTAGGTTCATTGGTAGGTTCATTGATATTTGTGTGAGATTGAGGGCATCAAGCTTAGATTGTAGGATGGGTCTTAAGCATGTCCCAGTTTAGATCACCTAGTAGCACGAGCTCAGAAGATAGATGGGGGGCAATCAATTCACATATGGTATCGAGGGCACAGCTGGGGGCATAGGGAGATCTATAGCAAGCGGCAACACTGAGAGACTTATTTCTGGAAAGGTGAATTTTTAGAAGTAGAAGTTCGAATTGTTTGCGAACAGACTTGGATAGTAATACAGAACTCTGCAGGCTATCTTTGCAGTAGATTGCAACACCGCCCCCTTTGGCAGTTCTATCTTGGTGGAAAATGTTATAGTTAGCGATGGAAATTTCTGGGTTTTTGGTGGTTTTCCTAAGCCAGCATTCAGACACAGCTAAGACATCCGGGTTGGCAGAGTGTGCTAAAGCAGTGAGTAAAACAAACTTAGGGAGTAGGCTTCTAATGCTAACATGCATGAAACCAAGGCTTTTACGGTTACAGAAGTCAACAAATGAGAGCACCTGGGGAGTGGGAGTGGAGCTAGGCACTGCAGGACCTGGATTAACCTCCACATCACCAGAGGAACAGAGGAGAAGTAGGATAAGGGTACGGCTAAAGGCTATACGAACTGGCTGTCTAGCACGTTCGGAACAGAGAGTAAAAGGAGCAGGTTTCTGGTCACGATAGCATAGATTCAAGGCATAATGTACAGACAAAGGTAAGGTAGGATGTGAGTACATTGGAGGTAAACCTCGGCATTGAGTAATGATGAGAGAGATATAGTCTCTAGAGACGTTTAAACCAGGTGATGTCATTGCATATGTAGGAGGTGGTTGGTTGGTTAAGGCATATTGAGCAGGGCTAGAGGCTCTACAGTGAAATAAGACAGTAATCCCTAACCAGGACAGTAATGGACGAGGCATATTGACAGACATTACCTCTCCCCTTACTAATCCACTGTAATGAATGTAACTGGCAGAAAGACAGAGGCACGGCAACTTGTGGAAGGTTTTAAACAAACACCTCTAAAAAATGGGTAACACTGAAAGCAGTGACCTTAGAGGTTAAAGGTCAGAGATGACAGATTTGTGGAAACTTCCGTGTTTTCCTGTTCCTCCACCAGAAACACGGAGATCAGCAGCAGAAGAAAGAAAGAGGTCCTTGAATCCAGTTTCTCCCCCACATATTACAGTATTAACATAAGAGGTATTCCAACAGGCTGTGTGCCAACAGAGCTGACTGAATCAGAGGAGAAAACATGACATAACAAACAATCAGGGAAATACCATGTTACTGGCATTGGATCTAAAGGTCTTCTGAAAACACATCAGGATTAGTTTACTGACTATTAGCAATCAACGTGTACCATTGCCTTGTTAATTGAGACTCACAACAGAAATAGACTTTACAGATATACTTCAATTGAGGGGATTTGCTAGAACACAGTGGATCATATAAGACTTCTTTGGATGCTCAGTGGAATGAGTCCAGTCATAGAAGTCCAGCTGATCAAACAGTCAGATGTTTAGTGAGCAGCGATGGAAGCTCAATCTGGACGGATTCATTTCTGCTTTATTATCCCCAAACTTGTGTGGTGAAATGAAAAGAAAGGATGCAGCAGGAGGCTTGGAGGCCTTGATGAAGAGAGAAAAAGGGACTTGTTTTTCCTTTAGTTACAATGTGATGATATCTGTTTAACAAAGGCAAAAGGCCCTGAGATTAAATCACATTTCAAGTGTCTTGCAGCCCTTTTCTTAGCACTTTTCATCTCCTGCCTTCGCTGTCTTTTTAAGGGGCTTGCTATTGATTGACCTCAGTCTATTCCCTCTTGCTGACCCTGGGCTACCAGACCCTGCTACTGGCCCCGCCCCCTGCCCAGCCCACAATCCCTCTATTTTGGGTGCTTCACAAAACCGCTGATGTGATTAGAGAGGATGATGATTACAGTTACATAACAGCATCAAATACATTTACGGCCTGAACACAGCACAGTGGCAGCAGGAAATTACTGAGGCTCTCAAATCTCTCTTTCTCTCTTGGTTGCTCCTGTGCGCCCTCTCCCTCCCCCGCTCCCTCCCTGCACCCAAAACCCTCAACTCCCAGTGCACACAGCCCCCCCCCCCTTCTCTAGTCAATTAAAGTCACATCAAAGGATTAAGGTGAAGTAGGTCAGTGGAGCATTTCTGGGGGAAAAATGAAACAGCCCTCGTCAGATGTGGCAACATTGTACACTGACAGAGGGGAGGACCCAGACCCGGACAAGGAGAGAGTCATGGGAGAGCTGAGGGTGGAGCAGCAGAATGATCTCATTCTCCCTGAGCTAGGGCTGGCTGGGCCAGGCCCAGGCCTCCTCTACTCTCCGGCCCTCCCCACCCTGCTGCTGCAGTGCAGCTCACAGGAAGGCCCCCTGGGGGGAGCCTGGGGAGCTGGGCTCTGATGGTGGCATAGTTGGATGACCTCTATAGAGCACCTCCTCTCAACTCACTCACCCCCATAGATCCTCTTCAAATGCAGGATTAGAGCGGTGCTCTTGGCCATGAGAGGCCCATGCTCCGGTGCCAACAGCAGACAGAGACTGTGCAGGTAGAGACAGCAGAGACAGTGTAGTCTTGTTGTAAGGCAGTTTCAGAAGTGGCCTCCATGCTGTGTGATGGAGATTTTGCAGGGAGCCGAGCAGGGAGAGCTTTCCCCGGATGGACAGCCAGCCAGACAGACACAGAGAGATGTGGTGATCTGGAGACAGAAAGGGCTCTATACTATTGTACTGTAAAGTACAGTATGTTGATGTGTTCCTGACCTAGTGCTCAGCCTGAGATTTAGACAAGCTGATGTAAGGCGTGGTCAGGTCAGGAGAGCCAAGCTGCAGCCCCACCAGTCAGAAGGCTTCGCAGGACCATGTCTAATTCTCCCTGATGACAAAAGGGCCTTAGAGCAGGACATGAAATCATTCCTTTTGACATAATACAGTCCAAAGACTTCCCCATCTTGAGCTCATAACTCATAAGTCTGTAACACTCTCCCACATCGGAAAGAAAAGGCTGTCCGTTTTCATATGTATACTGAGGTGTATGTATACCATGGCAGTGTAGCACAAGCCTCTGTTGGGTTATTTCCTTGAACTTTATTTGTTTTTCTTGTCTTTCCATTATCACTGAACAGATCTTATTGATGATTTTTCTTATTTTGTCCAATAACCATTATGGGACAACTAATACAAATATTGTAGTATCAGTCTTGATGAAGCATGAAACAAAGCATATAAATCAATGCATTCTGCTGCAAAGAATGAGCAGACTCTCTTTTCACTTTAATGAAGTAAACAGCAGTGCTTTGGTACGTTATGGTTCGCTCATTTCATGCTTATAATTCCATATTGGAATAGTTGACGACGGCTCAGTGAGTGTGTTTATTACATTATTCTATTCAGAGCGAGGTGCCCAATAAACATTTATCTGGGATTCAACTAAAGCCCATAGAAAGGCCATGGTCACAAAGAGGATAGGTCTGTTTTTTATAGAATATTTTCTCTTGCAGATGGATGAAGCCCAATTCTGACAAACATGAATCATAAAGGACACACATCCATGAACAGTAAGACCTATGATCTATAGCTGTGATCTATAGCTGTGATCTATAGCTGTGCTCTATAGCTGTGATCTATAGATGTGATCTATAGCTGTGATCTATAGCTGTGATCTATAGCTGTGATCTATAGATGTGATCTATAGCTGTGATCTATAGTTGTGCTCTATAGCTGTGATCTATAGCTGTGATCTATAGCTGTGATCTTCTAATCAACTCCAGTTTATTCTCTTGAACATCTCTCAACACAAGTTGTGTGCATAAGTTATTAACTAAATGAAAGTAAATGGCTTCTCTCTAGAGCAGGGGTATGCAGTATTATATAGCATTATTATTATTATAACAATGTTAGAATGATTGCCAGATGATGACATAATCAGCTTCAGATGGGAGAGAAAAAGACACTGACAGACGACGGCTGACTGGTCTGGTGGTTGAAATCAAAAGCTGTTGATTGACCCTGAAACACTGACTACTGATAAAGACAGGTAGGGGATGACTAACACGTCAACACTATTAAGGCAATGCCAAGGCAGTGGTTTTAGCTTGAGCCCATCTCTTATTACTGCCTCCGTTATGAGCCTATATGATCATAACATATCGTAGTCATCATTTCAATTATACTTGGGCAGCAATCGAGACGCCTCTATGTGCTGTGTAACAGTTTACACATCAGGAATTCCAACTGTTACCAGATAAGAAGGCAAGTGAAACAAACATGATCAGTTGCAAGACCAATCGGAGGAGTTCATGGTTTAAACCAGCCAGGGAGCCCATTCGTCTTGCCTATCACGTTGCAGGAGAAATTAAGTTGTGAGGCAGATCCTTTAGATTAAAGCTGTCAAAGACAACTAAGTCAATATCTATGGAGAACACAGATAGGTCTGCCGGGCCTGTTTATATTCTAATATATAATAAGGTAAAAGGCCTGGTCAGCATGGCACAGACATATAGTCCTAATATACACTGAGTGTACAAAACATTAATAACACCGGCTCTTTCCATGACATAGACTGACCAGGTGAATCCAGGAGAATCCTATGATCCCTTGTTGATGTCACCTGTTAAATCCACTTCAATCAGTGTAGATGAAGGGGAGGAGACAGGTTTAAAAAAGATTGTTAAGCCTTGAGACAATTGAGAGATGGATTGCGTATGTGTGCCATTCAGAGGGTAAATGTGTAAGACCAAATATTTAAGTGCCTTTGAACTGGGTACGGCAGTAGTTGCCAGGCGCACCGGTTTGTGTCAAAAACTGCAGCACTGCTGGGTTTTTCACAGCCAACAGTTTCCCGTGTGTATCAAGAATGTTTCAAGAATGATCCACCAGCCAAAGGACACACCTGTGAGAAGCATTGGAGTCAACATCGGCCAACATCCCTGTGGAACGCTTTCGACACCTTGTAGAGTCCATTCCCCAACGAATTGAGGCTGTTCTGAGGGCAAAAGGGGGTGGAACTCAATATTAGGAAGCTGTTCCTAATGTTTTGCATACTCAGTGTAACTCTGCATTGTTCCTCACAATACAAGCTGGTTTTAGGCTCAAGCATTTAGATGGATCTTTTCATTCATCCTTTGAACAATTGTCTTAAAAAAAACATAAATGCCTTTTGAGAATAAATTAACATCGTAAAGGTGTATTGAAACTGTTTCCATTGAAAGGCATGTAAGAGTTGTCTGTCTAGACTGTAGTTGGACAATATTCAATTCAGAGGTCTGCCCAGAGCATCCACGGTGGTACACTACACAGGACAAAGGTCCAAGACTCACAATGATCAGACATACCATCCCCAGCAGAATAGCAGTGCTAAGATGGGCATTTGGAAAGATAGGACACCGTAGGAATCTCTAGAGTGGCTCAATTCTGTGTATCACTTGTCGAAAATGTAGATATTATTTTGAAGGAGAAAAAAAAAGAATAAAGGGATAAATATTGCTGGCAAGACTAAACCAATCTGACCCTTTTGGGAAATGGCTGTGACCGTGTGAAATTCCACGGCCTCATTGCTGGGGGAAGAATGTAAAAAATATATATGCAAAAAAAAGGTATGAAATCTGCTGTAATCTATGCATTGTGAAGGCAAAAGACAGGTTAGTCAGATTTATGTCATTATTTGTTTGGTCTTTCCTTTTTTTCTCTCCCACAAACCCTCCTTCCTGCTTCCTCTTTCAGCCGAGCCCTTAGGAAATGAATCGGTTTACATTCGGTTCCTTATTTAAATGAAGTAGGCAGGAGGCGGGAGGGTATTTTAATCACTTATATAAATATTTACATTCACATGGGCTGACCCCTAGAATAGACTATTACTTCATCTCTCTCACCCAAATGCCCCCACCTCACATCCAGACACGCTTATTTACCTCCGCCACTCAGCCATTCAATAAAATTCCTCCCAGCCCAGAGACATTAGCATAGCCACGCATAGCTCAACAGGCCAGACTGAGACTATTCCAGCACCGCTTTGTTCTCAGCTTTGTTCTGAGGGGACACATATAAATGCCTGCTATGTGAGACTCGTGAGCAGGGTATGGGGGGGTAGTGTGGGCTCACTGGAGAAACTGGCAGGTCTTCTGCGCCTTCCCTCAAATGCTCTGACAGGGAGTAATACATTGATCATAGCATTGGGGTGTGATGCCGACCTTGAGATTTCCTGCTTAAGTGCCTGCCTGCTGGGCAGCGGAGCGCTGGAGGAAGAGGAGCGAAAGTGGTTATCGCATCGCTAAACTGCACCGTCTAGGGTTGTGCTGGGAAAGCAATGCATGTCGGTGATCAGGGATGGATCTCAGAAGAGACAGGGCTCCTGCATCTTTAATTGTTCAGAGGAGCTGAGCCTCATCACAATTATAGAGCATTCAGGAAGACTCCAAACTCATTTAGCTCTCCCCATCAGGGAACAGGAATCCACTAAACACAAATTCCAATTTTGCCGCCTGCGGCAAAAGACCTTCTTTAAAAAAAAGATTAATAAGATAAGAGATTTAAGAATATCCAAAAGAAGGAATAAAATATTCGTTATTGTAAGTTAAACATATATCAGTGTGACAGTAAAGTGCTGGGGAGAAGGGAGGAGGTGTAGGGGAGGAGTGGGACAATGTGTTGGCATGTTGGGGACAATCGGACAACACCACAAATTACTCTCCAGTCCATGGCTCAGTATTTCAAAAATGTGTCTTCCTAACCATGGCTGTAAATGAAAATGTATGCCCACCAGAGACCAACCTATACACAGAGCAATACACCTAGTATTCCTAATGAACCCCCTGCTCTCCCTCCCCCAGTACCTCTAATCTACTTTCCCTGTGCCTGATGAGGGGAATTACAGCTCTAAATGAAACACGTTCATCCAATGAGAACCGTATCATGCATGAGACGCATGATTGAAGAACCAATAACTCATTAAAATAACAAAACACAAATGAATTAAAGCAATGTTCTACACCGCACTTGTCACAGATTAAACACATAAACAATTTGTAATTCTAATCAGGAGAATAAGTGTACAAGCCTGAGGATGATGGCATTCTTGGAATATTAACCCAGTGAAAACAATAGGGCCTTAGAGTGATATTCTGGCTGTTGTTAATAGAGGCTTCTGGATGACCTCGCACAATAAGTCCCTGGATAGGTGTCCCAGGCCACCTCAGTAAGACGCAGCAGCCCACCATGGTAGCCAGTGTGAAGGACTGGTGTGACCAGGTCCAGCTAGCATGGTGTGCCGAGAGCCTCCCTATACACCCAACCTCACACTTTAGTCAAAGCACAGGTGCAGGTCAGACCAACTCCATCTCTCTCCCCTTTCAACCTCTCTATTGATGCTGTCAAGGGCCATGAAGGTGTAGAAATAGTTAGGCTAAAGCAAGCACACAATTGTTTTACCTTCCAACAGTGTAAATAATGAATGACTGGCCGTGCATTTACTGTTCATTGTCAGAAGATAACATGTTTACCGATAAGTCTTTATCCTTGCTTTGTTAACTGATTGTTCCTGACTGGAGGGTATTTTTTCAGCAGTTTACAAGTTCAAAAACTATTTTAAGGGCTAAGGGTTCAGCATGTGACTCTCCTAGTACTGGGGAAAATATTGGAGCAAAAATATTTTACCTGAAACATTGTAGTGTACTTTCACTGGCCCTGTTTAGTTAGATGGTGTCAATCCTCATTTACAGTGCCTAGTCTACACTCCCCTTGCACAGTATTTACATGTTGCTGCTTTAAAATGACATCTAAAATGGATTCAATGGGATTTAAATGGATGAAAACCCTGGGATAGTTTTATTTTTCAGCGGGACAATTATACAAATTGTAATGCCAAACAGCACCAGAATGGCTTTCCAACAGGTGTTGGGTGTTCCTGAGTGGTCCAATCTCAGTCTTGACTTAAATGTGCTTGAAAATCTGAGACGATTTGAATATTTCTGTCCATCAATGATTCCCAACCAAATGTACTGAGCTTGAGCAATTTTGACCAGAAAAAAATAGTTATATGTTTCCCTAAGAGTTAGAAGTTGGTAGAATGTTATTCAAAATGACACACAGCTGTTGTGGCTGCCACCAAGTATTAACTCTGGGGGGTGAAGACATACGCAAACAATACATCTTCATTTTTTTATTTGTTATTCATTTGTAAAATGTTCTATAATTTTTCTTTCACTTTGAAAATGAGGAGTAAGTTGTGTAGATCAGTGGGAAAATAATCAAATCAAATTTTCAGGCAGCAAAATGTGAAGACTTACAGTAGCAATGGGGTGTGTAGACTTTCACTAGGCAGTGTAGGTAAGACATACTGAGGAAAACCGTCACCACTATGCACCTGTAGAGGGCATTGTACAGCATAACCAGAGAACTGTGTCCCTGCAACATACATGCCTCCTAGTGTGGAAGACAGAGAGGGTGACTCTACTGTACAGTTTGTCACCATGAGCCTCGCTCAGTGTAATCTACCCCCCTCAATATGGCTCTTTAGTAATCATGATCACATACAAGAGGGGGAAATCAACATCATTTCCTTAATTCCAGCACATCTGCTTCACATCTGACCGGCAGTCATACCGACAGATTTGGTAAGGAGTTCTCCCCCTGCTGTGTAGAATGTAAACAGGCCGTTTGCAGCACGTTGTTAACTTAAACTATATGTGAGCCTCTGGGCAGAGTTGGCCCTCTGGCTGGCCTGAGCTGGGCTGGACTCAGGAGAGATTGTTCTCCTGGATCATGTCAGCTTTACCTAGAATGCCAGGTCTCAGACCAGCTCTGGGACCCAGAGCAAACAAAGGCTGGGATCACTTGGCAGCATGGAGTGTGCATTGGAGAGCTATGGTTGCATAACGCTGCTGCCCACTTCAAGACTCCTCTTAATGGGGAGTGAGCCTTTCAATTCTACTCACAATGAAGAGGGGGTGAAACGAGAGAGAAAAAGACGACTAGGAATCCAATTAGTGTTTTTCCCATTTGAGATAGAGTTGTCGTTTCTAAGCAGATCACTATGGAATGCTGTTAATCCTCTACTAAAGTTAGTAAGTGGTTGTTTGAGACCTCTCTCATTCAGCTGGTATTCTGGCTCTCATCCACAGGATTGGCATAATTTATAAGAGTAAACATTGTGCCTGGTGACAGGTATCAAAGCTGCAAAGACCAGCGCTCCTGAAATCACACAGATACTTCAACACATGGCATGTAGTCATCTATCTCCTTCTCCTTAGAGGCAACTGAACCCACCCCCTATTAAAATGGATAATACCCAGCGGGCCAACTACTGTTGTCTATACACCTCCTTTCACAGCCAGACTTACGCTGCAGCTAAAAAGGGGAGACAGCCAAGCCTATTTCGGCATAGGTGTGCAGACACTGAGTGACACATAAACTACGCCCACATGTACAGTATAAGTGAATAAAAAACGTAGCTAGTTATGTGATGCCCTTCCTACGTACTTTATAAGGTGCAGAGAATGATTTCTTAGGTATACTTTTTTTGTGAGGTTTCTCCTCTATCACCCTGCTTTGTGTGCCTGAGGGGGTGGGTTTAAGAGGTGGGGTATTATCTATGGATCTTGCCAGCGCACTCTCTGGGATAATGTTCTTATTGGACGTGATCCTCCAGCTGCAGAAGTCATACTGTCTTTACTCAGAAAAGCAGAGGGGTGGAGGTGTCGGGTTTGTTTTTCTCCCTCAGATTAAAAAAATGTACCCACATGTCTGAAAAAGAAACGATAGCAAAGGGTTTCGCAAAAAGTATTCAATCTGCTCAAAGAATCAACATAACAAAGCAATGTACAATTCAAATGGAAGTACATAGGACACTGTTGTAAGTGTCAACTAACTGAGTTACTAGTTAGACTGAAATATTTTCTAAAGGTGAAGGATTTCAATAAAGACATTGAAACTGTGGCTACATGCGTCTTCACTGAGCCTGCTCTACAGTATGCACCTGTTCCACAGTGGTCCAGACAGACAGACAGACAGACAGACAGACAGACAGACAGACAGACAGACAGACAGACAGACAGACAGACAGACATTGTCACGTGAACCAAAAAGAGATTTTGAAATCTGTGCTCAGTCCTGTGGCAAGGTGTATAATATAACCCAGAGAGATAAACAGTGCCATAACAGCATTATAGCATAACAAAAAACTATAATAGAGTGAGTGTCCAGTTACATTGTATGCGCATACTGTATGTACTATGTACACAACTTCAGCAGTCAAAAAAGAACTACACAGGCAGTACCAGGAATGTACTGTATCTTGCTTTAAGACATTAAACTTCTCATTTCACCGGCATCGGCCCTACAGCATCAAATCTAAGAATATTTTGAAGAAGAAATGAATGGTCTATGAAAGCTTCAGGTGACAACAACAGACTATATCAGCCCCCAAAGATCTGATGAGGTCTATCTCAGGTGACAACAACAGATTCCATCAGCCTCCAAAGATCTGATGAGGTCTATCTCAGGCGACAACAACAGATTCTATCAGCCTTCAAAGATCGGATGAGGTCTATCTTTCGGCCAGTGGCTCGCAACTTGGGGATCCATTTCAATCTGGAGAAGTGATAAAGAGTCGACAATGTGCAGTAAATACACCATGTCATGTCTGAAATTAGCTGGTGAGAAATGATTTAAGCTTGAAATGTACACAGACTGTATTAATGTAGTCCTTACTCTCAGTCTTTTGGCACAGTAATATCAACACTTTATGTAATATCTACCGTGTCTATATTCAGTTTAGATCAGGGGTGAAAGTAGATTTAATTTCTTCCTGGTATGGGAAGTGCTTGAGCATGCACCAAACCATGTACAGTATGGGCCTAATCATGGAATTACATGTAGAATCCCTATTAATTCAATATGATCTCGGTGGGTCTAGTCATAAAAATGTGTCACTTAACTTTTAAAATGTATTGCCTTTTATTCTGGCATAAACAAAACCAGTCAAGATGTTTTCATCTGATTGTCAAACAGTCACTTCAAATGGCTCCTTTACTAGGCTACACGTTCATCCACTCGCAACATGTTTCCAGCCTCCAAACAGTGGTGAATGGAAAGATACATATTTTACACAAAACACCAATTTGGCAATTGTCATTAAGCCAGAATGTATGTGTCCTCTGCTGTCCATGCTCGGTGTCGGACACTCATCTCTGTCTTGGCAAAATGTCTGTGTTCTCGTCGAACCACATCGCATTTAAGAGCGTTTGCTATACCACCCATTTTCAAGTCCATTCGCTGATTTTTATTGCCTCTGACATGCGATAATGATAAATAGTGGTGTAATAGTCTACGGTTTTCTTGACATTTTGTTTTAATTATTGTGATAGGCTCATGTTTTACCGGTATGACGTACACCCACTATTTATTTTGCAGAGACACTAGACTGTACCACCTTACTTTCACCCCTGGTTTAGATATATGCTCCAAGAGGAGTGAACTATTTATTAATACACACTCACAACCCTTTATACCGATATATTAATAAAAACCTGTTTGAGGGCACTTTTAATTCCCAATTCTCAATTAGTTCATCTAAATGAGGCAGTGTCATTTTATAAAACAAATGTGTTCTTTAACAAACAGAAATAGCAGGGAGACAGCGCTGCCAGAGCCAGCCTGTTTGCCAGACTGAGGTGATTGACTGTGTTATCTCTGTGGCCGGCTGTGCAGCACCCCGTCCACTGGGTTGGTTCTTGCAACTCTATAGCTCTGGGTCTTTCCCTTACCTCGGCACGGCAGCCAGTCGGCAGTACAGTCACTACCCCGAGCAGAACACCGCAGAGCACCGCTTCTTCTCTGCACTCTAATTGCCTCCATTACTGTATCTTCAGTCAGATAAAATGCTAATTTCACAGCACATTAATTTCTCCGGGCTGAACAATAAGCAACACAAAGCCCAGGCTGGCTGTCGTTTTCTGGGCAATCGTGTCTACAGCGCTGGGCTCCTTCACAACAGAGGAGTGAGAACGCCATTATGCACAGGTCAATGAAATGAAGGAAAAATCCATTGATTCAACATTTGAAAAGAAAACAGAGAAGCGGCAGAGGGGCATGGTGATTTATCAGCCTCAGACGGCCATGGCAGCCAGGCCTAGAGGGGAGAGCCTGTGAGAGGACTAGAGAGGAGAGGAAGGGACAGGCCTGGAGAGGAGAGCAGGGGAGAGGACTGGATAGGAAATAAAGGGAGACGACTGGATAGGAGAGCAGAAGAGAGGACTGGAGAGGAGAGCAGGAGAGAGGACTGGAGAGGAAATAAAGGGAGACGACTGGATAGGAGAGCAGAAAAGAGGACTGGAGAGGAGAGCAGGAGAGAGGACTGGAGAGGAGAGCAGGGGAGATGACTGGAGAGGAGAGCAGGGGAGATGACTGGAGAGGAGAGCAGGGGAGAGGACTGGAGAGGAGAACGGGGGAGATGACTGGAGAGGAGATGACGGGAGGCAACTGGATAGGAGAACAGGGGAGAGGACTGGAGAGGAGAGCAGGGAAGAGAACTAGAGAAGAGAGCAGGGGAGATGACTGAGAAGGAGAGCAGGGGCAAAGACTGGAGAGCAGGGGAGAGGACTGGAGACGAAAGCAGGGGCGATAACTGGAGAGGAGATGAAGGGAGAGAACTGGAGAGGAGAGCAGGGGAGAGGACTGGAGAGGAGATGAGGGGAGAGGACTGGAGAGGAGAGCAGGGGAGAGATGACTGAAGAGGAGATTAAGGGAGAGGACTGGATAGGAGAGCTGGGGAGAGGACTGGAGAGGAGAGCAGGGGAGAGGACTGGAGAGGAGAGCAGAGGAGAGAACTAGAGAGGAGATCAGGAGAGAGAACTGGAGAGGAGATCAGGGGAGAGGGGAGCTGGGGAGAGAACTGGAGAGGAGAGCAGGGGAGAGAACTGGAGAGGAGAGCAGGGGAGAGAACTGGAGAGGGGAGCTGGGGAGAGAACTGGAGAGGAGAGCAGGGGAGAGGACTGGAGAGGAGAGCAGGGGAGAGGACTGCTGGGGCTGGAGCTGAGCACATGAGATGTACGGCAGGCCACTCTAGGTCTGCTGCTGCTCACACTAGCCACTCAGTCTGTGTAGTCAATTACAGAATCTTTTAACCTCTATCTAATTTGTAAATATTTTGGTTCTTACATTATTAATGTTGGTAACAACATGCATATTTGCATGATATCATTTCACATTGACCTCATGTGGAGATAAAATAATATATATTCTTATATCATCATTTTTGCCTTCAGGGTTTCATTGACCATCCAATATTTTTCTTGCTTAATAGAACCCGTCCGAGTACATCAACCTAATGTTCTCATATTGCATGCATGGCTTAATGCACCCTCCTCCTCCCTCCCTCCAGCACCACCAACTGTCTATGGATTAGCAAATCCACATCCCACTTCACGAATCAAAACGTTTAATATAATAGCTTCCGTCCTCTAATAGCTACACAACACACTTCATTTATTCAGCCATAGTTTTTTAATAAGTAATTATCAAATTCTGCTTAATTCTATTCTACCCTCTAGCATAGCAAGAGCACTGTAGGCTACAGTACAGTTAACTCCATGCATAATGTCTGTGTGCCAGGAGCAGTGTGAATCTTCCTGAAAGAGGCAGATTTCAGCCCTGGAGAGAAGAGAGGAGAGGGGCTGGACCCTCCACTTAGTGATAAGCTCTTCATGTGAAGCGCACTGGAGGGCACTCAAGAGTGTGCAGTGTGCAGCCGCAGCAGCAATATAAACAAGTGATGTCACACACCTTTCATCAACACTATGATGATAAACTTAGGATGTGGGTTTAATTCATGTCACACCTCTTTGAGTGGCAGATTCCTCCAACATCACAGTGGATGAAAAAAGTAAAAGGCTGGGACTGTGTCTCCAATGAGGACCATATGCAGGCACTTAGGCGTGAGCCACCTCTTTGAAGTTCAACCCAGCAGTTTGTCATCCCCCCCATGTGTATTGTGTCAAGACTATCACAGAAAACAGGAGCCAAAGGTAGAAAGAAAGGGAATGTTTTATGGAACTATTGTTAAGCATGTACTGTGTTTAAAAGGCAGGACAACGGCAGATTTTTACCATTCTGG
Source organism: Salmo trutta (assembly GCF_901001165.1). Classification (NCBI taxonomy): domain Eukaryota; kingdom Metazoa; phylum Chordata; class Actinopteri; order Salmoniformes; family Salmonidae; genus Salmo; species Salmo trutta. The sequence continues at coordinate 3,546,417 of NC_042963.1, read as the reverse complement.
GGAATGGAGGAATAAGCAGCCCTTAAAACTCATCTCCAACACAGGGCTTTTCTAGTGGAACTTGATGATGTGATCACATGTGAAGTGTTCCAAAAACATGTTTTCATGTGGCGACCCGTCATTCAGGGCAGGTGAGGCTGCCCCACCTGTTTTGAGCCTCACCTGTTTAGCAAAAAATAAATATATAATAACAATAATTATTACATATTTTTTGTGCCTGTTTTGCATGTTATTTTGGCATTCATTCTTGTCACATATCAGTTTGAAAACAATGTGAAAAAATGTTTTCCTTGAGTTATTAAAGCTGCATACAGTACAAACACGGTCTCTGTATTGAGTACGGCAGCTCCAAAATGTGAGTGTTTCTCAGTGCTTTCTGTGGTGGAGAGGCAGCCAGCAAAATTACAGAGCGTAGGTGTTGGTAATCATCTCTAGCTGCGCCGTGATTGGCTCAGGGTTCTGTCTTATGGGGACACTACGTCACCGCCGAATCAACAGGGAGAGCTATGCAGTTCAAGCCCCCTTGGATGCTGCCATAGATTTACGTTGGAAGTGCCCGTCCAAGAAGGCTCAAGGTCATTGGCCACAGATAAAATGATGTCAAATCACGTTATATCTATTGTAGTTTTGATTGGACTGACCATGTCAACATTATACTTTCATAATCTTAGCTAGTAGCCTCTTAAGGATCTGACCGTTTTTTTTCAATTTTTGCCTAAAATGAAATACCGAAATCTAAATGCCTGTAGCTCAGGACCTGAAGCAAGGATATGCATAGTCTTGATACCATTTGAAAGGAAAGTTTGTGTAAATGTGAAATTAATGTAGGATAATACACATAGATCCACATAGAACACATTAGATCTGGTAAAAGATAATACCAACAAAAAAACATGCGTTTTCAAAAAATTGTTTTTCAACATCTTTGAAATGCAAGAGAAAGGTCATAATATAATATTGCAGTTTATGCACAATTTAGATTTTGGCCACTAGATGGCAGTAGTGTGTGTGCAGTTTTAGATTGATCCAGTGAAGCATTGTCACGTGTGCTCCCTCTCCGGCCTCTACGTCACCAGGCTGCTCGTTATGGCACACTGCTGTCACCATCGTTACGCGCACCTGCGCGTCATCAGACTCACCTGGACTCCATCACCTCCTTGATTACCTGCCCTTTATATGTCACTCCCTTTGGTTCCTTCCCCAGGCGTCATTGTTTCTGTTTCAGTTCCATGTCTGTGCGTTGTTCATGTTTCTTATTTTGTATTATGGTTTGTTCGTTCATTCAATGTATTCACTCCCTAAACTTGCTTCCCGACTCCCAGCGCACACGTTACAGAATGACGCCTCACCAAAGGGAAGCATCAGGGGGTGTTTTTTAGTTTAGTTTTTTTGTGTTGGAGGTGATGTGGAGTCCAGGTGTCCGAACCGGAACTACCTGGGAGGTCTCAGCCGATTCGTCAGGTTTCTGCACATCAGCGGAGGTGACCGGTAAGCTCCGGATCCCCGGGATCGTCCGTTTGGTTGGCATCCTGTGGCTGGAGCCGAACGCGCCGGGGAGGGGGTACTGTCATGTATGCTCTCTCTCCAGCGCTCTAGGTCGCCATGCTCCTGCGTCTCACCCGGACTGACAGGTTTCCCACGCCTCAGCAGAGGTTACCGGTCCGCTCCTGATCACCGGGATTGTAATTTTGGTCGGCGTCCTGCGGCTGGGGCCGCGTGTCGAAGAGGGGGTACTGTCACGTGTGCTCCCTCTCTGGCATCTAGGTCGCCAGGCTGCTCATTATGGCGCACACCTGTCACCAACGTTACGCGCACCTGAGCATCATCAGACTCACCTGGACTCCATCACCTGCTTGATTACCTGCCCTTTATAAGTCACTCCCTTTGGTTCCTTCCCCAGGCTTCATTGTTTGTGTTTCTTGTTTTGTATTATGTTTCGTTCGTTCATTCATTAAATGTATTCACTCTCTGAACTTGTTTCCCGACTCCCAGCGCACACGTTACAAGCATTGCAGTACTGGACAATATTAAGTCTGCCCAAATGTGCCAAATTGGTCAATTGATACATGTTCAAGTACATAACTATAGAGAACATACAAAAATGATATGGTAATACAAAATTTTTGTTTACACACTCCCAGGAATGTCATACATAATGGATCATTAGCTTATACACTAACTATCACACATCTAGATGGCTGGGCGGGGTGGGTGTGGAGCCAGAGACAGCAGGGGTTCAAACTGTAGAACCCAGTTTCTACATTTGAAACCCCAAAAATATTTTATCAAACAAAACTATGCTACATTTTATCTCTGGTACCCTCCAGATGACACATCAGAGCAAGAAGTACTTACTGAATGTAGTACAATATTTTCCTTCAGAGGTGAATGTATCAAACCAGTTGCCGTGATAAACGTTTTGGTTGTTGTGCACTCTCCTCAAACAATAGCATGGTATATTTTCAATGTAATAGCTACTATAAATTGGACAGTTCAGTTAGATTAACAAGAATTTAAGCTTTCTGCCCATATAAGACATGTCTATGTCCTAGAAAGTTTGCTGTTACTTACAACGTCATGCTAATCACATTACCGATCCTGTAGAGGCTAGCAAGTTAGACAAGCAGTCATCATCATGAATCACGTCAACAATCTACTGGCAAATCCTTTTCAATCCTTGTCATATGAAGATAAATTATAGATAAAACGTATCGGTGCTCATTGGCCATTGGAAATAAACATTACACAACAAGTCGGAAATCATCAACAATGAGTGGTTTGGAAGGAATCATTGGCTAACTGCAAGCTTTGCAAAGCAATCAAATTCCTGCTATTCGGTGGAGAGAGTGTGTGGTCAAAGTCTGTGTTTAAGAGTCTCTATTCCAAGCTTAAAAGGATAAACATTCATACGCAACACCATGGGCCAGAAAAGGTTGAAGACATTGGCCATGCTGTCAACCCAGCATGACTTCTGCCAAAGTCAAAACAACTGGAAACTCGGAACTGGGAAATCTCAGACTTCAGTGGGTTCAAGACAACTGAGAACTCCGGACAAAAATGAGCTTGGAAAAGGAAAACACGTTTTGAACGGTCATCCAACTTGGATTTCCAAGTCGGGAATGATGGCCTCTTTCTAGAGCTCCGACCTGAAGATCACTGACGTCATGATTCGACCTTGTCATTTTTTCGGGTTCCCAATCCCAGTTGTCCTGAAAGCACCATAAATGCAGAGAATGCCAGACTTTGATGATAAAGTTTGATGACAAAGTTTGCCCACAAGAAGGACCGCCGCGCCATGTTCATGTGAGCACAGCACAACAACGAGTCCAAAAATGTCTTGTAGACTGCTGCATAAATGATTTGATTTGATGTAATATGCCAGGGAGATACAGTTGAAGTCGGAAGTTTACATATACCTTAGCCAAATACATTTAAACTCAGTTTTCACAATTCCTGACATTTAATCTTAATAAAGATTCCCTGTCTTAGGTCAGTTAGGATCACCACTTTATTTAAAAAATGTGAAATGTCAGAATAATAGTAGAGAGAGGATTTATTTCAGCTTTTATTTATTAGTATTTGGTAGCATTGCCGTTAAATTGTTTAACTTAAGTCAAACATTTCAGGTAGCCTTCCATAAGCTTCCCACAATAAGTTGGGTGAATTTTGGCCCATTACTCCTGACCGAGCTGGTGTTACTGATTCAGGTTTGTAGGCCTCCTTGCTCACACACACTTTTTCAGTTCTGCCCACAAATTTTCTGTAGGATTGAGGTTAGGGCCAATACCTTGACTTTGTTGTCTTAAGCCATTTTGCCACAAGTATACTTGGGGTCATTGTCCAGTTGAAGACCCATTTTACGATCAAGCTTTAACTTCCTGACTGATGTCGTGAGATGTTGCTTCAATATATCCACATCATTTTCCTTTCTCATGAAGCCATTTATTTTGTGAAGTGCACCAGTCCCTCCTGCAGAAAAGCACCCCCACAACATGATGCTGCCACACCCGTGCTTCACGCTTGGAATGGTGTTCTTTGGCTTGGTCATTTTGGCCAAACAGTTCTATTTTTGTTTCATCAGACCAGAAGACATTTCTCCAAAAAGTACGATCTTTGTCCCCATGTGCAGTTGCAAACCGTAGTCTGGCTTTTTTATGGCGGTTTTGGAGCAGTGGCATCTTCCTTGCTGAGCGGCCTTTCAGGTTAAGTCGATATAGGACTCGTTTTACTGTGGATACAGATACTTTTGTACCTGTTTCCTCCAGCATCTTCACAAGGTCCTTTGCTGTTGTTCTGGGATTGATGTGCACTTTTCGCACCAGAGTACGTTCATCTCTAGGAGACACGTGTCTCCTTCCTGAGCGGTATGACGGCTGCGTGGTCCCATGGTGTTTATACTTGCGTACTATTGTTTGTACAGATGAACGTGGTACCTTCAGGCATTCGGAAATTGCTCCCAAGGATGAACCAGACTTGTGGAGGTCTACAATTTTTTGTCTGAGGTCTTGGCTGATTTCTTTGGATTTTCCCATGATGTTAAGCAAAGAGGCAGGTAGGCCTTGAAATACATCCACAGGTACATCTTCAATTGACTCAAATGATGTCAATTAGCCTATCAGAAGATTCTAAAGCCATAACATCATTTTCTGGAATTTTCCAAGCTGTTTAAAGGCACAGTCAACTTAGTGTATGTAAACTTCTGACCCAATGGAATTGTGATACAGTGAATTGTAAGTGAAATAATCTGTCTGTAAACAATTGTTGGAAAATTACTTTTGTCATGCACAAAGTAGATGTCCTAACTGACTTGCCAAAACTATAGTTTGTTAACAAGAAATTTGTGGAGTGGTTGAAAAACTAGTTTAATTGACTCCAACCTAAGTGTATGTAAACTTCCGACTTCAACTGTATGTAAACTGTAGCTAAAAAAGTAATACTAAGTGTATGATGTGTGATCTACCAAGAACACGATGGTCACTTTGACAGAGCTCTGGAGTTCCTCTGTGGAGATGGGAGAAACTTCCAGAAGGACAACCATCTCTGCAGCACTTCACCAATCAGGCCTTTATGGTAGAGTGGCCAGACAGAAGCCACTCCTCAGTAAAAGACACATGACAGCCCGCTTGGAGTTTGTCAAAAGGCACCTAAAGACTCTCACTCGGAACACAAACCGTCTGTGCGCGTGCGCCATCGTACGCCATCATGCATGAATGTATTTTGTCCCCCGCACACCAAAAGCGATCACGACACGAAGGTTAAAATATCAAAACAAACTCTGAACCAATTACATTAATTTGGGGACAGGTCAAAAAGCATGACACATTTATGGCAATTTAGCTAGCTAGCTTGCACTTGCTAGCTAATTTGTCCTATTTAGCTATCTTGGTGTTGCTAGCTAATTTGTCCTGGGATACAAACATCAAATTGTTATTTTACCTGAAATGCACAAGATCCTCTACTCCGACAATTAATCCACACATAAAACGGTCAACCTAATAATTTCTAGTCATCTCTCCTCCTTCCAGGCTTTTACTTCTCTTGACTTTATATTGCGATTGGCAACTTTCATAAATTAGGTGCATTACCGCCACTGACCTTGTTCGTCTTTCAGTCACCCACGTGGGTATAACCAATGAGGAGATGGCACGTGGGTACCTGCTTCAATAAACTAATGAGGAGATGGGTGAGGCAGGAATTGCAGCGCGATCTGCGTCATAAATAGAACTGACTTCTATTTTAGCCCATTTCAACGCAGATGCTCGTTGGTGCGTGCGAGCAGTGTGGGTGCAATAATTGAATAATATAGATTTCTAAATGTATTTTGCAACGCTCGCGTACGCGACGCAAGCGGTGTAATCAGCCTGTCAGGCCATGATGAGGTCTGAGGTCTGACGAAACCAAGATTGAACTCCCGTGTGCTATTTGGGCTAGTCCCGTGTGGCTCAGTTGGTAGAGCATGGTGTATGCAACGTCAGGGTTGTGGGTTTGATTCCCACGGGGGACCAGTACAGAAAAACAAAAAAATGTATGAAATGTATGCATTCACCCAATGCTCTGGATAAGAGCGTCTGCTAAATGACTAAAATGTAAATGTAAATTAACTCTTTGGCCTGAATGCCAAGCGTCACGTCTTGAGGAAACCTGGCACCATCCCTACGGTGAAGCATAGTGATGGCAGCATCATGCTGTGGGGATGTTTTCAGCGGTAGGGACTGGGAGACTAGTCAGGATCGAGGGAAAGATAAATGGAGCAAAGTACAGAGAGATCCTTGATGAAAACCTTCTCCAGAGCACTCAGGACCTCAGACTGGGGCGAATGTTCACCTTCCAACAGGACAACGACCCTAAGCACAAAGCCAAGACAACACAGGAGGGGCTTCGGGACAAGTCTCTGAATATCCTTGAGTGGCCCAGAAATAGCCCAGACTTGAACCCGATCGAACATCTCTGGAGAGACCTGAAAATAGCTGTGCAGTGATGCTCCCCATCCAATCTGACAGAGCTTGAGAGGATCTGCAGAGAAGAACAGAAGAAACCCCCCAAATACAGGTGTGCCAAGCTTGTAGCGTCATACCCAAAAAGACTCGAGGCTGTAATCGCTGCCAAACGTGCTTTAACAAAGTACTGCGTAAAGGGTCTGAATACTTATTTACATGTGATATTTCAGTTTTTTATTTGTAATAATTTTGCAAAAATGTATAAAAACCTGTTTTTACTTTGTCATTATGGGGTATTGTGTGTAGATTGACGAGGATATTTTTTTAACATATATTTTAGGTTGTAAGGTAACAAAGGCTGTAAGGTAACAAAATGTGGAAAAAGGGGTCTGAATACTTTCCCGAATGCAGTGTAGGACTTTGCTGGCATGTATCTAAGAAAAGTGGCTGAGTTTGACCCATCAGATTTACATGCTAAAATCGCCACTGGTGATCTTATGTTAAGTTAATGTGATAACATGTGATAACATGAAACTACACATATGAAAACGTGATCACATGTGAAGTGTTCCAAAAACACATCTTTACATTAACCCAGTTGTTCTGGGTCTGCGCTGGCACAGGCTCCTGCCTATTTCCATTCAGACTTTCAGAGGGCTGTGGTGGTGCTGACAGCCTGAACAAGCCCATGATGGCTGGGGCCTGGGTGGGGTGGGAGAGAGGGAGGCTGTTGGAAGCAGAGAAAAGAGGAAGGAGGCTTGGCCACGGGGCCACAGGCAGTGTGTCTGACAATGAATAGGCTGCCTCTGATGCACAGAGTGTGAATCATTACATTTACATTTTAGCAAAAGCTCTAATCCAGAGCGATTTACTAGAGAAATTAGGTTTAAGTGCCTTGCTAAAGGGCACATCAACAGATTTTTCACCTAGTCAGTTCGGGGATTCAAACCAACAACCTTTCGGTTACTGGCCCAACTATCTTAACCGCCAGGTTACCTTCCGCCCATGTCAGTATGAGCTCTGCTAACAGGTTTAATAAGGGCAGAGCTGTTTACCTGCTTGTGTTAATCAAAAAAAGGAGGAAGTGGTAGATTGAGAGGTGCCTTTGGTTCAGAAATCAATCTTTGTAGGAGTGATGGCATGGCAGGTGGTATGACATGATGCCTACTTACCGTTCTTTAATTAAACCGTTACTGCAGGGTGTGGCGAGTTACTGGGAATTACATAATGCACTTCAATCCCACAGGACAGGGAGAGAGGGAAGGAGGGAGGGGGTTTAAGTCCCTTTCATCTTTTCATCTCCTGAGTTAGGAACTGGAAGAAGACTGTAGCTAGCCCTCTCTCGCTCTCTCTCTCTCTCGCAGCGCCCTGTTTCTACCGCCTTTGGAGGGGCTCACGAGATCTGCATTAAAATGCCTGCGGAAGCCTCAAGCCCCCAATCCCCAGCTCTAAATGCAGGAATTTCTAAGAATCACAGTTCAAACAGAAACACTCAGCTATCTGCTCTCACATTTCCACAAGATGTCCCTAGACAGGGGCTCCAAAGACAAGGGTTGGGCACGGCTGCCTACAGTGGGTGCTTCAACATACAGTACACTGGATTGTGTGAACTGCTCCAGCAAATGGTTATATATTTGTGTCTGTGTCTGACGATGAGGGGCAAGGGTTGATTTGGATACTGTAGATCCATCATTGTATGAGAAACAAAACAAATAAATCACTTTGTTGGAAGCAAGAGACTAAAGTTGAGGTCAAATACTGTATGAATTATGTTGCTGCTACCAGGGTCCCACAGGGAGCAATTATTGTGTGAGTAATCAAAAAGAAACACAATGCCACAGAAACCTGATGAGGAAAAATAAGTTGTCAGGGACCGGAAATGCAAGCATGTGTTTGTGTTTATGAAGGTATTTCTCTCATGTCTTGCAGAAGAATCCAGATGTCGTACCTCGTCATAAACATGCACTGAATAGAAGTGTCACTACAAGTCCAGGTCATAGATCATGGCTTGGGAGCTAGGAATCTTCACTGAGACAGTCACACTACATACTTCTCCACTATTGTCCTCACACTATTATAAAAAAGATGGTACAAGCCACAGGAAGGGCACGTGCACAAGTACATAGATATATTATTCCATATCTTCAGTGTGATGGAATTTTTTCCCTCACAGCCGAGGCAGGGGAGTGTATAACTATTGTCATTCACATACAGACAAATCCAACCGAGACACACTCAGATTTGGGAGCCATCAGTCAAACCCAGAGAGACAGACCACTCAGAGCCTCCTCACTGAGGAGGCCCGCCTATGTCAAGTGGAAGGGGGGAAATCATCACATGAAATAGGCCTATTCTCTGGCTGCAATCACAGGGGCCCTCATATGATCATGGCAATATAGCAATCAAGCCAGGGCTTGTGCTTGTGTGTGTGTGTGTGTGTGTGTGTCAGCTCTACCGGTGCAGGCGTCCTCCACTCCAGCAGAGTTTGCTGAAATAAATCCTGTATCTCCAGCGGTGCCAGATACCAGACGCTGTCCTTGCCAGCTGTCTGCCACGCCGCATTGACTGCTGTCGGACGCACTGTGCTCAGCTCCTTGTTTTTACAACAGTACCGGCGTGGACGCCTGGCACAGCTGTTTCCTGGGTCCCCAGAGCCGCTTAAAAAAGGCAATAAATCAATCTAGGCACTCAATACAGGCGGGAAATTGACCAATTAAAGTGTCCCAAGATGCTTATGTTCAGGCAGACGATTTTATAAATTGTCCATCTATTTATAACAACACTGTCTCTCTGAATAGAAAAATCCACTCTTTGGATCCAGTCCATTAGTGTTTTTATCTGGTAAAAGGTACAGCCTTCTGCGATTCCTCTCCTTAATCACAAATCAACGATTCTGATTCAGCCATAGTCCTAGCATGGCCGTGGTGCCAACAGTACAATATGCCAATGTTGGCAGTACATTTTTTGTTGTTCACATTGCACAGATCATCTGCTGTCAGCCTCGTTAAAATACTCCTGACCAGGTAGTAATGTTGCTTTCTTAAGTTTGGCTTGTGCCTGTTTCTAAATTTGTAGATAGCTAATGTTAGCTAACTAGCAAGTTGCGCTAAGGTTGTTGCTAACTACTTCAAATTTGTAGTAAGCCCTTGTTTATACTAGCCAGATAGCCATAACTGGATAACTAGCTTAGCTAGCAATGTACCAGCAAACAGGGGACATCCTGAGAACATTCTGCGACGTTACCATTAGGTCCCTTAAGGGTTTCAGCACAACATTATCCCTCTGATGTTCTGAGAATGTTCTAAGAACGTAGCATAATGGTTCCAAGGGAACGTTCTATAGGGAACTTTTGTAGAGTTCCCTGTAAGTTCCGAGGACGCTACAGAGGACCATGTCAGGACCTTTTTAGGACATTCATTTTTACTAGTCCTTAGGACGTCACGTGATAGTCCCAAGGGAATGTTCTCTGGGGGACCTTTGTCTAGTTTCCTGTAAGTTCCCAGGACGTCATAGAGAACAATGTCAGGACCGTTTTAGGACGTTCTAAGGACATTAAGTTTTCTACTCCTTAGAACGTTGTGTGCTGGTCCCAAAGGAACATTCTCTGGGGGACCTTTGTCTAGTGCCATGTAAGTTTCCAGGATGTCATAGAGGACCATGTCAGGACCTTTTAAGGATGTTCTAAGGACATTCATTTTACTAGTCCTTATGACGTCGCTTGATGGTCCCAAAGGAACGTTTTCTGGGAGAACTTTGTCTAGTTCTTTGTAAGTTCCCAGGATATCAATGAGGACCATGTCAGGACCTTTTTAGGACGTTCTCAGGACTTTAATTTGACTAATTCTTAGGACATAGCATAATGGTCCCAATGAAACTTTCTTTAGGGGACCTTTTTCTAGTTTGTCCTGGGGATGTCCCCGAAGACGTTTTAGGACAATCCTGGGATGTTGTGTCATGGTCCCCTGGAGGTATTGTCTAGTTCCTGGTTGGTCCTGGGGACGCCCCCAAGGATATATTTAGGACGTTCTTGTTAAATTGTGTTATGGTCTCCTGAAGCTCCCCTGATTGTCACAGGTGTCCCAAACCATTATAAGTAAAGTCATGAAATGGTATCAAGGTTTTAAGGTAAGTGGTAAACAAATATTTAATCAATGACAATGTGATTATATTTGACATGACCCCACCTGGGATTTAACATCACAACCTCTGGATTTGTGGTATGCTAATCTTTCTGCTGCGCCACAAAGTCTGTACAATTTCAGAAGTACCCTACATATTCATTACCTGTAATACATATGTGCACTTAACAAAAGACTGCCATCTGCATTGCTTTTTTTATTAATCAGTTAATCTGTCTAATGTTGGTGGGGCATATTATTGTGTTTTAATATTACTCTTGAATCACTATGATAAATATCATTGTTTTTCTTCAATGTATTTTTACCAGAGCTGAGATTTAGTTTGAAGTGCAAAGTGTGGGAACAGGCCTACAGGTGAAATCAGCCATTGATACAAACATAGTGGCATAGCAGGACGATCTGAATGCAGTGAACTAAGAGGTTGTGGGTGCAAATCACAGGTGAGGACATGTTAAATAATAATTACTGTAGGAGTCAGTGTGTGAAATATGTAAGTTGAAATCACTGTATGTGATAAGCGCTGTTTGTGTGTGGTTGTCCCTATCATTGCCAAAAGGCAAAGAGCTGTGAATGGATTACCAATCAGGGCCTTGATGGGCTTGGCTTTAATTAATCTAATGACTGTAATTTATCGAATCAACTAACTATGTTTAATTGTTACCCAATTAAATTAATCATGTAACAATGAACTCATTAGGAATTTGGGGCACCACGGAAGAAGTCATTTAACGTGTTACCATCTGAATTAAACTCAAGATGATATATATAAGATATATCGTTAACAGTTATTTATTAATCATTACCTCATATCAGTCTCATTCTGAATGTCACAGACTTCTTTAATTCGCAAGAACCCAAGCCTTTCCTGATTATTCAGTTCTACACAAATTGATTGAATTATTTATTTACTGACTAACTAAATAATAACACAGAATACACATACACACTTACATGATACAAAAGTCCCTAGTGGACTGACAAGATATGACGACTTATTACACAGAGATGGAGAAGGGGGTGGGAGAAATAGAGAGATAGGGAAAAAAGGACATTTATTGTACATTTGGAAACTACGCTCACATTAACCATATACTTTACACACGAGTAGCTGCCCGTTTAGTAAGAAATGCAATGTATTTACGCCTAGATGTCTTTGTTCATCGTCTCTCTGTTGAAACCAATCGATTATTCTATGGGGAATGGCTCGATGGGTGTAAGGCTCTGGTTGTCCACCAGAGGTCACAATGTCCTTCTTCTTAGTTGTCCAGCTTTGTAGTGTTCAAATAGAACAGGTCTTCAGATGCACCAATGGTTGTTTGAGATGGGATTTTCTTCCTTCCCACCTCGTGTCTTTAGTCAAAGTTGTAGGACCACTTTTCATGCCCAGCTGCAGACTGGCAATGTTATGGTCTAGTCTATCTTCTTTACCTCATGTGGAGACTCAAAGTTCTAACCATTTTCAGTATTGGAAGCCACAGCTACACGTTTTCTGATCTTAGAGTTTCAACCATTTGTAGCATTTAGCTCATGTTTCATGTCTGCTGGTCTGGTATGTTAATTGTTAGCGAGTCCTTTTAAGCACTCTTGTCGAAAAGGGTGGTTCCATAACACTGAAACGCTCTTCTGACCTCATTTGGGGCGTGGCTTAGTTAATATGCAAAGGACATAAAAAACCATTATCTCATTAGCAAACCAAAATCACATTCCTATCTTAACAAAAATAGTTGCATCGTTCTTCATATTGTATTAACATCATATTGGATGGAAACTTGACAGGTAGAATGTGTTTCCTTCCTAAGTTACAGTATTTGGATCATACAGTTTTTAATAACATCACAAAATGAAAAGCAATATGACATGATTACTCTTTAGATCCCTACTGACCATTCTTAACATTCCTATCTTAGAAATATTGTTCCAATATTCACTTTTTTTGGACGTTATAGTTTTGGCGGCAAAGGTTTCCTGGAGGAAAAAGGCATTCCTTTGGTTGATACTGAAGAGCAAGAGAGGGTTCTCTGCTGCATAAGATTTACGATTGGTGTGAGGTGTCATAAAACTGGCCCAGCCCCCCCTCTCCTCTGCTGTGGGAGAGAGGGGGGTCTGGCTATCTGTCAGCCATTTGCCAAGCTGATCTGAGGCCTTAGATCCTCAACCAGGAGAGTCATGACATGTGTAATGAAACTAGGGTGTGCATGCCCTGGGTAAAATGGTCCACGGGACCATGACACAACATCCCAAGAACATCAGGGGACCTTCAGGGGGCCATGACACAACATCCCAAGCAATTCCTAAAAACGTCCTCAGCACATCCCCGGGACAAACTGGGAACTAGACAAAACCTCCAGGGGACAATGGCACAACGTCCCAAGAACGTCCTAAAAATGTTTGTGCCAACCCTTGTATTTACCTAGATTTAACTTTACATTTCTACAGCTACAGCTTGGTCATATTTCATTGTTACTGCTATGAGTGTTGTTCTTTGGCTGGGCATAATACAGAGGCACCATTTCAATGTTATTCCTCTTGCATTTCAGATACTTTACACCCCAAAAACAACCAGGGACAAAATTAACTCTGAAAAATGTGAAGTACTACAGGTGTGCAGGCATCTGTTTGCAATCTGTCCGTGTGCTGTTATTTTTCATGCTCTGTCTAAAAAGCATTTATTGGTGCCTTATGCATTAGCAAGGCTGAACATTATCCTCATTCCCTTGTTCTTCTACTGATTATCAATCTCTAGACAACAATCAAATAACAGGCTGGATGCACCTGCACGGCTGTGTCTCCATATGCCGCTCTCATAACAGCTATTAGTTAGCTTTCCTCCAGATCCCATCACTGTTTGATCAATTCTCAGGCTAGATAGAGTGAGCAAGACTGAAGTGGAGGTCATGGCTAGGGAGTAGAGAGGTGAATGGTGGTTTTACATCAACATGGGCTGAATGTGGTAATACCTCATTAGAGAAACTCCATAGCGTACTCTCCTGACTATATGCAAAATAATAATCTAAGCAGATGCACAGTGCTCCTCCCTCATGTTATTCAAAGCATAACTCCTGATCATCATTATCATACACAGTAGTCTGAATTATAGACTTGCCTGCAGACCCAACAGGCATATAGCAGGCCTACCATACATATTACAGTACCTTTTTTCTCCATCCAACCCAGTCGACTGAATGTCATATACAGTATGTACACATTCTGGAAGGTGACATGAACATTCTGAGAAAATATATTCTGTCCCTAAACTGTCACACTTGTGCACGGGAATAAATAGGAATTTTAAGGAATAAATAGGAATAGGACTAAACAGTTGTGAGGTCTGGTGGACTAGACTAGAGGGTTTTCAGTGAGTGCTGTGTCGTGCTGTGAGCCCTGGGGAGGCCCCTGGAGGGAGAGGGAAAAACCCCACTTGTCCTGTGACTCACAGCCCTCGCCTCTCCTCTGCATGGCTGCACACACCTTTTCACTGCAGCTCCCCGCCCATTGATTGATCTGAGCCCCAGTTCCATGGGATCCACTGTTCCTCTACTACCACTACAGCACGCATCCGTTCACATGCCCTCATCAAGACAACAGCTTTAACCCGAGTAGATGAGTTACTAGAACAATGTACTCCTTGGGACAGATCCAACTAAAAGTCATTTACAACTGTCATCTATAACCATAATTATATCTGAGTGAACCCTTTACAAACAGAGCGCAGCAGACACAGCTTTGGTTTAATTTGGAATAAAATATTTTATTTAAAAAAAGGCTGTTTGGATGCATTCCTACCACCTAATTGCCACATAATTACATATATTTAAATACTACAATAGTTGGAGTTCAAACACTTCCATTTTGATGCTATCAATTACCTCTTTATTCGTCAATTCCAGCCCCTTAAATATTAATATGATTCCATAATGAGGCTGAGTGGTCGGAATCACTCACTGTCCCTTAAGGCAGCTCTGCTGTGGACCACGAGAGCACAGGCCTTGTCTGATGAATATAATCAGCACATTAAACTACACTTCACCACTCATTCCCGTCTGGTTAAATATTTTGTCTTCTTCTATGTCTGGGGAGAACAGTGAAAGGCTTGGAGCCCAGTCTGCAGGTGCCTACTTTAATAACCACATTTTCAACGGTTCTGTTTGTGTACAACACTGCCAAGACAAATTAAAACATGCCTCTGCGTTTTTAAGTGTGTGTGCGTGCATCCAAGCATGTATGTGTTGACTTTGAATTGCCCTACAAGGACAGTCTAGTGTAGAGGACACCATATTTGACATTTAACAAGAAGCTAAAGCTGCTTAAACAATTACCAGCCGACAAAACTGTCATTTTCTGCCTGATTCTTACAGGGATTCCTCCTTGTCTCCTATTGGCCTAGAGGTGCAGCTCCTCGTGCTTACAAATGAGCCCTGTGATAAATTCTGAGGGGTCAATGGTTTACAAGCAGAAGGAGGACCTTTTAATTACTGCCTGATGAGGGCTGAAAAGAGACACTCCTCAGTTGACTGCAGCCAGCCAGTGAGAAATTTGTCATTTAAGATCATTGACATTATTGCATTTCAAAAAGCAATTTCCTCAAATTGCTGAAGAAGTTTCTAAAATCAGACATCCAATTAGAATGTGATTTTTGCGGGTGGAATTAGAGGAGTCACTGTGCTATCAGCACTGTTTGGGGTGCAGACAACCCCGACTCATCTCCAGTGAGAAGCTTTCATGTGCAGGACCCCATATCACGCAACCCTCACAATCTAATTAGCTGCTCTCAAATGGTAGAATAGCGGTTTGGAAGTGCTGCTGTAAACGGCAGGAGATAAGTTGCTTCTCTTATTGCTGCATTTATCGACAGATCCTCCCTTTTAAGTGGCATGTGAATATGAGCGACCATGCGACCAACTCATCGCTATTAAGACAGAAAGTTTATACACTGTGAAATGAGCACGATATTTAACACCATCACAGGGAAAAATAAATCAGTATACTTTGCATACAACTTTTGACAGGACCTTGTATCATTTCTATAGTACTGTGAACTCATGATACTCCATGCAATACTACAATGCTCTATAGTTAAGATCCATCATGACCTTTTACAGATGTAGGATCTTAATTTGATCACTCTTTTGTTACTGAGAATTTTCTTGCACAGCAGAAAATGTAAGCGTGTAGTGTATTCAAGGTTTAAAAATGCTTCTAAAGTTTGTAATTTTCACTTTAAAATGTCAGACTTGATTTGATCTAACGAAAAATGTATCAACCCCTACAAAAAATGTCCATATATTTTAATCCACATAATAATTCATATTTCCTGTTGCTGCAGGATTATTTTCCTGCTGTAGCAAACTGGTTCAAATTAAGATCCTACATCTGTACGTCCTTTAGCGAAACGCAGTGACTGCAGAATCATGCACATTCACAAATACAATAGTCACACAAACACTCACTCACAGTCATACACAGACAGACAGACACGCAAACACACACACACACACACACACACACACACACACACACACACACACACACACACACACACACACACACACACACACACACACACACACAGTAAGTCTTGGCAACCAGTGAACCATGAAACATCTTTATCTCTCTCTGTTCCCATAGCAACGAGTGAAATCATTTCCCCTTACTACTTTGTTCTCCACTCAAAAATGTTACCATCTGCTAAAAACATATAGAGAAAAGCGAGCCAAAGAGAAAAG
The DNA here is from genome assembly GCF_901001165.1 of Salmo trutta. Lineage (NCBI taxonomy): Eukaryota > Metazoa > Chordata > Actinopteri > Salmoniformes > Salmonidae > Salmo > Salmo trutta. Next base: position 3,530,118 of record NC_042963.1, on the reverse strand, counting down.
TTATGTGATGAATATTTCAGAGGGCCTGCGCTGGCGGCTGCAGGCTTTATGGTCCCTGGCCAACAGCTTCCCAGGGGACAAAAAACTGCCACCTCCTTCCCCTCCATAGATAAAGCTCACAGGGATGTTCTCTTTGGTGAGAAGGCTGTTTACTGGCAGTTCCATAGGGTCTTATTCTTTTACCGGGCTTTATGTCTCTCTTTCCATTGTATGTGTTTCCTGACACATGAGAAACCCAGATAATTTTATGGAGTGCTATACAAGGTCATATTGTTCTGAGCACTGTATCACTCTTTATGGCCATGGACCCTTACAGTAAAAAACCTTCAATATATAGTCTAGAGCTGCATGTTCCACCACCACCAGAAAGCCTTGGACACAGTGGCACTAGACCGCTCTCCTCTCCTGCCCACTCTGGACTTGTGCCAGAGAGCTTCACATGGGCTGAAACCCCATTGTGTTCCAGTGAGTTTCCTCCTGGTGCAATACATCATGGGCGGACAGAACACTGCCCAGGAATAAAAGGGACAACTGAGGCCGTATATTATGTACAAAAGCATCCAATCCATAAAAGTCAGCATTAATAGCCAGGCCAGCAATTACATTTTTCATCTACAATGAGGCCAATTAGAAGAGTTGAAATGAGCTGTTGGAAAGATGCCCATTCTTTACGGCCGTGTCACAAGACACAGCCACATCATTTATTCCCCCCGCTGCCCCCTCACCTGCCAGAATTTATGGCTCACAACAACCTCATTATTGTGGTTAATCTGGATTATTATATATGTTCCTCCTCTCCTGACCAACATCAACAGTTTGTGGAGCATATGTGGCAAGTCTGTGGTCTTCTGCTGACCTTGTGTCTAACATTACTCTGGAGGACCGAGACTCCGCACAACAGATGGGCCAGACGAAGTCCAAGCACTGGGTTCAGGGGAGTAAAACAACACAGGAAAACTATACTGTACATCACTTCCAACACATTGTTTAATTTAGATTTCTGGGAGCAAAATTTAGTTTGGTTTTACAAGGCTAAGACGTGACATGCGGTCCAAAGCAAATGTTTGTCTTTTTTGTTGCAAAGTGTAATGAGAACTTATGTTCAACCACAGACATGTAACAAGCACTATGGTGCATTTCTGAGGTTAGTTTTCTTCAGTGTGGTTTCTGGAATGTACAGTATGTACTTGTACTTTTTCAGCCCAGTTTACTGCAGAAACTTGACTCAAAGTGCATTTCTGAGTGCAGTTAAATCACCATCCAATATATTCTAGAAAGTATTTTGTTGACATATAATCTAGAGAATTATAATACATTGAGCAAATGTGTGAAATCCTTTAGTTGTAAATTGTCATCATCAAATTTTTACAATAGGTTGTTTATTTGACCAGAGACTGGTAAATGTAAAACGTTCAATATGATAACAGAATGGCTGAAGATTGTATAAGGCCACAACACCATGCTGTGGAGGAGCCTGTGTGTGGTAGATTTTGCATTGGGTTTGCGTTCAGTCTTGCCTTTGTCCTTCTCAATGATTGAATATAAATGTACCAGTACAGGACAAAGGTAAACACTCAGCAATTGCTGCACCTGCTTTCAATTGCACCTGTTGAATGGCTGTTTGCTTTTTTCATCTTACACTTTCTATGTACTTTGAAAGTCTCATCTACAGACAAACTGTCAGGGGGACATGCGCTGCAGGTAAACCAGATATGTGTGACACTGGACACTCTGTCAAGCAAATGAGAACAGGTGTTCACATTAAGGTTGCAAAGAGGGGGTACATTACTGGAAATGTTTGACGTTTACCCGTAAACTACCAAAATGTTGGTATCTTTCAAGGATTTTACGTAATCTATCACAAGACATCTAGTGGCACTTTTGGGTACTTCAGATTATCACAGGCGTCTAATCATCTCTGGCCCTCTATGTGGCATTATCACATGTAAAATATATGAAATAATAAATACGATGATTTTAAAATAATAGAATGACAAAGCTGTAAAACATTATCCTAAATATAAACCATCGAATTAGTGAATACAATTGGTGTTTAATAGGGTTTCAGCATAAAATATCCTTTATATTTTTAATTTGACTATGTCATTATGCATTTGTTGTTAATGTTTTGATGCAAAACTGGTGGCAGTTGTGAACACAGTCAAAAGTTGGAAGAGTTTCAGAGTTAATAGAAAATAATACCATTGTTGATTTGATCCTTTTTTCATTAAATATGCTATTTTTTTCTTGAACCATCTACTGGAAACTCATGGAAACTCATGGTCAATATGGACACAGATATAATAAATTAATAATATATATGAATCATTGTTACACATTATACACTACCAAAGTTAGGCCAGATTGCCATAGATTTTACATTTTAGTCATTTAGCAGATGCTCTTATCCAGAGCAACTGAGTGCATACATTTTCATACTATTTTTTTATTTTTCATACTGGTCCCCCGTGGGAATTGAACCCACAACCTTGGCGTTGCAAGCACCATGCTTTACCAACTGAGCCACACAGGTCCTTTTTTACTTAATTACCAAAATTCCTGAAGATTCCGGTAACTTTGGTAAATTACCGATAGCTTTGCAACCCAAGTTCACATACTTAACATGTACAAAATATAGTACGCAAAGGGAGGATGGTGGGTGCGTAATATTGGTTCAAACTTAAATCCTGCATCTTGTCCTCACTGTGTGACTAGATCCCTAGACTTAAAGGGATAGTTTGCCCAAATTTCAAAATGACATATCAGTTTACTTGCCCTGTAAGTATTCTATGGACAACATATGACATCAATCCATGCTTTGGTTTAGTTTCTCTGCGACTGTTTCCACATGTTAATGTAGTAGCATTAGTGTCACAAATCCCATTCAAGTCACAAATCCCATTCACGGGACCAATATTAGCATTTTTCGCGCATCATGTTCAAAACATCTTTAAGTTACTTTGTTGAGCTTCACAAGCATTTTTTATATACTTTCGGATTATTTAAACATGATGCACAAAAAATGCTAAAATTGGTCCCATGACTTGAATGAGATTTGTGCCACAAATGCTAAAACGTTAGCATGTGGAAACAGTGCTAGGGAAACTAAACCAAAGCATGGATTGCTGTAACATCTTGTCCATAGACTGCTTACAGGGTAAGGAAATCAATGTGTCATTCTGTATTTTTGAGTGAACTATCCCTTTAAGTCCAAACTTTCCTCTCCTATCCCCTCTACCTCCCTATTGTAGCTTACATAGCCCAGGAAAGAGGAGGTGGCATGGGGGGGTTTAATTTGGCACTTGTGGCCCCATGAGGAGACAGCTTTGCCTGTTAAATAATCAAAAATCGAGTCAAAATGCCCCATTTGGAACAGCGTGTTTCCTAATGTAAAAGTGGTAGGTGGCACATTTCAAGTGGGCTTTGATTGATCCCCAGCTGTTTGGGAAATTGTCCCTCTTCCCTGAATTGAGGTCAGAGTGATAAGCATTGTGGGCACCTCCTCTAGGTGTGCTTCTCACATGCCCTCATCCAGGTGTGTGTGTGGCACCGCTGAGGTAGAATCACCCTAGCCACATGTACTTTACTGAGAGTCTCTCTGCGCCAGCACAAACTCAGTGGGAAGAAGGTGAATAAGACAACTTGAAAACAAGGCCTAAATAATAAGCAAACTTAATCATAAAGGTAGGCTAATTGTTAGTACAAATGTACTAATAAAATATTAATAAATTACACAAACCATTATGAATGAACTATATGTTATAATTACAATGATTAAATTGAAATTGTAAAAAATGTCACCTTTGCTTTGTATTTACATAAAGCCTACCATATATCAGGCATTCCAAAGTTGGTTAAGTCACCTAACATATTGTCTTAACTCATACTCCTAAACAGTGTAAAACACTAAAGGATGGTTACATTTTCTTCATTTTCCTTGAGAAAATCAACTGATGATTGAAGACGTTGTCTTGATGTATTTTCCAATCACTTATAATTTAGAGGAACATTTTCAATGTCTGATGAGATTATTACCTGTACCCTAGAGCCACTAAATATGACTGCCATTTTCTGGTACGAGGAGTCAACTGAAGTATCCTGAGTTTCATCTGAGTTTGTAGGATTCATTGTTTCCATAAGGCCTAAATACAACATGAGAGTTTTAGACAAAGTTAATCAAAGAACAAAGGAATTCTGCCATGAAAGGCAATTTCCATTTACACCAAGCAGCATTAGCACCAGTGGCAGCTGTTATTTTTTTCTATTTCAGTTATTTTTCCAACCTGGAGGATAATCAAAGCCTTCCACAAAAGTAGGGGGGACAGTGACAGAGAAATGAAATAAAAACTACATGAGCAGCCATACATTTCTAATGGAACTCTCTTAATCTTGAAAGGGAGACTTTCAATAGTGAATTAGTCTTTTTTGTATTCCTTTAATGCTTCCCAGAGAAATATGCAAATCTCTGGCTAATGGTAACAGCAGTGACAAAGGAGCAAGTTCTACTCTGCTAGTCTGCGCTATCCAACCAGGGGTCCTGTATGTGGCCAGCATAATGAACTGCCCGCAGCCTAACAGAGCGGAGCAAGGCCTTCTGGAACCACTCATTAATGAAGACATCTGGATGGCCTCCACAAGACACAACTCTATCTTCTCCCAGCCAACACTTTAGTCAAGGCTTTGGTCAAAGTTTCACTTCACAAGGTTGTAATTTTAACCAGGGTATTCAACGGATTCCTGAACTATTAGTGTACTGAAGCGGTATAGAATATATTTTTTTCCCCATTTGTTTTCTAGTCCTGGTTTTTGGGTGTGTGTTGCTAATGATAAAATTGTTACTATAGTTACAGTATTTTAGTCATGGAATTAATGTTATTCTGAATTTCAGGAGCCTGGCAGATCCCTGGCAGTTTGTGTTATAGAATGTAGAATTTGGGGGATAAAGATTTTGGAAAGGAGCGATATCACTGTAATTTACAAAAGCTTCTACCTGATAGCATTTTCAATATTGAGACATTTTGGTGGAAAGAATAATATCATATTATAGTATCATATTTTACAGTCTATAATTCTCAAATGAAAAACATTTGAAAGCTGAACGCAAATGTGTGCATGTGTAGGAACTAAATGTTGTAACAAATTGCAAAAGAATATGCTTCAATGTAGTAATACATATTTGCAAAAATAGGCACATAACTAGCATCATATCAGTTTGAAGTTTCAGAGCTCAACATCTATTGATACAAAAATAAATCAATAATGTAGGAATTATACACTGGCAAGGGGCAATATTATTGTTCACTGAAGTAAAGCTATATTGTAAGTTATGGATAGTCATGTAAAATAACACTTTCGATACATCATAATTATTGAAAGATCAATATCAAATACTGTACTAATGCAGGGAGAGACTTCAATATTCTGTTTCATATCCATAACTGTATCCATCATTAGGGGGGCAGATAGTCTAGCGTTTAAGATCTTTAGGCCAGTAACAGAAAGGTCACTGGTTTGAATCCCTGAGCCAACTAGGTGAAAAATCTGTTGATGTGTCCTTAACCCTAATTGCTCTCGATATGCGCGTTCGCTAAATTACAAAAACAATATTTAAACAAATGTCATGAGAAATGATGAAAATACATTGAAATAAGCATTACAAATCCATACTTTTTAATTTTGGGGGCTGGCTGGCAGGGTAGAAATGTGGTTAACTAGTAGAGGCTGAGATAATCCTTTTATCTAGATCCCTGCTGCAGGGTATACCAAACACTCCCTGATTAAAAATGGAAACGTGGGCAACCAACAGTTTAAGAATCATGGGCTCTAAACAGATAAGGCGGAACGTCTTGTTGCTATGGCAGTGCATATGGAATGACTTGCCACACTGTTCTCCCTGTCTAATATATTCACATTTATGAAATATTTCATAAGTAGCATAGCAAATGCTAAATATAAAATCCCAGGGAGATGCTCTACCCTTTCGCAGTTGGAGTTGTGGAAAAATTGTTCTCAAGCTACAGTGCTTTTGATTTCTTCATCTTCCTTCTCCTCAATAAGGGAAAGCCCTGCGAACATTTTCCAGCTCTCCACACTGCCAGATAGAACCAGTGAACAAAAGAGGCGATTTGATCTGTTCATGTGGGAAATCAGATCCCCGTCTGAGATGTATCCAATGCGCTCCAGGATACCGTTAAGCAACGGCCACAAATAAAGGAAAATTATCACATAGAAATGCAGAGAGGGAGGGCTTATATAAGGAATAGAAACATGTAAATTGTCCATTAGATAAATCAGAACTCTCCAACAGAGAGAGTGGGAACACTATAGACTGTAGCAACCAAGTAAAATAAATGCAAAAAGGTATTACTAGTCACGGTGTGTGTATTATCAGAACTGCCTCCTACAAAGCACACACAGTGAGGTATGGCAGAGGACACATTCCCCCCTCGCTCAATCTGGTGTGACAGAGCAGGACAACTGCACGGCCCTTTTCTCCTGTCAATACTCCCAGCATCCATTTTCACCTGGCTGACACCTTTTACTGGTCAAGGGATGAATAAATCACACTTAGTGTTCTCCCCTGGTACTTTGACTAAAAAAAACATCTCAACATGAAGGAGGACTGCAGTGTTTCCCTGTCATCACTGCCCCTGAGGTATGGTGAAACATTTCCGCCCATAAAATATCATTTTTCAAAGAACCTTATTTCTCTTGTAATCTATCCGCCACAATGGATGGCTTCTGGGATGCGTTTAATTTCATCTGAACACAAACAATCTTTCAAAGGGTTTAATAACAGTTACACAAATTAGCTTCATTAATAAGCTACTAATAGAATAATAGTGCTGCCATCTTATGCAGCTCAACAACAGTAAAGGTGTGAGGCAAGAAAAAACACATCTGGGACTATTGTCTCTGAGCACTCTGAGCTTCATTAACAGAATGCCCCAGAATGCACACATACAATTAAAATATGCTGATCACTTTGTCATTGTTTACACTGTAGTTATCCATACGCTTTTTTTTGCACATGCAGTGACACATAATGTATTATGTAAATATGCAAAGGCAATCACAAAGAAGTCAATTAGGTGGAGATGATACTTACCAATATTAATTTGATCATACAATAACGGTCTGAAGTCAAATTGGTAAAAGCGTGAGATCTTGTTGGCCCACTTACAGTACATGCTCTGGCATTCATAAGCAGCCCTATAAAAGAACTGTCAATTAATAATCATATCAATGGATGGAATCAGTGAATGAATGGATGCAGCAATGTTCTGACAAGCACAACTGGCGCTGCATAACAGATTTGGCACAATTAGACAAAATAACAATTAAGTAATTCACACGACTTAGTATCTCGTTTAAACAACTTAGGGCTCTATTTTAACAATCTAACGCAATGGTAAATCTTAACGCAGGCGGTAGCGCTATAGGTTCAGGGGTGTGTCAGAAATATTTTTGCCATTTTCTCTAAGGTCTGAGTTTTGAAGAATAAACAAGTTGTGGGTGTGTCTAGGCTTGGCCACTCACTGGCCAAACAGAATGTGCTCCATGGCAAAATATGTGGTGTATTTACGGTACTCCAACTCCAATTCCAATGTTAGTCCGTTATAGTTTGTTAAATGGCTTACAGAAACGAAATAACAAAATGTCGACCTATCCCATCTTTGTTAAATAGGTTAACTTGAACCCATTTGCATTCCACATTGTTGTAAGTATTTGTATGGCTTCAATAGCATGCACACGGATATAGGGGCTAGGCCTACTGTAAATTGCATTATGGCTGAGCATGGACATACCAAACATTGTCAATAAGCAAGATTCAATTTATTATTGATAAGGTCAGAAAATAAAATGTAGAATTGTAATCAAATTCTAAACAAAACAAAACAACAACTTGTTTTAAACAGGCACCATAATTGCTCCCTGTGGGGACATAATATTAAAACAACGCAGTTTATGGAGGGTTTTGCACATGTCCAAACTTTTCACAGTAGCTGGACAAAGATCCAATATAAAGAGAAAGGGAGAATGTCCACTAACCTTTATACTGCTCCCAAATAGGCCTATGGTTTATGAACGTAATTGGAATCATCTTACAGATCAGATTACATTCACAAATCTCCAGAAATTCAAGCGCTCCACGGACTTTGTCACCATAAAACCAGGAAGATGAATCATTCTAATATGTTTCTAGGTTACAGATAACTTCTAAATACGAGGTTCACCGGTATTCACCAAGGTTCTCAACTCTCGTTTCATGACGGGCATGGGCACGTAGCCTACATCATGGAGGGGGTTTTAGGCACGTCCAAAACGGGACCTGCAATGCTAAAATAATGTGGACCTGTCTACAATGCATAGATAAAAAGGGAATGTCAGCTCACTGTTTTGCTACTCTGAAACTTGATATTTTATTAAAGCCTTGGTGATTAAGATTTACTTCCAAGCGGTTTCAGGAGCCAAACCCTTTATCGACAGTCTTGACTACTTTGCGATTCCATTCGGCAGACAAATAAAAGCCTTCGTTGAGAGGAGGAGGAGGTTATTCTTGTTTTTTAATCAAATCAAATGGGAATAAAAATAATATACAGGCACCAAAAGCACATTAGGCTACTCTTGTTCCATGCGCATATGGGCAGTTTGCATCAAGGCTGGACAGGCTGTCACGCCCTGACCAGGTGAACTCTGCTATTTTGGTCAGGGTGTGGCATTTCTATGGTTTATTTTCTATGTTTTGGTTATAGCCTTTCTTTGTGTTTTATTTCTATGTTGGGCTCGGGGGTGATTTCCCAATCAGACAGCTGTCGCTTGTGAAGTCTGATTGGGAATCACATTTAAGTTCCTTTTCCCCCACGATGTTTGTGGGTTGTTGCCTCTGTTGTTTGAGCAAGTTAAAGTTTCGTCTATTCTTTGTCTGTTTTGGTAACGTGTTTATTTGTGTCTAAATAAACATGTGTTCGCTCCCAGCTGCGCTTTGGTCCGCATCCTTATCACCCGACGACGAGCGTTACAGAACACCCCACCGAACCAGGACCAAGCAGCGGGAGGAAAAGGAGCGCGAGAGATGGACTCGCGAGGGGAAGGAGTTCTGGACCTGGGAGGAGATCATGTCGGGGAAAGGACCCTGGCGGAAGGATTCCCAGGTCGAGGAGGTAAAGCCAGCCGGTAGACGGAGTCGCAGGCGGCAGTCGAGGAGGCCCGGAAAACACCCCCAAGAAATTTTTTTGGGGGGGCTAATGGGGTGGTCCGGAAGGGCAGAGGAAGAGCCCAGACCACTGCTCTCGTGGGGGATGACGGCGGAGGAAGAGACGAAGATGATGAGGCAGTTGATTGAGGACCTGCAGAGGGAAGATCTGGAGGAGGAGCCATGGTATGCGGAGTTGCGCGCTGTGTCGCCAGTGCGCCCGCACAGCCCGGTGCGTCCGGTGGACATGCCCAGCACATGCCGTGCTAGGATGGGCATCCAGCCAGGACGAGTGGCTAAAACGGCTCCACGCTTCAGTTCACCAGTGCGTGTTCACAGTCCTGTCTGGCCCGTTCCTGTTCCCCGCACCAAGCCCACGGTGCGTGTCCACAGTCCTGCCCGGCCCGTCCCTGCTCCCCGCACCAAGCCATGGTATGCGGAGTTGCGCGCTGTGTCGCCAGTGCGCCCGCACAGCCCGGTGCGTCCGGTGGACATGCCCAGCACATGCCGTGCTAGGATGGGCATCCAGCCAGGACGAGTGGCTAAACCGGCTCCACGCTTCAGGTCACCAGTACGTGTTCACAGTCCTGTCTGGCCCGTCCCTGCTCCCCGCACCAGGTTAGTGGTGCGTGTCCCCAGTCCTGTCCGGCCCGTCCCTGCTCCCCGCACCAGGTTAGTGGTGCGTGTCCCCAGTCCTGTCCGGCCCGTTCCTGCTCCCCGCACCAGGTTAGTGGTGCGTGTCCCCAGTCCTGTCCGGCCCGTCCCTGCTCCCCGCACCAGGTTAGTGGTGCGTGTCCCCAGTCCTGTCCGGCCCATCCCTGTTCCCCGCACCAAGCCCACGGTGCGTGTCCACAGTCCTGTCCGGCCCGTCCCTGTTCCCCACACCAAGCCCACGGTGCGTGTCCACAGTCCTGTCCGGCCCGTTCCTGTTCCCCGCACCAAGCCCACGGTGCGTGTCCACAGTCCGGCACGGCCCGTGTCCGGTCCACCGGTGCCCAATCCTGTTCCGGTCGACGGCTCCGCTCCGGAGCCTGAGCATGCCGCTCCACAGTGGTCCAGTCCGGGCCAGAGGGGTAGGGTTAAGGTGAAGGCGGGGGAAAGAACACGCCTGGGGCCAGAGCCTCCACCGAGGGTGAGGCGCCCACCCGGGTCCCCCCCCCTAATAGACTTTAGGTTGGTGCGCCGGGAGTACGCACCGTTGGAGGGGGGGTACTGTCACGCCCTGACCAGGTGAACTCTGCTATTTTGGTCAGGGTGTGGCATTTCTATGGTTTATTTTCTATGTTTTGGTTATAGCCTTTCTTTGTGTTTTATTTCTATGTTGGGCTCGGGGTTGATTTCCCAATCAGACAGCTGTCGCTTGTGAAGTCTGATTGGGAATCACATTTAAGTTCCTTTTCCCCCACGATGTTTGTGGGTTGTTGCCTCTGTTGTTTGAGCAAGTTAACGTTTCGTCTATTCTTTGTCTGTTTTGGTAACGTGTTTATTTGTGTCTAAATAAACATGTGTTCGCTCCCAGCTGCGCTTTGGTCCGCTTCCTTATCACCCGACGACGAGCGTTACACAGGCTGCGTTTCCACTGTCAAAATTCATGGCATAACCAACTCTGTTACCACTAAAACCAGCTTTTGGTTGGTTTTAAATATCCATATCAGTGCTGCGAGCTGATATTAGACAGGTAAATTGCCGAACCTGGCATTAGGGCTGGAAAATGCCAGAGCGGCAGTTTTTACATGGCGAATTGCAAACTAAAGTGTGTTTGACACTAGCGCTGCCTTAACACATGCTGAAAATTGCGCCCCTTTGTATCTCGTTTGAACTACTTTTTTTATTTTTTTTAACTAAGTCGTTTAAACAAGATACAAAATCATTAAAATAAGATGCTAAGTCGTTTGATTGAGATAGTAAGTTGTTCAGACGAGATAATTCCAAGAGTCATTTATAAAAAAAAGATTTGCCTTGGGCTTCAGGGCTTCCATACAATTTATACATTAATAGTAAAAAAATATCTATATTTTCAAAGAAAGTTCACAAATAAAAATGACAAATAGTGATGGATTTTAGTAAAAAAAACATTAGTTAATTAATGTTGAATTAACGATGAGGTGAAGCATCATAAATTCAGACAACAAGGGGTTGTCTAGCCGATGAAAAACAGCACTCCTGGATCTGATCTGCCTGTACCTGTGTGTATCTTTCAAAAGCTCCCTGACACTTTATCTTTTCCATCTCGCTAGATTACACCTCCAGGGTTCAGGTGGGAATCAATCATTGCTATTATTACCTGAAGTCACAACATGCATCTATCACCGCTAAGGTTACCATAACCTTAATATTAGCCAAGAAAAGCCTCTCTAATAAACAGCAGAACGGATGGCCCGGGTGGTGGGATTTCATCTTCCTTTCACTTTTAATAAGGTACTCTGAGGAATAAAGATTACAGGCCATATTTAGCATGCAGAACAAATCAGCCTCTTCCTCCCCTCCCCTCTTTATTGTAGTTAGTCATTAGGATCTAGGCTGGGGTTTCTAGTTCTAGTGGAAAGAGGCATTCCCTGGTTCAACAGCTAACCAGCCACGCTGCCTGTCTAACTGCCTGCTACCTGCCCGCTCTGCTTAGTTCTCCTGCTACAGTATCGTATCGCCTGCAACGTCTGTTAATAAGGCTGGGTGTATGGAAACACAGTGGTGTGGCTCATCATGCCCAGCTAGACCAGTGGGAATCACAGCACTGTAAACTGTGAGGGCATGACTGGTTCAAGATGATTCTCCTCTTTAATAATCCACTATTACACAATAAATTATTTGTAAAACAAGATGCAGAGAAAAGGGGGCATTAGGTTAAAATGGCTAAGGATTAAGAGAATTTGGTCAAGTAGGAATCTCAGACAGCATCAGTGCAGGAGTTGACACAAGGTCATGTTTACACACAGCACCCCCTAACATGAATCATTCATTTTCGTTCAAATGAATATCAACAGCCAAATAAATTACCATCACTGCAGCCAGAGTATCCATAATATACCTCCAATTACACTATCATTAGGGCATCAACTCAGATAATAAATTCAAAGACATTTATTTTGAATATATTCTAAGGAATTTTCACTTTGAAACCAGTCTTGTTATTCCCCTGAACCTTCAACAACAACACTCATTACAGTGGCTTGAAAACCAGAAGTGGAGACATGTAAATATTTAAAGCTCCCACAAATATATAAATATTCATTCAGGAATTATTTGACGCACTAAATAAATAATCCCTTGTTAAATAAATGACAGCCTAAATAAAATTTTAAAAACAGGATCTGGGGAAATGAAGAATTAGACAGGGACGGATTCTGGCAAGAGGAGAAGGAGAGAAGGGATAATGTCAGTTACCACCCCACCCCATTTGAATTCCTAATGGCAGACATGCAAACGCACTGAGCTAATTAAAGCCCAGCGACCAATTAGATGAGCTTTAGCTGCAACTTTAGGGGGAGGTACCGTGGCAGAACCTCAGAGGGGAATATCGATATCAGAAGGTGGAGCAGAGGAGACAAGCCACCGAAAAAACACATCTCTGATGCCGCTACTACTGCCCAACGGTGAAAGGGATAGCAGTTAACGGTTCTATGGGTTTTACTTTCCAGACGTTGCTGGATAAACATGACCCCTTTCCACAGTGCCATGTGGCAGTGACTCACTGAGGATGTGGGGCAGTAGAGGAGAGAGGAAAACCCAATATATTCAGGAGTAATTCAGTAGCAATATAGTATCTCCTGTAGCCTTTTTCTAGGCTGTTGCTTCAGCGTGAAACTATTAGCCTATATCAAACTAAAGATTGGGACATGCATTACAAATACAATACACATAGCCAAAGTCTGGGTGATGTTCTCATCAAAAACATGATTGATACATATAGATGTTCCTATATAATACCTGTCTGCTGTGTGTCCTAAACCTGTCCTCTACTGACAGGAGGGTAGTCCTATAGGCTCACCCCACACAGGAGAGAGGCAATCTTAGGTCTGGCCTGGGACCATTCTCCTCTCTGTCTATCTTTCTCTCTCTGCTCTCTGAAGGGCCAGGCATTTATGCTGCCTGAGCCTGTCCTATCACACACTGTGCGACAGGAACAAGGCTTTTGTGATGGCCATGATTTGTCTTTTGTGTTCCCAGGTAGAATTAAGATGAAATTCTACAGGCAGTCATTGTGTTCCTATCTTCAGAACACTCAAAAAAATATGTTAGGTTTTGAAGGGGTGAAATGAAGCCTGCGGGGCCTTGGCAGGCCTTGCTCTGTTGGGAAATACACTGGGGAAATACAATGGGAACAATTTTGTCCTCCGTTTTTTTACACTCCACTATACCTTAGTCAGTCCTGCCTACTTAGACTTTTTTAAAGGCCCACTGTTGTCAAACGTGATTTTCCTCAATTTTTTATATATTTCCACACTATAAGGTTGAAATACTGTAATACTGTGAAAACTATGATAATGCCCTTTTAGTGTAAGCTGTTTGAAAACACATTTCTGCCTGTTTTGGTTTGGTGGGATGGAGTTCAAGCCGACCAGTGTACTGCAGGCATTGTTCGCAGAAAAAAGGATTCCCTATTATACAGTAGTAAAGGGGAAAAAACGGGTTCAATCTTTGTGTAAATAAATACACTTTTCGAAGACAATCATGGTACCAATAATTGCTTCTACTGTACCAGATGTATACTTCTATTGCACCTATTGCACCAGATTATAAAAAAATTGGACACAGAAGAAGTTATAAGGATAATTTAGTAGCATATGGCAGCCTGCGGTAGTGTAAACTGCATATGTTATGTCTACATAAATCTCCCACAGACCACTCCCAGACAGTCCTAGCAAAATTCTCACTTGAGAAATTGCTCTTTGCTTAGAAGCTATTTTTGTTTCTTTTTGAACATTTTAATTGAAAACAATCACATCAAGGTACTTAATCATTACCCAGAAATGATTTGATATTGGCATTGGACCTTAACAGAACATTATTGTCTCGCTACATGGTCTCTGCCTCTATTTTTCAGTGGGTTTCTGAGAAGAGAGATGACAGCAGCCACTTTGCCAGAGTCTGCCAGACCCTTAGGGTGTATCAGCCCCATCCCTCAAAGTGTTCCATATGCAAATAAAGTTTGGGATGGCGGCTTTCAGATGTGATAATTATGGATTTATTTGTAAGCTGTCACTTCTCTTAATGCTCAGGGACATCAAAATAAGTTCAAATAGAAGCATCAGAGAGGATCACATTTGCTGGAGTACCACAGATTCAAAGAACACGTGAAACCCATGACGCTGAAGGTCTGTCAATAAGCAGTCTTTTAGACAGCAATGTGCTGCTGAGACCTTCATTGCATACAACCTGGTTTGAAAAGTGCCGCTAAATATATTCAGATTTTCCACATTTTGTTAGTTATTCCAACATCAAGGCACTTTTATCAGCGGGTGACATACTAACAAAGACAGAGAACACATTTCCCCCCCCCCCATATGGACTGTGTAATAGTGTACAAGTCACATTCTCTTTGATAAAAATATACAGGAATAACTGTTTACATTTTCACATTGTGGAGAGGGTCGGATTGTGCTCAGTGTTGAAAATCAGACCATGGCTACCATTCAGTATCACTACAGGGGAATATCATTGAACAAATGTGAAGATAGCACAATATATTTATGTCCATGCACAAAAGTAGGGAGAAGAGCAACTACTTGAGACCTGACACTTGCATTTGAGAGAGAGAGAGAGAGAGAGAGAGAGAGAGAGAGAGAGAGAGATATAGATAGATAGATAGATAGATAGATAGATAGATAGATAGATAGATAGATAGATAGATAGATAGATAGATAGATAGATAGATAGATAGATAGATAGATGTTCCCAGCTTTGGCAGCAGGGGAGGCCAGGGTATTGTGTCTACTGCCTACCTGAGACTGCCTCCCTGATGGAACTTAATGGCTGTGCCTGGAGAGTGCTATCTCCCACCTGCAAAATTTTCAAACATTGGCCTGTCCTCTTCTAGGAGAGTTCTCTGTCACTGTATAACTGCACATTAAGGGATGATAAAAAACGATGGAATCTACCCATCCATCTTGATTTTCCTGTGTTAGCGGGAAAAGACCAGAATACCTGCCACTCAGTGGAAGAACACTGGAACTGTAGCTCTGCTCTGTGTGACTGCCTTGCAACGGTTGCAGAGGAAGAGACTGCCTAGCTAACATATCGGAAGGAAACAATACCAAATGCAGGAATGTGAGGCCTTTAAACAAATTTTCTTTAACATAAATATGGTCATTTTGTTAGACACAAATATGTTATTTTGTTAGACACAAATACAATCATCTGTTGATGCTGACTGACATACAGTTATAATATGTAGTTCACTTACCTTGCTTGTTCGTGAGTCCACCTACACAGAAGTACATATTTGGTCAATGATATGAGTGTACGTTTAGAAAGTGAGTGGTTCCATCTATTTTTAAATAACTCAATGAGTGTTCTGGATTATGAGACAGGCATTATGACACTTACCTTTTGTACATCAGGTTGATGAAGCAGCGAGGCACAGCACACATCATCACCAAACAAAAACAGAAAAAGGAGAAACACATTAATAACATACAATATCACTAACAGTGACAATTCAAGCAAAATATTATTTCAGTGGTCCCTGGTGTACTGTAATTTATGACTGGTTGAATGACAAATACACACCATAGACAATAGACTACGTTTTAATAGTGGATCTGTTTGGGAAGTAGAGACAGCCCTTCGCTGGTTGCAGGGTGCAGTGAAAAAAAGTACAGCACTTACAAAGCACAGCATAATTTGTTTTGCAGGTTCTTTACCTACAGTATAAGCCTTTACTAAAACTCAGACACACGCTCAACGGGTAACCTTCACAGTAATACCAACGTGCTACTTCACAATGACACTTTGCCTGCCTCAAAGCACACTCACTCACTCACACTCTCTAGCTACAGCACACAAGATAGCATCTGATGAGTAGTGCGATCTAATTGAAGTGTAGATTACTATCACTTGTGTGCTTGCCAGCTCAAAATAATACAAAAGCATGGAGGGAGAAGATAGGAATGTTGGTCCACTGTGGAACAGTACAGTAGCTGTCCAGACTGATGCAATCTGCCTGTCTCAGGAAGACACCCTGGTGCTTAGAAAGAGAATAGCCCCCACCGCAGTCCAGCTGGGGGTGAGTCGTGTGTGACAGACAGGTCCAGACATGTCCCTCTCTCACAGAGACACTGAGGACTTGGTGTTGAGAGACATAAAGTGTTGGAGGACGTGGGCCGGCGTCACTGAGAGCTGACTGGCAGCTGTGACGGGAGTGACATGTCAGCAGTAGGGTAGTAGGGGACCTTGGCTGGATGAGCCTAAGCACTTACAGTTCAAGGACATAGACACATGAAGAGACTTAGAGCCTGGCAAACTATACAAACAAACATGATCCTGCTCTGCTCCTGTGGACCCAGTCAGGATGGGATATGTCTGGAATTACACTAGAAATCTGCAATTATGCAGAGATAGTTGACATACAAAACAGGACATACAAATCAAATCAAATGTTATTTGTCACATGTGCTGAATGCAACAGGTGTAGACCTTACAGTGAAATGCTAACTTACAAGCCCTTTTAACCAACAAAACAGTTTTAAGAAAAATAAGAGTTAAGTAAAAAATAGCTAAGTAAAAAATTTAAATAAAAAAATATATATAAATATATATATAAAACTTAAAGAGCAGCAGTAAAATAACAATAGTGAGGCTCCCGAGTGGTGCAGTGGTCTAAGACACTGCATCTTAGTGCAAGAGGTGTCACTGCAGTACCTGGTTTGAATCCAGGCTGCATCACATCTGGCCGTGATTGGGAGTCCCATAGGGCGGCGCCCAGTGTAGTCTGGGTTTGGCCGGGGTAGGCCGTCATTGTAAATAAGAATTTGTTCTTAACTGACTTGCCTAGTTAAATAAAGGCTACACATATATACAGGGGGTACCGGTACAGTCAATGTGCAGGGGCAAGTGTATTCCTGCAGCATGATAACATTGACCTGCTGTAACAAACCCTTGGTGGAAAAAGGAATTCTAAGACCAATCAACAGAAATAGAGGGGGAGATGATGAGAGAAAGAGACAAATAGAGATAGAGAAAAATAGATAAAGCACCAGAAATGAAAAAAAATGATCAGGTTGAAGTGAAGGAATAAAGTCTGTCAGTGCTCTCAGGAAGGAAGGCCTCATTACTGTACCTCGTGGGCACTCACTCCAGTTGGCCTTTGAAGTTCTTTGGGGTACACCCTTCCATGAAACGAGCATCGTTAATCCACTTGTTAATCAAGTGTGTTCCTGAGCTCATGTCTGAAGTGCCCCTTTCCTCCTTGGGAAATCCAAAGCTTTGAAAGGAGATTGTAGATCAAAAGAGAGGGGATATTTTATTTTATAGACTATTCAGTCAGAGCAACATAATATTGCTTGTAGCAAATCCTACAATTGTGTACACAAGCTCATAATGCAATTTCACATCATGGAATGAATAGGCCTACTGAATTAATATTAAAGAAAGCATTCATGTAATTGCAAACAGATCTTGCAGCTATGTTCTTCTCGATTCCGTAAAGGACTGAATGAACAGTGCATTCAGTCCTTTACAATACAAACCTCAAGATGATTAAAGCACATCTCCTTGGACTAAAAGAATACACAGGAGGAGATTAAAATAAAAACCCTTTCAGGTTTTGAAGGAGGGAGCTTATGTGAGAGAGGGGCTGGGATGGGATGGGTGGGGGCCGTCGTCTCATGGTTGTCTTCCCCGTTTCTCTGCCCGCCCCTGACGAGTGTGTTCTCTCACTTTTCTCCCCAGCAAACAGGAAACAGACAGACAGATGTGAGAATAGGACGCCTCCTCTCGTCTCATATCTCCTCCCAGCCCTGTGGGCTGCTGCGAGGCAGTGCCATGAAGGCCTAGCGCAGTGACTCCCCCCGCTGCGCCTACAACTCTCCTTTTCAGTTCAATTAATGAGCCATAAATAACCCAATGAAGGTGTCAACAAAGAGTGCAATTTATCATGGCTTTCACCACTGCACTTCATGTGAGGAGAATGCTCATCCGCTCGGCCAAATAGAGACAACAACGTAATAAAAAGATTTATTCAGTAGCCGAACACTCCAACCTCAAATTTATCTTGAGCAGAGTGATCTTCACAGGTGCGGTGATTTGACAAATATGTTGGGAATCGTGGGCCTGCTCCTATTGTTAGGGTATCACAGACAGACTGGAAATACATTTGGTTAAGAGCGAGCGACAATATACTCACTAGGCTCCTGTGAGGCTGCCAAGGAGCCGGTGTTAAAGGCACCGCACTGTAGATCACAAGGGCAGCAATTGTCTCCCTCAACAACAAAAAAAACTAAAATAATGGGGAATTTCTGTTTAGTCCTATAGAGTTGGTATAAGCTGCGGGAAGAATTACTTTATCAGTGTCCCACAAATGTCACCTTGAGTAAACTATACGGAGGAAAAATATACAGTACTGAATAATATACAGTAGCCTGTGAATTGAATGGCTGCTAGAAGCAAGCTGCAACTAGAGGTAGTATGGTGTAGTGCTTCTGAGAAAAGAGGAAAACGTATTGAATAATATATGACAGCTGGGTTTTTTGAATCCAACATTAAAAGTGATGACATGAGTACAAACGCAGCTATGCTTCATCTTAGAACCCCAAATCAAAACCTAAGGCTTAAAAGCAATGTTAAACAGCCTATCTTCACAGTGAGATCATTTGCAGGGAAAAAATAAGCAGTGGCTGCTGAATACATGTGAATACAAGCATTTTCAGCCTTGAAGCTAAGCCGGAACTTGAGTGCATATGAATCCTGCTAAACCAATTAATGGTTCCTGTTAACCCACTCATCTTTGGAGAGGATTGTCTTTCTAAATAACACAGGAACACGTCCCCTCTCGAGCAAACAGCCCACACACACTCTGACAAAGACTTACAGATTTTCACTTCAATCTAAGGGCTTTTTCTTACACATCTCAAGCACACTCTTCAACTCACAGATCTTGCGTAACATCACCAATACGGAAAGCCTTTGTCTCGGTATCGATTGAATCCCTTAATCTGAACGCCTCCATACACCAGACACTTTGATGGTTTGTGATACAGTGCATTCGGAATGTATTATTATACCTTTATTTCAAAAAGGAACACAGACTGAGACCCAGGTCTCTTTTACAGCTGGGCCCTGCGTATACATGTTTACACATACAGTTTAGGTACAATGACTAAGAAACTACACAAGACAAACAAAACGATCACAGATAACACATAAAAATACAGCAACAGATTACATTTACACATAGGTTATTCCCCTAACAGCATAAGAACTTGCATTACCCGAAACAGTTACAAGCAATACAAAAAGTAAAAATCCTCCAAAAAATGTTTAAAATGGGCAAGTATTCAGATACCTTGACTTTTTCCACATTTTGTTGTTACAGCCTTATTCCTCATCAATCTACACACAATACCACTTAATGACAAAGCAAAAACAGGGTTTATATAAAAAAAATGAAATATCATATTTACGTAAGTATTCAGAACCTTTACTCAGTACTTTGTTGAAGCACCTTTGGCAGTGATTACAGCCTTGCATCATCTTGGTTGTGACGCTACAAGCTTGGCACCACTGTATTTGGGGAGTTACTCCCATTCTTCTCTGCAGATCCACTCAAGCTCTGTCAGGATGGGGAGCAGTGCTGCACATCTATTTTCAGGTCTCTCCAGAGATGTTAGATTGGGTTCAAGCCCGGGCTCTGGCTGGGCCACTCAAGGACATTCAGAGACTTATCCCGAAGCCACTCTTGCGTTGTCTTGGCTGTGTGCTTAGGGTCGTTGTCATGTTGGAAGGTGAACGTTTGCCCCAGTATGAGGTCCTGAGCGCTCTGGAGCAAGTTTTCATCAAGGATCTCTCTGTACATTTCTTTGTTAATCTTTCCCTTTATCCTGATTAGTCTCCCAGTCCCTGCCTCTGAAAAATATCACCACAGCATGATGCTGCCACCACAATGCTTCACTGTAGGGATGGTGCCAGGTTTCCTCCAGAGGTGACACTTGGCATTCAGGCCAAGGGATTGAATCTTGGTTTCATCAGACCAGAGAATCTTGTTTCTTATGGTCTGAGAGTTGGGCTGTCATGTGCCTTTTACTGAGGAGTGGCTTCCGTCTGGCCACTCTACCATAAAGGCCTGATTGGTGGAGTGCTGCAGAGATGGTTGTCCTTCTGGAAGGTTCTCCCACCTCCACAAAGGACCTATGGCGCCCTGTCAGAGTGACCATCAGGTACTTGGTCACCTCCCTAACCAATGCCCTTTTCGCCCGATTGCTAGGTTGGTCGGATGGCCAGCTCTAGGAAGAGTCTTGGTGGTTCCAAACTTCTTCCATTTAAGAATGATGGAGGCCACTGTGTTCTTGGGGACCTTCAATTCTGCAGAAATGTTTTGGTACCCTTCCCCAGATCTGTGCCTCGACACAATCCTGTCTCAGAGGTCTTCGGAAGGTTCCTTCGACCTCATGGCTTGGTTTTTGCTCTGTCAACTGTGGGACCTTATATAGACAGGTGTGTGCCTTTCCAAATCATGTCCAATTAATTTAATTTATGACAGGTAGACTCCAATCAAGTTGTAAAAACATCTCAAGGATGATCAATGGAAACATGATGCACCTGAGCTGAATTTCGAGTCTCCTAGCGAAGGGTCTGAATACTTATGTAAATAAAGTATTTCTGTTTTTTATTTTTAATACATTTGAAAACCTGTGTCATTATGGGGTATCATTTGTAGATTGATGAGGGAAAAAATTATTTCATCCATTTTAGAATAAGGCTATAACGTAACAAAATGTGGAAAAAGTCAAGGGGTCTGAATACTTTCCGAATGCACTGTACATACTTTATAAATTCAGCAGAATATACAACGGTTAAACAATTCAGATTTTAAAAACCTGTTTAATCTAGGGGGCAGTATTGAGAATTTTGGAAAAAAATATGTGCCCATTTTTAACTGCCTCCTACACCAACTCAGAAGCTAGAATATGCATATTATTGTTCAGGTTTGGATAGAAAACACTCTGAATTTTCTAAAACAGTTTGAATGGTGTCTGTAAGTATAACAAAACTCATATTGCAGGCAAAAACCTGTGAAAAATAGATAAAACAAAAAATTGAATTTTGTGACTGTACTATTTAGTGTCATTGTTTTATAGATACCATAGTGAGAAAGGATTCAGTTCGCAACTCCTAAGGCTTCCACTAGATGTCAACGATCTTTATAAAGTTGTTTGACGCATCTGTGATGAATACAGACCGAATTAGAATGCTTACAAGTTGACACGTCATCACTTCATTTTTTGCGCCTGCGCATAAATCTGAGAAGAGTGTCTTTGTCATAATCGTTTATTCTAGACACTTGATAGGTTGTGTGAAAATATTACTGATGTTTACTGATGTTTCACGTTAAAAATGGACCAAAAGATTAATGCTAAACAACGTTTGACATGTTTAAACAAACGTAAATAGATTATTTACTAGGTTTTCTTTAGCTTTTCGGCGTGACTTTACACTGCCCACCTCATTTTGTGGGAGCCTACTGAACGCTAACTATTTGGACAAATTATGAACTTTGTCAAAAGAAACCACATTTGTTCTGGACCTGGGATCGCTGGCAGCGCCTTCTGATGGAGATAATCAAAGGTAAGGGGATATTTAGAATGTTATTATCGATATTAGATGATGCTAATGCTAACTGTATAGCTTAGCTTAGCTTATAGCTTAGCTTGCTGTTGTTAGCATAGTACCCAGTTTATTGCAAAATGTGATTTCCCAGTAAAGTTATTTTGAGATCTGGCCATTCGGTAGCAATTACGAGATGATAATATATTATTCTTTGAATGACAATATTATAATTTACCAATGTTTTCGAATAGT
This sequence comes from Salmo trutta, assembly GCF_901001165.1. Taxonomy (NCBI): domain Eukaryota; kingdom Metazoa; phylum Chordata; class Actinopteri; order Salmoniformes; family Salmonidae; genus Salmo; species Salmo trutta. The sequence goes on along the minus strand of NC_042963.1, from coordinate 3,507,911 downwards.
AATTCCGTGATTTGTAATGCTGGATTCACTGGGAGCATTCGAGCCGAAAAAAATTCTGAATTTCACCGCGACTGTAAATGCTGTTTTTGGATATAAATATGAACTTGATGGAACTAAAAATGCATGTATTGTATAACATAATGTCCTATGAGTGTCATCTGATGCAGATTGTCAAAGGTAAGTGCATAATTCTAGCTAGTTTTCTGTCTGTTGATGCCCTTCTTTGAAATGGCTAAACATTACACACAGCTATTGTCAATGTACTCTCCTAACATAACCTAACTTTATGAATTCTCCGTAAAGCCTCTGAAAATCGGACAGCGTGGTTAGATTTAGGAGATATATCTTTCAAATGGAGGAAAATAGTTGATTATTTGATTATTTGAAATGATTACTCTTGCAGTTTTGAATTCCCCGCCATGGTCACATGACAATGAATCCCAATACCGGGATAAGATCCTGCCCCCTGGCCTCAACAGGCTAGAGCACAAGAAACATGTAAAATACTGTAGGTAAATTAACCATTACATTATGAACTAACTATGCCAAAGGGACATTAAAGGGAAAATCCACACAAAAACTATTTTTGTATTTTTTTCATTAGTCCACTGCTGATACAGTCCCAAAATGTTTTGTATGTCAGCAGTCAAGTTTTCCAACATTTTTTTATTTTTTAAATTTTTTATTCACCTTTATTTAACCAGGTAGGCTAGTTGAGAACAAGTTCTCATTTACATCTGCGACTTGGCAAGATAAAGCAAAGCAGTTCGACACATACAACAACACAGAGTTACACATGGAATAAACAAACATACAGTCAATAATACAGTAGAAAAAGTATATATACAGTGTGTGCAAATGAGGTAAGATAAGGGAGGTAAGGCAATAAATGGGCCATGGTGGCGAAGTAATTACAATATACCAATTAAACACTTGAGTGATAGATGTGCCTTACCTCCTTTGCACTGGGGTGCAAAGGAGCAAGATAAATAAATAAATACAGTATGGGGATGAGGTAGTTGGATGGGCTATTTACAGGTGGGCTATGTATGGTTGCAGTGATCTGTGAGCTGCTCTGACAGCTGGTGCTTAAAGCTAGTGAGGGAGATATGTGTCTCCAGCTTCAGTGATTTTTGCAGGTCGTTCCAGTCATTCGCAGCAGAGAACTGTAAGGAAAGGCGGACAAAGGAGGAATTGGCATTGGGGGTGACCAGTGAGATATACCGGCTGGAGCGCGTGCTACGGGTGGGTGCTGCTATGGTGATCAGTGAGCTGAGTTATGGCGGGGCTTTACCTAGCAAAGACTTGTAGATAACCTGGAGCCAGTGGGTTTGGAGATGAGTATGAAGTGAGGGCCAGCCAACGAGAGCGTACAGGTCGCAGTGGTGGGTAGTATATGGGGCTTTGGTGACAAAACCGATGGCACTGTGATAGACTGCATCCAATTTGTTGAGTAGAGTGTTGGAGGCTATTTTGTAAATGACATCGCCGATGTCGAGGATCGGTAGGATGGTCAGTTTTACGAGGGTATGTTTGGCAGCATGAGTGAAGTGTGCTTTGTTGTGAAATAGGAAGCCGATTCTAGATTTAATTTTGGATTGGAGATGCTTAATGTGAGTCTGGAAGGAGAGTTTACAGTCTAACCAGACACCTAGGTATTTGTAGTTGTCCACATATTCTAAGTCAGAACCGTCCAGAGTAGTGATGCTGGACGGGCGGGCAGGTGCAGGCAGCGATCGGTTGAAGAGCATGCATTTAGATTTACTTGCATTTAAGAGCAGTTGTAGGCCACGGAAGGAGAGTTGTATGGCATTGAAGCTCGTCTGGAGGTTAGTTAACACAGTATCCAAAGAAGGGCCAGAAGTATACAGAATGGTGTCGTCTGCATAGAGGTTGATCAGAGAATCACCAGCAGCAAGAGTGACATCATTGATGTATACAGAGAAGAAAGTCGGCCCAAGAATTGAACCCTGTGGCACCCCCATAGAGACTGCCAGAGGTCCGGACAACAGGCCCTCCAATTTGACACACTGAACTCTGTCTGAGAAGTAGTTGTTGTACCAGGCGAGGCAATAATTTGAGAAACCAAGGCTGTCGAGTCTGCCAATAAGAATGTGGTGATTGACAGAGTCGAAAGCCTTGGCCAGGTCGATGAATATGGCTGCACAGTATTGTCTCTTATCGATGGCGGTTATGATATCGTTTAGGACCTTGAGCGTGGCTGAGGTGCACCCATGACCAGCTCTGAAACCAGATTGCATAGCGGAGAAGATACGGTGGGATTCGAAATGTTCAGTAGTCTGTTTGTTAACTTGGCTTTCGAAGACCTTAGAAAGACAGGGTAGGATAGATATAGGTCTGTAGCAGTTTGGGTCTAGAGTGTCTCCCCCTTTGAAGCGGGGGATGACTGCAGCAGCTTTCCAATCTTTGGGGATCTCAGACGATACGAAAGAGACGTTGAACAGGCTAGTAATAGGGGTTGCAACAATTTTGGAAGATCATTTTAGAAAGAGAGGGTCCAGATTGTCTAGCCCGGCTGATTTGTAGGGGTCCAGATTTTGCCACTCTTTCAGAACATTAGCTATCTGGATTTGGGTGAAGGAGAAATGGGGGAGGCTTGGGCGAGTTGCTGTGGGGGTGCAGGGCTGTTGACCGGGGTAGGGTTAGCCAGGTGGAAAGCATGGCCTGCCGTAGAAAAATGCTTATTGAAATTCTCAATTATAGTGGATTTATCGGTGGTGACAGTGTTTCCTAGCCTCAGTGGTAGTAGGCAGCTGGGAGGAGGTGCACTTATTCTCCATGGACTTTACAGTGTCCCAGAACTTGTTTGAGTTTGTGCTACAGGATGCACATTTCTGCTTGAAGAAGCCAGCCTTAGCTTTCCTTACTGCCTGTGTATATTGGTTCCTAACTTCCCTGAAATATTGCATATCACGGGGGCTATTCGATGCTCATGCAGAATGCCACAGGATGATTTTGTGCTGGTCAAGGGCAGTCAGGTCTGGCCTGCTCGCTGAAGTGTTTTAGGGAGCATTTGACAGTGATGAGGGGTTGTCGTTTGTCCGCAGACCCATTACGTAGGCAGTGAGCGCTGAGATCTTGATTGAAAACAGCAGAGGTGTATTTGGAGAGCAAGTTGGTTAGAATGATATCTATGAGGGTGCCCATGTTTACAGCTTTGGGGTTGTACCTGGTAGGTTCATTGATAATTTGTGTGAGATTCAGGGCATCAAGCTTAGATTGTAGGATGGCCGGGGTATTAAGCATGTCCCAGCTTAGGTCACCTAGCAGCACGAGCTCTGAAGATATTGGAGTTTCAAGAAGCAAAGTGTCACTAGCCACATCATAATGATGATGCAAAATTTGGGTTACTGGCACGACTAGAGAACCAAGATAAATGACATTTCCCCAAATCACGCTTACATTTTCTCTTATCGAGCGCCAGGCACTGGCATGGCAAGAGCAGGCTTGTCAGTCAGTGACAGACAGGCCTCACACCTTATCACAAGGGCACTCAGCATCTCTGGAGCTGTGGTGTGTGCTAGGACTGGAGCCTGGACTGTGGCTGGTGCTGAAGGAGATGGGATGGGGATGGGTTTCGGGCTTATGGCAGAGCCCCCACCACTACTCTCTCCATCCCCTCCCACATGACTACTGCTCCAGCCAGCCAGCCTCCCTCGGAAGCAAATGCAGAAACGAAAATTAATAATTAAGGTTGATAATGACACTCTTCACTAAATAGTGATTCTGAATAAAAATGTGAGGTACATAAATAAGGAAATAATAGAGAGGCTAAAAGATGGACATTTTGAGTGGGTTTTGGGTGAGGGAGCACATTTTTAGACCATGGGCTAAAAAAACTGATCAGACAGACAGATGGACAGAGGGCTGTTTACAGTATGTGTCAGAGCATAGACTGATGACGATCTTGAGGAGCTGACTACAGAGTTTCAATACCAGAAGTAGGGATGTCAAATGTTCAGCATATACTGCACAGACACTATGGACCCTTTAGTCTAGAGCACCTGGTTAATTGTGCTTACGAGCATTTTTAAACTGAACTAGAAATAAATAGATCTAATTATTGTAAAAATGTGTGAGCGCGCTACATGTACTATCATCATATATTAAAATATTGAATGACTTTGACATATTTAATTACTGTATGTTATATTACCCTTTTTTCTCTATGGTGGACAAAACATGTTACTACAATGCACAAGCTTGCAATTTCACCACATAATATTTTGTGGCAATACACATTTATACCTCTGATTAGAGATGTGTTTAAATCGATTGCTTAAAACATATCAATATCTTTGGTTTAGTACCCGTGTTTATGTCATAAGTGCCAGTGTAACACCCTGGCCATAGAGAGGGGTTTTTTGTTCTTTATTTTGGTTAGGCCAGGGTGTTACATTGGGTGGGCGTTCTATGTTCCTTTTTCTATGTTTTGGTATTTCTTTGTTTTGGGCCGTGTGTGTGGCTCCCAATCAGGCACAGCTGAAGCTCGTTGCTGCTGATTGGGAGTCACACATAAGGAGCATGTTTTTCCTTTGGGTTTTGTGGGTAATTGTTTCTGTTTGAGTATTTTCCTAACAGGACTGTTTGCTGTCGTTTTGGTCATTTTGTAGTGTTCTCTTGTTTATTTGAATTAAAATTCTAATGATGAGCACATCCTCTGCTGCACCTTGGTTCCCTCTTACAGACAGCCGTGACAGAATTACCCACCAACAACGGACCAAGCAGCAGAGGAAGGAGCAGCACAAGGAGAGGCACCAGGAGAAAAGCTATCTGGAGTCATGGACTTGGGAGGAAATCCTGGATGGGAAAGGACCATGGGCTCAAGCTGGGGAGTATCGCCGCCCGCAGTGGGAGATCGAGGCGGCGAGAGCTGAGAGGCGCTGGTACGAGGCGAGGGAGCTCAACGGACACGGGAGGCAGCCCCACAATTTTTTTGGGGGGGGGCACACGGGGAGATTGGCAGAGTCAGGTGGTAGACCTAAGCCAACTCCCCGTGCTTACCGGAAGCAGCGTGGTACTGGTAGGACACCGTGTTATGCTGTGGAGCGCACGGTGTCCCCAGTGCGCGTTCAAAGCCCGGTGCGCTACATACCAGCCCCCCGCAAGTGCCATGCGAGTGCAGGCATCGAGCCAGGGCGGATGGTGCCAGCTCAGCGCGTCTGGTCTCCAGTGCGCCTCCTCGGTCCAGGTTATCCTGCGCCGGCGTTGCGCACTGTGTCTCCAGAGCGCTGGGAGGGTCCAGTTCGCCCAATGCCTGCTCTCCGCCTGTGCCGGGCCAAAGTGGGCTTTCAGCCTGGAGTGTGGGTAAAGAGTGTCCGTACCAGAACTCCAGTGCTCCCCCACAGCCCGGTTTATCCTGTGCCTCCTCCTCGGACCAGGCCTCCAGTGGGTCTCCCAATCCTGGTCCATCCTGTGCCACCTCCCAGGACCAGGCCTCCAGTGGGTCTCCCCATCCTGGTCCATCCTGTGCCACCTCCCAGGACTAGGCCTCCAGTGGGTCTCCCCATCCTGGTCCATCCTGTGCCACCTCCCAGGACTAGGCCTCCAGTGGGTCTCCCCATCCTGGTCTGTCCTGTGCCACCTCCCAGGACTAGGCCTCCAGTGGGTCTCAACTGTCCTGAACTGCCAGAGTGGCCAGGGACGCCCGCCAGCCCGGTGAGTCCTGTGCCTACGCCTAGGGCCAGGCCTCTGTCATGTCTCCCCAGCCTGGTGAATCCTGGGTCAGTGCCGTCAGAGCAGCCAGGGTCGCCCGCCAGCCGGGCGCAACCATCGCCGCCCGCCAGCCGGGCGCAGCCAGGGTCGCCCGCCAGCCGGGCGCAACCATCGCCGGCCGCCAGCCGGGCGCAACAAGGGTCGGCCGCCAGCCGGGCGCAACAAGGGTCGCCCGCCAGCCGGGCGCAACCATCGCCGGCCGCCAGCCGGGCGCAACAAGGGTCGCCCGCCAGCCGGGCGCAACCATCGCCGCCCGCCAGCCGGGCGCAGTCAGCGTCGCCCACCAGACCTTCGGCGCGGCCAGGTGCGCCACCTAAGAGGGCGACGTCAAGGGTGGAGCAGAGGCCACGTCCCGCACCTGAGCCGCCGCCGTAAGAAGGCCCACCCGGACCCTCCCCTTCAGAGTCAGGTTTTGCGGCCGGAGTCCGCACCTTTGGGGGGGGGTACTGTAACACCCTGGCCATAGAGAGGGGTTTTTTGTTCTTTATTTTGGTTAGGCCAGGGTGTTACATTGGGTGGGCGTTCTATGTTCCTTTTTCTATGTTTTGGTATTTCTTTGTTTTGGGCCGTGTGTGTGGCTCCCAATCAGGCACAGCTGAAGCTCGTTGCTGCTGATTGGGAGTCACACATAAGGAGCATGTTTTTCCTTTGGGTTTTGTGGGTAATTGTTTCTGTTTGAGTATTTTCCTAACAGGACTGTTTGCTGTCGTTTTGGTCATTTTGTAGTGTTCTCTTGTTTATTTGAATTAAAATTCTAATGATGAGCACATCCTCTGCTGCACCTTGGTTCCCTCTTACAGACAGCCGTGACAGCCAGTCCGTAGTGGACTGTCATTTTCAGACCACTGAGGCTGGAACAAATTCTGGCGCTCTTCTCATAAACGTCTCTGGCCTCACATGAATTCATGGATTTGTGGGTTAAGAAATCATTCAAATGAAAGCAAACCCCTGTCACGAAATTAATTAGATTCACTGAAATTATTATTGGCCATCTACTGAAATAATTTTCTCACAGCAATATAAGTTGATCTTCTCATCGATTGACCGATGTAGTATACCCAAGTTCATTGAGATGTGCCTGTTAGAAGACATGATAAACATGATAAAATTCAGATGAAAACTTCTTTATCGATTCATACAAAGTAGCGAAGAGAGTAGGCCAATCCAAATCCAAGCTCTAAAAATGTAAGGATTCAATTAAAAGGTAGAAAGAATGCATACTTTCGACTTAAATCTGCTTCAAAATCTAAAGCGAGACCTGAAAATGGTTGCCTAGCAATGATCAACAACCAATTTGACAGAGCTTGAAGAATTTTTAAAAGAATAATGGGCAAATGTTGCACAATCCAGCTGTGGAAAGCTCAGAGACTTAGCCAGAAAGACTCACAGCTGTAATCGCTGCCAAATGTGATTCTAACATGTATTGACTCAGGTGGTTGAATACTTATCTAATCAAGATATATTAGTGTTATATTTTTCATGATTCTTTTCAAAATTCTTTAAGCTCTGTCAAATTGGTTGTTGATCATTGCTAGGCAACCATTTTCAGGTCTTGCCATAGATTCTGAAGCAGATTTAAGTCAAAAGTATGCATTCTTATCTACCTTTATCATTGACAAAAAACGGCAATTAAATACATTTTTATCCCAATTTGTAACACAACAAAATGTGGATAAAGTCAACGGGTGTGAATACTTTCCGAAGGCACTGTAGATGTGTTCCCGTCCATTCTTAGAGCATCCATCCAGAGGGTCTGTGCTCATGGTTATCACCACTCAGAACTCTGTTCAAGCAGCTGGCTCAGTTTCATATCATTAACTTTTTCACGTGTGAGTTCCAAATGTCTCTAATGGTTGCCCCAGCGTGAGTTTTTTTTACGAGTGTGATGTCAGAATGCACTCACTGTTCCAAAATGTGATTGTTATGCAACAGGAAGGTTAACCTGCGCTGTCCCCAAACCAAAGCACCCTGCCTGCTAATTATCGATAGGCTGCATTTCAACTTGTCAATTTCAAATAATTTTCTAAAAAGTTGTATTTTTTAACTTCTTTGGGCTAGGGGGCAGTATTTTCACATCCGGATAAAAAACGTACCCGATTTAATCTGGTTACGACTCCTGCCCAGTAACTAGAATATGCATATAATTATTGGCTTTGGATAGAAAACAGCCTAAAGTTTCTAAAACTGTTTGAATGGTGTCTGTGAGTATAACAGAACTCCTATGGCAGGCAAAAACCTGAGAAGATTTCATGCAGGAAGTGGCCTGTCTGACAAGTTGTTGTTGTTCTTGCTTCTGTTTATTGAAGAGTCAGGACCTTAGCTGTAACGTGATATTTCCTACGGCTCCAATAGGCTCACAGAGCCCGGGAAAAACCTGAACGATGACGAGGCAGCCTCAGGCTGAAACACATTATCGCCTTTTCCAAGTGGCCCATCAGAGGACAATGGAATTAGGCGCGTACCCGATTCGACCCCGTGCAGTATTTTCCTTCGGCTGTTTACCTAATTGCAGATTCCCGGTCGGAATATTATCGCTTTTTTACGAGAATAATGGCATAAAAATTGATTTTAAACAGCGGTTGACATGCTTCGAAGTACGGTAATGAAATATTTAGAAATCTTTTGTCACGTTATGCGCCATGCGCACGACCGTTATTTACCATTGGGCTAGTGTCTAGAACGCACGAACAAAACGTCGCTGATGGAACATAACTATGGATTATTTGGGACCAAACCTACATTTGTTATTGAAGTAGAAGTCCTGGGAGTGCATTCTGACGAAGAACAGGAAATGTAAGACCATTTTTGTTATAGTAAATGTGATTTTGGTGAGTGCTAAACTTGGTGTGTGTCTAAATAGCTAGCCCTGTGATGCCGGGCTATCTACTCAGAATATTGCAAAATGTGCTTCATCCGAAAAGCTATTTTAAAATCGGACATATCGAGTGCATAGAGGAGTAATGTATCTATAATTCTTAAAATAATTGTTATGCTTTTTGTGAACGTTTATCATGAGTAATTTAGTAAATTGTTAGTAAATTCCCCGGAAGTTTGCGGAGGGTATGCTTTTTCTGAACGTCACATGCTAATGTAAAAAGCTGGTTTTTGATATAAATATGAACTTGATTGAACAGACATGCATGTATTGTATAACATAATGTCCTAGGTGTGTCATCTGATGAAGATCATCAAAGGTTAGTGCTGCATTTAGCTGTCTTCTGGGTTTTTGTGACATTATATGCTAGCTTGAAAAATGGGTGTCTGATTATTTCTGGCTGTGTACTCTGCTGACATAATCTAATGTTTTGCTTTCGCTGTAAAGCCTTTTTGAAATCGGACAGTGTGGTTAGATTAACGAGAGTCTTGTCTTTAAATAGCTGTAAAATAGTCATATGTTTGAGAAATTGAAGTAATAGCATTACAAAGGTTTTGAAAATCGCGCCACAGGATTCAACTGGCTGTTACGTAGAGGTTAACATCAGTTTTGAATTTATGTGTGTTCCGCCTCCTCATTAATTCACATAGAAGTAGCCCATTTCACTGTTGCGGACAATTTATGTTTGTGGCTTTACTGAGCCGGACAAACTTCTCTCTTGGACAAGAGCCCAAGCACTTCCCCAGTGTTTCCCCAAATCAAGTATACAAACATTTACGCATCTCCAGTCAGAACAGAACCTGCACAAACTCTTTCCCCCTGCCACATTTTCCAGCTGGCGCCCGCATAGCCTTCATTGTAGTTTTCCTTATTAATAATAACTTTGGACATGTGTGTTTTCCTATCAAAGTAATTGCCTTATTACGTTATCATTATAGTTTCTGTATATTGTGTTGACGTTTCTACTGTAGCACACCGTTTATATCTATGGAACATAATGTATTTACTGTTTTATTCACATTTTCAAGTACCGGTGACAATCACGCATTCTGATTCTTGGATAGATTGTAATGGACACATATGTGTGTAAAATACTTTTTGGAAGGGTGTACTGATTATGATGATCTAATGCTAAGCTAAATTCAGTTATGTGTGGTGCCATTTTTGTTGACATCATCCAATACATCCTGGTTGTCACATAAACGTCTGTCAGACCAAAGATGTTATAACCAAATGAGGTGAAGGGATGGTTCACTCGACTGACTTAGATTCTAACTATCATTACTCAGGGTTTCCAGCTCAGACCCCCCTGTCCAGGGTTTTATTTTTTAGCTTATAAACTTCTCCTGTGTTTGCCCCACATTTATTAACAAATCCTCCATCATAGTAATACTTCCTGCATCATATTCCCCACGATACCTTCCCCCATTTCTACCCCCCATGGACTTGAAATCCCCTACAAATGTAAGGGAAGACCCCCCCTGAAATGGACAAAAATGAATGGGATCTTATTGGCACCGTACGAAATATATACCCGATGTACAATACCACTCATTTGGATGCCATTTCATTCAAAACATATTGCAAATGTCATATGGCAAATGCTAAGTGTCACACAGCAAAAATCCAATAGATGGCGAGCGCGCTCCACCGTAAAGTTTCTTATTGCAAATGTAACACAAGTGAAGACCCAAGAGTAAATTTTTGAAAATATGAAAACATTCAAAAACGTATCAACCCCTTAAAAAGTGCTTTCTGGACCGTTTTTCAAAATTCTTTCGATTTCTTTGTCAATTACACATGTATAAGAACTGTATGAACATACTTCTGTCATATTTTATTGTCCTAATATATATTTTTGTTTTTTACTTGTCCATAAGGCATATGTTTTGTCCATTTGCAATATGATTTCATAGGAAGTCAAAAGTCCCTTTTTTTCTTCTTTTTTTGCCAAATACCATAAGAATTGTCCAAATGCAATATGAAAGTATTGAATGTGCCAAATCAGGATGTTTTGTCCATTTGCCATGTACGATCATAGGAAGTCGGTTTCCAAACCCAAAAGTCAGTGAACCATGTGCAAATGGCATTTATACTGCCCAAATGATATATAGCCCTGTGTTAAACCATGAATTAACCTAGATGGTCTATTTGTCATGTATGATGAGGGAGAAGTGGGACTCTGTTGTTTTTTAACTATTTTTTAAAAAACATCCAAAATGAGCAGGGGCGCTATTGGATGGGCACGGGTGGGGGGTGCTCCCTACCCAACCGTAGACCCCTTGCTCCCCCCTAAAGGCATTAAAAAACATTTTAAAAATTTGATTCTGATAACCCATTCCAATCACCAGGTGCACGGCTGTCCATTTGCAATATGTTTCAATGGGCATTTACCATCACTGTCACAAAATCCTTCGTTGTGTTGCAGGGAAGACCAAAATGCAGCGGAGTTGTGGATACTCATATTTTTAATTGGTAAAAGGCAAAGCATCCACCGGAAAACAAAACAATAAATGATACTCACAACATGGACAGTCTCACAGGCTATGCAAACGCAGTGCAAGAACATTCCCCACAACCCCAAAGACAAACACACACACCTATATAGGACTTCCAATCAAAGGCAACTATACACACCTGCCTTCAATTGGAAGTCCCAATCATCAACCCAACATTTAACAAACACAAACCCCCTGCCACATCCTGACCTAGACAAAGCAATACGCCCTCTGCTGGTCAGGACGTGACAGTACCCCCCCCTCAAGGTGCAGACTCCAGGATGCACCTAAAAAGAAAAACACAAGAAAATCCCCAATACCCCAACAAAACCCAACAAACAATAACCCCTAAACCATAAGGGAGGGAAGGGAGGGTGGCTGCCGTCAACGACGGCACTGTGCTACACCCTCCCTCCCCAACCCACCTATCCTGGAGGTGGCTCCGGTTCTGGCCGTTCCAGGCTGTCGGGGCAGTCTGGCAGCTCGGGGCAGTCTGGGCAGTCTGGCAGCTCGGGGCAGTCTGGGCAGTCTGGCAGCTCGGGGCAGTCTGGGCAGTCTGGCAGCTCGGGACAGTCTGGGCAGTCTGGCAGCTCGGGACAGTCTGGGCAGTCTGGCAGCTCGGGACAGTCTGGGCAGTCTGGCAGCTCGGGACAGTCTGGGCAGTCTGGCAGCTCGGGACAGTCTGGGCAGTCTGGCAGCTCGGGACAGTCTGGGCAGTCTGGCAGCTCGGGACAGTCTGGGCAGTCTGGCAGCTCGGGACAGTCAGGGTAGTCTGGCCACTCCGGCAGTTCAGGGCAGTCTGGTCACGCCGGCAGTTCAGGGCAGTCTGGCCACGCCGGCAGTTCAGGGCAATCTGGCCACGCCGGCAGTTCAGGGCAGTCTGGCCACTCCGGCAGTTCAGGGCAGTCTGGCCACTCCGGCAGTTCAGGGCAGTCTGGCCACTCTGGCAGTTCAGGGCAGTCTGGCCACGCCGGCAGTTCAGGGCAGTCTGGCCACTCCGGCAGTTCAGGGCAGTCTGGCCACTCCGGCAGTTCAGGGCAGTCTGGCCACGCCGGCAGTTCAGGGCAGTCTGGCCACGCCGGCAGTTCAGGGCTGTCTGGCCACGCCGGCAGTTCAGGGCAGTCTGGAAACGCCGGCAGTTCAGGGCAGTCTGGCCACGCCGGCAGTTCAGGGCAGTCTGGCCACGCCGGCAGTTCAGGGCAGTCTGGCCACGCCGGCAGTTCAGGGCAGTCTGGCCACTCCGGCAGTCCACTCCGGCAGTCCACTCCGGCAGTCTGGCCACGCCGGCAGTTCAGGGCAGTCTGACCACTCCGGCAGTTCAGGGCAGTCTGGCCACTCCGGCAGTTCAGGGCAGTCTGGCCACTCCGGCAGTTCAGGGCAGTCTGGCCACTCCGGCAGTTCAGGGCAGTCTGGCCACACTGGCGACAGTTGACTGGCGGGCAGCTCTGACGACTGTTGACTGGCGGGCAGCTCTGACGACTGTTGACTGGCGGGCAGCTCTGACGACTGTTGACTGGCGGGCAGCTCTGACGACTGTTGACTGGCGGGCAGCTCTGGTGACTGTTGACTGGCGGACAGCTCTGGCGACTGTTGACTGGCGGGCAGCTCTGGTGACTGTTGACTGGCGGGCAGCTCTGGTGACTGACTGGCGGGCAGCTCTTGCCCCGTCAAACAGCCCTTGGGCCCCCCCCTAAAAAAATCTTGGGGGTGCCTCTCGGTCTCCCTTACCCGTCGTGTCTCCCAGTCCTCGCCAGCCTTCTTCCGCTGCTTGGTCCTGGTTTGGTGGTGGGGAATTCTGTCACAAAATCCTTCGTTGTGTTGCAGGGAAGACCAAAATGCAGCGGAGTTGTGGATACTCATATTTTTTATTGGTAAAAGGCAAAGCATCCACCGGAAAACAAAACAATAAATGATACTCACAACATGGACAGTCTCACAGGCTATGCAAACACAGTGCAAGAACATTCCCCACAACCCCAAAGACAAACACACACACCTATATAGGACTTCCAATCAAAGGCAACTATACACACCTGCCTTCAATTGGAAGTCCCAATCATCAACCCAACATTTAACAAACACAAACCCCCTGCCACATCCTGACCTAGACAAAGCAATACGCCCTCTGCTGGTCAGGACGTGACAATCACGAATTTGACATGCTCAAAAATACTGCAGAAATGCAAAATTGACTGGCCCGATGAACTCGGGATGGCCGGGCAGTGATAGTGGTTCCTCTCCATCGCTCGTTGTGTTGATTTCATCATGTCCATTTGGTGATGTTTTTTCACTGTTGAATCTTATTGCAAATGTACTGTCCATTTGCCTAATATTTCAATGGGCATTTACCATCACGAATTTGACATGCTCAAAAATACTGCAGAAATGCATAATTGACTGGCCCGATGAACTCGGGATGGCCGGGCAGTGACTGTGGTTCCTCTCTATTGCTCGTTGTGTTGATTTCATCATGTCCATTTGGTGATGTTTTTTCACTGTTGAATCATATTGCAAATGTACTGTCCATTTGCAATATGTTTCAATGGGCATTTACCATCACGAATTTGACATGCTCAAAAATACTGCAGAAATGCATAATTGACTGGCCCGATGAACTCAAGATGGCTGGGCAGTGCTAGTGGTTCCTCTCCATCGCTCAATGGTGACATGAGAGAAGTGGGACTAGTTTTTTAATGATTTTTAAAAAAATGTCCAAAATGACTAGGGGCCCTATTGGATGGGCACGGATGGGGGGTGCTCCCTACCCAACCGTGGACCCCTTGCACCCCCCTAAAGGCATTTAAAACAATTATAAAAATGTTATCCTGGTAACCCGTTCCAATCACCAGGCACACGGCTGTCCATTTGCAATATGTTTCAATGGGCATTTGCCATCAAGAATTTGACATGCTTAGAAAAACTGCAGGAATGCGAAATTGACTGGCCCAATGAACTCGGGATGGCCGGGCAGTGATTCTGGTTCCTCTCCATCGCTCGTTGGTATTGATTTCAGAATGTCATTTTGGTGATGGTCTATCACTGTTTAACCTGTTGGGGGTAGGGGGCAGTATTTACACGGCCGGATAAAAAACGTACCCGATTTAATCTGGTTACTACTCCTGCCCAGTAACTAGAATATGCATATAATTATTGGCTTTGGATAGAAAACACCCTAACGTTTCTAAAACTGTTTGAATGGTGTCTGTGAGTATAACAGAACTCATATGGCAGGCAAAAACCTGAGAAGATTTCATGCAGGAAGTGGCCTGTCTGACAAGGTGTTGTTGTTCTTGCTTCTGTTTATTGAAGAGTCAGGATCTTAGCTGTAACGTGACACTTCCTACGGCTCCAATAGGCTCTCAGAGCCCGGGAAAAACCTGAACGATGTCGAGGCAGCCTCTGGCTGAAACACATTATCGCCTTTGCCAAGTGGCCGATCAGAGGACAAAGGGTTTAGGCTCGTGCCCGAGTCGACCCAGTGATATATTTTCTTTCGGCTGTTTACCTAATTGCAGATTCCCGGTCGGAATATTATTGCTTTTTTTAAGAGAAAAATGGCATAAAAATTGATTTTAAACAGCGGTTGACATGCTTCGAAGTACAGTAATGGAATATTTAGAATTTTTTTGTCACGTTCTGCGCCATGCGCGCGACCGTTATTTACCATTGGGCTAGTGTCTAGAACGCACGAACAAAACGTCGCTGATGGAACATAACTATGGATTATTTGGGACCAAACCTACATTTGTTATTGAAGTAGAAGTCCTGGGAGTGCATTCTGACGAAGAACAGGAAAGGTAAGACCATTTTTGTTATAGTAAATGTGATTTTGGTGAGTGCTAAACTTGGTGTGTGTCTAAATAGCTAGCCCTGTGATGCCGGGCTATCTACTCAGAATATTGCAAAATGTGCTTCATCCGAAAAGCTATTTTAAAATCGGACATATCGAGTGCATAGAGGAGTAATGTATCTATAATTCTTAAAATAATTGTTATGCTTTTTGTGAACGTTTATCGTGAGTAATTTAGTAAATTGTTAGTAAATTCCCCGGAAGTTTGCGGGGGTATGCTAGTTCTGAACGTCACATGCTAATGTAAAAAGCTGGTTTTTGATATAAATATGAACTTGATTGAACAGACATGCATGTATTGTATAACATAATGTCCTAGGAGTGTCATCTGATGAAGATCATCAAAGGTTAGTGCTGCATTTAGCTGTGGTTTTGTTTTTTGTGACATTATATGCTAGCTTGAAAAATGGGTGTCTGATTATTTCTGGCTGGGTACTCTGCTGACATAATCTAATGTTTTGCTTTCGCTGTAAAGCCTTTTTGAAATCGGACAGTGTGGTTAGATTAACGAGAGTCTTGTCTTTAAATAGCTGTAAAATAGTCATATGTTTGAAAAATGGAAGTTTTCGGATTTTAGAGGAGTTTGTATTTTGCGCCAAGCCCATCATTGGATATTGGAGCAGACGTTCCGCTAGCGGAACATCTAGATGTAAGAGGTTAAACATATTGAAAAGGGACAAAAGTCAGCCAGAAAGTCACCATCCATCAGTCAATTAGATATCATTCTGACACCAAACTGATTCAAACTGACACCAGACCCACTTTTTTAACTCGATTACAAGCCAACTATCACATATTTCAGAGCAGGCCCATAATTCACAGCGCCTTCTGTTTAAAGCATAATAAAAACATAAACCACGTAGTTACGTTCTAGCTGCGGGTCCAGTTCTGAAATTATGTCTAGGCCTAGCTGAGGTGAACCAGAGTCCCAAGTTTCGGCTCGATAGGTCAATTGGAGCCCGAGCAGCGACCTTAATTGGTGCTGAAATCCTAATTTTCCGGGCATTGCTATGGGGTCCTTGAATGAGGTATCGGACAGAAACGTTGGGGTCCGTCTCTATGGGGCGAGGCAGTTTCAATGCACCTAGTCTTACGACTCTGGGACTTTTCTAAATGTCGTCATTTTCGTAATGGTCAAAATCAATTGAAGTTATTGCAAATGTACGAGGCTGTTTCTCATTCAGAGAACCTTCTAGAGCCACATAACTCACCGTACACTATTGACTTGAGCTCTAGAACAGGTTTCTAAAGTTTCAGAGCTCTAGGTCTGACGGTTCATTGACAGTTTGAACAAAGGTAACTATTGCAGGCTCTGTGTGTCTTTAAGCCCCACACTGTGTCACTCCATCCTTGCAGTGTGTGCGAGAGCTTTTCTTGGAAATCTGATGGGATAAATGACTGATTTACAGTTCATGAGGGTTACCTAGTCACACATATGAAGTTCTGAAATGATCTGACCTTTTTAACCCTTCAAAACAGCCCCTATGATCCCAATTTAAGGCACTTCTGGTTGACACAGGACACTTAAAGTAAACACATATCCTCATTGGGGTAGGCTTTCACAGAATCCTGAGTTTTAAGTCTTTACGTAAAGAACTGACTGATTTACACAGGATTGAATGCACTATTTCTCACAAACTGCAGGTTTGGTTATATCAAAACACCTTTTGGGTTAATTTAACCACTTCCGGTTGTTCCAGGAAGCTTGGAATCAACCCAGGTAGACCTCAGAGTGGCCTGATGGATAGTCATCGAAGACAGGTTCATAAGACATTCATAACCTACATAGGCTTCAGGTTGAACTTAGGGGAGCAGCGAATGTATTCCTATGGGGAGAAAAGTCATTGCAAATTGTTTGATGAAAACACCTTATTTTCACTGTTAAGGGTTAATGCCACATGGTCAATGTGATGCTTGAACAGATCGGGAGGCCCTCAAGAATGTTCCTGAGGTCGAATTGTGGTTCTAACCCTAACGGTTCTCCCGCTGTCCCCCAAAAGCACTTGAACTTTAGGGCCAGGCTTCATTTTGGGCCTACTTTTTTTCACAGTTGCTGCGCTCAGAGCGAGCTATGGTCAAGCGGGGTCTCGTTGAACTCGGCACAGCCTAGAGATTATGGTAATGCCATTGCAGGCTCTGTGTGTCTTTAAGCCCCGCACTGTGTCACTCCATCCTTTATGTGTGTGTGTGTGTGTGTGTGTGTGTGTATATGTGTGTGTGTGTGTGTGTGTGTGTGTGTGTGTGTATGTGAGAGTTTTTTCTTTGACATATGTTGGGAGAAATTACTGATTTACAGTTCATGAGGGTTGCCTGATCACACATATGAAGTTTTGAAAAGATCTGACCTTTTTAACCCTTCGAAACAGCCCCTATTACACCATTTTAAGGCACTTCTGGTTGACACAGGACGCTGAAAGTGAACACATATCCTCCTTGGGTTAGGCTCTTATAGAATATTGAATTTTAAGTCTTTACGTTAAGAACTGACTTATTTACAGAGGGTTGAATGGGTGTGTGTTATTTCAGAAAATCACTGAAAATCACAAATCTCGCAGAGCTCCGAAACCCGCCTTAATGGATTCAACTGAACACGCTGCAACTGGATCTGTAAACATCACCAATTGTACATTGTACGATTTCTCCTAAATTACGATAGATAAATGTCTGGTTCTTTTTTTCCTGACACCGTAGGATCATGTACTTTGATGTACTTTGACGTGAAGCGGTCAAATTAGCACTCTATTTTCGTTTTTGACCTTTAACCTGTTAGGGTATAGGGGGCAGTATTGAGAATTTTTTGAAAAAATATGTGCCCATTTTTAACTGCCTCCTACACCTACCCAGTAACTACAATATGCATATACTTATTATATATGGATAGAAAACACCCTAAAATTTCAAAAACTGTTTGAATGGTGTCTGTGAGTATAACAGAACTCATTTGGCAGGCAAAACCCTGAGACAGATTCTGACAGGAAGTGGATACCTGATGTGTTGAATTGACTTTGAGCCTATGCCATTGAAAAACAAAGGGGGTGAGGAATATTCTGGCACTTCCTATTGCTTCCACAAGATGTCCCCAGCCTTTAAAAAGTGTTTTGAGTGTTCTACAGTGAGATCTGACCGAATAAGAGCCATGGAACGTGATGGTCCATTAGACACCTGGCGAGCGATTTGATGGCGGGTACTCTCATTCCGAAACGTTTTAAAAGAAAACCCAATGGTCCGCCTTGAATTTTATTCATGTTCTGGTTAAAAAAGGCCCTAATGATTTATGCGATACAACGTTTGACATGTTTGAACGAACGGAAATATATTTTTTCCGTTCTTGAAGTGAAGTGAAGTCCGGCTGGCTTAGATCATGCGCTACAACACGGAGGTTTTTCGACATAAATGATGAGCTTTTTTGAACAAAACTACATTCGTTATGGACCTGGGACTCTTTGGAAGTGACATCTGATGAAGAGAATCAAAGGTAATGGATTATTTATATAGTATTTTCGATTTTAGATTCCTCCAACATGGCGGTTAGTCTGTATCGCGATGCGTATTTTTCTGGCGCAGTGCTCAGATTATTGCAAAGTGTGATTTCCCAGTAAGGTTAATTTTAAATCTGGCAAGTCCATTGCGTTCAAGAGATGTAAATCTATAATTCTTTGAATGACAATATAATATTTTAGCAATGTTTTCTAATATTAATTAATTATTTTGTTGTCATGACTTGACTGCCGGTATTGGAGGGAAACGATTTCCTGAACATCAACGCCATAGTAAAACACTGTTTTTAGATATAAATATGAACTTGATAGAACTAAAAATGCATGCATTGTCTAACATAATGTCCTAGGAGTGTCATCTGATGGAGATTGTAAAAGGTTAGTGCATAATTTTAGCTGATTGTATGGTTTTGGTGAAGCCTGTCTTTGAATCGACAATGCATTGCACACCGCTATTGTCAATGTACTCTCCTAACATAACCTAACTTTATGCTTTCCCCGTAAAACCTTTTTGAAATCGGTAAACGTGGTTAGATTAAGAAGATGTTTATCTTTCAAAGGCTGTAAGTTAGTTGTATGTTTGAGAAATTTGAACTTGTACATTTATTTGGTTTCAAATTTGCCGCTCTTGAAATGCACCTGCTGTTGATAGGGTGCGCCACGGGGGGCACGCTAACGTCCCAGGTAGCCTCAAGAAGTTAATCCCAGAAAAATGGCCTTAACTCAAAAAGCGGAGGCCTCAACTCCATCTTGTTCAGGGCCAACTGCCCATTATGCCAAACCAATGCTCACCAAGTCTTTTCCGTTTAGGAGAAAAGGCCATGTCGAGATTGGTGATGTTTTGTACATTTGCAATATGATTACATTCGCCCTCTGGTGGTATTTTCCGGGACAGTGGAAAAATGACCAAAATTTGAACATTTTAGAAAACGGAAACCGAATGTCCGAGAGACTTCGTTCAATGACTTCTCGGAAGATCTGGCCCCGGTTCACGGTCTGCCGCCGTCCGCAAATTTGACAAACATTCGCGGACGTCTAGTAAGGGACCGTACATTTGCAATATGGAGTTTCTTATCGATCATACAGCAAATGCCAAAAAGTGCCCTTCGTGTATGAAATGAACCCCCCACAACCCCCCCCCCCCCCCCTAAAATGGTTTCACCCAAATCTGGCAACCCTGTTTATCTTTCGTGCTACGGTTAGGCTAGGCAGTAGACTTGTATTTGGGGTGATGATCTTTGAGGTGATAACATTTTATTTGCTTTGTGATTTGTCAAAAACTGTAAACGACTTGTCAAGTCATGATCTCCAGTTCTTGTATATACTGTAACAAGTACATTGAAGATTTGTAATATGCTGAAAAATGGCCAAACTAAGTTAATATTTTTGGGGAAATGGGCACAGCCATCATTGACGTTTAAATCAAATCAAATGTTATTTGTCACATGTGCCGAATACAACAGGTGTAGACCTTACAGTGAAATGCTTACTTATGAGCCCTTAACCAAAAATGCAGTATTCTTATTATTTTTTTAAGTAAGAGTTAAGAATAACAAATAATTAAAGAGCAGCAGTAAATAAAAATAGCAGGGCTATATACAGGGGGTACCGGTACAGAGTCAATATCTCAATGTGTGGGGACACCGGTGTCGAGGTAATTGAGGTAATTATGTACATGTAGGTAGAATTATTAAAGTGGCTATGCATAGATAATGACAGAGAGTAGCAGCAGCATAGGGGTGGGGGGCAATGCAAATAGTTTGGGTAGCCATTTGATTAGATGTTCAGGAGTTATATCGCTTGGGGGTAGAAGCTGTTTAGAAGCCTCTTGGACCTAGACTTGGCACTCCGGGAACCGCTCGCCATGTGGTAGCAGAGAGAAGAGTCCATGACTAGGGTGGCTGGAGTCTTTGACAATTTTTAGGACCTTCCCCTGACACCGCCTGTTATAGAGGTCCTGGATGGCAGGAAGCTTGACCCAAGTGATGTACTGGGCCGTACGCACTACCCTTTGTAGTGCCTTGCAGTCGGAGGCCGAGCAGTTGCCATACCAGGCAGTGATGCAACCCGTCAGGATGCTGTCGATGGTACAGCTGTAAAACCTTTTGAGGATCTGAGGACCATGCCAAATCTTTTCAGTCTCCTGAGGGGGAATAGGTTTTGTCGTGCCCTCTTCACAACTGTCTTGGTGTGCTTGGCTGCTACTCTCTGTCATTTTACTTTGTTTATTTGTGTTTTATAGTGAATGGCATTCTGGGATTAGGGAGTTTTGCTTGTCAAACAAACAAACATGGCTGCCATCATAAAGAATTAAGCTGTTAGTTTAGCTGGCACGCATCTATTTTTTAAACAATATTACATTTCTCCCTTCTGCTCACCAGATACATGGTACACTGTAAAAAAAAGTCTAGCTGTTAGGTTGCTAACTTAAAACTTTGTTTTGTCAGCGCAACCTGTTATTTAGACTTGTTTATGGAATGAGTGTCATGCCCTAACCATAGAGAGCCCTCTATGGACAGGAAAATATGTCCCCATTACCAGTAGAACATAATCAAAACCTATTTCTTTCACTTACTTGCTGTGCTGTTTGGTTGCCCATTTGTTCAGTCGTTTCATTCTCAACCAGAATTTCATCATACCTGTCAAGCAGTGAAGTTTCAGCTCTGTCTGTCCATGGCCTCTCTTCCTCGGTGCGCACTGTCTGTGTCCTTTTCCATCTTGTTTCTTGTCTGCATCAAAGTAGCGGTCCTTGTACATAGCATCGAGCGTAGTGGTGACACAGTAAAGAGAGAAGGCCACCGAATCGCTTGTTCACAGCCTCGGCAGTTTTGTTGAACAGGCGTTTCAATGCCATGACAGAGGCTATCACGTCTGCTGCAGGTGCAGTTGATGAGTTTATTTCTCGAGACAGTTTTTCGAATGGAGCTAGCTAGTGTGTTCATGTTTCCAATCTTCAAACATGTTCTCAAATACAATTGAAATGGCAGCAGCGGTATGACAACCAGCACATTCATGAGCATGCAATACGACTTTCCTCAGTACGAAATCCTCGATGACCCACTGTGCTGTCAGACTCAGCATGCTCATGGGGCTGATATCCCTTGTCCAAATGTCAGTCGTGAAGCTAATAGCAGTGACGCTATTACTGTGTAACTCCGGTAGGGCAACATCTGAAAAATAGCGCACTTGGTAGTGTGTACCGGTGCTCGACCAGTCGACGAAAGCCAACATCACCCACGACAGAGAATGGTTGACGTCAAGGGCAATGAATTCCATTATCTTGGCGTTAATGGATTTCGCCTTTATGATGTCTCGCTGAACTTTTCTTACTCTTTCAAATGACTGCTCAACTTGTTGACTGCTCAATCCACACAGCAGACATTGTGGGCTAGTTTAGGAATGCTATGCTGCACGTGTAGCGTAAAATTGTACGTGGCGTCATTACGTCATATACCTACGTTATATAGGTATGCATGTCAGCTTTGACCTCAGTTTTGCACATCGGCGTTAAACCAGACATCGGGCCGATACCGATGTTGTCATTTTTAGCTAATATCGTCCGAATCCGATATGTTCACCGAAATATCGTGCATCCCTAGCTGCAGCATACCGTATGTTCTGTTGCTACTGTTCCAATCACATATTTACGATGGTACGCTGCAGGGAACACTCAACAATGATCACAAATATGTGATTGTATGTGTCAAAGGGTTAACAACTGCTCTCGAGTGGGTCAGGGGTCTAAGGCACTGCATCTCAGTGCTTTAGGCGTCACTACAGACACCCTGATTCGATTCCAGGCTGTATCACAACCGGCCGTGATTGGGAGTCCCATAGGGTGGCGCACAATTGGCCCAGCTTCGTCCGGGTTTGGCCGGTGTAGGCCGTCATTGTAAATGAGAATTTGTTCTTACCTGACTTGCCTAGTTAAGGTTAAATTAAAATGTTTTTTTTCCTGTCCAGAACGGCATGCATTCAGTTGTTGTCGTTTGAAAGGAAAATACCTTTCCCTTCTGCATGCAGTTGACTGAACTGTTGAATCAAATCACCATCAACAAGTTGGAGTGTGGGGTGATGTTTTCCGGGGAGACAAAAAGACAGGGATTGTATCTGGGACTCTTGGCGGATGTGCTGTGGGGGTGAGGCAATAAGGGGGTGTGTACAGAAGCATTGGCAGATCATGTTTGAGTCAGAGGACCACATCCTCCTAAGCTTCTCTGAGTCACAGCAGAGCTCATAGAGAAGAGCTTTAGACATGTCTTTCTACTGAGGGAGATCCTTTCCCACATCAAAAGCATCATTTCAGCTACATTGGGTAAAAATAGGCATGTAATTAACAATCATCAAAATTAATAGATGTTTATACTGGCAGTGCCCATGATCAATATTGTGTATGATGAATAACATGACTTACGGCAGACAAATCTATGGGATTATAAGAGACTCACACTTATATATAAGATGCTTTTTTCACCAGCGATTGAATCACTGTAGCAACACAGTCTCACACTTGTAGCTATGCAGGGAAGTGATGGATGGCTTAACAAGACATAAATTATATAACAGCGGGTAAACTCAATACACTCATTAGTTTCCAATGCTTTTATTTTCCCCAGGAGTAGCTAATTGATGCCTCCCTCTTCCGTCTCTTTGTTTTCGCCTGACAGAAACAGTGAGATAATTCATGTTTGACTGCCACACTGGCACGGAACACAGAACACCTCCGCAGCGGTTGCCCTAACTACACAGATCAAATGGAAACCTGGGTACAATTTGAATTATAATACTAGGACTTTATTTGATGGACATAGTAATATTTTCACAAGTCCATGCTTTTGATGTTTGTATAATGTATTCAAATATTTAACTGCCACCCCATTGTGAAACTGACTTGGTAAGATACTATTAAACAAAGCAATAAAACAAAAAAGCTCTAATTTCAAGTGGCGATTTATTTATGTATTTACTCATGCTAATTCCAGTATGTCAGTGATCCAGAAGGTTCACGTGCTGAAAGTGAGACAGAGAGCTCTACAGAGACAGAGAGATAAACACTGTCAGCTCACCTTCTGTAAGAGACTAGTTTTTCATGATTTCCCATGAAAAGGTGGAAATTCCAATGGATAAATTGTTTTAAATTACATGGATAATACAGTTAGCCATTGTAGTAAAACATATAGATCACATAATTGTGTGTTTGTCCCGTAGTGCTGAGCGTTCAACCAAAATTATTATTTTTGGTTTTTAAACAACTAAATTGACTGAGGTTGGTTCCGCATTTATTTTTTGGGTTTTTCTGTGAGCTCAATTCAGTTTCTGTAGAGATGAAGTTATAGTTTCTCAACAGGCCATTCTACATAGTTTAGCGTAGAAAACGTGGTAATTAACTACAATGACCATAATCCTTTGTGCACGCACCTAATTGTCAAGTCTGCGTGGAGCACTGAGCTGTAATAAGAAAGGTCACAAGCAGACATGAGACTGAGAGAAGACAGAACCCGCGATAGAGAGGGAATGGAAAGCAGTTGCTTCTACCTGAAAATACATTATCTAAGTGATTGATAGTTGGTATTCAGCAGTCATAAAAGTATGCCTTATTTACTTTGAAGAACTACTAAAATAGTGATTTTGTCAGACAGCATAGGCAGCAGCTCTATAGAGATGAGATGATGACTTGGAAATAAATAATAAAGTCATCAAATAAAACAAATATTTTATTAAGTTAAGTAATGTGAATAAATGATGGTTAATAAGTAATAAGCAGTAATGGGCAGTCACTACCATTCTTGTTTTTTAAAAACTTGTATTAATTGTTTTATTCTGTGTTGTTACAGCATTCAGCCCACATTATGCATAGTGCATTAAATGTCCCCAAAAATATTAAAACCGAAATCAAAAACCGTGATAATGTTTTTATAATTGAATAGAAACCGAACCGACCTCAAAAAGTTCTAATAGCTCAGCACTATTGTCCCGTGACTGAGTTAGCCCTTTTCTCTGGAGATGTCTGAGTTATGTTGTGGTTGCTACTGCTGATCCTGGTATAATAACTTCATCATGAATCTCATCCTAAATGTTGACACAAAGTTGTGTCATAACTTGCCTCCTTGTAAGTTTTGTAAGTACTGTATCTAAACACGATGGCCAAAAGTATGTGGCCTGGCTCACTGTCGACGCTCCAATTCATCCCAAAGGTGTTCGATGGGGTTGAGGTCAGGGCTCTGTGCAGGCCAGTCAAGCTCTTCCACGCCGATCTCAACAAACCATTTCTGTATGGACCTCGGTTTGTGCACGGGGGCATTGTCATGATGAAACAGGAAAGGGCCTTCCCCAAACTGTTGCCACAAAGGTGGCAGGTAACCTAGTGGTTAGAGTGTTGGGCCAGTAACCGAAAGGTTGCTGGATTGAATCCCTGAGCTGACAAGGTAAAAATCTGTTGTTCTGCCCCTGAACACGGCAGTTAACCTACTGTTCCCTGGTAGGCCGTCATTGTAAATAAGAATTTGTTCTTAACTGACTTGCCTGGTTAAATAAATACAAATACATAAAAAGTTGGACGCACAGAATCTTCTAGGATGTCATTGTATGCTGTAGTGTTAAGATTTCCCCTTCACTAAAACAGCCCCAGACCATTATTCCTCCTCCACCAAACTTTACAGGTGGCACTCGGCAGTCAGGCAGGTAGTGTTCTCCTGGCATTCGCCAAACCCAGGTTTGTCCATCGGACTGCCAGATGGTGAACTGTGATTCATCAAACCAGAGAACGCGTTTCCATGGCGAGCTTTACACCACTCTTGCCGACGCTTGGCATTGAGCATGGTGATCTTAGGCTTGTGTGCGGCTGCTCGGCCATGGAAACCCATTTCATGAAGCTCCTGACAAACAGTTATTGTGCTGGCGTTGCTTCCAGAGGCAGTTTGGAACTCGGTAGTGAGTGTTGCAACCGAGGACAGACAAGTTTTACGTGATACACACTTCAGCACTCGGCAGTCCCGTTCTCTGAGCTTGTGTGGCCTACCAATTTGTGACTGTGCCCTTTTTGCTCCTAGATGTGTCCACATTCTTTTGGCCATGTAGTGAATGTGTTAATAATATGGTCAATCATTGTAAGTATGAATAGCATTCCACATGTTTATAACACAATAACATCTCATTACACTGCTTTTCTTATAATGTACAAATCACAGTGAACTATGACAATGTTTCCATGATTCAAGTTGTGTTGTGTGTGAAACTTGCTGACGTCTAGTTAACACGATGTGAAAGCTATGTAATGTAATATCTCAGGAATGGTAAAATATGTTCAGCACAGAAGCAACATGCGACAACAGTCCCTCAAGCTGCAGATTTAATTAGACATGATAACTTGTTGTTTTATTCAGTAACTATAGCTTTAGGCTCTTCTCTCCACCATTATGCTTTCCTTTACCGTGGTGGGCCTCATTCCATTCTCCACAATGAAGTCATCATCTGCAATCCTCCACATGTGAATAGACAATACGACAGAGAGGAGCCTTTCATATGCTTCTGAGCATACATTGAAGTCAGAAGTTTACATACACTTAGGTTGGAGTCATTAAAACTCGTTTTTCAACCACTCCATAAATTTCTTGTTAACCTGTTTAGGATAGGGGGCAGTATTTTCACGGCCGGATAAAAAACGTACCCGATTTAATCTGGTTATTAGTCCTGCCCAGAAACTAGAATATGCATATAATTATTTTATTTGGATAGAAAACACCCTAAAGTTTCTAAAACTGTTTGAATGGTGTCTGTGAGTATAACAGAACTCATATGGCCGGCCAAAACCTGAGAAGATTCTAAACAGGAAGTGCCCTCTCTGACCATTTCTTGGCCTTCTATAGCCTCTTTATCGAAAACAGATGATCTCTGCTGTAATGTGACATTTTCTAAGACTCCCATAGGCTCTCAGAAAGCGCCAGAACGGGGAATGATGACTCTGCAGTCCCTGGCTGAAAAACAGTAGCGCATTTGGATAGTGGTCGATTTGAGAACAATGAAACTGGTGCGCGCGTGCACGTGAAGAGTCCATTTTACATTTTCAGTCTTTGAACGAAAACGACGTCTCCCGGTCGGAATATTATCGCTATTTTATGAGAAAAATCGCATACAAATTTATTTTAAACAGCGTTTGACACGCTTCGAAGTACGGTAATGGAATATTTCAATTTTTTTTGTCACGATACGCGCGTCATCCTTCGGATAGTGTCTTGAACGCAAGAACAAAACGCCGCTATTTGGATATAACTATGGATTATTTGGAACCAAAACAACATTGGGTGTAAAGTAGAAGTGCTGGGAGTGCATTCTGACGAAGAACAGCAAAGGTAATCCAATTTTTCTTATAGTAAATCTGAGTTTGGTGAGTGCCAAACTTGGTGGGTGTCAAAATAGCTAGCCATGGTGGCCGGGCTATCTACTCAGAATATTGCAAAATGTGCTTTCACCGAAAAGCTATTTTAAAATCGGACATAGCGATTGCATAAAGGATTTCTGTATCTATAATTCTTAAAATAATTGTTATGTTTTTTGTGAACGTTTATCGTGAGTAATTTAGTAAATTCACCGGAAGTTTCGGTGGGTATGCTAGTTCTGAACGTCACATGCTAATGTAAAAAGCTGTTTTTTGATATAAATATGAACTTGATTGAACAAAACATGCATGTATTGTATAACATAATGTCCTAGGAGTGTCATCTGATGAAGATCATCAAAGGTTAGTGCTGCATTTAGCTGTGGTTTTGGTTTTTGTGACATTATATGCTAGCTTGAAAAATGGGTGTGTGATTATTTCTGGCTGGGTACTCTCCTGACATAATCTACTGTTTTGCTTTCGTTGTAAAGCCTTTTTGAAATCGGACAATGTGGTTAGATAAAGGAGAGTCTTGTCTTTAAAATGGTGTGAAATAGTCATATGTTTGAAAAATTGAAGTTTTGGGATTTTTGAGGAGTTTGTAATTCGCGCCACGCTCTATCATTGGATATTGGCGAGGCGTTCCACTAGCGGAACATCTAGATGTAAGAGGTTGGACTGGGGAGTTTTTCAGGCTAAAAATAAATGGATGGAGCTAAGCACAGGCAAAATCCTAGAGGAAAACCTGTTTCAGTCTGCTTTCCACCAGACACTAGGATATGAGTTCACCTTTTTGGTAGGGCAATAACCTCAGGGGGTTGAATACTTATTTAATCAAGATATATGAAAATATATATATCCAAATATTATATTATTTCTTCCACATTGACATTACACTATTTTGTGTACATCATTGACACAAAATGACAAATCCATTTTAATCCAACTTTCTAACATAACAAAATGTGGAAAAAGTCAAGGGGTGTGAATACTTAAGGCGTATTGACAGTCATTGCCAATTTCCTGTTTTACTACGGACTGCCCTCAGCTTTACTGAGTGTGAGGACAGTCTCCTCCAAAACTTTCCATGTGATACGTACCATTTGACATTCATTTTTCAGGGAAGACATCTGACGCCCAGTCTACTACTAGTGATCAATATCTCATCTGGGGAAATAAATTGCAGCTGTTTGTCTTTCATCTTAGAGGAAATGTATAAGCACTGTGACAACACCATAGAAGCATTAATCAAATAATAAAATAATGATTTGGGGGAGAAGAAAAGAAGCGGAACCCACTCTGATATTCACTGTGACCTAGTGCTGTTGACATGATGCATCTTGTATCACATCTTGTTGCTGCTGTGCAGTTAGGGAAACTTGAGCAGAGATCAGCTCCTCTCTTTGTCAGAAAACAAGGCGATGAATTGGATATCTAAGAAAAGACAGAGTTCCCCTGTGTACATTGTGAATAATATGCTGTAACATGTATGGATGTCATTCGCTTGTACTTTTGACCTTCCTCTATCTGACAGTAAAGAACTATTTTTCCATTTATTCTCAGCCCTTGTCTTTGCAATTACCGTGTCCCAATCTCGCCTTGTCCCTGCAGTCACCCACAATACCCAGAAGGATCGGCAGTCTTTCTTCTGGTGTACAAATTACCGTCCCTATCTTCTTAAACAAAAAGTTTGGTGTAAGATATTAGAAAATGTCAAATTCAGGTTATATTTCACTTTAGTCAAAAGGGTACATGGTGCACTCCAGAAACACTATCTTTACAGCAGCTGCATAAAGCATGAACCCTGTGGTTCACCACTACTGGCTGGGCCTAAAAAGACAGTGCGTTGTTTACTGTCAGTGAGGCGTTTACAGAGGGTCTATATGACCAAATAATGAGCTGAGAATGATCTCTATATTACAGAAAATAAATTCATGAATTCTATATCTGTATAATATTTATAATCACTAACTGAATGTATTGACAAAAGCTTGTTTATCATGTAAAAACCATTGATATATCACTATTTGTAAGGAAAAAATTAAGAAGCAAGGGAATTCATGACATTGTCAATCATTCTTTAATTTAGCTTTTCAGTTCTATATCATGGTATTTTCTTAAAGAAGAATTTGTTAAGTACTCAGGTAATCTAGTCCTGCTCTCCCTGACTGATGTGAATGAACTGTGGGTTCTTATCATGGTCCTGCAGGACAGGCTAATCTACTCCCAGACATCCACCTGCATGCCTGGCATGCTTAGCTAGAGCTGATGATGAACATTTTCCAGCATGGTAAAGCACTGTCATTCATCCACTGACTCTCTCAATTAAAAGTTAGCTCACACCTCAGCTTCAGCATAACAGTTGTTAACTATGAATAAACAGTGAATTAATTATATACAGAAAAACACAACTTTAATATTTCAATAAAAGTGAAAATTAAGTTGAAAAAATGTACTTCTGTGTTTTTAGAGGTCTGGTATATCTGGTGAGGCTCCATGTTTTGAACCACAGTGTAGCCTGGTAAATCGCTCTCAACATACGCCAAAAGAACAATTAGCGTTCCAGTACCATATTCATTGGAATAAATATACCAGCAATAGGGAAATACCCAGTGCCAACCCATCATTCAGGGCAGGTGGATGATGTTTTGAGCCCTACATTTTTAGCCCAACATTTTTTGGGGGGGCTTGCCTGTTTTGCATGTTATTTTGGTATTAATACATGTCACATATCAGTTTGCAAACAATGTATAAAAAAATGTATCATTGAGTTAATAAAGCCGCATACAAACATGGTCTCTTTTTGTTTTCTTGAGTAAGGCAGCTCCAGAATGCAGGTGTTTCAGCCTAGCTCAGTGCTTTCTGTGGTGTGGGGCAAGTCAGCAGAAAATACGGAGTGTTGCGCCGAGATTGGCTCAGTGTTCTGTCACTCATGGGGACAGTACGTCACAGCCAAGTCTAAGGGTAGACTTCGAAAATTCTAGCCTCTTTGGTGCTGCCATAGATTTACATTAGAAGTGTCCATCCAAGAAGGCTCAAGGTCATTGGCCACAGATAAAAATGACAGTAGCTTTGATTTACAGTAGCTTTCTACTGGCAAATGATTTTTAATCCTCGTTATATGAAGATAAATTATAGATAAAACGTATTGGTGCTCATCAGCCATTGGACATAAACATTACACAAGGATGGAAATGGCAAATTCAACAAAAAGTGGTTTGGAAGAAATCAGTCACAGTGGCTTGTGGTCCCACATCTGGGATTAAGGGGCTCTTTTCCAAGTTTGAAATGATAAACATTCAACATTGGCCATGCTGACAATGAAGCATGATTTGTGCCGCGCTCAAAACAACTGTAAATAACCTGTTAGGGATAGGGGGCAGTATTTACACGGCCGGATAAAAAACGTACCCGATTTAATCTGGTTATTACTACTGCCCAGAAACTAGAATATGCATATAACTATTGGCTTTGGATAGAAAACACCCTAAAGTTTCTAAAACTGTTTGAAT
Source organism: Salmo trutta (assembly GCF_901001165.1). Classification (NCBI taxonomy): domain Eukaryota; kingdom Metazoa; phylum Chordata; class Actinopteri; order Salmoniformes; family Salmonidae; genus Salmo; species Salmo trutta. Next base: position 3,477,569 of record NC_042963.1, on the reverse strand, counting down.
GGTGTCTGTAAGTATAACAGAACTCATATGGCAGGCAAAAACCTGAGAAGATTCCTTACAGGAAGTGGCCTGTCTGACAATTTCTTGGGCTTCTTCACTCTCTTTATTGAAAACTGAGGATCTCTGCTGTAACGTGACACTTCCTACGGCTCCCATAGGCTCTCAGAAGGCGGGAAAAAGCTGAATGATGTCTTTGGAGCCCCTGGCTGAAAAACATTAGCGCCTTTGGTAAGTGGTCGATCAGAGGACAATGAGACTGAGGCGTGTGCACGAGGCAACCCCATGTTTTTATTTTCTCTGTCTTTGAACTAAAACAGGGTTTCCCGGTCGGAATATTATCGCTTTTTTACGAGAAAAATGGCATAAAAATTGATTTTAAACAGCGGTTGACACGCTTCGAAGTACGGTAATGGAATATTTAGAATTTTTTTGTCACGAAACACGTCGGGCGCATCACCCTTCTTTACCCTTCGGATAGTGTCTTGAACGCACGAACAAAACAGAGGATATTTGAACATAACTATGGATTATTTTGAACCAAACCAACATTTGTTATTGAAGTAGAAGTCCTGGGAGTGCATTCTGACGTAGAACAGCAAAGGTAATCCAATTTTTCTTATAGTAAATCTGACTTTGGTGAGGGCTAAACTTGGTGGGTGTCTAAATAGCTAGCCCGTGATGGCTGGGCTATCTACTCAGAATATTGCAAAATGTGCTTTCACCGAAAAGCTATTTTAAAATCGGACATAGCGATTGCATAAAGGAGTTCTGTATCTATAATTCTTAAAATAATTGCAAGCGTCCCACCTAGCCCATAGAGGTTAACTCAGAACTGCCAAAACTTGACTTCAGTGAGTTTAAGATAACTGGGAATTGCGGAAAAAAACAAGCTCCGACTGGGAAATACGTTTTTAAATGATCATCCAACACGGAATTGTGAGTCAGGAGCTCGGGCATCTTTCTAGAGCTACGACTTGAAGATAAATGACCTCATCGTGATTCAACCATGTTTTTTTCCCAGAGTTTCCAGTTGTCTTGAAAGCACCATAAATCTAGAGAATGCCAGACTTTGATGACAAAATTTGCCCATGAAGGACCGTCGTGCCACCTTCCTTTTCAAGGTGAGTCCAAAAATGTCTTGTATGCTCCTGCATAAATTATGTAATTTGCCAGGGAGATATGTATACTGTAGCTAAGAAAGTAATACTAAGTGTATGTTGTGTAGTAAGCTGTTAGTAGCCCAAGTGCCTCATCCTAATAATTTGGTCTATTTCCCCCTCTTCATTTCGCCTACTGTTCTGACTTGGTGGTGCACATATAGCCTAAAACCTGTTTTGAGAAATGTAATCATAAAATTTTGTGAGAGCTTTCATTGTCTGCTTATTTGCCCCATTTACTTATCCTATGGTTCTGACTTGGTGTACTGTAAGAACGGCACATGTTCTGAATTCTGTCGCTGTACATTTTAAAAGTGCTAAACAAATCGTTATATTGACTATATCCGTCCTAGCTTGTTCATTAATGTCTTAATTCAAATTATGGATAGCCTCTTATCTCATTGTCGTTCCATTGTGCCATAGTTTTTACATCTCAATTGTCATTAGAAACCACTTTTGTTTAAGCAAGTCAGCCATATCAGCTAAGTTTTTTTAAAGGCAGTAAATGAGGCTGAATGAACTTTTTCGCTGCCAGACAAGGCTCCGCTGATAGCCAGGTGTAGCAGTGGTAAGATGTTGGGACTGCTGTTGGGACAGCTTTATGTAGGCCCGAACCGTTTGTGGACACCGTTTGTCACTGTTATAGTGCAATTAATGAATTGTTTAGTGTTGTCTTGTGTAGTGGCTTTGCTGGCATGCATCCCACTTTTTTAACTTTTTGCCCCACCAAGATTTACATGCTAAAATTGCCACTGGAAATACCTATACAAAAAGCTTTGTTAAATAACACCAAACCAAAAGCACCACCAGTCTGCGTGCCAACACTTGACAACCAATTGAGTTTCATCCCTCCAAGTCTCTGTGATCAAACGGAAAAGTCTTGTGACGTCTCAGCATTCCACACCCAGTTCCTTTCGTAACCGTTTCCCGATAATTACATCAGTTTCTCCTTTTCCTCCACATTTCATCGTTGTGATTACAGATACTGACAAAGCAGAGTGTCGCAGATGACTTTGGTTAAAGTGTTGTGTTTCTAAAAATAGGTATTTTCCAAGACTCACACATCTATGCAATGTCTCGTTTCAAATTAAAAGCCTTGTTGATGAGGTCACTTCCCATGGTGAAATCCAAACCAGCTTGGAGGGGAACTGTGATTGCAGTCTTATGAAAGGAAAAGAGCTGTGTTTCAAAATAAACTTTCAGTCAGCCAGTGGAACCGACAAATGGTGATCAGACATCTGCTTACTACTAATTTACCTACTTACTGTTTATTCAGGCTAGACAAGTACAGTCCAAGAAAGTTGGAGTTGCATAGAAACAAAACAGGATGGACAACGGTATTGTCGGTAGTCAAGGGTCTGGGTCTGGAATGAATATACTTCCATTGTAATTTTGTAGTTTGGGTTTTAAACTTCACTAACTCACTGAGACCCAATATCCTGTTTTGGCTGCGACATAGTTTATTTAACCTTTAACCCCCCCATGTAATTTGTCAAGGAGAAAATTAACGATATCCCGGCGGCCAACTACCAAACCAGGACAGCATGGATGAAAAGTGATTGTGAGCTGAGCTACTGAGGGTCTACCCCAGATAAGTGTACTCCAAAGTCAAGGTGGACAGATGGTGCTGGGGGTGTATTAGCATCTTCATTTCTCAGGTGAAATCATGCAAACAAAACAACTGTCCTTTTTATAAATCCCACTTCCCTCAAAGGAATGCTGGATCTTCCCCAATTTCAAACACAATCCAAACATATTAGCAAATTCCTTTAGGTGAGTGCGATGTGGTGAGGTTCATTACATAGACAATACCCATTGTCATTTTTTATTCAGCGATACCTTCACATCTCACCATAGAACAAAGACTTCCTACTACCTGACCTCTCCTAACAGAGAGTTACTCTGTAACATCACAGATTGCACAATCAATTAGACAGGGTAGAAAATGTCTTAAGGGGACGTTCCAGGGTGAAGACGCTCAAACACGACAGAAGAATTAAGCTTGTTACAGACGGATTTCAACTTTATTAATTACCGCCATCCCTCCACCCTACTGAATGTGTTTTTCTCCCACAACACAGAGGCAGGATTTACATATTGCAGGTAAACTGGGGAATATAGAATGCAGATCCATTTAAACCTCTAGGGAGCTAATTAGTTACAATTAAGTTTCTGCTTCACTTGTTGTACAGGATTATTTAGTAAACACCTACAGAATGTATCAAACTTGGCCTTTTCCCTGAACTTACAAAACATACCAGCTTCTTCCCATTGAAAAGTTGCTTGGTGTTGATTTTACAATATGAATTCATATTTGAGGGTCCTGTACTGTAGTGCGTTATTGGCATCAAAGCAAATGAAATCCCACTAAAGAAAAAGCTGTGCATCCCCATTGTATTTAAATGCCAAAACACTGTGATAGATGACAAATGAACCCGCCAGTGTTGAGACATGCAGTGTCTGGTGTGGTTATTAAAGAGGGTAACACATATAGTACATTGTATCATCATGGGTTAATTGCATGTTGACTTCATTAACCTTGATCCTCAGTATTAAAATCATGCCACTTCTCTCCCTCATCACACCACACACTACAGTATGGTGGACCATTAGAAACCAACAAAGGAGAGACAATGTCACATAATACAAGACTAGTCTGGATGTGGCGTTTCAACTGCCTGTGCAGAGTAATCCAGACCCAATCACAGGTGTGTCCACTGGCTTCCCCCTGTCGTCACACTTCAGAATGAATGTGTGTGTTGTGTGTTACGCTGTCCTACAGAATGTGTCACTTCCTGCTACACTGCATCCAGAGTGACAAGCAGAAATCTTCAACTGTCCTGTCACTGAGGACTCCGGAGGACCACAACATACACAAACAAAAGAGAGGAAGCAAGATGGAGACAGCACTATGCACAAACATGAAATGTGCACTCTACCAAAGACAGGACAATGGACTACAAGAGAGGTTTTTAATATAAGTGAAAATATATTATGCATACTGTTTGGTGTATTCTTTTCTTGAGTCATACAAAGTTACTTTCAATGCTGCATTGACACATATAAGAAATTATGCAGCACTAACTCAACCAAGGTGAACAAGTTTTGAAATGAATTTGAACAAAGCTAAAGTAACACTGATCACATGAAGAGGAAGATTGCAACTGCAAGCCTATTGCAAAAGGTTGCATCATTCAAACTGAGATATGCTGTTTATACTAAGAGACTTTTCCCCCAGTGGAATCATAGATCTAGACAATGCTTCATCTGACACTAAGCACCTATTCAGTACCCCACCAGATCCAGTGTCCAGCTGGCTACAGCTGGAATGTACTACAGTACATAGCATGATCCTAGAAGTGGTATGATCTTTGAGACCATGTTTAAGAACACACACATACACACACGGATGAGCACAGACACATTTTGTAGAATACTTGATTTATGTTTTTGTGACTACAAAACGTCAATCAGTCCGTTTACGTACAGTATGTACAGTGAAATTGTTGGAGTAAAATACAGTTGTTTGGAAAATAGTTCTGTAATAAAACGTGTATTTTGAAGGAAAAAAGTAAAGTGTTTTTGGTAGGAATTTGGGTAGCACAGGTAAAATGAAGCAGAACATGTCTGTAAATAGTTCTGTTGGTTCCCCTCACCTCAGGACAGAACAAGATACATTCTGTTTTTCTAACTTTAGTTTGGGTGTGAAGAGGAAGAACTGAGGTGAGTTTCTAAAATGTTCTTTATTATGGTTTGCAAATACTGTTGTTGGTTATTAATTTTTGCCAACTTTAAAAAAAATAAGTCATAGAAGGGGATGTATAGAAATTGTAAAGCAATTATGGAAATATAAGAGGAAGAAATAATTATAGGAATGTGCTTTTGTTACTGTAACAGTCTATTAAAATGACTTAAATACTGCATTTACTTGCAATTGATTTACTTGATTAACTCAAATTAACTGTATAGGATGAGGATCATTTGGCATTCTTTGTCATTGTGATTTGGAGGTACCGTAGAGCTTACATATAAGCAATGCCAAGATTGCTATGAGTAAGACATCAAATCCTGCCACTGGAGAAAACCACACACAAAGTTAAATATCCTCCAGTACAACCACATTACCAGTCATACTAAGGACCTCCTGGTGTGCAGATATCTAAAATATGTTACAGGAAACAACTCTGCCTGATGCAAAAGACGCTCATTTCCTGCGAGGCAGTGCCAGGGCAGACTTAGTCCAACTGACAGACAGACAGACAGAAACAACAGTGAAAACTCTCCCAAAAATCAACAGAGTGAGAAAAATGAGTGTGAAACTTTCATTGTCCTACACCTTCCCTCCGCACAGATGCGCAGCTGAGCCAGTGCAGCTGGCTGGCTGACAAATGGGAAAAAATAGTCCAATTTGAGCTGGTCGTTAGCAGTCGGAGCGCCGCATTCCAGATAAATGAGCGGCTGCCTCAGGTATGGCAGCAGATCTTCCTGAAGCATTCCTGGGAGACCGGTCCGTACCATAGCAGCCCCTTCGCCATGCCTTCGATCCGACAGCCCTGGCCTGACACTACAGCAAAGGTGACCTTGCAGCTCCGCTGCTGCCGGCCGCCTTGCTTTTACACTTACGACCCCGCCCACAACCCCCCTTTTCCCCTTGGTCTCAATTTCTCTTTTTGTAATCCCCACTTAAAGAGACAGTGTGGTGGTTCTTATATCATTAACTTCCCCTTTATACTACTTTTTAGAGAGGGAGAGGGGAGGGGAGGGGAGGGGCAGAAAAGAGAGAGGGGGGTGGCTCACACAAAACTCCATCTGGTCTCATTCTTGGCTGAAGGGTGGAGAGCACACTACATTTAAAGTGTCTATGAAGGGTTGAGCTGAGTCAAACACTTACTCTGGCATTTTGACTCCTCTGACACTCCCCTTGTTAATGCTATAAAAAGTATGTGTGTGTGTGTGTTCGTGCATGCGTACGTGCGTGTGTGTGTCAATTAGCTGTAAGTAAGGCAGCTTTCTGTATACCCACTGTGTCCTTGTAGGACCACAGTATTGTTAATGCCACTCTGGTTCTGTAAGTTCTGCTAGAGGCCTCTGAAGCAGACCAAACAAACAAACACAGACATGCTTGATCCCACGTGTTTTCCTCTGTATTTTACCGTTGGTTGGAGAAGCCATGTTTTAAAGGCAACATTTAGAATACACAAGATATAGGAAATAGCTAGGAAAGCGACTTCGACAGGGTTCAGATGCCCTCGATGAACTTCCATAAGGGCTAATATGAACAAGCTGTAAAAAATGACTACAAACTGTACATGACTGTTTATGGCCTAACGAGCTGTTCATTTAATGAGGTTTAGGTTAATCTACTACCTGCTCATGGCTCCTGGTTAGAATAACTGCGCTCCATATCATTAGACACTAATAAAAGCTGGAGAATGACATGCTTTTCAATGCCTTTTTCAACACGTCAGAGTCACTGTCCAAGCAACTACATCCTTTCAACTTCATAAATCATGATGACGTGTGATTTATATATGCATAGCTGTCTACATATGCCTATTTCTAGTTTTGTTTGTTAAATGTAAAGCTCATTTGTAATTGTGTCTCCTTGCAGCAATACTAATACCCCCTGCATAAAAATGTAGAATTCCATTTCTACTTCTCTGAGAAATAAATGAATCGTGATGGAGTGAATTTGATCTATTATTACCTTAAGGTCAGAACCTATTAAATGTGTTTTCCCCAGTTACCATTGATTATCTGTTGCCCTGTACGTGATCTCATTTGGTGTGGTAAAACAAGCTGCAAAACATCCAAGGAATTAGTAATATTATATTTATATTCATAGATCTTTCCTTCTCTAAACTAATATTCTGCCTCGCTGCAGCAATCCTATGCTCCTATGTATGTATGCATGAATGTATGATACAGAGTGAATTTGTGCAGAATGTACTAAAGTACAGTATGTTCAATTAAACATGCGTTGCAGAGCAGTAAGTGTCCCCGCTGGTGGGGCCCCTTCATCTAAATCCAAATATATGACAGCTTTTAGAATGTTGAATATTCTCAAACCTTTTATCTAAACTAAAGAATCAAGAATACCAGAGACAGTGAGTCTTGCCAAAGCGAGGGACTAATGTAAAAGTCAAAACAGAGCTGATCTTGCTTACATTACTATCCAGAATGACCAGAACATTTTCCACTTTCCCTTTTCAATCAACCTCTTTATACATTTGTTCATAGTTGGGGGTATTTTTACACCTTCTGTTAGGCAAAGCAGTCTCTCCCTGCATGGTGCATAGAGGGCTGCTGCTCTGAGAGAGAGGGAGGTAGCGGTTGGGATCCACCTGTCACAGTGGGGAGAGAGGGATCCTCTGGAACCAGCTCAGTCACCTCAATGCTACAATAAGAGTGTAGACCTGTCAGGCATGGATAGCTAGGCCTCCCCGGCCATCCCAACCAGTCTGTTGGACAGGCCTGCACATAATAAATGAGGATGGTTCTTCATAGGGGAAATGAAGGCATCACACCACACGTTAAGAAATACAAGGTCTCTCTCTCTCTCTCTCTCTCTCTCTCTCTCTCTCTCTCTCTCTCTCTCTCTCTCTCTCTCTCTCTCTCTCTCTCTCTCTCTCTCTCTCTCTCTCTCTCTCTCTCTCTCTCTCTCTCTCTCTCTCTCTCTCTCTCTCTCTCTCTCTCTCTCTCTCTCTCTCTCAAAGTTGAGGAGCAGCAGTGCTAGCACAGGATGAAGACATCTGGATCATGACCTTTCCTCAGGCGCACTGAGACAAATTAAAAGCAGACATCTGAAGTAACAGAGGAGTCCTTCCAACACACTCTGAGCACCGCTCCAAAGTTCTCCACTTGTTTTAACTCACAGCACCGGGGACAGGCTTCTACAACCGAACCCTTGGCCTAATTATTGATTATATCAGTTAACTAAATCAACGCATACGTTCACTATTCAACCCTTTCCTTTATATCTATTCTACTAAATTATGCCTACAATTACACAGACTTTTGCCATAGACAGTCGATTCCTCAATAAGACCTCTGTCTTCCTTGATTTCATTAGTACAACATTAGAGAGGCATTGAACACATACTGAAAATAGTAGAGGTCCATAAAAACAAATCTACAGCCTGTCAGCACACTTACACAAAATCCACTTTGGATCGCATGACAAGTTTTATGTCCAAGACGTTTTAAGGAGCAACAGGCTATCTAAGCTGCTAGACTAATTGTTTCCATTTCAAAGCCAATTAGTTGTCCTGAGGAAACTCTGACAGTTAGACACCACAGGACCAAACATCCTCCATGAGACCTGGATCTGAGTCTTCGTCTGGAATATTATACTAGAACGTCTGTCTGTGTTCCACTGTCTGTTATTTAGACTCAGTTACCATCCTGGTCCATCTCTGTTATTTAGATTCAGTTACCATCCTGGTCCATCTCTGTTATTTAGATTCAGTTACCATCCTGGTCCATCTCTGTTATTTAGATTCAGTTACCATCCTGGTCCATCTCTGTTATTTAGATTCAGTTACCATCCTGGTCCATCTCTGTTATTTAGATTCAGTTACCATCCTGGTCCATCTCTGTTAATTAGATTCAGTTACCATCCTGGTCCATCTCTGTTAATTAGATTCAGTTACCATCCTGGTCCATCTCTGTTAATTAGATTCAGTTACCATCCTGGTCCATCTCTGCCATTACAACAGGAGCTTGATAGCAAGGATTTGCTTGACCAGATCGAGCTGTGATTTGAACTAACTAGACTGCGAAATAAGTCCTCTTTCACAGTGTGTAATTGCTGAGAAGGACAAAGAGGCTGAGAAATAACTGCTTAGATTAGAAACAAGTGTTCAGTTTGGCTTGACTCAAGTATAATTAACAGAGGAGGCTGAAGGACTTTCTATGTTTTTACTCTGTAATAGAGCATGCAGATTCAGATTTTATATGCAATTTCCAGTGGCATTAAACTGAAGTAATTGAGTTAAGTCCAAATGAGTTAGCTTCATGAAATGTCTTGGGAAACTTTTGGATGCTTGTTGTACAGTAATTGAAATATGGTCGACATGCTCTCTTTAGGGCCTGGAGAATATCTCTGGTAGTTTAGGCCTTACCTCATTTTGTCTGCTCACAAATAACACTGCATCTGTTAAGTGTGCTGTTGTATTTGTTCTATGTACACCAAAGGGACAATGATTTATAATCGGAATGTTGTAGCTACTTCACATTACACCGTTCACACTGTAGTCTATGTGGCCAAAAATATGTTTCTTACCTGGAGTCACAAGGGAGAGGCCACCAGCAGCAGGACAAAAGCAAAGGGAAAAGAGAAGGGGAAAAGTTATGATTAGACATTGGTTCAGAGTAAAAACATACATGGAGGTACAACTTCACAGTTTTAAAATGTCAATATTATTATGAAAATCATTCCTGACTAGCCACAGATGTTACTGAAGAGAGAGGAGATTCCAAGTGGTGTGGTCTGTACGCCTGAGTGGTCTATCTCACGTTCCTAATTGGAGACTAATGACAGGGGGGAGGAAGCAATGTGAGGACAGGCCGAGGTGTGATGCTTCACTATAATCTACAGAGGCGAGTTCAATCTCAAAATGCAACAATCTATAACACGTTTACACTTAAATGGTCGCTATCCCAACACATTGACTACTTTCCCTAAAACCTCTGCATTTAAATATAATGCAGAAGTCCACATTTTGTGGATTACTACTGCCATTGCAAAGCTAAAAGCAAACTGAATGAAAAACAGTGTGGGACATTAAAAACAGTGTTGGCAGTGCCGTCTTCCTTCCTCTCACAACCATGGCCCAAACACTGGCTGGGCAGGCAATGAACACTGCATGCCACCACATAAGACAAGGTAATACTACTGCTTGAAGTCCAGTGTATTCACTGAGGGTGTATTGTAAGTCAGTTATTGTAAGGTATGTTGAAACATAATAGTGAGGGGATCCACACACAGCCCAGCCCAGACAGTCTCCCTCCCTGTGTATGAGAGCCAGCCCTCAACAATGGATGAATACTGATGTGTCTGACTGATTGCCATGTCAGTGGGATCGAATTTGAAAGGTGGACAGTGATGAATGTCCTTCCTCCACTTACTGGTGTATGATGTATTATGAATCCCCATCTGATCAGAGAGGCTGATGAGGCGCTCTGCAGAGGGGGGCATCCATGTCCAACGCACCCTGACATTGGTTATATAAATGACTGCACCTCCACGCTTTCATTTTCCACCACACAGGTCTCAGGCGGGCTAATAGGGCCACCAGTAATAGGGGATGACTGATTTCAGCTTTGGCCGACCTGCATTCTGATGGGCTGTGAATATGACAAAGTCTCTTAACACAGCGTCTGAACCATGCTCCCTGTCAGACACCAGTCTAATTGTCAGAGACACACCGTCAGCACGCGGATAATGCTATCGGCTGCCCAACAGCCACTGTGATCATCTGTCTGTGTGCATCTCGGCTTTTCACAATGAAATAAGGTGTGTTCACTTCAGTTCTCTCGCAGACAGAAGCCAGAGAAAAGTACCCTTATCGTTAATACCTGTCAGAGACAAAAACCCAGGTTTGAAGACTATTGCTTTGATCTGAGGATACTGGATAGATGTGGTGTTTTGATGCTGACATCATGTTGCCAGCCATAAAGCTGAAGGACTGAAACCTTGCTATTAGCCTGTAGGACAGAGAGAGGCCTCCCTGCCTGGCTGGTGTTGGGCTGTGTTTTGTTCTCTCCCCCGGAAAACAGCATGGATAATTGTGGCTCTGCTGAGGGAGCAGTGTTTCCTAAGCTCCTTCTTTGTTTACAGATGTAGGATCTTAATTTGATCACTCTTTGCTTCTGAGAATTTTCCTGCAAAGTTTGAAATGCAAACTTGGCTTCTAAAGTTAGGAATTTCCACTTCCATTTCAGACTTGAATACCCTAAGAGAAAATGTATCAACCCCTTCAAGAATTAATTATAATCCACATAATAATTCACATTTCCTGTTGATGCAGGATTATTTTCCTGCTGTAGCAAACTGCCACAAATTAAGATCCTACATCTGTAAGAGTCCAACAGGAGAGCCCTCTCTAACACACCCAGGTCTCCTGAGCACCATCAGCCACACATTTTAATGTGCTGAAGCAATATTGGCTGAGCTACAGAAATAAAAAATCCATGCCCCCAGCTGGCTCCACGTGGGCCCTAACCAGTTTATGACCATCGTAATTGAGCCATTTTCACATCAGCACCTGTTTTTGTCAGATCAGGAACTGCTCTCCCAGTCTCAGCTGAGATTTGCTTCTCTCAGCTCACAGTAGCCGGTATCAACCCTGTATACTGGAAAGTCAGTGTTACCTATTCACAGAAACCCAGACACTAATATACAGTACAGTATACCCTGGGTAGCATTCAGAAGAACAGCAAAAAAAAAATCTCCTGAAAATGCAAAACAGGATGTATGATCATTTCTGTTGCAGATAGGACAAAACACAAGTACAAAATATGACAGTGATTAAGAACTGCTTTGTGATATACAGAGTCTACATCTACTTGTAATTCCACATACACTATTTTGAATGACTGACTTTTAACCAGGCATTAAGTCTGCATTAAGCATGGCACTCATTTGTAAAAATCTGCATGTAAATGATGCGGCAGGCGGCCGTGTTTACCAGGCAGGGAAGGAGAGGGGAGCCATCTTTAATTCATTCGGAAAACACACTGCAGGATAACTTTAATTGGAGAGTTTACATGGACCAAGCTAGCTTAATAAGTACTCAGTATGCAGAGGAGGCCTTTATTAAACTAGTGGATAATAGGTGAAAAAGGCTTTGGTGAAAAAGGATCTCTTCCAATGAGCCATTAATTAGTGGTGAAGGAGGTGAACGGCATGTTCAAAAGCTGATGATTCTTTATTAGTTATATGAGGAGGACTGCACACTGGTCAAAGGCTGTTTCCACAGCAGCCCAATTCTGATATTTTTGTCACTAATTGCTCTGAAAAAGATCTGATGTGAAAATATCTGATGTGTTTCGTCAAAAGACCAAATATACTGGTAAAAAAAGATCAGAATTGGGCTGCCTGTGTAAACGCAGCCTTAGAGACACAGAATGATCCATTCCAAACTGTCCGCCACAACGATGCCACCGCCTGCAGGGCATCATTGTCATCAGACCAGTCTAGCTCTACGTGACGAGCAGTACAGACGGATGTCCAGGCCATGCTATCAGAGTGTCACTTTCACCGCTCACAGGCCATCAGTCTTCTTTGTCACAGCACTGCACTGCACTGGGCTTCATAGCGTAGCTAGTTAACTATCCTCCTATTGTGCCATATCAGAGTGGTGTAATTAGTGTAGAGGACGTGAATAGATTTCAGGAGAAGACTGCATGTGATCTAATTAGCATTGTATCAAAGCAGTATATCAAAGTTGTATCAAATGTGCTTTTGTTTCATATTTCATTAATCTTTGGAGGGTTTGCTGTAAGAATTGTTCAAGTCATTAAACTTACTTGAAGACATTAAATGAACCAGAATGTTAAGCACTTGACTGACATAGCCTTACAAGATGCTGAATGTGCATGGTAGAGGTTTTTGGCAGTCTTTGGGGGGATTGTGAAATGTAGGACATCAAAGGGGAATTGTTGCTGTTAAAACGGGCCAACCACTGCTGTTGTTTATACTAAATGGCAACACTGTCCAACGCCTGACAAATAAACTGAGAAGTGGGGAAAATATGTTAGAAACGTCTATGAATTGGTCCATAATTAAACCACTCAGTCCTTGTTGAGTGTACTGTGTTGTAGTAACCATTTTGTAGTTGTGAAAATATGCCTCTTTTATTTAAGGACAGTCGATTCAGACAACCAATTTGGGGAAAAAACACAAACAAACTTCCATTACAAGTGGGTGCTTTCGTTCATGTCTGGAATAGAAGAATAGAATAGAAACAGTTTTCCTTGGAAGGCTTTGTTATCGGTTTTTCCATACAACCTGTAACAAACAGCGGATGTGTTCTTTAACATTACCAATATTCAGCAAAAATGACATTGCAAAAACTAGAGACAAATGATGTTTGAGGAAAAGCAGGCCTTGATGGCAAACTTCCGAGCACTAGTCTGTGACAGGTGTGGCATGACAAAAGACAAGAGCAGTGAAGTAGAAAAGAGAAAGAAGAGGAGCGTTCTATAGGGAAGGAGACAGGCTGCTCTGAGCTCAGTCTATTATTTCATGCTCATGCAAACATGAATACACACGCAAACATGAATACACACACACACGCACACGCACGCACACCACCAGCTCCACAGTTAGACCCTCATCTTTATCCTTATTTATATATTTTCTTCCTGTCATAAAACACTGATAACTGTGAACAAGAGCAAAAGGAAGAAAGTAAGAAAACAACAGAGATATAGTCATTTACAGGCAGTCTATTTTCAGTCAGGGACAGCTCCTTTCCCAGTTACTGAATTAATCAAATCCAAAGGACATCATCTTCAAACTCGACATCCCCCTAAAGGCGAGCATCTCATTCTGTATGCAGCCAAGGAAACTTCACAACATCCTAAAAATACTGGCACTCCTGGAAGAGAGGTGCTCTACCAGTTGGAAGGGAAGCATGAGTAACTAGCAAGCTCATGGAAATAGACATTGTGATTAGATGCAAAAGCTCCGCTTTCATAAACAGCATTAGTTCTTGTTAGACATCGCACCCCTCCTACAGATGCAAGGCCTCTCTGTTTTGCCGAGCAGGAAAAGAAGGCATTGTGTGTGTTTTTTCCCAGGATCTCTCTCTCTCTCTCTCCTCCTATGTTAATCACAACTGGGCACATGATGTTCCTGTAAAACAGGTGTTTGTACTGGGTTTACAGTCCATGTTTGCCGACTTGTTGCTGTCTTTGGTAACAAGGTGTGAATGCAGCTCTCTGACCAGAGACAAGGATTAATTCTGTTACCAAAATCACATCAGCTGGGAGCTAATCAGGTTTTCTCATGTCTATATAGGTCTCCTGTGGTCACATAGTAGGTGTCCAATAAAAAGGGAATTGTTTATTGAAAATGTGTGTTTTGGGAATCAGTTGATTAGCATTTGATATCATGAATGTTGGCTCAATATGTTCGCTCATTAAAATCTGATTTTAAACATAACCCTAACCTTAACCGCACTGCTAACCCTAATGCCCAACTCTAAACATAAATTAAGACCATACAGTTATTTTTTTTAATGACGTTTCACAATATAGCCAATTTAAATTTAGCAGCTTGGAAAATCGCCAAGTACTGCCTTCAGGACATGACTCATGACAATAAAGGTCAACCTGGGTGTCTACAGGGACTTTACTACTTACCTGGCAGTTCTCCAGAACTTACTCCTGGACTGAAAAACACTTCCCAGCTACGAGGAGAGTGTTGTTCCTTTGTTTTCTGTCCAGCCGATGGCGAGTTGGGCTGGAGTTGCCATGGATACAAACAATACGACACAACCTGTATTTCAATTTCAAAAGGTAATGGGAGCAGACATTTAGCATCCTATCACTCACTGTCTGTCAGCGGCAGTTATCAACGTATCTCTCTTACTGTCAGGTAGTCACACCCTGGACTCCCTGCTTATTACTCTGCCGCTACAAATCAACAAAACAACCAATTAGATTTCGCTGCATTTTTATAAGCCCAAGGAAGTTTTCAGCATGTGCTGTGTCATGACTACAATATGCCTAACAGACGACCAGAACATCACACAAGGTTGGACTACACAATGTAGATCATATCTATTGGGTATCGATTTTAGATCAAAATATGTTTCATCAACATTGTGTAGCGGAGTTAAGAACGTACCGTAATCTCACTCCACCGCTATCCAATTGGATCCTTTTGTATAGCTCAATTGGTTGGTATGTTGTCAAGGAGAGCTAACAAGGCAGAGGTCCTGGGTTCGAGACTCATTTCAATCTACGGCAAGAGGCACCAGGAGGAAATAGGTACTTTCTAAGCAAGCAGCGGGACATCTGTTAATTGCAGTAGGAACAAACAGTTTGACCAGCTAAACCTCTAGGACTGGGACATAATACTGACTAGATGCTTTGTTGTCAGTTATCTTGAGAGAGCCAAGTGAAAAACAAATCAAATAGCTGTTGAAGGTGCGTGTCTCGTTTACTAAATTGTACTGCCAAAATTTTTTGTCAGTTCTGTTAACAAAACAAGTGCCCTGCATAGCAACAATATAAACATTTACATTTTAGCAGACACTCTTATCCAGAGTGACTTACAGGAGCAATTAGGGTTAAATTCCTTGTTGAAGGACACTTTGAAAGTCAGCTCAGGGATTGGAACCAGCAACCTTTCGGTTACTGGCCCAATGCTCTTAACCACAAGGCTACCTGCCACCTGTGGGCTTGACAATCCTAGGTTTGACAATTCTTAAAATACTCCACTGTATCACCAGACTGGTTCCATTTCCAGTGTAGTCAGATCATAAAGTAAATAAATGCTTGCCTTCCACTGGATAGCATACTGCAATTCTCAGACCCGTATGCATGGAGTCATTTTGTGTGCACAGCTTTAGTAAAATGAAGTGTACGGTATATAAAGTAATAACATGCAAGATCTACTCTCTGCACCATGAATGAGTCTGTCCTGCCGTGGGGAGCCGGTGACATGATTGTGATTGGACGAGACACTCAGAATGCAGATCAAAGCAATCTCTAGTGTTTTGGCCCCCAGCGCAGTGTAGAGCAGGCGTGCGCACACACACAAACACACACGCACCCTCTCCCTCTCCCATACACACTGCAGAGCATGGGCCTGGCTCTAACAGTGAGGGGCGGAGCAGGAAGTAGCAGCTGAATGGGAGCATGAGGTCCTTGTAGTGCCTTCTATCTGACCTTGCCTGAGACATCAGTAGAGCAGAGCAGTGCCGTGGTTGGGGTTGTAGCTATGGCTGTGTTTGTGCAGTGTCTGTGCAGGGCCAAACAGCTCCCTCTTGCTCTCCCTCCTCCTGACAGGCCCATATAATTAGAGGGCTGAAAGCTGAACGGGACATGGTTACAAGAATTTGGTACTTATTTCATACTTTCCAATGGTAACAGACAAATTGACATTTGCATTCCCGCCAACCCGTCAATGGCAGCCTCCGTTTAATTGCTTTCATATGGCTAATCCAAATTAAGCATGCCCACAAAATACGATATTCCATTTCATTTGAATGGCCGGTGATTCCACCAAATCTTTCCTTTTCTTCTGAGTGTGCTTGAAATACCAAGACATCTGAATGGCTTAGAAAAATACCCCAATTTTTTGGTGAAGCTGTTTGCACAAGACAATATCATATTGGCCGATGCGCGAGTGATGATTTTGAATGTGGTATTGAAGTGGTTTAGTGGCTTAGAGAAAAGTACACTTGAGTAGGAAAAACATGGTTAATTAAACCAGATGCTCTATTGTGTAACTAATGGCAGCATTCTTACTCAAAGCCAACAGAGCAGAAATGACTGTGTAACATCAGAAGAATGATAGAATTATCTTCATGCCATAATTCATACAGCTCTCTTTATGTCTGAAGCTTTATCATCTCAGCAGTAGTTGGTTACATTTCCATCATCATAATCATGTGATGGAGGAATTAGAGCTGTCTTCATTGAAATATCTGCTCTAGTCCTTTTCTCTGTACTCTACAGCTGAAATGCATTTAGGATGTCTCATGTACACTGTGTACAAAACATTAGGAACAGCTTCCTAATATTGAGTTCCACACCCTTTTGCCCTTAGATCAATTAGTTGGGGTATGGACTCTACAAGGTGTCGAAAGTGTTCCACAGGGTGCTGGCCCATGTTGACTCCAATGCTTCCAACAGTTGTGTCAAGTTGGCTGGATGTCCTTTGGGTGGTGGACCATTCTTGATACACACGGGAAACTGTTGAGCGTGAAAAACCCAGCAGTGCTGCAGTGCTTGACACAAACCTGTGTGCCTGGTACTTACTACCGTAGGTAGTTTATTTTAGTTAAATACTTTCTTAACACTTGTTTTTCTTAAAACTGCATTTTTTGTTAAGGGCTATATTCAGCACATGTGACAAGTCACATTTGATTTGATTTGATACACCGTTCAAAGGCATTTAAATATTTTATCTTACACATTCACCCTCTGAATGGCACACGTATACAATCCATGTGTCAATTGTCTCAAGGCTTAAAAATCCTTCTTTAACCTGTCTCTTCCCCTTCATCTACACTGATTGAAGTGGAGTTAACAAGTGACATCAATAAGGGATCATAGCTTTCACCTGGTCACTCCATGTCATGGAAAGAGCAGGTGTCCATACTGTTTTGTACACTAAGTGTATAACACCATGTTTGAACTTTCAAAAACAATTGCTATGTATTTGTTTTACCCTGCAATATTCACTCATGTCATGTAAAGCAAATGTACATTGCTTACAGTCATTTTTTGCATTATTATAATTTGTATTTTTACATATGATCATCATCAAATTTAAAGCTAGAGTCCTTAATTGAAACAATAACAAAGTGGTTACCTTTCCTCTGTTTTTTGGTAAATGTTTTTGGTAAAAAGCTGATGGGCCTGGAGAATTGTAACCACTTTCAAATTCATAGACAAAGCTATGGATGCAGGGACTGACCATCCATGATAACACAATTATAGTTTTAACCATGGTTTGGGGCTACAGTATATTGTTTTTGTTAATATTTACATTGTTTACAAACACTGGAGTAAAACAAGCGTATATGTGGGATTCTGATGGGGTACAACAGTTGAACTAAGCTCATGAGGCATTTCAGATTTATATTCTTCATAGAATCAATGGGAATATATCATTAATGTATAAGTCCAAAAATGGATATAGCAATTAAGAATTCTAGCTTTAACAGTCAATATGTTTTATGTAACTGACCAATAAAAGCTGGAACTGTGTGTTGTGGAATAACAGGAGAGAGCGTTTTCAGACCCTGGACTGTAATGTACAGTAGCTTTTGTCAGCACTGACGGCAGCCCTACAGGCGATAACGGGGACCTTTCTTCTCCTCGTAGAGGGCTGGCGCTGTCACCGAGGGAGTGCTACTACTCCTCAAAAAGAGACAGGGCCTTCAAGTCTGAAACTACCTCCTTTCTCCCACTCTTCATTCTCTCTCTCTGAGTCTTATATGTGATTCCCACAGGCTGCTGTAGATTTATGTGCTAAAATGTGTCGGTGGTGTTCACGCAAACCTCATTTCACTGCACCAAAGTCTATGCTGCCTTTTCAACCTATGCCGCCTCCTGATGGAATTTCCTGGTGTTGGAACTCTGTGCATACTCAATGACAACACTCAATGGGATGGTATCCTTCATATTAGCCTGTGTCCTTATGACAGATAATCATACATTTTATATTGACTCTACCACTCTAAGTGTGAAAGAGATGACAGAGAGAGCAGGGTGTTCAGCAGAGGCGCATCAGTGGCCCTTGGGTCTGGGAATATGTGTGGCTCAGACCACACCATAACACCTCCAGCGTAGTCAGACAGCTCAAGAAAAATATCCATAATTGCAAGAGAGTGCGAGAGAAGAGGGCGGGGGCTTATGAATCTCGATCTTCATTGTGAGGTGGTTGGATCTCCTCCCCACATGACCTGGAAGAGGAAGGATCTGTTTGGGTGGAGGAAGGGGCCGTGCGCCAGGCTGAGGTCTGCCTTGCTCTGAGAGGGTGACTCAGTTTGTCAGCTTGGGTTCAAGTCAAGACATGCTCTCCAGCAGCTGGCTCTACAGGAGCTGATGCACAACAGCAGGGAAAAGAGAAAGAAGGGCCAAGCTCCTGTCCAATGAGGAGGCACCTCAGGCAAATACACGGCTGAAGTTCAGTTCACCATGGACCAGACTTAATAGAACATCTCACGGGGCCAAAGAGCAGGTGCTGCCACTGTAGATGAAAATGTGAGAAAGTAAGGTTCTTAAACTTACCCAATTCTAATCCTTTGAGAAAGCATAAAAGGCATACGGGAAAGAACCAGGAAGGAGAACCAGGAAATTGCCTTCACAGGTATAAAATCTCATGTACAGTATGCTGCCATTTAATGGACAGTTAACACTGACATCTTTAACTACCCAACATTAACTCACCATATTTCATAGATGATACTGGTCTCAGCCAGAAAGGCTTATCTAGTGAGTTGGTGCATTTTAGTAGCAGCAGCTGAAACCCATCTGCTCCAGCCAGCAGAAGAACTGGCTGCCTTAGAAAGTAGGCAAACTGTCATTGAGGATTAATGCTCTACCTTAAACCTGAGTTAATAATAAATGGTCTGTTTACTTGTTCAAGGGGGAGGCCATATATAACAGCCCTCAAAACCCCTCCTCTAAGTGCCCAAAATATAAATTCTGGTTAAGTGGGGACCTGCCTGCTTTGTGGCCTCCTGTTCCCCAATCATTACTAACAAAACAATAGTTTTTATCCCATTTACAAATAGGAAAAGGTCAGATTACATGCAAATATGCAGGGCTATAGACAGGATGCTCCAACATGCTGGACAGTGTCCCGTCAGTGAACCTCAGCCAGGTTCAGAAGAGGGTAAAGGCATCAAGATGAAAAAAATCATACTCTTGTTTGTAGATGTCCAGGTATCCATCCATTCTGACATGAAAATGAATATCAGAAACCTGTGTGTAACATACTCTACCATACTATATTAGATCCAGAGCCCTGTTGACCACTGGCACTCCAGAGCATGCAGCTTTCTAGAAAATCCCACCAAAGGTTTGCACAGAAACCCGAGGGCGGCTTCAAAACTGCCGACATGAATCGCCCTCTCAGCTGCTGATACATGCAAGAAAATATGTGAAAGAAACCCCTAGGAAGGAGTCAAAGAAATGTCTTACTCTCCCCCCTCTCTCTCTGTGGTGCTCCTGGACCTAGAGGGATGCATTAGCCCACAGTGGGGATTTAACTAATGAGCCTCTCTCCACTGGGGGCATCTCAAGACAGGCTCTCTCCTACAATTGGTTCCAAAGGGTTTAAAAGAGCTGGTCGCGAGATTATAAGGTAATACAATGGATGGAAGAGATGTGGTGGAGGTATAATGCTTCACAATATTTGCTAGTTATGATTGCTGGCCATAACTACACTATTGACTCTACATTTTGTCAACAGCATTGATAATAGTGTGATTGATGTAGAGGCAATAGGATATGGATAAAATAAAGATTTTAGTACAGAGAAAACTATCCATATAAACGTACAGTACATAAAAACATTTTGTGATCAAATTATTTGTATTTATTAATAATAATTGTCAGCAAACATGAATACATGAATACACACAAAATGAAGTTACAAAAAACGGGCTCCTACAAGATACTGTAGCTTCCATGCGCAAGTCCAAACATGCAAACAAAACCTGCTGTAATCCTTCCAATGTGTAGGCATAGGATTCTCCTGGCTGTTCTTGTAACATGTACAGCTGACAAAGAGCTTATCACCTAGGATTACTGCCTGGCTTTAAAGATGTTTTTGGCACAGCACCAAAGAGCAGGGTGTGGAACCTTACAAATCTCTTTCTCTCCCTAAACCTCGCTTGTCGTTGCACCGTGACATGACTGAGTGGTTACCATCAGCACAGGTTGGATTACTGTAACACTGACTGGCTAGAGTTCATGTTTATGTCCGCAATCCATACCACCCATCCCGGCCTTATGTTGAAAGAACATGCATCATCCGCCTTACATCCCAAACACATTTACTATGTAATCAAGAGTGGAAATCCGCCAGAATGTGTTTAATCAAAACTGGGATAAAAAAATGTAAAAATCATCTGAGGCAGTGAGTTTGTCACCATTGAACAATTACTGTACAAGTCTGCCAAGTCTCGAAAGTAACATGGGTGTGTACCCCGACAAAAAGACGTCCAATTCAATAGCAACTGACTGTGTTTTCCTGGCAACCATTCATAAATAAACCACTTAAACATTGAGTCACTCACACTGTGCGTAGACAGGAGATGTGGAGCTACTCCATTATAAAGGTGCCTTAATGTACCATCCAGGCAAGCAGAGCAAGGAGTTCATGGACTCAACAGAGTGAGTCCATCGTCAGTCAGAAAATGTTAACAACCATTTCTCCAACAAAGTCTTATGCCTGGAAGAACTGAAGAAAAGACTTTCTCGAAATTATTATAATTTCTCCTCGCCAGTTTTCTCAGAATTCCTTGTTCCTGGAAATGCGACCATGGGTCGACCATTAGCATATACTGAGCGGTGAGCGTAAATATCACCCTGAGTTGCTAATTCTCAAAGGTCTATCTGCTGGCATAAATCATTAAGACAGATGCTCCTCTGAGATGTTCACAAGGTGCTAATATACATCTTGCGCCAAAATGCATTTGATTTCACTTGCTCTCTGCTCCATCTTTATCAACATGCATAACAAGCTGGGTTATGCTAAAATGTAACCCCTTGTTATGATGAATTGCATTGTTCTTGTACGGCTCAGACACCGTATCTAAGATGTGGTGTAGTCGGTAAACACTGATATCTGATGACAAAATAGCTCATCGTTTATTTAATTATGCACCTTTAATCTTGAGATTGATAAACAAACCAAGTTAATTCTGTATAGTGTGTGTGGTTAGGTGAGCTTTGCATCTGAGACAGACTGAGTGATGTATGGAGGATCCATTTTGAGGGAGCCATTGTTCTCCCACTAATCCAGGCTCAGCTCTGTAACCAACGAGCACACACTAGGTTTCAATGCACCAAGAAAACCTATTCTCTCCAGCTCATTCCTTTGTTTACTTTTTTCAACCAAATATCATCAACGGGCAGAGAAAGTAGGTCTACGATTGAAATATGAGCCTTGTCTGAAGAAATACATTGTGACTAGCCAATTAAGTTTGGGCTTTTTTCTTCTCGTTTTTGGCAGGCTCTTGTCTACTGCCAGGAGGCATGCGGTGGCAGCGCTGTGACTCTAGTGTCAGAGAGCACATAAAAGACAAGGGGCTTGCTTTACCTTTGAACGTGGAATGGGATTGGAGGGAGCGCCAGCTCTCTGCAGGCAAGGCTCAGGCTGATCAGAGGCTGCCCAGCGCTGCTACTGCAGCAGACACAGGCACAAACACTCATACTACAGCCCCTTTCAAAGGCCCTGTCTACCCACCACTGTTAGCCTGCACACTGAGAGCACACGCTCCATGACAGAGGGAAACTGAGACTGTATGCTGAAGAACAGCCCCCTGCAGAGATAGGACAACTCTCACAATGGAATAAAGCTCCTGATTCCACAAACAGTCTCCATAGCATCCTAAATACTGTGTGTCCCTCAATGGCATGCCGGTGTGTGGAAATATGTCCAGTAGACCATCAATCAGACAAAGGTTCTGCAAGAGTGGAGTCAGTCAGATTATAGAGGAAACATGTGCACGACATGTTATGAGCGCATTTACAGCAGACGCCTCATGCACACCTGTGTGGCTGCGTTGTGCACGGGGAATCAGAGAGCAGAGTTAAAATCCAGCTAGCTCTGACCTGTGCCCAAAGTTTCATTCAATTAAAACTAGCGTTGTGTTTTTTCTCCTTCTTCCACACAAAATATTAATTACATTATTTATAGTTCACAGTCTCCCAGTTAATTGTTCAGCAGTGGAGGATTTGACAGTCAGGGGCCCAGCTGAAGCCTGGGAGATGAACACAGGATGGGTGTGTGACGGGGGGTTGGGGTAGGGGGTCTAATACATTTCTACTGTCATTGGACTGTAAAGCCCAGATGGGACCCCCATGCGTTGCCTGTTATGCGTTGCACTGAGGCGTACCACCTTCCCCTCTGTCCACCTCCTACTGTATCATCCTCCCCCAGCAAGCTTCCACGTTGCTTTGTTTTTCTTACAGCATATGAGCACCTTCTATAATTTCTTCTCTTTGTGGCAAACAGGATGCTTTCTCCAAGGAAATTAATATTTCAATGATTAGTTTGGTTTGATAGTGTTTCCATATTCATTAATAATTATAAAGTGATTTCACCATGTTTTATAGCCAGTGGCCAAGAAGAAAATCCAAATATTCCTAAATAAGCATATTTTTTTATTATCTAGAAAATGATCTGACAAAATGTATGTGGGTAAGACAGTTTGTTACCACGGACGATTATCAGGTTAACCAAAGAGAGAAAAAACACGAGCTGGCAATTTTGTTGCTTCGTAATCTCTCAGCCCCATACAGTATATCTGTGTAACAAATGCAGTGTGGACTCCCTAGCTTACAATAAAAGGGCCATGTTCTGGCTGCATCCCTCCAATTAAACTGATAATTATGCAAATGTGGCCTTTACTGAGTCAGCGAGTGGGCAGCAGCAGCAAGGGGGTCCTAATGGGCAGCTAGGTCTACTGCCGCACACACACTGTCTACTACCACACACCATAAACTAACCATCCCAGACACACACACTGTCTACTACCACACACCATAAACTAACCATCCCAGACACGCAAATTGTCTACTACCACACACCATAAACTAACCATCCCAGACACGCAAACTGTCTACTACCACACACCATAAACTAACCATCCCAGACACACAAACTGTCTACTACCACACACCATAAACTAACTAACCATCCCAGACACACAAACTGTCTACTACAACACACCATAAACTAACCATCCCAGACATGCAAACTGTCTACTACCACACACCATAAACTAACCACCCCAGACACACACACTGTCTACTACCACACACCATAAACTAACCATCCCAGACACGCAAACTGTCTACTACCACACACCATAAACTAACTAACCATCCCAGACACGCAAACTGTCTACTACCACACACCATAAACTAACCATCCCAGACACGCAAACTGTCTACCACACACCATAAACTAACTAACCATCCCAGACACACAAACGGTCTACCACACACCATAAACTAACCATCCCAGACACACACACTGTCTACTACCACACACCATAAACTAACCATCCCAGACACGCAAACTGTCTACTACCACACACCATAAACTAACCATCCCAGACACGCAAACTGTCTACTACAACACACCATAAACTAACCATCCCAGACACGCAAACTGTCTACTACCACACACCATAAACGAATTAACCATCCCAGACACGCAAACTGTCTACTACAATACACCATAAACTAACCATCCCAGACACACACACTGTCTACTACCACACACCATAAACTAACCATCCCAGACACACACATGCACGAGTGCGTGTGAACGCACACACACACCCTGCACCTTTAATTTTTGGAAACAAGAAACATTCAAGCATAATATCAATCACCACGAGGAGGAAATGAGAGGCCCCTGTCGACTATGCTCATGATTACATTTAAATGTCACTAAACAGGTCTAACTCTACCCTATGCATAGTATCAATCCTTTGGTGATATGGCTGGTTTGCAAATTACTTTCAGAGATTCCAGTAACTCAACACACAAAAAAATATCTGTGTGTATGAGCAATGTATGATTTTGTTGAAGTTATTTAGCTGTCTTGTTCATAACACAATTTAATGTGTGGCAGAAGGTTTAAAATTATACTTAGAGGTATATCACCTGACAAGATTATTACAATTGATCATGGATAAAGGCATTCTCATTAGTATTGACTGCTATAGTTCCTAAGAAGGCCTGCCAGAGTGAGGAATCAGAGAAGGATTCCAAGCTCTTTAATATGCAAGCCACTACAAAATGCTAATGCCAGA
This sequence comes from Salmo trutta, assembly GCF_901001165.1. NCBI lineage: Eukaryota > Metazoa > Chordata > Actinopteri > Salmoniformes > Salmonidae > Salmo > Salmo trutta. The sequence goes on along the minus strand of NC_042963.1, from coordinate 3,452,665 downwards.
GACAAAGCAGCTCGCTGACAGGATTTCGATATGGGGTTGTTAAGAGTCAGAGAGGGAGAGCCGGATGCTTCAGTGCTCTAATCCCACCTGCCTATCTCATGCACTGGGGGAGAGCAGAGATAGGCTGGCCCTCAGGAAGTTGAATATCTGCATCTGCTTGACCACATCTCGGCCCCCTACATGAGCAGTGGAGCCTCCGTGGCAGCCATGCTGGCAGCAGTGTGCCAGGGCTGGGGCCAGGGGAGAGCAGGATTAAACCAGGCTCTCCAGGCAGGCTTCACTGAAACATTCAAAAGGCATGGACCCTGGCCACATTAGTAGCCATCTGTAAAAGTTTGTGAGGGTTTTAGGTGATAAGCCAAATTTCTTCAGCCTCCTGAGGTTGAAGAGGTGCTGTTGCGCCTTCTTCTCCACACTGTCTGTGTGGGTGGACCATTTCAGTTTGTCCGTGATGTGTACGCCGAGGAACTTAAAACTTTCCACCTTCTCCACTGCTGTCCCGTCGATGTAGATAGGGGGGGTGCTCCCTCTGCTGTTTCCTGAAGTCCACAATCATCTCCTTTGTTTTGTTGACGTTGAGTGAGAGGTTATTTTCCTGACACCACACTCCGAGAACCCTCACCTCCTCCCTGTAGGCTGTCTTGTTGCTGTTGGTAATCAAGCCTACTACTGTTGTGTCCTCCGCAAACTTGATGATTGAGTTGGAGGCGTGCATGGCCACGCAATCATGGGTGAACAGGGAGTACAGGAGGGGGCTGAGCACGCACCCTTGTGGGGCCCCAGTTTTGAGGATCAGCGAAGTGGGGATGTTGTTTACTACGAAGTGGAGATGTTGCTTCCTATGTGTGCCATTCAGAGGGTGAATGGCAAGACAAAAATTGAAAGTATCTTTGAACAGGTATGGTAGTGAGTTCTTTTTGCATGCGGTACCAGAATTCTATGCTGCTGTTCTAGAATTTGATTGTTGCATTTTGACGCTATTCTCTGCATCAAGACCGCATTTTCTGCTTCATATTAGGTTTTATAAAACTGTATTTTTTTCCACTCAATCTATTATCCTTTCTTCCTATTGTACTGTTTTTATTTATTTCTTTATTTTATTTAACCTTTATTTAGTAGCAGGAAGTATCTATAGTATTATTGATGACTATATAATTACTATTATATAACGTGTGGGTCTAATCCTGAATGCTGATTGGTTAAAACCGCATTCCAGCCAGTGTCTATTCCACAAGTTAGCACCCGCTAAAGCTATGACGCTGAAATGCCCATTTACTCTGTTCCATCTGACTGCGCAATCCACTGTCTCATCAGCCCAGCCAGGCAGTTTATAAACTTGATCTCCAGTATAAAAAGCATCTAGACCAGTGGTTCTTAACCTGGGTTCGATCGAACCCCAGGGGTTCGGTGAGTCAGTCTCAGGGGTTCGGCGGAGGTCAAGACACACACCCGACTTATATGATTCGTGATGACACGCCCCGCTTGGCCATCATTGGCTGCAGGTGATCACGCAACATCGCTTGGCCTATCTGTGCTGCAGGGAATTTGGCGTGCTCAGTAGTCGAATTGTGACTGTCGTGATGGTACGTCGTGTGATTTCTTTCTTAATATTTTAATCCCTTCATACTAACTATGTCGAGCAAAAAAAGAAAGTGGTCGGACGAATATGTACAATATGGATTCACATGTATAACGCAACGTGATGAGAGTCAGCGTCCTAACTGCATGATTTGCAATGCCAAGTTGAGCAATTCTAGTCTGGCACCGGCAAAACTAAGAGAACACTTCCTTAAGCTGCATGGAGATGGACAATACAAGAACACAACGCTCGCTGAATTCAAGGTGAAGAGAGCCAGATTCGATGAAAAGGCTACTCTGCCTGTTCTCGGCTTTGTACCCATCAACAAACCGATCCTCACAGCATCTTGCCAAGGTCAAGCCGCGCATTTCTGAACTGGTCTCTGAAAGGCAACAGCAGAAGTCACACTGATTTGCAGTAAATATTCATTATTATGTTTTTGTTTTTGTGTGAAAATCATGTTTTAATGGTTTTGTTCTTTGAACACTGATGTTGATGCACGGTTCATTTTGTGCACCAGTAAAATATATACCTATGTTTTGAATTTTATTTTTCCAATTAAGAAGGGTTCGGTGAATGCGCATATGAAACTGGTGGGGGTCAGTACCTCCAACAAGGTTAAGAACCACTGATCTAGACATTATCTCACATTTCTTTTAGACTAACATTTAGTTTTCAACAGCAGAGATTTGTATAAATCTTAATGTCTGTCTCTCCAATATTTTCAGTCGGGATGAGACAGACAGGTAGGCAGCTTTTTCTCAGCCAGTCAAAATCCTGAATCAGCGTAATTTTTATGGATATACTGTATACAAAGACTATCAATAGAAAACAGTTAAAACAGCTAGCGCAACTAGTTTGCATTCTTTTCAGCTTCAGGTTGAAGTGATTGTGTTAGGTGTGTTGTTGGATAACTCTCGAATAACAGTGTCCTGATGAGAGAGAGCACATTTTCTATGCCAGGCAAAATCGCATATCATTCGCTCATTGTTAAGGATGCATCCATATAAATCTCACTAGAAACTAGCTTAAACAAATGCAAATGCAGCTACTTTGCTATTATTCTGGCTGCACTGTTTGATGTGCCTGTAAGTTAGCCATAGTTGGCTAGCTAGCAAGCAAGGGATAAGAAAGTTGCCATAGAACGAACAACCAGCCGACTTGGGTAGCCGATATGTGTCGGGACTATATCTTGTGGAAGGATGAAATAGTATGAATAAATTAACCTAATAAAGTTTTTAATGAAAATATGTCAACCTTTATTTGAATATTTTGGTAGCCAGTTGTATAAAAGTGATAATCTCCTCGAAGCCGGTGTTTGGAGGATATATTGGCACGGTTTGTCGGCCCTAGACGCTAACAACACCCATGCCAATATACAGTACATCCAGGAACAATTCAGACCCCTTGACTTTTTCCACATTTTGTTACGTTGCAGCCTTATTCTAAAATGGATTAAATATTTTTTTGCTCATCAACCTACACAAAGTACCTCTTAATGACAAAGCGGAAACAGGTTTTTAGAAATTTTTGCAAATCTATAAAAAATATAATCCAGAAATAACTTCATTACATAGTATTCAGACCCTTCGTTATGAGACTCGAAATTGAGCTCAGGTGCATCCTGTTTAAATTGATCACCCTTGAGATGTTTCTACAACCTGATTGGAGTCCACCTGTGGTAAATTCAATTGATTCTACATGATTTGGAAAGGCACACACCTGTCTATATAAGGTCCCGGAGTTGACAGTACATGTCAGAGCAAAAATGAAGCTATGAGGTCGAAGGAATTGTCCGTAGAGCTCCGAGACAGGATTGTGCCGAGGCACAGATCGGGGGAAGGGTAGCAAAAAAATTCTGCAGCATTGAAGGTCCCCAAGAACACAATGGCCTCCATCATTCTTAAATGGAATAGGTTTGGAACCACCAAGACTCTTCCTAGAGCTGGCCGCCTGGCCAAACTGAGCAATCGGGGGAGAAGATGGTCACTCTGACAGAGCTCCAGAGTTCCTCTGTGGAGATGGGAGAACCTTCCAGAAGGACAACCATCTCTGCAGCACTCCACCAATCATTGGCCAGATGGAAGCCACTCCTCAGTAAAAGGCAGATGACAGGCCGCTTGTAGTTTGCCAAAAGGCACCTAAAGACTCTCAGACCATAAGAACCAAGATTGAACTTTTTGGCCTGAATTCCAAGTGTCACGTCTGAAGGAAACCTGTCACCATCCCTACGGTGAAGCATGGTGGTGGCAGCATCATGCTGTGGTGATGTTTTTCAGCGGCAGGGAGACTATTCAGGATTGAGGGAAAGATGAACGTTGCAAAGAACAGAGAGATCCTTGATGAAAACCTGCTCCAGAGCGCTCAGGACCTCAGACTGGGGCGAATGTTCACCTTCCAACAGGACAACGACCCTAAGCACACAGCCAAGACAAAACAGAAGTGGCTTGGGGAGTCTCTGAATGTCCTTGAGTGTTCGATCGGACTTGAACCGGATCTAACATCTCTGGAGACACCTGAAAATAGCGAAGCTGCGACGCTCCCCATCCAACCTGACAGAGATTGATAGGATATGCAGAGAAGAATGGGAGAAACTCCCCAAATACAGGTGTGCCAAGCTTGTAGCGTCCTACCCAAGAAGACTTGAGGCTGTAATCGCTGCCAAAGGTTTGATTCAACAAAGTACGAGTAAAGGGTCTGAATACTTATGTAAATGTGATATTTCAGCTTTTATTTTTTATATAAATTGGCAAAAAATTCTAAAACCAGGTTTTTGCTTTGTCATTATGGGGTATTGTGTGTAGATTTATGAGGATTTTTTAATATACTTTTTAGAATAAGGCTGTAATGTAAGAAATTGTGAATAAAGTCAAGGGGTCTGAATACTTTCCGAATGCACCTCCAAAGACTTCTAGGGCATTATCAATTATCATATATTGTCACGTCCTGACCAGTAAAGGGGCTGTTTGTTATTGTAGTTTGGTCAGGGCGTGGCAGGGGGGGTTTGTTTAGGGTGTTTCGGGGTTGGTTGGGTTATGTTCTATATTACTGTATTTCTATGTTATTTCTAGTTGGTCTATTTCTATGTGGTGTTTATTGGGATGACCTTCAATTGGAGGCAGCTGCTTCTCGTTGCCTCTGATTGAAGGTCCTATTTATAGGGGTGAAAATTAGTATACATTTTCCCGCTGCGTTTTGGTCCACTCCTTACGACAATCGTGACAGAACTTCCCACCACAAACAGACCAAGCAGCGGAGAAAGGAGCAGCAGGAGGAATATAAGGATTCATGGACATGGGAGTAGATCCTGGACGGGGCAGGACCATGGCACCAGGCTGGAGAGTACCAGCGCCCTAAGGAGGAGCTGGAGGCAGCCAAGGCGGAAAGGCGCCATTACGAGGCGTTAAACGCGCAGATTGGCAAGTGCGAGAGGCAGCCCCAATAATTTTTTGGGGGGGGAGCACACGGGGAGAGTGGCTAGGTCAGGTAATAGACCTAAGCCAACTCCCCGTGCTTATTATGGGGAGCAACGGATCATGAGAGCACCGGGGTATGCGGAAGTGCGCACGATCTCGCCATGCGCACGCACAGTCCGGTGCGAGCGATCCCAGCCCCTCGCAAGTGCCGTGCTAGAGTGGGCTTCCAGCCGGGTAGGAGTATGCCTGCACAGCACATCTGGCCACCAGTGCGCCTCCTACGCCCAGGCTACCCTACGCCTGCTCTACGCACGGCAGCCATCAGGCCTCTGCACAGCCCAGTTCGCCCTGTGCCAGCACTCCGCTCGTGTAGGGCTACTGTTACCATCCAGCCAGGACGGGTTGTGCAGGCGGTGCGCTCCAGACCGCCAGTGCCTACTCATGACCCAGTGTATCCAGTTCCCGCTCCTCGCACTAGCCTTGAGGTGCGTGTTCCCAGTCTGGCGCCTCCAAAGCCAGCACCATGCACCATGCCTCCAGTGCGTCAGCCCAGTCCAGTATGTCCTGTTCCCGCTCCTCACACTAGCCTTGGGGTGCGTGTCTCCAGTTTGGTACCTCCAGTACCAGCCCTACGCACCAGGCATCCAGTGCGTCAGCCCAGTCCAGTTCGTCCTGCTCCTGCTCCTCGCACTAGCCCTGTGGTGCGTGTCCCTAGTCTGGCGTCTCCAAAGCCAGCCCTACGCATCAAGCCTTCAGTGCGCAGTCCCCGTCCAGAGCTTCCGACGACTGTTCCCCGTCCAGAGCTTCCGGTGACAGTTCCCCGTCCAGAGCTTCCGGTGACAGTTCCCCGTCCAGAGCTTCCGGTGACAGTTCCCCGTCCAGAACTTCCGGTGACAGTTCCCCGTCCAGAACTTCCGGTGACAGTTCCCCGTCCAGAGCTTCCGGCGACAGTGCCCCGTCCAGAGCTTCCGGCGACAGTGCCCCGTCTAGAGATGGCCCACAGTTCGGAGCCTGCAGAGACGGCCCACAGTCCGGAGCCAGCAGAGACGGCCCACAGTCCGGAGCTCCCAGAGTCGCCCTCCAGTCCGGAGCTCCCAGAGTCGCCCTCCAGTCCGGAGCTCCCAGAGTCGCCCTCCAGTCCGGAGCTCCCAGAGTCGCCCTCCAGTCCGGAGCTCCCAGAGTCGCCCTCCAGCCCGGAGCTCCCAGAGTCGCCCTCCAGCCCGGAGCTCCCAGAGTCGCCCTCCAGCCCGGAGCTCCCAGAGTCGCCCTCCAGCCCGAAGTCTCCAGCAACGAGCATCAGCCCGACGTCTCCAGCGACGCGCCTCAGCCCGAGGTCTTCAGCGATGCGCCTTAGTCCAGAGACTTCGGGAGGGGTAAATAATAATAAGCAGTTAGCGGGGGTGGACAGGTTAGGTTGGGGAGTAAGGCCGGAGCCTGAGCCACCTCCGTAGTAGGAGGTTGGGGAGGGGGGGGGTGTAGCACAAGAACCGTCGGTGACGGTGGCCACCCTCCCTTCCCTCCCTTTAGTTAGGGGATTTATTTTGTGTTGGGGTTTATTTTGATAATTTCTTTTGTCGTTTAAGGTGCATCCGGGGTCTGCACCTTTGGGGGGGGTACTGTCACGTCCTGACCAGTAAAGGGGCTTTTTGTTATTGTAGTTTGGTCAGGGCGTGGCAGGGGGTGTTTGTTTAGGGTGTTTCGGGGTTGTTTGGGTTATGTTCTATGTTAGTGTATTTCTATGTTATTTCTAGTTGGTCTATTTCTATGTGGTGTTTATTGGGTTGACCTTCAATTGGCGGCAGCTGCTTCTCGTTGCCTCTGATTGAAGGTCCTATTTATAAGGGTATTTGTTCTATGGGGGTTTGTGGGTAGTTATTTCCTGGTTTAGTGTTTGTTGCACCTGACGGGACTGTTTGGAGTCGTTTGTTTTGTATACGTGTTTATTTAGTTTTTCCTTCTTCAAATAAAAAAAGAAGATGAGTATACATTTTACCGCTGCGTTTTGGTCCACTCCTTACGACAATCGTGACATATATACTACATGTATTATTGTCTAAAAGAGGCTGCGCTTGTGAGACAGGGAGGGAAACTGGAGGTACTAAATCCGGTGTTTTTGATACAATATTGGCGAACAAACAAAGTGAGAGTGGCGTATAGCATATATTACATATGCCGACCATGGGTCGGCAAAAAAAGCGGCAAAAGCTGGCATCCTAAATACTTTTTGTTCATTTTTTAAATTAATTTAAGGCTACAGCGGTGCATACATTTTATCATCATATCAAGCCTATTATCAACACTGGACATGTAGCTTACAGATGCCTGCCTCGTCGCCAAGTGAGGACGATATTTCGCAATCAAATGCGGTGAGTATTATGGCTTGGATAGGTTTTAGCCTGGTCGAGGCGGAGGAGAGTGAGCAACAAAATGAGGTAGTTTGTGTGGATGATCAGATTGTGGAGAGACTGTGGCATTAGTGAGGCTAGGTTCTAGATATAATGGGTTATTGTAAACTATTGAGCTAGACAGGATTGTCTAGGTTCATGCTTTGGCATCATCCAATGTTCCCTCAAAATGTTTTCGATAATGAGCAGGTCTGCTGAGCTCAAACTTGAACGTTGTGAAAATTCTGTGCAACTTCCAGTGCACATTTACTATGAACAGTGACGCTGTACCCACTTTAAGTTACCGTTTTAACAGTGTACTAGTAGGCTATTGTGGTCATAATTTGATCATAATGTTGGCTATTTCCGTGTTGGCTCCCTCTTTGTTACGGACTATGAGCCAGTTTGTAACAGTAGATTATTCAAGCCTGTTTCAAAATACAACAATGCCCCTTTAAGAAAATACCTGACTCGCTGTCTAGAAATGTATACGTTTTGTGCTCTTGTATGAAGCAATCATTCCCCTATTACTGACTACAAATGATCTATAACTGGGCTAACAACTCACTAACTCACTGAACAAAATGTGCACACGTGGCTACATGCAGCTCTCGCTTTGATCTCAAAACAAGTGCATCTACTCACGACCGCTCATGCTGTACACAGTCCAGTACAAAGTGAATGTACAAAGTCACTGATCCGCATATGGCAATGGTCTTGTTGTATTTAGGCCTACTGAAGCTCTGATTGTTTATGCAACACCAGTCTGTGGGGTGTACGGGCTGAGTAGTGCATGTCAATGCAACAGAATCCTACTCCGATGCATTCTACCTACAACAAAATCACTTGCATAGTTAATTTTGTTTCAGTATGTTGCATTGAAGGTGTCTAATATTGCGTTGATTCGATCACAATTGCCACAGTAAAGAGAAACGTTTATAGTGTTAAGAGGAAAAACTCTTGAACAGTGTTCACCAATCTTTTCAGAGTCAAGATCACTTTGAGTCAAAATGCAAGCCGAGATTTCAGATTTTTTTTAACATGACTTAAAAAACTTTAGCCTATGCAAAAATTTAAAACAGTACTGTAGAAATGAGGTTTGAGCAGTAAGTTATATGCCCAATACATTATCACCGCATATTGGCTTTGCTTGAATTAGCTATAAAATGCATTGGTAGGCTATACGCATAGGTAGGCTATATGATCACACCGGTAACAGAGACATTGTTGTATTACTTGTAAAGCACAGCTGAGTGAGCAAACATTTAAATAATTAGCTTTTGTTTTTATTTTATTGAGCTGATGAGCTGATGGTGCCTGCACCTGACGGTCAGTCTCAGCGAAGGGAGAGTGCAGCAGACTGAGGTTCCACCTCTCAATATCCCTCCACTCTCCCTTACCAAAAAGGGACACAGTCTTCCAGATGATGGCGAAACTCGAGTCGCACCGCATTATTTCTGCCTCATGCACAAATTCATGTTGTTACTCCTATGAACAGAGAAAGTTAAATGATCCTCGATATTAAAAAAGACCCAAGCCGCTAATAACAACAACGCAAGCCTATAGATACTTTCCTACTCATTCATTACTGCTGCAGTGCTTGTTGTAGCGCTGAGTGGAAATAGGAAGAACGCACATTTTATTGCTTAGAAAAGTGCTGAATAAAAAGTGCTGAGTAAGAACCAACTCATAAAAACAGCATCGCTTTGCTGTATTCGTTGACAGTCTCTCTCTAGTCATGATTTTAAACATTTTGAAATCTCACAGTATCAACTTTGCTATAGCTTTCTTTTATGCCTGCTACGTTACTGCAGACACGGTCATCTGAGCCATGCGGATGGCCAGCGGTACCTTAGGCCTTGATTTGCTCTCTGGGCCTACCAGGAAGGCAAAGTTTGTACCTTCAGACACATGAAATGGTTCAAAATGGCAACAGTTCTGGCAACGCTGTTTAGCGTTCGCGCTACGGCTAGGCTAGGCAGCAGGCTTGTATTTGAGGTGATAATCTGTGAGGTAATAACATTTTATTTGATTTGTGATTTGTCAAAAACTGTAAATGACTTGTCATGTCATGTGCTCCAGTTCTTGTATCGACTGTAATAAGTGGCCAAACTAAGTTGATCTTATTTGCAAATTGGGTGCAGACATCTTTGACATTGACTTTGTTTATTTGTGTTTTATAGTGAATGGCATTCTGGAATTAGGGTGTTTTCACTTGTCAAACATAAACAAACATGGCTGCCATCATAAAGGATTTCGACGCTGTTTGCGTAGCTGACACGTATCTCTTTTCTAAACATTCTTACATTTCTCCTTTGTACTTAACAGAGATGAGGTACAGTGATTCCTCCTTTAAAAGTTGCGAGCTTACACCACGGGACTTAGAGGTATCAAGCGTGACGGCTTAATTTGCTCCAGACCACCGCAAGGGGGAGTTAGAGCACTCATTATGCATTTGGGACCCAATGTTTTTATAATGAACAATCATATCGAGTGGTTCCAATGACAAATTTGATGCGAGCCACCCATCGCTGGTGACTTTCTTCAGCAAAGATGGCTGACAAAACATTACAGCGGAGGCAAATGTAAGTAATTATAACGTCATAACGAGTCAAGCAAAAAATGTACAAACGACTGACGACTTTGTACATTTTTTTGTCATAAAGTTAATTATCCAGCTAGCTAGCTAGTGTTATGACATGAGTATGACATTGTAATTTGTGTTGTTTAATGTTTTAGGGACTCCTGAGAAAACCAGCAAACCAGGCTGTCGTCTTGTGAAACAGTGGATGTAAAGAATCTAGCCAGCTAAAGCATTTACTGTAATTGAATGTACAACTGTATAAGCATGCCTTGTGTAGCTAGCTACAGTATGTAGCCGATCTGTGTATGGACCCTAAAACATTAGGTTCTGAACTAATATTCATACCAATCTATGAACCTCAGCTATCATAGTTGTTCTATCAACTTCAAGTCTGAATGGCATTAATGAAGCCTATGGATTGAGTAGAATATAACAACTTTATTATGCCAAGGTTGCAAGTCCTATATGCATGTAGTTATTACCACGCATGAGATCCCCACATTGTAGCCTGTACATTGAATATATTCACTGATCATGTACTCTTCCTTGGCAAAAAAAGGTGCTGTTCAGGTATGAATCTCTGTGAGAAATTATTTTTCAGTCATATCCAATACCAGGTGTATCAAACTCCATTCTTTGAATGATGCTGCGTCTGCATGTATGTACTACAATTATAAACAACAACAGTGTTTACCACTCCTACGAGATCTTCTGTTTCTTGGCAATTTCTCGCATGGAATAGCCTTCATTTCTCAGAACAAGAATAGACTGACGAGTTTCAGAAGAAAGTTATTTGTTTCTGGCCATTTTGAGCCTGTAATCGAACCCATAAATGCTGATGCTCCAGATACTCAACTAGTCTAAAAAGGCCAGCTTTATTGCTTCTTTAAATCAGGACAACAGTTTTCAGCTGTGCTAACATAATTGCAAAAGGGTTTTCTAATGAGCAATTAGCCTTTTAAAATGATAAACTTGTATTAGCTAACACAACGTGCCATTGGAACACAGAAGTGATGGTTGCTGATAATGGACCTCTGTACGCCTACGTAGATATTCCATAAAAAAAATCTGACGTTTCCAGCTACAATAGTCATTTACAACATTAACAATGTCTACTCTGTATTTCTGATAAATTCAATGTTATTTTAAATGGACACAAAATGTGCTTTTCTTTCAAAAACAAGGACATTACAAAGTGACCCCAAACGTTTGAACGGTAGTGTAAGTAAAGGCTGATTTGTAATTTATATGTACAGAAAAAAACAGTACACTACACTTTATATGCATATCTAACTCCCTTCATCTGCATTAATCTGAGGACACAGGATAGGTGTAGTATTTCAATGAGATACTTAATTTCAACCAGTGGAGAATGTGAAACGCTTTATTGAAAGTTCATTATGCAGGTGTTATAAATACATAATACATGCATTATAAATATTATAATTGTAATATTATATTAGAAATACAAGTTCAATCTGTACTTCAATGCACATATGGTGTGCATTATAAAAAAAAGAGGAAGTGGGGAGAGAGGTGTAGAAGACAGAAAGGGAAAGAGGTAAGAGCAGAGCAGCAGGGAAGACAGCATATGATTAATGAATTACAGTGCTACCCTAATATTCTCTCAGTTCATCACAATTACATAGTGTCTCTAGCAGCGTCTCCTAACCAGCCTTGAGCCCCAGTTGGCCAGAAGGTTATCTTAAGAGTGGGTGAGGTGGCGATGACAGTACTGGTATAACAAATCATGATAACTTTGTATAGATAGATAGATACATATGCATGTGTAGCATGTGAGAATAGCAGGATCATATCAAGGATAGCGTCACAAATGAATACATAAATACAACTTGAAGCTTGATGATGACTTGGTCATTTGAATCAGCTGTGTAGTGCTAAGGCAAAAACATAAAGGACCAGGACTGAGAACTGCTGCTCTTCGTTGGGATTTATTAATCTGCAGACAGGCTTTCACAGCTCTGTATCTGAGGTCAGAAAACCTCAAGAAATAGACTTCATTATACTCTCTCACTTCGACAGCTGGCCCTGCTATCCTTTCACCCTCCTCCATGGCTGTTAGCTAGCTACCTACACATGTATTTTACAGTGTTAAAGATATCAAGATAGCTAGTTAATATAAAGTTAGGTAGCTGGTCAAATGTAATTAACTTAGCTACCTATCTATACACTATGTAAACTACCTAGCTACGCTAGCAGCTCATTTGAGTTCAAATTCCCTGTAGCTAGTTACTGTAGCTAATAATACATAGTTTTTTTTACATTTTTGAAATGTATTTACTTACTTGAATAGGTTCTCCCAGCCATATGGACGATAGAAAACAGGGCAGCAAAGTTTGTTTGTCACCAGAGCCGTTTAGAGCATATTATTATTTGCCTGTGGATAACCAGACCTTCATACAAACTTACTATGCTGAATTCTTGATGCACAACTGAAAGTACTGCCATATCCTGCCAGCACGCCCACAAGCGAGCCACTCAGGCGGAGAATGAAGCGTGGAAGAGGGCGAGGAACAAAATGGGATATTAGCTGAACAATAGACTATTAAACCTTTACTAAAGAATTGTCTAATAGCTGAGCTAGGTGTGAAACCCCCCCCCCCCCCCAACTTGCAACAAATCATTTGTTTCAACCTTTAAGGCACTGCATCTCAGTGCAAAAGGCATTATTATGGTCCCTGGTTCGAATACAGGCAAGTATCACATCCAACCATGATTGGGAGTGCCATATGGCGGTGCACAATTGGCCCAGCGTCATCTGGGTTTGGCCGGGGTAGGCCTTCATTGTAAATAAGAATTTGTTCTTACCTGACTTGCCTAGTTAAATAAAGGATCAATTTAAAAAACAACTGGCAGTGCAATCAATAGGAGGTGAACAGTGGCTGGTGTTGAAAATATAGCTAACTTGTTATGCAAGTGTTGCACACCAACAGATGGAGAAAACCTACACCAGTCGAGCAATTCATTTCGACAATAATCTTCATTTTAATTGGATTTTACAAACAACATGAGGGCTTAATTGGGGTCTATTTCTTCGGAGTCTAGACCTAAATAAAATAACTTAACTGGCTGATGCAGGTTCGATACCCATGCCGGCCGCAACCGGGAGACCCATGAGGTGGCTTTTGGTTTTAATTTAGAATCCTCCAATCCTCTATATGTAATTATTGGCGGAGAGTCACGTCATATTTTTCGATATACTGTAGGCCACATGAGTCTAACTAGTGTTGAGTAATGTGCTGTTAAAATTGGTGTAGGTATTATTTATTTAAAGAGCATATTGAAGTTAAAAGCGATAGGATTTGAAGAAAAAGCCTACAACAATTTTAGCACCATTTCACGCTGCTCTGAGACAAGCATGGGGACTGGTCTTGATAAATCAATGCGATTTTTATTTTCACTTAATCTCCATTTGGGTATCAGTTAGACTAGAATTAAAACATTAGGGTGCAGAAATGTTATGCTCTTAGTGTAACCTTTATTTAACTAGGCAAGTCAGTTAAGAACAAATTATTATTTACAAGGACAGCCTACTCCTTCATCCCCGTCGGAGAATTGAACCCCGGTCTCCCGCATGCCCTGCCCGCATGCACAGGACACAGGGATTCTTTAACTAAATAGCCCAGTACTGCCGACCGTCACGCTGTACAGCGTCATATTTTCCATTCCACCTTTCGTTTTTCTTGGAATAGAAATACCACAATATTAATCATATTAATTAAGCAAGTACCAGTCAAAAGTTTGGACACACCTACTCATTCCAGGATTTTTCTTTATTTTTACTATTTTCCACATTGTAGAATAACAGTGAAGACATCCCAACTATGAAATAACACATGGAATCAGTTAATAAAAATTCTTATTTACAAGGACAGCCTACTCCTTCCTCCCTGGTAGAGAAATGAACCCTGGTCTCCAGTGTGCCCGCATTCTCTAGTACAGCTATTATTGAAGGTACTTGAGGTCACCGAGAAAGTCTGGACATGGCCTGCTCTCCCTTATGTAAGGAATTAGGCACTTTCCCATGTTTACTACAGTATGTATTGTAGGCTATGTTTACTTGTCAGACTGCACAGTTGCCTAATAAACAAATGCAGGTGGCTTATACCTTCAAAATGCTTTACATGCTTTATTATCCAAATGTAAAAGCATATACTGTAGAGTACTGTATTTCTTCATCAGCATCTTTATGCTTCCGTTAATAAAATAATGATAAAAAAACTCATTCAAAATGCAGATGTTGATTTAGTTATGGATCCATAATGAATTAATATTGGAATAAATATCACTGAATTACAGACAAATTGGAACAAAGTTGTCTAATGAAGGCAAACAAATTGTTGCTTACTGGAAAATACTAATTTATAACACATGGTCACATTGTATAGCGTCATCATGGCTATTAGCAGGGCTATATATTGGCCTTCAGATTACAATCGCTCACTGTCGTTTGTTTTAAAACAAAATAATCTCCAAAATATCGTTATTCAGCACCGTTTCGTGCTGCTCTGAGACAAGCATGGAGAAACGAAAATGTTAAATTATATTCCATTAAATTCTTAAGACATATGTATTGACTGAATATAAGCAACTGATGTCTGCTAAGGTTTCTCCAGAAATAAATAATTCTAAATAACAAACTGGCTTTATTTACAGATTAGTGAGAATGTCTCACCCCATGTTCAAGAATTGCCTTTTCTAGCTCACTCTAGCTTCAATGAAAACGAAATCTCCAAAATATCATTACTTTAAAAAAACAATCGAATCAAATTTTATTAGTCACATGCGCCGAATACAACAGGTGTAGACCTTACAGTGAAATGCTTACATACGAGCCCCTAACCAACAGTACAGTTTAAAAAAATACAGAGAAGAACAAGAGAAAAGTAACAAGTAATTAAAGAGCAGCAGTAAAAAAATAACAATATATACAGGGGGTTGCCGGTACAGAGTCAATGTGCGGGATCACCGGTTAGTTGAGGTAGTATGTACATGTAGGTTGAGTTAATTAAAGTGACTATGCATAGACAACAACAGAGAGTAGAAGTGGTGTGGAGGGGGGGGGGCAATGCAAATAGTCTGGGTAGCCATTTGACTAGATGGCTTAGGGGTAGAAGCTATTTAGAAGCCTCTTGGACCTAGACTTGGCGCTCCGGTACCGCTTGCCGTGTGGTAGCAGAGAGAACAGTCTATGACTAGGGTGGCTGGAGTCTTTGACAATTTTTAGAGCCTTCCTCTGACACCGCCTGGCATAGAGGTCCTGGATGGCAAGAAGCTTGGCCCCAGTGATGTACTGGGCCGTTCGCACTACCCTCTGTCATGCATTGCAGTCAGAGGACGAGCAGTTGCCATACTAGACAGGGATGTAACCAGTCAGAATGCTCTCAATGGTGCAGCTGTAGAACATTTTGAGGATCTGAGGACCCATGACAAATCTTTTCAGTCTCCTGAGGGGGAATAGGTTTTGCCGTGCCCGCTTCACGACTGTCATGGTGTGCTTGGATCATGTTAGTTTGTTGGTGATGTGGACACCAAGGAACTTCAAGCTCTCAACCTGCTCCACTGCAGCCCCGTCAATGAGAATGGGGGCGTGCTCGGTCCTCTTTTTCCTATAGTCCAAAATCATCTCCTTTGTCTTGATCACGTTGAGGGAGAGGTTGTAGTCCTGGAACAACATGGCCAAGTCTCTGACCTCCTCCCTATAGGCTGTCTCGTTGTTGTCGGTGATCAGGCTTACTACTGTTGTGTCATCAGCAAATGTAATGATGGTGTTGGAGTCGTGCCTGGACGTGCAGTCATGAGTGAACAGGGAGTACAGGAGGGGGCTGAGCACGCATCCCTGAGGGGCCCCTGTGTTGAGGATCAGCGTGGCGGATGTGTTGCTACATACCCTTACCACTTAAGGGCGGCCCGTCAGGAAGTCCAGGATCTAGTTGCATAGGGAAGAGTTTAGTCCCAGGGTCCTTAGCTTATTGATGAGCTTTGAGGGCACTATTGTTGAATGCTAAGCTGTAGTCAATGAATAGCACTCTCACATAGGTGTTCCTTTTGTCCAGGTGGGAAAGGGCAGTGTGGAGTGCAATAGAGACTGCATCATCTGTGGATCTGTTGGGGCGGTATACAAATTGGAGTGGGTTTCTGGGATAATGGTGTTGATGTGAGCCATGACCAGCCTTTCAAAGCACTTCATGGCTACTGCCGTGAGTGCTCTGAGTCACTAGTGATTTAGGCAGGTTACCCTAGTGTTCTTGGGCACAGGCACTATGGTGGTCTGCTTAAAACATGTTGGTATTACAGACTCGGACAGGGAGAGGTTGAAAATGTCAGTGAAGACAATTGCTAGTTGGTCAGCGCATGCTTGCAGTACACGTCCTGGTAATCCATCTGGCCCTGCGGCCTTGTGAATGTTGACCTGTCTAAAGGTCTTACTCACATCGGCTGTGGAGAGCGTGATCACACAGTCTTCTGGTACAGCTGGTGCTCTCATGTATGTTTCAGTGTTATTTGCCTCGAAGCGAGCATAGAAGTAGTTTAGCTCGTCTGGTACGCTCGTGTCACTGGGCAGCTCTCAGCTGTGCTTCCCTTTGTAGTCTGTAAAGTTTGCAGGCCATGCCACATCCAACGAGAGTCAGAGCCGGTGTAGTACGACTCGATCTTAGTCCTGTATTGACGCTTTGCCTGTTTGATGGTTCATCAGCGGGCATACCAGGATTTTTTATAAGCTTCCGGGTTAGAGTCCCGCTCCTTGAAAGTGGCAGCTCTAGCCTTTAGCTCAGTGCAGATGCTGCCTGTCATCCATGGCTTCTGGTTGGGGTATATACGTATGGTCATTGTGGGGACGACGTCATCGATGCACTTATTGATGAAGCCAATGACCGATGTGGTGTACTCCTCAATAGCAAAACAGTCCTGTAGCTTAGCATCTGCTTCATCTGACCACTTTTTTATTGATCTTGTCACTGGTGCTTCCTGCTTTAATTTTGCTTGTTAGCAGAAATCAGGAGGATGAAATTATGGTCAGACTTGCCAAATGGAGGACGAGGGAGAGCTTTGTATGCATCTCTGTGTGTGGAGTATAGGTGGTCCAGAGTTATTTTCCCTCTGGTTGCACATTTAACATGCTGATAGAAATTTGGTAAAACTGATTTAAGTTTCCATGCATTAACGTCCCCATGCATTAAAGCTACTAGGAGCACTGCCTCTGTGTGAGCGTTTTCTTGTTTGCTTATGTCGGAATACAGCTCATTCAATGCTATCTTTGTGCCAGCCTCTGACTGTGGTGGTATGTAAAACAGCTGCCAAAAATATAGATGAAAACTCTCTCGGTAGGTAGTGTGGTCTGCAGCTTATCATGAGAAACTCTACCTCAGGCAAGCAATAGCTCGAGACTTCCTTAGATATCGTGCACCAGCTGTTGTTTACAAAAATACATAAACCGCCGCCCCTTGTCTTACCAGACACCGCTGTTCAATCCAGCCGGTACAGCGTATAACCAGCCAGCTGTATGTTGATATTGTCGTCGTTCAGCCACGACTCCGTGAAGCATAAGATGTTACCATTTTGAATGTTTTTAACCTTGTTTAGATGCTTTAAAGACAACAATGCTGTTTAAACGCATTTGTTGCATCATACGTTCTGTTGCTACTGTTCCAATCACATATTTGCGATGGTACGCTGCAGGGACCACTCAACAATGATCACAAATATGTGATCATACATGTCAAAAGGTTAAAACAGAATAATATGCCCCAGCAACATTAGACAACTCTACTGAAAACCCAAACTCAAATTGCTGAAAAAAGTAAATTAATGAGAGAAGAGTCCGATTAACTGATGATTAAAATATAAATGTAGATGGCACTATTTTGCTTAGTGCAGAGTAGTGTTGTCACAATACCAGTATTTCGAC
The DNA here is from genome assembly GCF_901001165.1 of Salmo trutta. NCBI lineage: Eukaryota > Metazoa > Chordata > Actinopteri > Salmoniformes > Salmonidae > Salmo > Salmo trutta. Next base: position 3,434,772 of record NC_042963.1, on the reverse strand, counting down.
TTCAATACCGATAGCAGGTTTAGTATCACAATACTTGACACTGTCGCAAAGCTAACTAAAAAGCAGCATTCGCAAATGGAGGATGGCTTTCACTTCAGCAGTAATAAATTTATGAACTTTTTTGAGGAAAAGATCATGATCATTAGAAAGCAAATTACGGACTCCTCTTTAAATCTGGGTATTCCTCCAGGGCTTCATTGTCCAGAGTCTGCACAACTCTGCCAGGACCTTGGCTCAAGGGAGATACTAAAGTGTTTTAGTACTATATCTCTTGACACAATGATGAAAATAATCATGGCCTCCAAACCCTCAAGCTGCATACTGGACCCTATTCCAACTAAACTACTGAAAGAGCTGCTTCCTGTGCTTGGCCCTCCTATGTTGAACATAATAAACGGCTCTCTATCCACCGGATGTGTACCAAGCTCACTAAAAGTGGCAGTAATAAAGCCTCTCTTGAAAAAGCCGAATCTTGACCCAGAAATTATAAAAAACTATCGGCCTATATCGAATCTTCCATTCCTCTCAAAAATTTTAGAAAAAGTTGTTGCGCAGCAACTCACTGCCTTCCTGAAGACAAACAATGTATACGAAACGCTTCAGTCTGGTTTTAGACCCCATCATAGCACTGAGACTGCACTTGTGAAGGTAGTAAATGACCTTTTAATGACGTCAGACCGAGGCTCTGCATCTGTCCTCATGCTCCTAGATCTTAGTGCCGCTTTTGATACCATCGATCACCACATTCTTTTGGAGAGATTGGAAACCCAAATTGGTCTACATGGACAAGTTCTGGCCTGGTTTAGATCTTATCTGTCGGAAAGATATCAGTTTGTCTCTGTGAATGGTTCGTCCTCTGACAAATCAATTGTAAATTTCGGTGTTCCTCAAGGTTCCGTTCTAGGACCACTATTGTTTTCACTATATATTTTACCTCTTGGGGATGTCATTCGAAAACATAATGTTAAATTTCACTGCTATGCGGACGACACACAGCTGTACATTTCAATGAAACATGGTGAAGCCCCAAAATTGCTCTCGCTAGAAGCCTGTGTTTCAGACATAAGGAAGTGGATGGCTGCAAATTTTCTACTTTTAAACTCGGACAAAACAGAGATGCTTGTCCTAGGTCCCAAGAAACAAAGAGATCTTCTGTTGAATCTGACAATTAATCTGGATGGTTGTACAGTCGTCTCAAATAAAACTGTGAAGGACCTCGGCGTTACTCTGGACCCTGATCTCTCTTTTGAAGAACATATCAAGACTGCTTCAAGGACAGCTTTTTTCCATCTACGTAACATTGCAAAAATCAGAAACTTTCTGTCCAAAAATGACGCAGAAAAATTAATCCATGCTTTTGTTACTTCTAGGCTCGACTACTGCAATGCTCTACTTTCCGGCTACCCGGATAAAGCACTAAACAAACTTCAGTTAGTGCTAAATACGGCTGCTAGAATCCTGACTAGAACCAAAAAATTTGATCATATTACTCCAGTGCTAGCTTCCCTACACTGGCTTCCTGTTAAGGCAAGGGCTGATTTCAAGGTTTTACTGCTAACCTACAAAGCATTACATGGGCTTGCTCCTACCTATCTTTCCGATTTGGTCCTGCCGTACATACCTACACGTACGCTACGGTCACAAGACGCAGGCCTCCTAATTGTCCCTAGAATTTCTAAGCAAACGGCTGGAGGTAGGGCTTTCTCCTATAGAGCTCCATTTTTATGGAATGGTCTGCCTACCCATGTGAGAGACGCAGACTCAGTCTCAACCTTTAAGTCTTTACTGAAGACTTATCTCTTCAGTAGGTCCTATGATTAAGTATAGTCTGGCCCAGGAGTGTGAAGGTGAACGGAAAGGCTGGAGCAACGAACCGCCCTTGCTGTCTCTGCCTTGTCGGTTCCCCTCTTCCCACTGGGATTCTCTGCCTCTAACCCTTTTACAGGGGCTGAGTCACTGACTTACTGGTGTTCTTCCATGCCGTCCATGGGAGGGGTGCGTCACTTGAGTAGGTTGAGCCACTGACGTGGTCTTCCTGTCTGGGTTGGCGCCCCCCCCTTGGGTTGTGCCGTGGCGGACATCTTTGTGGGCTATACTCGGCCTTGTCTTCGGACGGTAAGTTGGTGGTTGTAGATATCCCTCTAGTGGTGTGGGGGCTGTGCTTTGGCAAAGTGGGTGGGGTTATATCCTGCCTGTTTGGCCCTGTCCGGGGGTATCATCGGATGGGGCCACAGTGTCTTCTGATCCCTCCTGTCTCAGCCTCCAGTATTTATGCTGCAGTAGTTTATGTGTCGGGGGGCTAGGGTCAGTCTGTTACATCTGGAGTATTCTCTTGTCTTATCCGGTGTCCTGTGTGAATGTAAATATGCTCTCTCTAATTCTCTCTTTCTTTCTTTCTTTCTTTCTCTCGGAGGACCTGAGCCCTAGGACTACCTGGCATGATGACTCCTTGCTGTCCCCAGTCCACCTGGCCATGCTGCTGCTCCAGTTTCAACTGTTCTGCCTGCGGCTACGGAACCCTGACCTGTTCACCGGACGTGCTTGTTGCACCCTCGACAATTACTATGATTATTATTATTTGACCATGCTGGTCATTTACGAACATTTTAACATCTTGACCATGTTCTGTTATAATATCCACCCGGCACAGCCAGAAGAGGACTGGCCACCCCTCATAGCCTGGTTCCTCTCTAGGTTTCTTCCTAGGTTTTTGGCCTTTCTCAGGAGTTTTTCCTAGGGAGTTTTTCCCAGCCACCGTGCTTCTTTCACATGCATTGCTTGCTGTTTGGGGTTTTAGGCTGGGTTTCTGTACAGCACTTTGAGATTTCAGCTGATGTACGAAGGGCTATATAAATAAATTTGATTTGATTTTGATTTGATTTGATTTGATTTGAATACTTGATACCGAAATAACAAAACAATACTGGATATATATATATTTTTTAAATGGGTATTAGCAAAAGTCACAGAATAATCACTGGGCTTTCTTTTTTTAAATATTGAACTGGTATATCAACTAAAATAACAAATAGAATATATTCTATTGTATAATACACAAAAATATGAACGCAACATGAAACAATTTCATTAGGGCCTATTCTATGGATTTCACATGACAGGGAATACAGATATGCATCTGTTGGTCACAGATACCTGCAAAAAAAGGTAGGGAAGCGTGGATCAGAAAACCAGTCAATATCTGGTGTGAGCACCATTTGCCTCATGTAGCACGTCACAGCTCCTTCACATAGAGTTGATCAGGCTGTTGATTGTGGACTGTGGAATGTTGTCCCGCTCCTCTTCAATGGCTGTGCAAAGTTTCTGGATATTGGCTGAAACTGGAACACAATGTTGTTCATGTTGATCCACAGCATCCCAAACATGCTCAATGGGTGACATGTCGGGTGAGTATGTAGGCCATGAAAGAACAGGGCCATTTTCAGCTTCCAGGAATTGTGTACCGATCCTTGCGACATGGAGTCTTGCATTATCACGCTGAAACATGAGGTGATGGCGGCAGATGAATGGCACGACAATGGGCCTCTGGATCTCGTCACAATATCTCTGTGCATTTAAATTGCCATCAATAAAATGCAATTGTGTTCGTTGTCTGTAGCTTATGCCTGCCCATACCATAACCCCACCGCCATCATGGGGCATTCTGTTCACAACGTTGACATCAGCAAACCGCTTGCAAACCCGAGTGGTGCAGTGGTCTAAGCACTGCATCTCAGTGCAAGAGGCGTCACTACAGTCCCTGGTTCACATCTGGCCGTGATTGGGAGTTCCATAGGGCGGTGCACAATTGGCCCAGCGTTGTCCGGGTTTGGCTGGGGTAGGCCTTCATTGTAAATAAGAATTTGTTCTTAATGGACTGTTAGTTAAAAAAGGTTAAATAAATAAAACATGATGCCATACACATTGTCTGCGGTTGTGAGGCTGGTTGGATGTACTGCCAAATTCTCTAAAACGACGTTGCAGGCAGCTTATGGTAGAGAAATTAACATTCAATTCTCTGGCAAGAGCTCTGGTGGACATTCCTGCAGTCAACATGCCAATTGCACGCTCCCTCAAAACTTGAGACATCTGTGGCATTGTGTTGTGTGACAAACTGCACATTTTAGAGTGGCCTTTTATTGTCCCCAGCACCTGTGTAATGATCATGCTGTTTAATCAGCTTCTTGATATGCCACACCTGTCAGTTGGATGGTTTATATTGGAAAAAATGAGAAATGCTCACTAACAGGGATGTAAACAAATTTGTGCACAGAATTTCCGAGAAATAAGCTTTTTGTGCGTATGGAATATTTCTGGGTGTAACGCGGGTCGTACAAAGGGGACCAAGGCGCGGCGTGTGAAGTGCTCATATCTTACTTTAATGAAACACTAATACAAAAACAACAAAACGGCCGACAACAGTTCTAGCAGGTGAACATACACTAAACGGAAAACGACTACCCACAAAACAACATGAGAAACACCCCAACTAAATATGACCTTCAATTAGAGGCAACGAGGAACAGCTGCCTCTAATTGAAGGTTAACCCAATAAACCCCAACCTAGAAATAGACAAACTGGAAATCCAACACAGAAATAGAAAACATAGAACAAACACAAAAACACCCCTGTAACGCCCTGACCACTCTACCATAGAAAATAACAACTTATATTGGTCAGGACGTGACAGTACCCCCCCCCCCCCCCCCAAAGGTGCAGACTCCGCATGCAAACAATATAACAAAAAAAAACACAAAAACAACCCCAAACCTAAAGGGAGGGAAGGGAGGGTAGAAAAATGTCTATGGCGGCGGCTCTGGTTCCGGGCGTAGTACCCCCACCACCCGCTGATCCCCCCGCTTCTGTTTGTCCAGAGGAACCAGACCATGGATCATCGTCGGAGGCCTCGGACCGCCAACGACTCTGGGCCAAATGCCGCCGCCAAAGGCTCTGGGCTGCAGACCACCGCCGAAGGCTCTGGGTTGCAGACCACCGCCGAAGGATCTTGGCTGCAGACCACCGCCGAAGGCTCTTGGCTGCAGACCACCGCTGAAGGCCGAGTGCTCACAGCAGGCACTGGCTGTCCCGGGTTATGGATGCACACTGGAGGGAGAGTGCGAGGAGCAGGAATTGGTCTCACTGGACTGGGAAGACGCACTAATGGCCAAGTGCTAACAGCAGGCACTGGCTGTACCGGGTTATGGATGCACACTGGAGGGAGAGTGCGTGGAGCAGGAATCGGTCTCACCGGACTGGGAAGACGCACTAATGGCTGAGTGCTCACAGCAGGCACTGGCTGTACCGGGTTATGGAGGCGCACTGGAGGGCGAGTGCGGGGAGCAGGAACAGGACGTACTGGGCTGGGCAGGCGCACTGGAGGCCTGATGCATGGGGCTGGCTTTGGAGGTGCCAGACTAGTAACACGCACCTCAGGGCTAGTGCGGGGAGCAGGAATAGGACGTACTGGGCTGGGCAGGCGCACTGGAGGCCTGGTGCGTGGGGCTGGCTTTGGGGGCGCCAGACTAGTAACACGCACCTCAGGGCTAGTGCGGGGAGCAGGAACAGGACGTACTAATGGCCGAGTGCTCACAGCAGGCACTGGCTGTACCGGGTTATGGCTGCGCACTGAAAGGAGAGTGCGAGGAGCAGGCACAGGACTTACTGGACTATGGAGGCGCACTGGAGGGAGAGTGCGAGGAGCAGGCACTGGACGTACTGGATTATGGAGGCGTACCGGAGAGAGAGTGCGAGAAGCAGGCACATGCTCACCACAATAAGCACGGGGAGTTGGCTCAGGGCTCACCCCTGGCCCAGCCAAACTACCCGTGTGCCCCCCCCCAAAAAAAATTGGGGGGGCTGCCTCTCGTTCTTCCCCGGTAGGCTCCGATATCTCTCAATGACTTGCCCCCAAGTCCAGTTTCTCCTCTCCATCCATTCCATGTATGACCAGGTGTCCATCTCTGCCTGGGCACGCCGCTTGATACAGTCATGGTGGGTAGTTCTGTAACGCGGGTCGTACAAAGGGGACCAAGGCGCGGAGTGTGAAGTGCTCATATCTTACTTTAATGAAACACTAATACAAAAACAACAAAATGACCGACAACAGTTCCATCAGGTGAACATACACTAAACGGAAAACAACTTCCCACAAAACACCATGAGAGACACCCCTACTAAATATGACCTCCAATTAGAGGCAACGAGGAAAAGCTGCCTCCAATTGAAGGTCAACCCAATAAACCCCAACCTAGAAATAGACAAACTAGAAATCCAACTTAGAAATAGAAAACATAGAACAAACACAAAAACACCCCCTGTCACGCCCTGACCACTCTACCATAGAAAATAACAACTTATATTGGTCAGGATGTGACACTGGGATCTTTTATTTCAGCCTATGAAACATGGGACCAACACTTCACATATTCCGTTTATATTTTTGATCAGTATATATTCCAATTCTTTCAAAAATAAAGACCATATTAAATAAGAGAAGAATATCTTATATTTTCTCATGCAAAACCATATCTGAAAATAATTTTACAATTACATCTAAACTATACAATATTATACAGTTAATTTGCTCATCTATGTAATGAGTATGATGGTAGACAGAGTGCTGGTTTCAAGTGCAGGGCACTGCAGGTGTTTCTTTAGTAAAGGACCACAGAAGGAGGCAGGTAGCTGGGTCCAGGGACAGGCAGAAGGTCATACACAGGGAATCCAAAAAGGTAACAGTACAGGCAGGGAAAAAGGCTAATAAGGTAGTCTGGGAGATCAGGCAAGAGGTTGATGACAAGAAATCTGATAGGCAAAAGTACTGTACATTGTTAGTGAGGATGGCCAAAACTACGATACACGGGCGGACTAATATGGAAATAAACAGTGCTCCAATTAGAATGTGCAACAAAACAAACAATACCTCACAATGATGTGGTGCAAAGAGCTGAACTAAATAGTGTGTGTAAATGACATACAGGTGTGTGAACAGGTGATCAGAATTCAGGTGAATGGGATCTGGAGAGTGAGCTGCGTTCAGGGGATCTAGGTGTTTGAGAGTGTGAGTTGGAAGCAGATGTTACAATCTATGGGGTCAAATTACATTCATTAGACCTATGATTCAATATTCATTACAGCTAAATAATTATATGTATAAAATTAATAGTTTAGTTCCAAAACTATATATATAAAAAAAAAAATTGAAGTTCATTTCTGAAGTTTCTATATTGCAATAGTCTACACAACATAAAACTACAATGGATTTGACACATACTACAGAGTGCATTTCAACTCCACGGGGGCAATGCTCCACCCAGGGCTGCTGGTTGGCTCATGGCCAAACAACCGCAAAGTAGTCTAAATATATTGCTGTCATAGCAAAGTTATGAGTGCATTTCACATTACTTTTGGGTAGTAATCTAATTATAATGCTCACTTGAATTTCATGCTGATTATATCTTCATGTCATTGTCACTCAAAAATAATTCAAATGTAGTTTCTAGTAGAATAATGTTACAATGCAAATGTCCTGTGTAAAATAGTTGTTTATGTCGTTTTGCAACTAAACTCCCTTGGACTGTACTGCTTTGTAGCCCCTTTTGCTGTTGTTTGGTGGACTGGCCCTCATCATTTGCTCTGTAAGCAAACTATTCCCATAGTTCGCTTCTGAAGACAGTTTTGTCAACAAGCTGCAGGTGTGGAGGTATGATGTTTTTGTCAGAAGAAGTCATGCTTTCTACATTTTCTCTTCTCTCGCTTTCTTCTCATGAGCAAGCACAAGTAGCCACTAGCCTGGCTAGCATACTACTGACCCATTGAGAAGATTCAGACAAATTACTAGACAGATTAGATCCTCTCAATCCGTATATGACGTGAGACACATTTCACAGAAGTACAGAAAGTAACACAAATTCTAGTCCCAAACCGTTTTTCATGTTCTGGAATCGAAAAAGTACTGAAGTTTCGGTATACCGTGCAACGCTAGCACAGAGATGTATTATAGGGGCCTACGGAGTGGCGCAGCAGTCTAAGTCATTGCATCGCAGTGCTAGAGGCATCATTACAGATCCGGGTTCGTGTCGCAGCCGGCTGCGATCGGGAGACCCATGAGGCGGCGCACAATTGGCCTAGCGTATTCCGGGTTAGGGGAGAGTCTGGCCGGCTGGGATGTCCTTGTCCCATCTTGCTCTAGCGACTGCTTGTGGCAGCTGGTCGCATGCACGCTGACTTCAGGTCGCCAGCTGTATGGGGTTTCCTCCGTCACATGCCGCTAGCTTCAGGGTTAAGCGAGCTGTGTGTCAAGAAGCAGTGCAGCTTGGCGGGTCGGGTTTCGGAGGACGCATGGCTCTCGAACCTTCACCTCTCCCGAGTCTGTACGGGAGTTGCAGCGATGGAACACGACTAACTTCCAATTGGATATCATGGGGAGAAAAAAGGGGTAAAAAACAAATGTATAAACAATTCATAAATAAAGAGACGTATTATAGATAATGAATGAGACCTGGGACCATCACATGACAAAAACCTCCAGAGGTCTATGACAAAAAGTCCCAAGAACGTTCAGAGGACCTCCAGGGGACCATGACACAACGTCCCAAGAACATCCTAAAAACGTCCTCGGGGACGCTCCCGGCACCAACTGGGAACTAGACAAAACCTCCAGGGGCCCATGATACAACGTTCCAAGAACGTCCTAGAAATTTCCTCTGGGACGTCTCCGGGACCAGCCGGGAACTAGACCCAAAACCGGGTTCTATAAAAAGACCCCGCAGAAAACATTCCCTTGGGATCATCATGCAACATCCTAAGGGCGAGTAAAATGAAAGTCCAGAGAACATCCTAAAAAGGTCCTGACATGATCCTCAGTGACATCCTGGGAACTTACAGGGAACTACACAAAGGTCCCCCAGATAACATTCCCTTGAGACCATCACGCGACATGGGAACGTCACGAATGTCCTCAGCACGTACCATGTTTGCTGGGTAGGCAGTGTGATTCTCAGAAGCTTTTCATTTCACACCTAATACCATCTAGGTTGTCATTGATTCTAATTAGCATGATTTACCTGCACATGTGAATAGACATGCCAGACGTATGCCATTATGGCATGACTCATAGACTAGAGAAAACTGCTGACATCCCCTCCCCCTTCAAAGCAGCGTTCACTGTGTGTCTACTATACCATACAATATCTCTGCTGGGTCTCCTTTCCTTTCAGCTGCAATTCTATCATCATCCTATTAACCTTTTACTGAGCTAAATCAGTCAAACACTTTCTTGGTATTCTTAAACAAATCTACTTTGAGAAAAAAAGTATATACCTCATACACATGGTTATGGGCTTAAAAAAGAAGACACCTGTACCATGTCAGATATAGAGTTGAAATGCATTACATTTTTGAGTTTGTATCCCAATATTACACTTTATATACATCACAGAAGACTGAAATATAACAAATCCGTTTGACATAGAAAAACTGATTTTCAGCTTGTTTTTTAAAATAATGTTGATTAATTATGAAAAATATAAATAACATTCCACCCATGAGGCCTCTAGGTAATTTGACTGCATGAAAGGGCTATGCGGAAAGCAGTCCTCCTCACAGTGAAGACATCTAAAAGAGAAGGACAACACCAGTGTAACAGTTCTACTGGAGGTCAAATGTAGGTAGATACACATTCATATTATATCTACATTATGCCTAAGTCAATAATGTTTGACAGGCACATTGCTTTGCATTTGTATTTACCTTTCTTTGTGAGAGTATGTGGCTTGTAATCCTCTGTAACTAAATGTCTGCACAATGCTAACACATCTAAACAAACTGACTGACCAACTGACTGACTCAGAGGCTACTGCAGCGCCTCAGAAAAGAGGAGTGAGACAGACCAGGAAAGGGAGGTTGAGGTGAGACATGACCACAGCCTCTCCAATACCTTTGAACCATTGCTCTCCTTGAAGATCCCAGTAATGCACAGCCAGAGCAAGGCCCTGTTAATGTGAGCACTACACTTCTAGAGGCAATCTAAGACACCAATTACCCAGAGTTTTAAAGCCTCTAATTGTGGCCCTTCAGTCTGAATATGTTATTGCCACTTTGGATTCAGAAATGAAGACAGCATGTTCAGAAGAATTGCAGCATCACGGCTTCCTCTTCAAGGGATGTGTGGTGTTAATAGCAGGCTTGCTTCTCAGGCTTTGGTTGGAAGAGAGTCATCTTCCTGAACCAATACCTCCTGGAGTGATCATCCTTATTTTGTTGCAATGGCTTATTACAATGATAGTGGCAAACTTTGCATTTAACCACAGGCCCTGCTTGATGGGAGAAAAACCCTCTGGAGTTTTGTGTCAAGACTGCAGTATATCAGGAACTTGCCTATCATTTGTTGAGAATTATGACAATTGAGTTAAGATTAAAAGTACACATTGACAAGAATGTAAACTAAACTAAATACTAATGTGCAGTATGTATTTAATATGCACACTAAAGTAAATACAACTTTTTGTAATCTGATATTTACTTCAGTGAATGTCATTTTACAGTTTTGAAAGGAACTCAATCCTCTTCATTTGTACATTTTTTTTGGAAGGTCAAACACTGTCTGTGGTGTTCTAGCTAGATTGTTGGCTCCTTTATGTGGTAGCTATACTAGACTAGTCTTGGTCAATGTGAGAGAGCCAATACATTACTGAAATCAGAAAGTAAAGATGATATAGAAGGTTGACTAGGAGACATACACTACCGTTCAAAAGTTTGGGGTCACTTACAAATGTCCTTGTTTTTGAAAGAAATGCACATTTATTTGTCCATTAAAATGATCAGAAATACAGTGTAGACATTGTTAATGTTGTATACGACAATTGTAGCTGGAAACAGCCAAAGTTTTATGGAATATCTACATAGGCGTACAGAGGCCCATTATCAGCAACCATCACTCCTGTGTTCCAATGTTGGATTAGCTAGCACGTTGTGTTAGCTAATCCAAGTTTATAATTTTAAAAGGCTAATTGGTCATTAGAAAACCCTTTTGCAATTATGTTAGCACAGCTGAAAACTGTCGTGCTGATTAAAGAAGAAATAAAACGGTCTTTCTTTAGACTAGTTGTGTATCTGGAGCATCAGCATTTGTGGGTTCGGTTACAGGCTCAAAATGACCAGAAACAAAGTACTTTCTTCTGAAACTCATCAGTCTATTCTTGTTCTGAGAAATGATGGCTATTCCATGTTAGAAATTGCCAAGAAACTGAAGATATCATACAACGCTGTGTACTACTCCCTTCACAGAACAGCACAAACTGGCCCTAACCAGAATAGAAAGAGGGTGGGAGGCCCCGGTGCACAACTGAGCAATAGGACAAGTACATTAGAGTGTCTAGTTCGAGAAACAGATGCCTCACAAGTCCTCAACTGGCAGCTTCATTAAATAGTACCCGTAAAACACCAGTCTCAACATCAAGAGTGAAGAGGTGACTCCGGGATACTGGCCTTCTAGGCAGAGTTGCAAAGAAAAAGACATATCTCAGACAGGCCAATAAAAAGAAAAGATTAAGATGGGCAAAAGAACACAGACACTGAACTCTGCCTAGAAGGCCAGCATCCCGGAGTTGCCTCTTCATTGTTGACGTTGAGCCTGGTGTTTTGCGGGGACTATTTAATGAAGCTGCCAGTTGAGGACTTGTGAGGTGTCTGTTTCTCAAACTAGACACTAATGTACTTGTCCTCTTTTGAGCCTGTAATCGAACCCACAAATGCTGATGCTCCAGATACTCAACTAGTCTAAAGAAGGACAGCTTTATTGCTTCTTTAATCAGAACAACAGTTTTCAGCTGTGCTAACATAATTGCAAAAGGGTTTTCTAATGATCAATTAGAAAACAATTCGATCACAGGAGTGATGGTTGCTGATAATAGACCTCTGTACGCCTACGTAGATATTCCATTAAAAATCTGCCGTTTCCAGCTGGAATAGTCATTTACAACATTAACAATGTCTACACTATATTTTGGGTTAATTTGATGTTATTTTAAATGGACACAAAAACGTGCTTTTCTTTCAAAAACTAGGAAATTTGTAAGTGACCCCAAACTTTTGAACAGTAGTGTATATTAGAAGGATTCAGGAGGGGAGATATCTGAATTCTTGAAAATCAGAGAGCTAATGAATTTCGTGGGACTTAAGTTTTGCTGCATGTCCACAGCAGTCAGATATGAATCCAGGATATATCTAGTGCTCTGGTGTGGGTCACACTGAGATTTCCACAACTCTACATCCAAAAACAGCCACCAGACTCTCATTAGGCTCCCCATGCTGAAGAACATGAATAATGCAGTATACTCAGAACACTGGCCAGCGTCTGTACATTCAACACTGTGTTTGATCTTGTCAAGTTTATCTCACATTTTTGAATTTATTCTGCAGCATTTAACTAAGCAAGTCCCCCCGAATGCACACAAGGGTGTCACAGGCAGTCATTGCTATTTGATGGGTATAAATATGAGAGCTTTTGAAGACTAACCCAAAAGACTAATGCAGGCTATAAACTATTGCAATGGGTATATCAGCTAATGAGAATCCAGCCCTGGTCTTTGGCATCATAAACATTTTACCAAATATATTCCAAAAATCCTGGAAAAGCGTCTTGATATTTCTCCTTGTGTACTGTCCTTCGTCTCATTACTAGGAGTCGAAAACATAAACTTTGAAGCACTGAGTGTACTGAACCATGTGTCAAAAAGGTGATAGTTGGTATCAGTAATATCAGTCCTCAAAAGAGTCTGTTTACTGGAGCATTACAAAGACATAGAGGTATGTACACGGTATGTACACTACAGGTGGTGTGAATAAATGACGCATAAACAGAAAAATATACAGGCAACAGTATACAGGTTTGTTGCTTTATCTGTCCTGTGATATAGTATACTTCTCTACAGAATACTGCAGGTTTTCTGTGGCATGCTGGACCTATTAGGAGGAATAGTCCAGCTGTTAACAGTGGTGACAGCCATAGATCAGCACCTCCTATCACTCACAAAACACTCCCAGTATGTTTAGAAATGCACTCAGTGTGTGGTCAACCTGACATCAACACTTTAATGTCCTGTCCAACAGTCAAGTTGAACAAATAACCAAACTGCGTCACGATGCATGCCTGATGGGAAACTGCAAACATTGGTAACACAATCCCTCTCAGACTCGGGTTGCACTTGGGCTCATTTAGGGAGCGAGACTAGTGGTAAAAAAAAGTATGTTATTCCCAAAACAAAATCCCTCTGTGAAAAAATATTTAAGGATTTTATCCAAAATATGTGTTGCATTGGAAGCTTATGATTGAGTTGACCAGTTTATCTAATATGTGTGGTAGTGCTCTTTAACTTACTGAACACTAAGGTACTTCACATCAAAACCCCGGGATGGCAGTAGAAATTGACTTCTGAATGGTCTAAGAAACTGATCAGAGGACAGCAGTTAATACCAAACCATAATGTTACGACCCAATTGATTTGAAAAGACTTGAGCAAAAAGGCGGAAATGTAGGCAAGTCAAGCTTAGCTTTACTGAAGGTCAGGGTAGCCTACTTGCAGTGTGGGCAATCTTCCCCTTAAGTCATTTAGTTTCCATTTCCACATCTGATGTCACAAAAAGTGGTCCCTGTAAAACGGATAAGCTTAGCATTGGCCGGAGCTAAAAATAATAAGCCTTAGATGTTAAGAGACCAAGGTTTGTTCTCCCAAGTCATTAGCTGAGATACCCGTTACTGACTTGTATTCCCTGAGAGGAGTAGTGGAGGAATGGTGCACCAGTTGTTCTTGACTTCAAAGTCATTCTAAAGAGTTTGGTTTTCGTACCAAAACAGCACAATTCAAGGGAAAACACCTAGTAGTTTCCTACTTTCCATTACATACAATACTTTTACACAAATCAGGTAACAAATTCCCATTTCAAAGAAATGCTAAAATTGCCTTGTAAATAATATTACTATTGGTTTCTATCAGTTACACTATAATATAGGCCATCCAAAGAAACTTTCTCTGCTGAGGTGACGAGCTGCATCAGCTTCGAGTAGATAACAAAATCTTCAGTACACGCCAGGGAGATTCTGATACTATCATTGCCCCTGTGAGAGCAACTGATGATCTTAACTTGTATTAACAAATACTCACCCAATAACTAAATTACAGTAAACAACAATAATTCACATTTGTTTCCAGCGGATTAAGCCGATAAAAAGCACTCAGTGCCCCCTGATACTGAGGTATACAGCACCACTGAACGTATAAACTAACACTATATGCCTAGTCTGACACTTCAGCCATCTTCTCCTTACTTGACTCTACAGTGGGTTAGTTGATTAAAAAAAAACTCATCTCTCCCCATTGAAGGCAATGAAGTTAAAAAGTTAGAGGCTACAGAAATGATGTATGTGACAGAGGCATTTTATCATGTGTTGTACCAGCTCCAGGATACTGTAGCAAGTGTTAGCCAGGGACCCGGAGGAGCTTCTGTACTGTATCTCCATGATAAACTCATCTGCCATGATTTATTAACTAGTGGATCACACCGCTCTGCTCTCACTTCCCTTCCCCAACACACACTTAGAATGTCTGGTACATAAGGACACTTTCCACAGGGACACTCAAAGTCATTAGTAGCACCTCCAAACTTTCTAGACATACTTTCTACACGGTCGATACAAACTTTCTACACAAAATCTAAAACTTTTTGCACCGTGTACTCATTTAAAACATTGTTTAGAACACATTGATATTGTCTGAAACTTTTCCAAGGGACTTTTGTGACTTTTCAGTATTCAGACACAAATATGAACTTGTGCAATTCCCCACCAAATGGCAGATCACTTTTCATGATAATAATGTAAAACGTAACTAATGTCATCCTGAAAAATGATTGTTCTACATACCTTAGCATAATCTCAATCATTTTTGTAAGTTATTATTGCCTCCTTAGTTCTATGGTACAGGTATATCTTCTCCCATCAGTTTGATGGTCTAGTCTCCTGGTCTCCCCTAAAGTGACCTTGCAGTGTGTTGGTGAGGCTATAGAGTTTAGCAGCTGTCTTCTCACATCGCTCCTGTCCTGGTCTCTAGTGGTCCACAGCAGAGTGCAGCGCTGGCACTGGACTGCACAAAGAATGCTGGCATCATTTCATTCTTTGAACCTCCATCTGCCACCAATCTGACCAAGGGGCTACTTCTTATTTTAGACCATCTATTCACATCCTCATCACTGTGTCCGTGTCTGCTCGCCTCACAGACCCCCACCACCCCACACCCCTGTCCCATTTACACCCCCAACCTCCCTCCCTCCCATCCACTCTTCAATTGCGAACTTTGGTTCCCATGGCGAGGCTCGGCTGCACTCTATGAAGTAGACTAGAGGCATCATAGTGTCCTTCCCAAAACTTTGCCAGGTCTAAAGGATGGCTGCTTTGCTCAGTCTAATGGACAGAGGGGCAGCTTTGTTCTTGAGCACTCTCTCACACTGCAATTTAGAGGAAATCCCTGGCAGCTAGTAAAAGAGAAACACTCAATCGTACAGATCACATTGTAATGTGCTGCAGGGTGAAATATATAAATTATGTAATAATCTTAATAGCCCAAACACTCTTGCATCTCCAATATCTCTATCACGACTTGCCTGTTGGAGAGCACAGTATGACTGCAGAAGATAATTTATTATAAATTGTAATCTAAGCATTGTCACGCTGTTATTGCAAAGACATATTTTCATTAAGATGTTTGTGCTCAAATTAAAATCTATGTGGACCTACAATGCCTACATTGCCTGATTTGAGGACTTGTTTGTCTCTTTATTAAAAAATTCTAAGTAAGGCATTTTTGAATGAACTGTATACACACTTTTGCACACTCGATGGCAGTCAGCAGTAAAACACACACCGCTCAATTATGGCTGTGGCTTTGTTTAAAAGATGCATCACATTTTTATTACTAGACCTAGTGTAGCAGCTTGACAGCCCAGGCTGAGACCACAACATTCTATAATGATGGATGGCTTTCATGTTAAAGATATCTATGCAACCCCAAAATAAATACAGTCTAAGTGACATCTATGTATTATCAAGGGGAAACGGTGGATCATAATTGACTGCATATGTAGTAGCCTGGCTGGGATCTGGCGTGCAGCTGACAGCTCTTCACATGCTGTGTAATTTTACATCACATATAAAGAATGTGCCTCTATAGGATCAAAACCACAGAAAATATAAAAACTTCTGGTCTTCAACATGCTACACAGTAGCAGATATTTCATGTGTTGTCTATTGCTTTACATTACATACATATTTTGTGGAACAATTGCTTTTTGATTATCTCCTGGTGATTTTGACTAAGGCTTATGTTTGTACATCCAGCGTTAGGAATTAATTAAGCTCTTTTTAAAGATAGTCTGTGTCCTATTGCATTTATACGCTAGGATATAAAACTGCTTCCTGTGAATTTATAAAGAGGGCTAAAAGCTGTGATGATGAGCTGACAGCTTCTGAAAGGTGTGCATCAACATTGTTGCCTGGGCCGCCCTACCGTACCTTCCTTGCCCGTCCAAATAAAATATTGAAATATTGATAATTTATTTGACAGACGCGCGCTGACAGAAAGACGCATCAATCTCAGTTAAAGCATCCGAGCGAGCGAAACAGCGCCCCTCTGTCTCAGTATACGTAAACTATGTCTGATGCTGTCTGGACCAAAAGAGTATGGCATGTCGTACTATTTCCGTCCAGACAGCATCAGACAGATTGGATACATACTGCAAAGAGGGGTGCTGTTTCGCTTGCCCGGATGCTTTCTACGGTGATATAGTTTTAGCAGAGAGGAAGAGGCTCACTCTCGCCAAAATCTGTCCAGTGGGAAGGCAGACCTATGCTTGTCGCCTGCCTTCCCATATTTGGGACAAAGACTCCCATTGTTAGGGAGGAGACATGAACATCTCGTCATTATATACAGATTTCTGTTTTCATCCTCTTGCGAATTGGAAAGGAAAGTCGGCACGTGCACAGTTAGGATGCTGGATTGCCCTAAAGTAAATTGATGTTTCGCTAAAATTATACAATTATTGCTTTCTAAATAAAATAATTCAAAATACTTCACCAGGGAGCATGAATTAGCCACAGAGGATCATTAGCTTCTTTAAAAAATAGCTGTGGATTGTTTCAAATCACGTGTGTTTGGGAAGCCCGCAATTTGGGTAGTTGCAATAGGTCTAGCTGATTGAGTTGCAGCTGTCAGTGAAAAGCGTCTGAAATATGTGTGAAGATAATGTGTATTGAGTATAATAAAAAAAAATGTGCTTCATCAAGAAGGGGATTGATTGTCTTAATTCACCACATAAAACACACATTTTTTTCTTCGCCTCACAAATCTTTTTTAACTTTTTTTTTTTTTTTTTTTTACATATATTGCGAATGAGTATTTGAAAAAATACTTACAACACTCCCGGCTCGATAATCACCAAGCCTTGGTGAGAAAGAGCAAAATCTCGTGATCTGAAGATCCCATATATCCAGTGGAAACATCATAAAAAAACGATTTCTGTCCAGAGCTCACTGGCGTAGGAATCTTTGAGCGCCCGGGATTGGATTAGTTGATACAATGTTGCATGTTCGTTAACAACAGTTTCAGGACGGACCCTGTGATGATTTGATACAATGTTAAACTTCACTAGCAATAGGCTATTTCTGAGTTATATTATCTAATCTCTTTAGCCGGCAATGGATCACAGTGTATCAATGTGTCCATATGGCAGAGGTTAGTGCTCTCGCCATAGTTGAATTTTTACTTATAGATTTTGAACATTTACATTTTTATGATTAACCACGTGACAATGATTTTGAGAATCCTTACTGGCATGCAGATCGGTGGAAATGGTAGGATAAATTGTAAGCTTCCCCAAACTTGAAACTGACAAGCTGCCTATGGCTTTACTATTCCACCCATTAAAAAGATGTGAGCAAGCACGTACACACATAGGAGGTCCCATGAAGAAACGGGCACATTCAACTGGTTCGTTCTGGCGCTGGGTCTGGAGTCAAGTCAAGCAGCGAAAGATTTGCAAAGAATTGTTTCTCTCCTGCTAGATGATCTGTACTGTGGAGAGAGAAGTCCACCTCAGGCCATGACTGTACCAGAACTATTGAATTTGTCTTTTCACTGGTTCTACAGTACTCTCAAAAGGTGGGACTGACTTCACTGTAATCTTCCCATCACTATATCATTAGGGCATCTATTAACGTATTCGAACGGATACTTTGGGAGTGTACTATTTTATGTTGGGCCATGTGCCTAATCAAAGTCAGTATTCATTTCACTACTGCTAAAGTAATTATTTCTTAACAACACTTTGGAGCAGACATCGCATTGTAATTGAGGAATTATTTAAGAATGTTGGCACTACAGTGCATTTGCTGTGAGGTCAATTAAAAGAAAAGTGTTGAGAATACTAAACAAAAGTGCACAACTTCTTTATGTTGGATTGCATTTTTCAGAGCAATGTTAGAGAGTAAACCAACAGTTTGTTGTTGGGGACAAAAGTAAAGTCCTCATCCTCAAGGGAGAGTAAACGTTCCTGTGCCTCATACCGGTGACCCTCTGTCTTGAACCGTTGGCCTCCACACTTCTGTTCCCCCTGTGTCCCCCAGCTGCACTGAACTGTTATATTCTCTTCACTTTCCAGCAGTTACACAGAAGACAAAAAAAGGCAGGGCACCTGAATTGTTCTGTGCATTGAGATTACTCCCCAGTGAGGGCTGTAACCCCAGATGGTTATGTTGGAATTTAAAGGAGAGCAGATTAATAAATCATAATCATCCAACCCAATACTCCTCAGTCACCTTTATTGTTGTATCTAACACCCCTATTCCCCGCAGGCTGGGACAATGAGGCATTTAAGATCTCCGCTGCTGAGGAAAGGGAAAACAAACAGGTGGCGTAAACCTCGACGGGTCTGGTTGTCTCGCACTATGCGCCGCGTCGAGCCTCCCTGACTCCGTCCTATCAAAGCAGGTTGTGAGACCTCGCCACGGCGCTCCACTAGTCCCTCGCCATGTGCGCTTAGCGGCTGGGACCAACGGTCCAAGTCCATATTGACTTGCATGAAGGCTGAATTTAGTTCTCACACTACTAATGCACAACACTGATGTGCTGCTATTGATTTGTTGTCGGTAACGCTTGTGTTTCTCATCGACAAAGAAGATTATAACATAATTAATTGAAATAAAAATCAGAGTTAATTTGAAAAATCTCCTTAATTATTCATGGATATAGTAAAGATCCCATATAAAAGAGGATGAAAAAAATGATGGTTTTGAATAAGGATTGTCTATATATCTTGTAAATATAGAAAACAATAGATTAAGCTCTCAACGGATGTGAGAAAGTGAATAGGTGTGAGAGAATATGGTTAGTGTTCTGAGAATGTGGACTGCCTTTACCGATCAGTGCTGTAGAGCAGCGCTTGGAGGTGCCGGCCGGGGCGTCAGTGAGATGCCGTCTGGTTCAAGGACACTGAAGATCCCAAGGTACTTGTTGAAGAGGAGGAATATTATTAACCCCAGTGGCATGGACTTCCATTTCTTCCAATTTCACAGGCAAAACCATCAAACCATTATATTACAACATTTCTTTGAATGAAAGCTAATTTGACTTCGGAAAAATTGTTCCATGTAAGGTTAAAACAATGCCACAACAATGGCGGAAATAGGGCATTGTAAAAATAACTAGATGGGGAGAAAACTTCGCAACACAAACTGTACTTTGTTTCTAGGGCAGTGTACACCAGCCTGACTAGACACTTGTCTTTACGAAAAGGGAAGGTAGCTCACTTTACTTCTAAAAACAGCGAGATGAGAGTTGATAGTGAGATGCACAACTTGATTTGGATTTTAGCTTTGACATTCATAATCTTTTGGGCAACTTTGAAAAAGACCTTGAAAATGTCAAAAGAAATGTCACCTCTCTCTGCCTCATTAAAGCTATGATATTACATCACATTGGACAACTTGGAGCCCTGGGATGAAACCGTGTACTACTCCACGTTAGGGGATATAGAGATGATAGTAATAGAGTGAGTCTGTTCAAACTCAGGAGGAGTAGAAGAGTGTGCCTTTCCTCTTGTCTTTGCTGTATAGGACATGGCATTATGACAATATTCTGACTGCCATCCTCAGTGACACAAGACTCCTGAGCTCCACTATAATTAACCCTGGCCAGGCTCCAGGCCAGGTAGTGGAGGCACTAGGCAGGCTAGAGTATAGGGGCCGGGTGGGCGGCTGACGGGGCGGCTGCCAGCGTGCCTGCCAGACGGCATCCATTCCCAGAGCCTGGAGTTGATCCTGCACGGGAGACGTTTTGACACTCGCTACCGCATGCCTACACAGTGGACTCAGCAGAGCGCTCCAGCCAACAAACCCATCTGTGGAAGTCATTATTAGATCATCACTAAATGACTCAAGCAGGGCCCTCAACTCTCTGCAACTCTTTCTCTGCACAATTCACTCAAATTCAGCCTATCCTTCCTACGCTATCATCATACTGAGACTTCACTATTTTTATGTTCATACCTTAGTGACATAATGAATGTCATAACTTCATCTAGAGTAGCTAAATCTCAATGGCAGATGTCCTCTGTCCAAAGGCTAGAATATAGGCAAATGCATGTTAACCATTAGGTTGGAAATTAAAGAAGGAAATATGAGTATTGATTGTTGATTTGCATAGAACTGATTAAGTCCATACCGTTGTTAATATAAAACAGAATAAATCCATTCACTGTGTCAAACAATTCTGAGCTTTATTTTGCCTGGCCTTTTCTTAAAAGGGCCCCTAAGACTTCTAACATTCTAGATATCATCTAAGTCATCCTGGGATAAAGAGAATACATAAGCCACTCATTGTCTTCAGTTTGACCAGGTGCTTGGCACATACAACCCACACTGGCGCTGCCAAGAACTGCTGGCTCGCATACAACACCGCAAATATATCCTTTCTCTCTGTGCTGTGAAAAGATTTATAGAGGAGAGGACTTAGTCTAGATGGGCAGAAAGCAACCCAAGAATACCAGTATGTTTCATCAAAACATAGGATGAAGCAGAATATTGTTTGAATTAGGCATATATTAAGAAAAAAATCGGAACTGCTGTAGAAAATGTCATTATTCTCAATCCTACCACTTTTCTATGTTATATGGCAGTTACGATATTCATTCTTCCAGCATAGATAAGTCAAATGTATCAAACATGCCACAGCACCTAGGTACCTAAGTAAGCATAATCTAGCAGACAGCTCCATATAGTGTAGTCTTCATAGTTTGTTTTATTTCATAGCGATCATGATTTAGTAGTGAACTTCATGGCTAACCTGTTCATCGTGGAACACGAGACAGCAGTCACTTAATATTTAATTTGTCTGCAAAATCCAATATTGAGGAAAGATGAGGCCTTTTCATAATTATACTGAAAGTTTTCAAGAGATTAACTTGCTGTTTCTCTTTCATCGGGAACTTTAAACAAACACTCCTCTTTGATCTTTGCTTCCCTTTCAAAATGATTGATTCATGAACGGATTGATGCACAGACCTGGGGTGTAATGCACTATTTCTTTCATGTGGCTAACACAATCTAAACAACATGATCACACCGTTTTGCTCAGTTCTTCTTTTACTAAACTCGTTCCAGCACAATAGATAAGGGCTTCGAAATTCAATTAGGTTGTAGAAAACAAGATAATAATACAAATCCTAGAAAACACACAGCAGTTTACTTTAGAACTCAGCTACGCTGCTGCACTTCTCTTTCTTATTAGCACTACAAGAGCGGAATTAAAACATTCTGACAAGCAGACCGGCCTGCTGCAGATTTCTCCCTTGCTTTATCCCCTTCTTAAGTAATGAGATTGTTTGTCTGCAATTAGAATCACCTAGTCATATGATTACGTTTCTGGGGCTGACAATTTTGCTGGTGATTTGATTTCCATGTTTGCTGTTAGTTGACTGAAAAAGTACTATTTCAATTCTAACAAAGCAATCTAAAGTTACAGTATATTGACAACACATGTTCTGTTCCTCGTCATATGAATGCATTACATATTCCCAATGTCTATTAAAGCTACAAAATAAATAAATAGGGACTATGTAATTAGTCCTAACCCTGACAACCCCCTCATGGAAGTTGGTCCTTGTCTTATCTTTCCATTTGAATTCCAAGGACTTTCTTTCTGTCAGACCTACAAGCAGCTACAAAGAGCATAAGAGGATTTTAATATATATTTCAAATATTCAGCTAATCTATACTGGCCTTAGACTTTCACAGCAATTTAAAGTACCTTTTTCTTAAGCTTCTATTAGGTTCATGTTTAAATACACACAATTAATAAAAACAAGGTGAGATCTGAGAGCCATTAATGGTTCGTGTTTAAGGAGAAGCAGCAATGCACACCAAAAAGCATTATTTCTACAGGTCCAGGGGATGGACCTCATGGCAGTGTGGATGAATTCCTCCTTCGCTCATAGGGTTTCTGGTCCAGACTCTCCTGTCAGAACCTTCTTTGCATCTCATTGCCAGAGTGTCTCCTCTTCAGTTCTTTCGTGACTTTCAGCATCAACATTTCTAAGCCAACTTGGTAACCTAAGCTCAGGCTCCCTGTCTAGATATTGACACTCTTATTTAGACGAAACGCCATATTTAGACTTTTCAGGTGACGCTTTTACTCACCTCTCCTGCTTTTACGAGCAACTGACATAAATCATACAAAAAATAACACATTATTGAAACCAGAGTGTCATCAAGGTTCAAACTGAATCCAAATGTATTACAAGAGGTCGAAACTACCCAGCACTCTCAGAGTCAGCTGGGCACAAAATACCCTTCTGTTCCCACTGTCACCTCATGGTACCTTCACGCTATGTGGACAGATCTGGGAGGGACGGGGAGAGAGTGGGGTTCCAGGAGGTGAGGCTGAGGAGGATGGAGAAATTAGCCAAACCACTTAGGTGATTTCAACTAAAATTAGCAGTGCTGCCTGTGGGCCCCATACACTTTCCAACTTCCTCAAACTCTGAGACCACATGATTTCAATAAGCTGAATTGGATATGAATTACTATATTTTCCTTTTAAAGTAAATCTTATACAAATACTGCACAACACAGCAACTGGGATCCCATGTTTCTATGTATATACTGTATATGTGATACTGCTGAAAGCAGGATATATCAACAGAAAGAACATTGCTCTAACAATGAAATTGATTCAATGGAAAGGTTTGTCCAGCCTGTTCAGGATGAATACGCAATTTCCTTCTTATTCAGATGACATATGGGGCATCATTTATCTACACCTTGTCGCCCCCCCCCCCGGCACCTTTTCTTTCCCTCCATACCAAATGGCCTGTCTACATACACTGACATACAGGTGGCCCACCCGCCCTAGAATATCGAATTCACATTTTATGCTTAGTGAGTGTCAATTCTATCTCCGGACAGCATTTACTAAGGTTCTGCATCCCACCTGGTGTTTCTGGTAAACCAATTAAAATTAGATAGAATGATGCCTTTAGTCTATGTGAACAAATTATACCTGTCCAACACACTCAGTAGAAGGAAACTGCAATTCAAACTAGTACAGTACGCAATATGACACAGACATTCAATCTCTTGTACCTACCATTACCAACATTCCTGTGTTGTCAACAAGTCATTCTACAAAAATGTCATGTTACAATGTTATGTTACAGGACATGTTTTACATTTCAGAAAATGTGTCTCCATGTGTTTCTGAGATCATACAAGACTAATCTCTAGATGTGTTATCATGGTTAATTGCTCACAGTAGTAGACACTGCAGGCGGAACACCGCATTTTGTTGTCAGACAGCAACTCATCAGCACAGACGACAAACGTACTGAAACAGAGCACACAGAGTGTAAACAACACACACACACACACACACACACACACACACACACACACACACACACACACACACACACACACACACACACACACACACACACACACACACAGCAGGAGCACAAACAAAGCAACCCTTAAAAAGATACTGCCCTGACTCACTCCTACATGTAATCAGACATGCAAACATGCATAAAAAAGTGACTGCTCATATTTGCTGCCTGAGTGATCATCCAGACCCATAAACTCTGAGCAGACGAAGATGAAGCCATTTCATAGGACGACGTTGACTGCTCAGACCAGCCAAGCACACTAAATTGACCTATTCCTTAATCGCTTATAATGAAGACAATGTAAGCCTTGAGTGCCAGAGAGACGCAGAGCACTAGCACAGCCTTCACACAGCCTCTGACTGGCTGCTACACAATTGAAACAAAGCAGAGATGGTGAAAGCTAAATCGAAACAGTGAATTTTAAATCACCTCTCTGAGAGAATAACTTTCCCCCAACAGGATCCCTATAATTTGTCCAATTCATGGGAATAGCATTCCAATGAAAGCGTTATATCCAAATTAATTTCATTAGAGATTAAAATCTGCCTGGCGAGGTTGGCTGGTGAGAGACCTTTAACAAAACAAAAACAAAAAATGCAGTTATATAATTGTATCCAACTAATAGCTTTCATCTTTCTATGCACCAGAAGATCATCCTCAGAATTGAAAATAGCCATTGTTCAATCTGAAATACAAACTGCCAAGGGGCAAGAAGGCAAGGCTAATTGTGCATTCACAATACACTACAGTGCACAATTGACAGTTTTTGCACATTTGCATTATTACCTCTGATTTAAAAACAAAATATGATATACTTGATGATATATTAAAACACTGATTACCATCGTATTTCATAGTTTTGATGTCTTCAATATTATTCTACAATGTAGAAAATAGTAAAAATAAACAAAAACCCTTCAATGAGTAGGCGTTTCCAAACTTTTGACTGGTACTGTATATACAGTATACACATATCTACCTCAATTACCTCGTACCCCTGCACATTGTCTCAGTACTGGTACCTGGTGTATATAGTCAAGTTATTGTTACTCATTGTGTATTTATTCCTTGTGTTATTATTTTTCTAATATTTATATATTTTTTCTCTCTGCATTGTTGGGAAGGGCCCGTAACTAAACAGTTCACTGTTGAGAAGCATGTGACATATAAAATAAATCTATCCTAAAAAACTCCTTAGTCATTGCCGAAGACAAGCATATCCATAACATGATGCAGCCACCACCATGCTTGAAAATATGGAGAGTGGTACTCAGTGATGTGTTGTGTTGGATTTGATCCAAACATAAGGCTTTGTATTCAGGACAAAAAGTACATTTCTTTGCCTAATTTTTTGCAATATTACTTAAGTGCCTTGTTGCAAACAGGATGCATGTTTAGGAATGTTTTTTATTCTGTACAGTTTTGTATTTTCAGTTTCTTCTGTCCATTAGGTTAGTATTGTGGAGTAACTACAACGTTGTTGATCAATCCTCAGTTTTCTCCTATCACAGCCATTAAACTATGTAACTATTGTAAAATCACCATTGGCCTCATGCTGAAATCCCCGAGCGGTTTCCTTCCTCTCTGGCAACTGAATTAGGAAGGACGCCTGTATCTTTGTAGTGACTGGGTGTATCGATACGACATCCAAAGTGTAATTAATAACTTCACCATGCTCAAAGGGATATTCAGTGCCTGCTTTTTTTTTACCCATCTACCAATAGGTTCCCTTCTTATCGACGGATTAGAAAACCTCCCTGGTCATTGTGGTTGAATATGTGCTTGAAATTCACTACTCGACCTTACAGATAATTGCATGTGTGGGGTACAGAGATGGGGTAATCATTCAAAAATCATTTTAACCACTATTATTAAATACACTCACACAGAGTGAGTCCATGCAACTTATTATGTGACTTGTTAAGCACATTTTTACTCCTGAACGTATTTTAGGCTTGCCATAGCAAAGGGGATGAATACTTATTGAATCAAGACATTTCAGCTTTTCATTTTTCAATTAATTTGTAAAAAGAATTATGTCTAAAAACTAAATTACACTTTGACTTTGTGGGTTATCAATTTAATCAATTTTAAATTCAGGCTATAGCACAGCAAAATGTGGAAAAAGTCAAGGGTGTGAATACTTTCTGAAGGCACTATGTTCTAATGGGACTAGTATATTCAGGGCCAATTTATTCTTTCATTCCTTCATCTAGCAGACCTGTACAGGCCTGTGTTTTGTCAGCTCCAGCCGAGAGGCAGCCTTGGGATACCACTGAGACAGAGGGTCAGCTTAAATTAAAACCTTTTGATCACACCACTGTTCAACATCACAGCCGGCCTCTTTTTTCTTGTTATTATGCAACTGCTAACATCTGTTACTTCTTCCCAGGCTTCATGTTCGGCCTAAGAGCTGCAATGTTATGCAATAGGTTAGAGCAAGAGCTTAAATCAGCATCAAACCTAAGCTGAGCAACACACAGCAAGGACCAGCCAAGACAGGCTGAGACAGACAGCCAGTACTGTATAGGAATCTAGCCAGCCATTAATAACCAAATAATGGAACACAAGGACGTTTTCTCTCGACAGGTGAAATAACTTCACCCATGAATATGAATTCATTTTGTTTCAACATCCATTTTCTTTTGGGCCGGAACTGGTCAAATGTATGCAGACAAACGTTCTCATGTCTTCGGGGAATGACCAGCGGAGGACATTTCTCAGGGAATTGGCCAATGTTCTTTATGCCGCATAATATTTCCAGCAGCAAATGTATGCCTATTGTTTGGAGCTGACAAGGTGCTACACGGAAGCAGATCGGCTGTTATATCAAATTCGCCATTACGACCTCCGTCCTAGTTTCAAGATGGAAAAAATAGTGAGAGTGAAAGAAAGAGAGGGGGTGAAGACAAGAGAAGTTAGAGAAAGGAGACTTCCAAGGACGCATCCAACTTCCTAATGGAGTCTCCAGAAGGAAGGAAGCAGAGATGGTGATCGTAACAAGGAGGGAAGGAAGAACAGCTTATTTCTCTGGAGGCAGAGGCCTCGCACCAGTCTTAGCTATACAGTACAGAGAGGACAGGCTTTCTTTACATCATTCCACAGGCTGGATAAATAGACCATCTACATGTTCTACATATCGAAAATGAAGCTAATATGAAGTAACTTCAAGACTTACTTGGTTGATTCAAAAATGAAAAAAGGATTCATAGCGGTTCATAGTAGCATTCAAAAATGTCAACAATGTTTGGCAAAATAAACTGGGTAGTTTAATGTCCAATGAGATGTTCATTTTGTCATTTTAGGCTGGTGTACATCTCTGACCTATGAAAGATTTATAGCAATTGAGAAATATACTGTCAAGAGGGCTCAGTTCACAAAAGGCAGCTACTTATTTTCCTACTAAACGACTTCTGCCTCTGACAAAACAGCTATACACACTCATTCGCTGAAGCAAATGTAATCAGACAGACCTCTACTGTTGCCAAACAACTGTTCATTCCTA
Source organism: Salmo trutta (assembly GCF_901001165.1). Classification (NCBI taxonomy): domain Eukaryota; kingdom Metazoa; phylum Chordata; class Actinopteri; order Salmoniformes; family Salmonidae; genus Salmo; species Salmo trutta. The sequence goes on along the minus strand of NC_042963.1, from coordinate 3,407,281 downwards.
GATAAATCGTGCATGAGGAGATACAGAGATTGTTTTCTGCATGGGATATTCTTTTATTATTGGGCAACTGAATTACGGGGATAAATGAACACATAATAGAGACAAAAAATATGCTTCCTAACTCACAATCAGTTTTTTTGTCCTGCCTGATTTGCCGTAGAAAGTAATAATATTGTGAAAAATACTTTTCCATATGCCCTCAGCCATCATCAAAATACAATTTTACTCTTTATTGGTAAATCATCAACTTTTATTTGAAAGTGAAACAAATGGCAGACATGTGGGCCCCTTGGCGGACCGTCGAGTGGGCAGAGCAGCAAAGACAGGCAGCCTGACGAATGCTCAGCCAAGCCAAGCTGGAGGGAGGTAAAAGACACTCCTCCTCAAACAACCCTGTCGGTTTTCAAAGAAACCGCCATTAGTAAGTCCTCATCAAGCAGGACCAGGGGCCCATTCCCCCACAGGGCCAAGGAGAGCGGCTGGCCACAATGCGTCTCCGGGAGGAGGAGGAGGGGGAGGACTACAGAGATGAGTCCTGCCTGTACCCAGTGGTGTCTCAGAGCAGAGTCAAGCCGCACGGCCCAGGCTTGCTCAATTCCCAGCCCAACTGTCACTGCTGGCACAGGGCTCAGGCCCTTCAAGCACATAATCTGTGCTCGTATGGCTGTTAACCACTATACCCCCCAGCCCTGAACATATCCCCCGCCATAGCATTGTTGTCTTTCTGGGCCTTGTCCTCTCTTATCATCAGGCCATACAAGGATAGAGGGAGACCATGTTATATCTTAATCGAGAGAACTCCATATCTGAAGTGATATAATAAATATTGAGTAACACTATACAGGTCAAAATGTACTGATCATTTTTGGAGATGTCACTTATTCATAAACAGTCTATCAGTATCTACGTAGAGAAGTGAGATGACTTCCTGAAACTCTGCAAAGTATGCCGCTGGCTGCTGAGGAGGTGCCGAGGAGGATGTGCGTAGTGTAGTGGTGGTGTGGTGTGAGAAGGTGAGTGAGCTGAATGAGACTTGAGGCGGAGGATCACTGCATTAATCTCACTGAACACTGAGGGGACTGAGGCAGCACTCTGCCGTGTTGCATGCAGCCTGGAGACTCCTACTGATGCACATCTCTCCTGATGACAGAGTGATAATGTCACATGAGTCCAGGTAAGCGAAAAATAGCAGCCTGGTTGATGCCCAGCCGGCTGCTTTAATTGGGTAAAACAAAGTAATTTGAGAGCAGCGTGGGGGGTACGTGGGGGCACGAGGGGGTAAATGACGGGACAGAAGGTCACTGCTTCTTTTTTACTCTGTCGTATGCCATCCACCAACACTCCCAGCATGCTCTACAGTTAATATTGAGATCTATTATATGGCAGCCTTTCACCATCTGCTTCACACACTGAGAACTCATGCTACACCGCTTGTTATTCCATAAAAGGACTTATTTTTTTTCTAAGTACTGAACAATATAAAACATGACATACAGCTCAGTAATAGCAGGCATTGTTTGTCTGGGTTGTGGTATAATAAAAACACATGACCAACCACAGTTACAGATCAAATAATCTCGAAAACACCCATAATAATAGTCCACTTCTATGTGCCTGTATTTACATAGACAGAGGTAAAGATAAGCAAGGTCATACATCCAATTGTATATCCTATCCACATCATATACCCCAGACTTGCGTTACTCAATAAACTACACGAACACATCACCCCCAATAGGACACCACTCATACCTATATATCAATTTGAGAGGTAGGCTGAAGTGACGCCACATTGACTACCTCTCTGCAACCTGCTTGGTCTGTCACTAATAAAGTATTCAGGAGATATTTTCTGCTTTTCAGGTGAAATAGCAGTGTAGTGGTTTTCAAGGGAGGCATTTCAAGAATCCTGTCAGGGTCAAAACAAGATGCCATAGATCCTTTGGGCAGGCAGGGCAGGACTGAATTGTGCAGCATCAAACTGTGAAGATAACAGTGCAATAGGATAATCACAGCGGTGCCTCAGGTGTACTGTACTGTACACACAGAGGCCTCAGCACCGACCGACCGACAGCTTCCACATTCCCATAGTCAATAAGGGCCTCTCAAAGGTTTCATACAGCAGATACTATGACCAAACTACTGTACACAGAGCTCAGTTACTGTAACGGTACGATAGCTGAAAGAGACTGGCATGTGGTAGCTTTTTGTCTGTGTGTGCTGGTGCATGATGCACTTCTGTTATAGGAATGACTCTTGCCTGTGTGGGTTTTGTCCCAGGTGCAGCTGATGCAGGGATCATGAGGTGCGAAGTGCTCAGGACTATGTTGGCACAAGCGTCCTGGGATCATCTCTGAATTTGTTCCTGCATTTGCATTAAGTGGAGGAATGGTTCACCTCAGTCTAGTCTGCTGTATGTCTGAGGCCCATTGGAGCTACATGCTAAGCTAACTCACTGCAGGCAGAATCAGGTGTTATCTGTCTGACTGGGGAGACCGCCATCAATCTCTCCTGTCCATACTCCTGCCTGGATTCAAATCAGGATATACATCTGTGCCGATGAAAGTAATAAGTCAGCCAGATGCTTATTGTATATTTGTCCCTGTTTTAAACTTCTGTCTTTTTAGTAATCTGGAAATCAATGCTGTATATTGTGCCCCGAGCCACTAGGAGGCAGGGAAAGAAAGAGTCAGAGAATTGGAGAGGGACAGAGCGAGAGAGAGAGAGAGAGAGAGAGAGGAGAAACCTATGTTGACCAGTGGAGGCTGCTGAGGGGAGGACGTCTCATAATAATGGCGGAATGGAGTGCATGGAATGCTATCAAGCACATGGAAACCACGTGTTTGATACCATTCCATTTATTCCGTTCCATCCATTACTATGAACCATCCTCCCCTGAGCAGCCTCCACTGATGTTGACACTTGGTCTGCCTGATGATAATCCGATGTGTGAGTGATGGCTGGGAGTTTGAAAGGCACTTTGTCCAATTAGAAATGTGTAGCAAATTTCCACCTGTCCATGACAGAGATGAAGTGGCTCTTTGAGAAGACACTGTGGCACAGTGCCAGGTAAGAGAGCCCAACAAACTGCTTGTGGAGCAAGTTGCAATTAATGAGCATGGCAAGCCACCCTTGTTTAATGCAAAATGACACATAATGAATATTCCCTCACAATTAAAAACAGATTTTGACGTTAGTCTCTTTTATTTATCAAAGCACAAGGCCTGAACAAACTATATCCGACGGACCGGATTAGTCGGTCAGAAAGAAAGAAAAGTTTACTGAATAACCTGATGGAAATGACTGTGAAGTTGTTAGGATGTACAGTTGTGAAATCTGAAACTCATCAAGTGGAACTAGCTAGAACTGTTCTTCCTCTCCTGCTTACAATATATTAGCTAAATAGGACAACATGTATGCGATAAAAAGGTGAGGATTAAAAGTCTGTAAAAGAGTTCACCTGATCCAAGACCCGCAACTATCGGTTTTACGAGATTATTTGAAAGACAAATGCACATGTCATCTGTGTTCCAAGCAGATTACATAAAACTCATTCAAATAGTGTGACATTGTGTCTGGATCAATCCAATGAAAATTCACACAGACACTCAACACTTTCTCTGAGGGGTTCTTAAATAAGGGTTTCCTCCAAATCTACCACCTACTGCACGTGAAATAAAGGTCTGGCCTCAAATGACCTTCAGTACAGAACAGAGGTTTAGGATGTGTTGAGTTTTTCCATTCAAATCATTATGTATATAAAACTGAGTCTAAAATCCCTGTTGAGATACCCATAGGACTCTATGAGGGCACTCCGTCGTAATATCTCACTCTCAACAGAGGAACATTGACCCAGGACTTCCATCTTCCTATTTCTGCATATCTATTTCAGTCCGTCACTTAAAAATAGCCTTTTAATAACCCGACATGCTGTTCATTATTGCTAATCTATTTTACTACATTAGGAAAATAAAGTAGCAAATATTGATCGATAAGACAGATCAACTTTTGTCAGAGGATGTGAACATGATTGGTGTTGCAAAAATGGCGAAGAGTGAGTCCAACTTTCAATCACTGTCTACTACAGATCTGCACAGCAGCTTTGATAGAGCCTCATGCTGTAGCAGCACTTACTCTCTTAATGCACCTCCTACAGCAATCAATCCACACAGGCAATAATCAAATATTAATTAGTGGCTTATTCATATTCAAAATCTGTTTTTCAAAATAACAAAGGGACAAATTTCCTCTTTATTCTTTCTGAGAAAGATGATACTTTTTGGGATTATGAAAATGTAACAATTTGAAGAAGAATTATTGTCAACATAAGTGGAGCATTAGAATCAGTTCTGTTCAATGTCATGGTCTTGCAGTAAATGGATGGAGTGCATAAGAAACTGAAGCCTAGTTGTATGTTTACAGTGGCTAATATCAAAAGCAGTGTTTGTCTATGAAATGTATGTAAATGGATTAGAAACTTGCAGATTGCCTTGGAAAAAACAAGTGCACATTAATGTCCACTCTCACAATTAGGACGTAGTCCTTATGGAGGAAGCCTGAAGGTCAATAAGGACACATCATCTCCTTGGACAATATGCTCCAGACTACTGGGTGATATTTAAATAAAAATAAGCTAATAGTTTCACATACAATGTGATTCAATATGATGAATACTTATGGGTATTGTTTAACCACTGAAGTCCATTGGCATTCTGTAATTGGTGAAAAAGCTGGAGAGATGGGTTACAATATTAATAATTAGTTGGTTCTGCACTCTAAAAAATTCTGTCCAACCTCGCCAGATTTTAATCAAACGCTGAAAATAGTAGCTGATTGTAATCGGCACTCAGAAGTCACCAGGGGTGTTTGAAGAATTTGTCAAGCCTGAGAGTAGAGCTAATTCGATTATGTGGCAGCATTACCTGGAGGGAATGGATCTATATCTCTTGCTCTTTTTATTTAGCTACGAGATTAGGCTTCGCTTGTTACTCCAATATAAATACTCAAGCCAATGGAAATGATACTGATTTTCAAGTTGGGTTATCTTTTTGTCTCAAAAAGTATTTTGTTTATTATAAATAAACGTTGTTTAAATGTGTAATACTCAAGTGTCTACTTGACAAAAGTGAATCGAAGGCACACCGGAGTTAGTCACATTAATTAATTAAAGGCTGAAACAATTCAATTAGAGGAAATTATACACATGATTTGGACCTTGTCAAATAACCCCGTGTGAATGTAAAATGAACTTGTTGGATAAAAAAGTAAAACTATTTTTCTGATGTTAAATATATTTTGCATCACTACATTTCAAATATTATCCTAATCTTTTTTTTGCTCTTTCTCTACAAGTAATACTTATTTTACATACTGTCTACAGTGCACAAACACATAACACATACAACATAGCGACATACTAAATAAGCAACATATTCATAGTTTGGTTTCAAGGATCTTGGGAGTTCGCATTATCCTAAACCTGCACAAATAAAGTGCAGCAAATACACAAACCTACAAACACACAGAACACAATATGCAAAGAAGAAATTAAACTGGTCTATTGGGACAAATAAAATGTTAAGTCAAGTTCCACAAATTGCCTACTTTTTGATGCCCCTTTTGACTTTCCATACTTGCTTTAACAACCATGTTTAATGCATCTTGTAATGGGACATATGAGGATGAACAACTGATTGGCTCAAATGCATTAAGAAGGAAAGACATTTCACTTTTAACAAGGCCATCAGTTAATTGAAATGCATTCCAGGTGACTACCTCATGAAGCTGGTTGAGAGAAAACCAAGAGTGGGCAAAGCTGTCATCATGGAAAAAGATGGCTACTTTGAAGAATCTCAAATATAAAATACATTTTGATTTGTTTGACACTTTTTGGTTACTACATGATTCCATATGTGTTATTTCATAGTTGTGATGTCTCCACTATTATAGTAAAAATAAAGAAAAACCCTGGAATGAGTAGGTGTATCCAAACTTTTGACCGGTACTGTAGTCCTTACAACACGGCTGCCACGAGTGCCATTTCACCAACAGTAATAGTTAAGGCACTCTGGGGGTGTTCTGCGCAAATACCACCGGTTTTACACTGCTACCTCTTGCTGGGAAAGGCTCTATGGCTCTCTGCCCTGCTCTCAAGTGTTCAACACATGTTGGTGCTCCACTCCCTGCGTTAGGAATAATTTATGGGACTTTGTTTGAACATGTTTAGTGCATGCATGTTCAATTGATGTAGAACTGATGACAGGATAAGTATGATTATGGTGCAATGGTACACTTTCACAAACTGCACAAAGACTTAATTACTTTCAGGTGAGAGGAATGTGAGTGTTGATCAATGTTGGCTTGTTCACTGATCATAGGCACCTAAAAAAACTCACTGAAGGAAAGCTCACCTACCTGCTCAACTTCTGTACACCCTCCAGACTAGTGGAGCTGCTTAGGGTTTGGCGCTGGATGTGACATAAGAATTCTACTGAGTTATCCCTTACCCCCTACTCATCACCTCCCTCTACCATGAGGCCTCCTCAGAGAGGCCCACTTCATAACACAGCCCTGCAGGGCCATCCTATACAGCAGCACTGCTTAGGTTACAGTGTGCAGCATTAAATATAGACTCCTTTAACACCCTCCAATAATGCATCTGGAGTATTTCAGTTCATTACTATTCAAAAACTTACTATCTCAGATATTAACTTCAGTAAATGGGCCACAGATCTGAGCTGTCGCTCACCGCCGGAGATTTCACATCAAATCTGCTTCTAGTCACCAACCGAGACTTCCTTGCCAGCCCCAGTTGAGCCACTGGTGATGCGCACTCCAAAATAAACTGTCCCACAAGGACAAAACTTTCAGTAAAGTTTGAATGTCAATAAACTATGTTTTGTTGATAAAGTAAATTGGGGCAAGTGGTGGATTAACTTTATCTTAATACATTTTAGAATTGACACAAATGATCAAACTTCATAGATTGACATGGTCGGACCTAGCATTTACCCCTCAAATAACATATTCTATTTGCACCATGTAGGCCAACAGGTTAAATCCTTTAGATATCAAACACTAACAGCTTTCAAATACGTGTGAACTTTGGAGCTATAACTCCAGATGTTAAAGCTCAATGATAATCATGAGGTAAAATTTTAAGAGCATTCCTGAGTGAAGGTAATAGCATGGAGTGCATCGTACACATGATACTGTATGTCTGGCATGTCTGGCAGGGGGAGACCAACAGTGCAAACTACTGTAGCTTCATGACAGGGATTATTACCTGCAGAGCTTCTTTCACATGGTTCTTGCTACTGTCTTCAACACAGACATACCACAATACAAAGAACAGTAGTGGACACGACTAGTTTACAATGCCCTAATGATTAAAACTTTGTAAGATCTCCATATAAGCAAAAATACAAGACCCTTGTGTCTATGTGTGGAACCTCAATGCGGAATATATTATTTATTTTTTGCTACTGTAGGAAGTGTTAGCTAGCGCTAGACGGCTGTACATGCGCCAAAACTCAGATATTTTCCATCCTATAGCGTGTTCTACATCTTCTTTTTAAATACTGAACCAGAATGTTTTCAGCACTATTACATTGAACAAAAATATAAACGCAACATGTAAAGTGTTCGTCTCATGTTTCACTCGTTTTACTGTGGATATAGATACTTTTGGACCTGTGTCCTCCAGCATCTTCACAGGGTCCTTTGCTGTTGTTCTGGGATTGATTTGCACTTTTTGCACCAAAGTACGTTAATCTCTAGGAGACAGAACGAGTCTCCTTCCTGAGCGGTATGACGCTGCGTGGTCCCATGGTGTTTATACTTGCGTACTATTGTTTGTACAGATGAACGTGGTACCTTCAGGTGTTTGGAAATTGCTCCCAAGGATGAACCAGAGTTGTGGAGGTCTACAATATTTTTTCTGAGGTCTTGGCTGATTTCTTTTGATTTTCCCATGATGTCAAGCAAAGAGGCACTGAGTTTGAAGGTAGGCCTTGAAATACATCCACAGGTACACCTCCAATTGACTCAAATAATGTCAATTAGTCTATCAGAAGCTTCTAAAGCCATGACATCATTTTCTGGAATTCTCCAAAAATGTTTAAAGGCACAGTCAACTTAATGTATGTAAACTTCTGACCCACTGGAATTGTGATACAGTGAATTATAAGTGAAATAATCTGTATGTAAACAATTGTTGGAAAAATTAGTAGATGTCTTAACCGACTTGCCAAAACTATAGTTTTTCAATCACTCACAGATTGCTTGTTAACAAACGAGTTTTAATGACTCCGACCTAAGTGTATGTAAACTTCTGACTTCACCTGTATATTTTTCTGCATATCTCTTGAGCTGTCTGCATCCTACTGACTGGTGGTTCTTTTTTTAAGCTTGAAAACCCCATTTAATTTTTGCCCAAAGATTAGAAGACACCTAAATATAATTTATGATGGTTTGCTATTTTACATTTTTTCAAATGTTTTTGGTTTGAAAAACATTTTACTAAATAGTTTTTGCAATTTTTATTTTATTTTCAGTTTTCGTTTACTATAATAACCTTGGTGGGGACGACATCGTCAATGCATTTATTAATGAAGCCGGTGACTGATGTGGTAAACTCCTCAATGTTATCGGATGAAAATATTCCCGTCTGTGCTAACGAAACAGTCCTTTTCGAGTTTTTGCTTGTAACCAGGAATCAGGAGGATAGAGTTATGGTCAGATTTGCCAAAGGGAGGGTAAGGGATAGCTTTGTATGAGTTTCTGTGTGTGGAGTAAAGGTAACATAGAATTTTGTCGCCTCTAGTTGGACAGGTGACATGATTGTAAAAATTAGGTCAAACAGATTGCAGTTTCCCTGCATTAAAATTAACGGCCATGAGAAGTGCCGCCTCTGGGTGTAAATGTTCTTGTTTGCCCTATACAGCTCAAGTTCGGTCTTAGTGCCAGCATCGGTTTGTGGTGGTAAATAGACAGCTATGAAAAATAGGCAGTAAAAAGTATGGTATGTAGCTTATCAGGAGGTGTTCAGGCGAGCAAAAACTTGAGACTTCCTTAACATTAGAGATTGCGCACCAGCTGTTAACAAAGATACACGCCCCCTCCCCCCTCATCTTACCCGATGCTGCCGACCGGTCTTCACAATGCATTGAAAATCCAGGGAGATGTATATTATCCATGTCCTTGTTCAGCCACGACTCCAACGGAGCACGTCCAGTTTGTTCTCTAGTGACTGTACTTCGCCAACAGAATGGAGGGTAGAGGGGCTTTATTTACATGCTAACGTAGCCTAGTCAGGATGCCAGCTCGTCTGCCTCTTTTGCGTCGTCACTTCCTCTTTCGAGTCCCGAGGATCAGGGCTTGGGCCAAAGTAAGCAGAACATCCAGAACTAACAGGAACCTGAAAAGCTTCTACCCCCAAGCCATAAGACTGCTAAACAAGACTGCTAAATAGATAATCAAATGGCTACCCACTGCTGCTACTGTCTATTATCTATCTTGTTGCTTAGTCACTTTAACCCTACCTACTGTATATGCTACCTCAATTACATCGTACCTCGGCACATTGACTCGGTACTGGTACTCCCTGTATATATGCAAAATTATAAAGGAGAGCCGCACACTCTAGGAGCTCAGATGCAATAATTGAATAACCTAATATTCAATGTTTCGACAGACAAGTTGTCTCCATCAGGGTATAATGACAAACACTGGGGGGTGACTAGTTTATATAGTTTCAAAGGACACACACAGGTGTCTGTAATCATGGCTGGGTGTGGCCTGATATCATTGGTTAATTCTCAGATATAAAAATAACATACAAAAAACAAGTTGTGTGTGTCCTTTGACACTATATAAACTAGTCACCCCGCAGTGTTTGTCAGTATACCCCGATGAAGACAGCTTGTCTGTCTAAACGTTGGATATTAGGTTATTCAATTATTGCATCTGAGCTCCTAGTGTGTGGCTCTCCTTCAATTTTGCAAGTGTTTATTCCGCTAGCCAGCACCTCACCTAAACAGGTGTGCGTTTATTTTGCCTCTAGACTCCCTGTATATAGCCATGTTATTTTATTCACTGTGTATTTATGCCATGTGTACTATTTATATTTTTGTATTACATTTTGTCTGCATTGTTGAAAGAGGACCCATAAGTAAGCATTTCACTGTTAGTCTACACCTGTTGTTTACGAAACATGTGACAAATGAAATATGATTCTCTTTTGGGGGGAAATATTGTGCATATAGAGACACTTCACATACAAATGTGCATCATCCATACATTTAGAATTTTTGTTTTCACTTACGTCTTTAAAGTCTGACTAACACTTTCCACATTTAAACAACTTTGTGTCAGCATTTACCTCAGTACATTGGTTAAATGGACATGTTGTCACGACTTCCGCCGAAGTCGGTCCCTCTCCTTGTTTGGGCGGCGTACGGCGGTCGACGTCACCGGCTTTCTAGCCATCGCCGATCCACTTTTCATTTTCCATTTGATTTGTCTTTGTTTTACACACCTGGTTTCAATCCCCCAATTACTTGTTCATTATTTAACCCTCTGTTCCCCCATGGTTGTTTGTGAGTGATTGATTGTCTTGTATACGGTCCGTTATTGTCGGCTCGGAATATTGCGTTGTATTTGTGTATACTTGAGTAAATACGTTGATTACTCATACCTGCTGTCCTGCGCCTGACTCTCTACACCAGCTACACACAGGCTCGATTACAGAATCACTCACCCTTCAAATGGAGTCAGCAGGAGCAGATGCCCTCCCTGTGGCGATAGAGGAGCGCGTCCAGCAGCACGCAACCATGTTGCAACGTCTGGGCACCGCCATGGATCGCGTGCTGCAGACGATGGATCGTTGGGAGAAAGGAGGAGGTCGTCCAGCATCTCCACCAGCCCCACTACATCAGGCCCCACTGTCCACCCTCCCTTTACCCGGTGCCAGTGGGATTCGACTCGCGCTCCCGAGGGAGTATGATGGGACGGCTGCCAGATGCCAGGGGTTCCTACTCCAGCTGGAACTCTACCTGGCGACCGTCCACCCGGCTCCTTCGGGATGTGAGAGCGTGTCCGCCCTTGTCTCCTGCCTCTCAGGCAAAGCCCTGGAGTGGGCCAATGCCGTATGGAGTGAGGGAGACGCAGCGTTGGACCATTACGCAGAGTTCACCCACCGCTTTTGGGCAGTTTTCGACCACGGCGGGTGAACATCTGTTCCACCTGAGGAAGGGGACGAGGAGTGCGCAGGATTTCGCATTGGACATCCGGAGCCTAGCCGCCAGCGCCGGATGGAACGACAGGGCCCTGAGACACCTTGGCCTGCCGAGACACCACCCTCACGTTGGACCAGCTGGTGGACCTGTCCATCCGGCTGGACAACCTGCTGGCTACCCGCGGACGTCCGTATCGGGGCCTGTCAGTTCCATCCCCCAGCACCTCCGCTCTGACACCCATGGAGCTGGGAGGTGCTGCGCTTAGGGCGACCGGAGGAGGGGCCATTCCCTGCACCATCTGTGGCCGCAAAGGGCACACTGCTGGTCAGTGCTGGGGGGGTTCCTCAGGGAGTCAAGGCAGCAGGCAGGGCACTATCAAGTCACCCCAGGTGAGTCGGCACCAGGCTCACCCAGAGCCCCCTGTTGCTCACATGTATGTGTTTATTAAATTTCCTGAGTTTTCCCCGCATTCCCAGCATAAGGTGCTCGTAGATTCAGGCGCAGCTGGGAATTCTATTGACCGTTCATTTACCCATAGTTTAGGGATCCCCCTTGTTCCTGTGGATATGCCCTTCCCTGTGCACGCCCTAGATAGTCGACCATTAGGGTCAGGGCTTATTAGGGAGGCCACTGCTCCACTAGACATGGTTACGCAGGAGGGTCACAAGGAGAGAATCAGTCTCTTCCTTATTGATTCTCCTGCATTTCCCATGGTGCTGGGCCTACCCTGGTTGGCCTGTCATGACCCGACTACTTCGTGGCAACAGAGGGCTCTCAAGGGGTGGTCACGAAAGTGCTCGGGGAGGTGTGTAGGGGTTTCTATCGGTGCGACTACGGTGGAAAATCCAGACCAGGTCTCCACCGTGCGCATCCCCTCAGAATATGCCGATTTGGCTCTCGCCTTCTGTAAGAAGAAGGCGACTCAATTACCACCCCATCGACAGGGGGATTGTGCGATAAATCTCCTGGTAAACGCAGCACTTCCCAGGAGTCACGTGTATCCTCTGTCACAGGAAGAGACGGTGGCTATGGAAACATTGATGCGTATCCGGGAGGGGGATGAGAGGAAGACGGAATTTAGTACCACTTCAGGGCACTATGAGTACCTCGTCATGCCGTACGGGTTGATGAATGCTTCATCAGTCTTCCAGGCCTTTGTTGACGAGATTTTCCAGGACCTGCACGGGCAGGGTGTAGTGGTGTTTATTGACGACATTCTGATATACTCCGCTACACACGCCGAGCATGTGTCCCTGGGGTGCAGGGTGCTTGGTAGACTGTTGGAGCATGATCTGTACGTCAAGGCTGAGAAATGTCTGTTCTTCCAACAGTCCGTCTCCTTCCTAGGGTACCGCATTTCCATGTCAGGGGTGGAGATGGAGAGTGACCGCATTTCAGCCATGCGTAATTGGCCGACTCCCACCACGGTAAAGGAAGTGCAGCGGTTTCTAGGGTTTGCCAACTACTACCGAAGGTTTATCCGGGGTTTTGGTCTGGAAGCGGCTCCCATTACCTCACTGCTGAAGGGGGGACCGGTGCAACTGCAGTGGTCGGCTGAGGCGGACAGGGCTTTTGGTCACCTGAAGGCTCTGTTTACCTCGGCTCCCGTGCTGACTCATCCGGATCCCTCTTTGGCATTCATAGTGGAGATGGACGCGTCCGAGGTTGGGATAGGAGCCGTGCTCTCTCATCGATTGGGCACGCCACCAAAGCTCCACCCCTGTGCTTTCTTTTCGAAGAAGCTCAGCCCGGCGGAGCGACACTATGATGTGGGGGACCGGGAGCTGTTGGCTGTTGTCAAGGCTCTGAAGGCGTGGAGACATTGGCTTGAGGGGGCTAAACACCCTTTTCTCATCTGGACTGACCACCGCAATCTGGAGTACATCCAGGCGGCGAGGAGACTGAACCCTCGCCAGGCAAGGTGGGCCATGTTCTTTACCCGTTTTGTTTTCACTCTGTCCTACAGACCAGGTTCCCAGAACGCTAAGGCAGACGCACTGTCCCGGATGTATGACACAGAGGAGCGGTCCATGGATCACACTCCCATACTTCCGGCCTCTTGCCTGGTGGCCCCGGTAGTGTGGGAGCTGGACGCGGACATCGAGCGGGCGTTACGCACAGAGCCCACTCCCCCCCGGTGTCCAGCTGGGCGTCTGTACGTTCCGTCTGCTGTCTGCGACCGTTTGATCAATTGGGCCCACACGTCACCCTGCTCTGGTCATCCTGGCATTGGTCGGACAGTGCGCTGTCTTAGAGGGAAGTACTGGTGGTCCACCTTGGCCAAGGACGTGAGGGTTTATGTTTCCTCCTGCTCGGTGTGCGCCCAGTGCAAGGCTCCCAGGCACCTGCTCAGAGGGAAGTTACAACCCCTACCCGTTCCACAACGGCCGTGGTCGCACCTGTCGGTGGACTTCCTGACGGGTCTTTCTCCCTCACAGGGCAACACCACGATCCTGGTCGTTGTGGATCAGTTATCTAAATCCTGCCGTCTCCTCCCTTTGCCGGTCTCCCTACGGCCCTACAGACTGCGGAGGCCCTGTTCACTCACGTCTTCCGGCACTACGGAGTGCCTGAGGACATAGTCTCTGATCGAGGTCCCCAGTTCACGTCCAGGGTATGGAGGGCGTTCATGGAATGTCTGGGGGTCTCGGTCAGCCTCACCTCAGGTTTTCACCCTGAGAGTAACGGGCAGGTGGAGAGAGTAAACCAGGATGTGGGTAGGTTTCTGCAGTCATATTGCCAGGACCGGCCGGGGGAGTGGGCGACGTTCATCCCCTGGGCAGAGATAGGCCAAAACTCACTTCGCCACTCCTCCACTAACCTCTCCCCCTTCCAGTGCGTACTGGGGTATCAGCCGGTTCTGGCACCTTGGCATCAGAGCCAGATCAAAGCTCCTGCGGTGGACGAATGGTTTAACTTCTCTAGGGTAGGGGCAGTATTTTGACGTCTGGATGAAAGGCGTGCCAAAATTAAACTGCCTGCTACTCAGACTTAGAAGGTAGGATATGCATATTATTATTACATTTGGATAGAAAACACTCTGACGTTTCTAAAACTGTTTGAATGATGTCTGTGAGTATAACAGAACTCATATGGCAGGCAAAACCCTGAGAAAAATCCAACCAGGAAGTTGAAAATCTGAGGCTTGTAGTTTTTTTAATTGATTCCCTATTCAAACTACAGTGACTTAGGGGTAATTTTGCAGTTACTAAGGCTTCCACTAGATGTCAACAGTCTTTAGAATGTTGTTACAGGCTTCTACTGTAACCTGGAAGGGAATGACAGTCATTTCAACCAGGTGTGTGGCTGAGAGCCATTAGATCATTCATGCGCGTGGCCGTCAGCGCGAGGTGCTTGCTTTTTCCTTTCTGAAGACAAAGGATTTGTCCGGTTGGAATATTATCAAAGATGTATGATAAAAACATCCTAAAGATTGATGCTATACATCGTTTGACATGTTTCTACAAACTGTAGTATAACTTTTTGGACTTTTCGTCTCAACAAAATGCGCGAGCATGGCGCATTTGGATAACTCGACTGAACGCGCGAACAAAACGGAGGTATTTGGACAGAAATATGGAGTTTAGCGAACAAAACAAACATTTCTTGTGGGAGTCCTGGGAGTGCATTCCGACGAAGATCAGCAAAGGTAAGTGAAGATTTATAATACTATTTCTGATTTTTTTGACTCCAGAACATGGCGGGTAACTGTATAGCTTGCTTTGATGGCTGAGCTCTGTACTCAGAATATTGAAAAATGTGCTTTCGCCGTAAAGCTATTTTGAAATCTGACACAGCGGTTGCATTAAGGAGAAGTGTATCTATAATTCTTTCAATAAATGTTGTAAAGTTTATCAACATTTATGATGAGTATTTTTGTAAATTGATGTGCTCATTCACCGGAAATTTGGGAGGCAATACATTTTCTGAACATCACGCGCCAATGTAAAATGGGGTTTTTGGATATAAATATGAACTTTATCGAGCAAAACATACATGTATTGTGCAACATGAAGTCCTATGAGTGCCATCTGATGAAGATCATCAAAGGTTAGTGAATAATTTGAGCTGTATTTCTGGTTTTTGTGACGCCTCTCCTTGCTTGGAAAATGGCTGTGTGGTTTTTCTTGTCAAGGTGATGTGCTAACATAATCTGAAGCTATGCTTTCGCCGTAAAGCCTTTTTGAAATTCGGACAATGTGGTTGGATTAATGAGAATCTTATCTTTAAAATGGGATATAATAGTTGTATGTTTGAGACGGTCACGTCCCACATACCCCAGAGAGGTTAAGCGCTCGGAGTAGACCTGGGACGCCGCTCATGTGCACCTGCAACGGGCCGTGAGGCGGCAGAAGGCGAGCGTCGACCGCCACCGCAGTGAGGCCCCGGTGTTCGCACCAGGGGACCGGGTCTGGCTCTCGACCCGAAACCTGCCCCACCGCCTACCCTGCCGGAAGCTGGGTCCAGGGTTTGTGGGGCCATTCAAAGTCCTGAGGAGACTGAACGAAGTATGCTACAGGTTACAGCTTCTCCCAGATGACCGTATTAATCCCTCGTTCCATGTGTCTCTCCACAAGCCGGTGGTGGCTGGTCCACTCCAGGAGTCTGAGGTGCGGGAGGTTCCTCCGCCCCCTCTGGACATCGAGGGGGCCCCGGCGTATGCTGTTCGAGCCATCCTGGACTCGAGGCGTCGGGCGAGGGGCCTTCAGTACCTCGTGGAGTGGGAGGGGTACGGTCCGGAGGAGAGATGCTGGGTGCCGGTGGAGGACGTCTTGGACCTTTCGTTGCTGCGGGAGTTCCACCGTCTCCACCCGGATCGCCCTGCGCCTCATCCTCTGGGTCGTCCCCGAGGTCGGTGTCGGCACGCGGCTCCGAAGTCGGTCCCTCTCCTTGTTTGGGCGGCGTTCGGCGGTCGACGTCACCGGCTTTCTAGCCATCGCCGATCCACTTTTCATTTTCCATTTGTTTTGTCTTTGTTTTACACACCTGGTTTCAATCCCCCAATTACTTGTTCATTATTTAACCCTCTGTTCCCCCATAGTTGTTTGTGAGCGATTGTTTGTCTTGTATACGGTCCGTTATTGTGGGCTCGGAATATTGTGTTGTATTTGTGTATATTTGAGTAAATACGTTGATTACTCATATATGCTCTCCTGCGCCTGACTCTCTACACCTGACTCTCTACACCAGCTACGCACAGGCCCGATTAAACATGTCTTGTACTGTGAACTTTGCATAGGCTAATCCTGACCCTTACCCTGTTTAACAACACAATTTAGCCCTCCAGCTGATACAAAACATGACATGTAGCCAACAACAAGACAGCTTGGGACACCTCACACTCCTCGAAGTATTAACAACAGGGAGAGACAGCCCATTATTACGTCAAGGGCTGTCTGCCAAAAATAAAGACACACACACGAGTTGCTCTCCAGGATGTGCATTGACTGTCTGCATGGCGGCTACCTGCTGCTTGGCCCTCCTCAGCGAGCAGGGAACTGTGATCCCTGGTATTTGAGAATGTCATAGCGTCACGAACGCTGCTGTCCAATGGAGTAGTGTGAGGACCGTGCCAGCTCCAGGCTCACAGGATTTGTGAAGAACCTCGTTTAGAGGCCTCTGCTTCCCTTTACCTCATCCGTCTTCTGTCAGCACAAAGTAAACACATGCCAACCACTCCAGCCCACAGCGCTGCCTCCGTCTGCACAAATAGAACCAATCGGCAGGCTGTGTTGGTGAAGTCCACTTAAGTGTCTAGAAAGGACAGGCCATACCATGAAGAGTTTAGTTTGGACTAGCAATGTCCGGCCAAAGAAAACTACACAAGTAATGGCACCTATGTTAAAAGTGCTGTATATAACTTCAGCCTGCATGACAGACATGGAACAGCTAACAAAGTTTGAGATAAGTGGTAAGGCAACCTGCACAATCGTCTACTCTTGTGTGACATGGTATGTTGAGGTGTGTGCGATATGTGTGAGTATTTTTTAATTTTTTATTTCACCTTTATTTAACCAGGTAGGCCAGTTGAGAACAATTCTCATGTACAACTGCGAACTGGCCAAGATAAAGCAAAGCAGTGCAACAAAAACAATAACACAGAGTTACACATAAACAAATGTACAGTATCACTGTCCTACTGAACAATACACCTGCTAGATTGAGCCTGTTTGCCCTTCACCAAATGACAGCTTTCATAATGTTGCAGTAAGGTAAAAACATTAAAGAAAAGTAATTTATCTGCAATGCCAATTGATAAATTATATGGGAAGTCCTGCACTAATGGCAGGTCAGCCGTCTTACCCCTTTCTTTCCATGGTGGGAAAATGATGTTAAAACAGCACAGCACACTCTGAATATTACAATCACGTCTCTAGCCTCAGATACAAGCCTGCACTACAGTAATCCCAGTGTCAATAACGCATCACTCTACTCTTAACTGTTCATTCAAGGCAGTCTCCATAGTGTGATTATGTACAGCATATACAAACAGAGAGATACACATACACAACAGCATAGCTGAGGCTCGTTTAGGGCTAGAAAGTGCAGGATTGAGGACCTTCAGAGCTTCAGCTTCCCTGTGTAATTCTGAGGCTTCATCCCAAGCTACACAGAGGCCGTCAACTTACATAACAAGCCATTAATATTGATTGTTTCCAAATGTGCTCCTCACGAACTGAGGGATCCTGCAATATGAAAATAACACCCTTTCTTCTTTCCACTAATGATATCCACAGACCTCCAAGGCCCGTTCTCTGACCCACTCTAGTCTTCCAGCACAGCTTCTGCTGAAGTAAGCCTTTTCTACTTAAAGGGTATTAGTGCTCAGGGTTAAAACAGTAAATGCTCTGCATACGGGATAAGAAATGTGCATCCTCAGAAATTCCAATACACTGGGAGTGAAAACGGAAAGTGTTCCTCAGTAAGCGTCTGCAGTATTTCAGATATAGTTTTTTTGAGTATATCCTAAAATGCAGTGTCTAAACCCAGCACTGTAATCCTGGAAATGCTTTACATTTTTATTGTTTCACATTGTTGAGTAATCTCATACTGGATTGTGCCACCAACCAATAGCAATTATAAATATTTTGAATCGTTTCATGCACTGTGGGGAAAATACATTTATCATACTGTACCAAGGTTCAATACAAAAAATCTGTTTCAGTTTCTACAAAAGCAAAGTTTAAAGGGTCGCACACATCGCACCGAATGTGGATCTCCCGTTCATAAAATCTGTTTGCACATGGTTCACAAGTACTCTCGGCAGGCAAACTCTACTGGTGTGTTCAAGCGCTTAAAGAGCAACTGCCCCTAAAAAGCAACTTCTCGTTTTGAAAAACGGCCTATGTGGCATAAATATGAGTCATATGCATGTATTCTAGTCAAAATTGACTACAAAGTGTAAATATGATAGTTTTGGTCATCAAGTCAATCTCGTCCAAAACTGAGCTTTGCGAGACGATAGGAAAAAAGGGTATGTCATGGAATGAAGGGTACCGTAACAGTTTTCCTTGGGTTGGGTTTATTTAAATCCTACCCACATGTCCACAGCTGGCTGCACCCAAGTAATCATCAATTCGGAGCGCAGCTGCACATGACCCGATCGTAATGCCCATGGTCAATTTGGTTTGACATTCGATATCCCTATGGGGATCTACACTAGGGACCGTCAGTAAATTACACAATGTACAAGGGACAATATCACCAGCCGGCTGAAGCTAATTGGCGAAAGCTAGCCTAGGCAACTTCAAGACACAAGACCTTGTTAGACTGTTTTAAGTTATCTAGAAGGGTGAGTGACTGTAACTGTGTACCGTTTTGGCAGATTGCATGTACAAACGCTTGCCACGTGCGAACACACACACAATAGACACCCATATTAAACCACCCCCCAAGACAACTCTCGTTTGGCTTCAGATATAGTCGCTGCATTTCTAAATGACCAAGCAAAAAAAACCCGAGGCCAAATCAAAAAGTTCAGCCTCCCTGGAAAACAGATAATCGAAGAAATCGCACAAGTTTTGATAATAAACATATATTACTTAATGATTTCATCATATTTGTTACAATTATCTCAAAGGAAACAGCTGGAGAAGAAGAATACAGTAACATCATTATTTGTAGGTTATAAGTAGGCCTGTTATTAAAAACTTGAAAAAGTGCTACAGGAGAACTTTTGCTATGCATGCCATACATATTCAAGTTAACTAAATGCATTCGGAAAGAGGTTTGTCCCACTAAACATTAATAGTTTTTCCCCCCACCCATTCAATCATTACATAACAGAGGAAAAAAAACGTATTTTTTCTGTCTTTCTCTCCAGACACTTTAATCCTATGCATAAATGGGTGGGGGTGAATATGGGTCAGCAGGTTAAAAGTGTCTAGGAGCCAGACTTCATAAAACAGCCGTCAGATGAACCTAACAAGGCTCGGACCGAAATGCCTTCAAAACTACCTGGCTTTGCCTGTTATTACATAACTGAGCACTGGCTGGGATCTACTAAATTTAAACAATCTCGTGTTCATGACAAAACATCGTACTCTTCTGCAGCTGGAATACTAAGTGGTAAAAAACATTACACTTGTCTTGAACTGTGGAGTCAAGAACGCATCTACAAAGTGAAATATATGTAATGATTTTCGCTATCTCTCTTTCTGTGCGCGCCTCTGTTTATTGCTACCTGTTACATAACCAGCTTACATTCCACATTCACCATATTAGACTCTAAATATACCGCTTCCGCAGAGGAAATATGATCATGCAAACCACATCGCGATGAATACATTTACATGTCTAATATGTAATTTAGTGTCATAGTAGTATGTGAACACACTGTACTTTGGAGTATTATAGTCTGGAAATATTTCCATTGAACTTGGACGAGTTGAATGGAAGCAGTCTAGAGGGGGTGTGGCTAAATAATGTCTGTAGCCTACTGTACAACACGCACCGTACACAATCTCACATATTCTTAAGAAATGTATACGGGACCAACACAATCATAGACTTCATTTGATAAATGACCACAACGTCTATCGTGTCCATCATCAGGCAGTTGTCATCTCTTCATGTCCACTACAATGTATCAGAGCTAGCGCGCGCTCGCAAGGGAAGGAACATCAAATTCCTGCTGCTGATTTGTCTATTTCACAAACACACAAAATTATATTTTCTGTAAATCACTTGGAAATAAATACGACCATAAAATACATGTCCCTTTAGAAGTTGAAGGGACTGGTGTTCGATAGCTTACAGTTTCCCAAAGTTCACTAATATTTAGTAACCTACCATTGTGTAGTATAGCCGAATAAACGCGTAGAAAGATAATATAGCGTAGTTGGTGTTCTTGTGTTTTAAGGGAATTGTAGGTCCTAATCGACCTGTGTAATTGACTATCCTATCTATAATTGTTCTATTCACTGAGTAATTTGTCTCCCAATGACACATACGACAATGGTTGGATCTCTGTCAGTTGTGCTTGAACACAAGGGCAACACAGAAGCAACTCGCTCATCATAATAAATATGGCCATTTTACAAATGCAGCGCAATAAGAATTAATCTGTTCCAGGTGGTTTTTACACTATTCAGGTAACGTTATAGACAATTTTTGAGACCTCTATAATTCAAGTTCTCCATGCAACGAATTCATTTTGAAGTTTGAGGCATCAATTCGGTAATCAATCAATATTTCTCGTGATGAGAGATGTCAGCCGCTTACCTCTGTTGGTACTTGAACAGGTCTGCCTTCGAACAGGGGCTGGATGGTCCGCTTTTCGGAGCGTCTCTAGGTTTACCGGGGTTTCCCTGGCCGGTGTAGCCGGCTCAGAGGCGCTGTTGCCCGGGTCGCTTGCTGGATCTGGAGGGGACTCCATGTTGAATTTCAGATTTACTGTTAAACTATTGCTAGTATTTCACGAAAAGTCTCTATGATTTGTGAGCCGCGAGAGTCCGTCTAGCTATCTATTTTAGAGTAGAAGTAGAACTACGAAATGAAAAAATGCGAGTGTACCTAGAGGTGGGTGTGAAGATTTGATTGTCCATCGGCAGCGCTAGAGAGAGCTTCAGTCATGCAACTGAAAAGGGAAAGGTTGTCAATAGCCGATTAATAGATGTGCAGTAGTGCCTGCGAGTTTATTTCTTGGGAATGGCAGTTTGTTGCAGCCAACTAACGCTTGTATCGAGTTTATCATCCCAATATTCATTCACATGATAAACTCTGATTGTTGGCTAAAGTCTCTCATCAGTGTGTTCAAAAATCATTAATAGCCACTTCGAGAAATCTGCACAATACGCTGTCTCCTGTTCAGTGTTTAAAAGCCTGTCCCTCTGTGTAAAAGGCTGCTTACAACTTCAACATCCCATAACATTATAGCCTATTTTCAATTTACTGACAATTTTACAAAATCAATATTGACAATTAACATGCCTAGGCTTATGCAACGACAATCAACTCTAGAGAGAAAATGAAGAGAACATGTCCATGCCTGCACAGTCGATGCTATTCAGCTCTTTTTTTTTGCTCTCATCATCACCACCACCAGCACCCCCATCATCATCATCTATATTTTAAGGTTTCCAGTGTAAAAGCCCAGAGACACGTGCATAATTGGTAGCACTGGAATTATTTATGCAGCTTTCAAGCGATTCCTCCAAATGTATAGAGCTGAGATAGGCCACCAAAAAGTGATAATATTAACATGAGTCTCTATGTCAATGTGATGATCATGAGGAGGATGGGGATGATGGCATTGAGGAGATGCTGATGAGGATGCTGCTAATGACAATGCTGCTGCGGATTAATATTTGTTATTTTTATAAAAAATGTTGGGGCTCAGAACATATGGCTGTATTTCTCTCAGTAGATTAAGCTTGTCTGTAACTGACCCTCAAGCCGCTGATCAAAGCTGCTGGAGCCTGTCTTGCTTTCTTTTTTTCATTTCTCTCCAAACTGTCTCGCTAAAGATCATAGACATTAAAACCAGGCAAAATACATGAAAATGCATGCATATATTTGAGAACAGGTATGTCTGCGCTTACGTGGTAGTAGGCTACACCGGGCATCGCATTACATTCCCGCTTGGGCTTGCATGCCTACATTGCTTGTGGTGTAATTACAAACACTTGGGCACGTTCCGCTGCCCATTCCGTAGGCCTACTCTTGCCGCGTTCAGAACAACTGGGAACGCGGAAATATCCGACTTCAATGCATTCAGGACAACTGGGAACTCCTGAAAATAAGATCTCAGACTGGGAAAAAATCGTTTCGAAAGGTCATCCAACTCAGAATTCCAAGTCGGAAACTCAGAAATGGAGTGTATTCATGTATGCCAAGGGAAGCCAAGCTTCCCCCAAAAATGTATCTTTCCTCTCTCTGTTTTTCATAATTTTCCTTCAACTCACAAGAAGCTGAATGTATCTCACCAGAGAAAGCATAAAAGTGAGCGAAACAGCTCCCCTCTGTATGTGTAGCCCATCTGTCTGGTCAAAAAGAGTATGATATTGTTGCCTCCCTTCACATTGAATGCAAGGGAATCCAGAGAGCATTTGGCCTCCCTTGATGAAAAAAAAATACAATAATAGCAATCAACGTTCAGCTAAACTGAGTGAGCTCAACTGTGAATGGTCCTGGCACACCCAGAAAAAAGTTAAAAAAGAAGCCAGTTTGGATTTGGCTTCACACCAATCACACAGATAGAACAATGAGCTGTGTCAATCACATCACATCAAAAGACAATCATAATTAACAAAAAAAACTTGAATTGTTGCATCTCGTTGTGTTGTTGTCCATGTATTAGCCTCTAGGGGCTAGGGGGCAGTATTTTCACGGCCGGATGAAAAACGTACCCAATTTAAACAGGTTACTACTCTGGCCCAGAAAATAGAATATGCATATTATTAGTAGATTTGAATAGAAAACACTCTGAAGTTTCTAAAACTGTTTGAATGGTGTCTGTGAGTAAAACAGAATTCATATGGCAGGCAAAAAAACTGAGAAAAATGTAATCAGGAAGTGGGAGAAATTAGAAATGTAGTTTTTGTTTTGAATCCCTTGAAAAACTACAGTGACATAGGATTTACGTTGCACCTCCTAGCTCTTCCATTGGCTGTCAACAATCTTTAGGAACTGGTTTCAACCGTCAGCTGTTTTGGCTCAGTAAATCATTGGCCAGTCTGAGGAGAGGTGTCTTATGATGCGTGTGCACGTGACTTCATAATTTTTATATTTTTCTTCTGGGATGAATAGCTATTGCCTGGTTGTAAAATTATCGCAATTTTACATAAAAAAATACCCTAAAGGATTGATTGTAAACATCATTTGACGTGTTTCTACAAATGGTAATGGAACTTTGAACATTTTGTCTATGGATTTGCGTCCACGCCACATGGCATTGTAAAGTGTTCTGGATGGGTCAACAAAACGGACGTATTTGGACATAAATGATGGACTTTGCAGAACAAATGAACATTTCTTCTGGAAGTGGGTGCCCATCCGAGTGCATTCCGCCGAAGATCAGCAAAGGTAAGTAAATATTTCTAACATATTGTTAGAGATTTGTCGACGCCGTGGTTGTAGGCTAACTGTATAGCTTAGCATTGAAGGCTAAGTTCTGTACTCAGAATATTGAGCAATGTGCTTTTTCCGTAACGTTATTTTGAAATCTGACAAAGTGGTTGCATAAAGGAGTAGATTATCTCTAATTCTTTAAATAATTGTTATACATTTTTTCAACGTTTATGAGTTCTTCTGTAAATTAAATGTGCCTATTCACCGGGAGTTAGGGGGAGAAAACATTTTCTGAACGTCACGCGCCAATGTAAAAATTGGGGTTTTGGATATAAATATAAACTTGATCGAACAAAAAATGCATGTATTGTCTAACATGATGTCCTAGGAGTGTCATCGGATGAAGATTGTCAAAGGTTAGTGCTTAATTTTAGCTGTATATCTGGTTTTGTGATGCTATCGTGCTTGGAAAATTGCTTTTTTTTTGTTGCTGAGGTGCTATACTAAAATAATCTAATGTTTTGCTTTCACCGTAAAGCCTTTTTGAAATCGGACAATGTGATTGGATTAACGAGTAGAGTATCTTTAAAATGCCATATAATACTTGAATTTTAATTTTGAGATTATTTTGTTTTGAATATCGCGCCGTGCTATCTCACTGGTTGTTGTCCAACCAATCCCGTTATCGGGATTGTATCCTAGCTAAAATTGTCCCTTTCCGAAATTAGCCATGGATGGAGATAGGGATTTGGACTTGTGGTTTTACTTAATTCTCCATACTGGCCAGTGATTATAATGGCGATTCTGATCCAACAATTAATTCATACATTGTGCTTCAGGCCTGAGAGGATGGAAGTTCAATATGTAGCTAGACGGAGTAGGCTAATGTTAACTAGCTGGCTAATCGTTACCCATGAAAGGAAGTTAGGCTAGCGACCAAACATTTTAGCCAGTTAGCCTAGGACAAAAAAAACTAAAAGTGTGTACTGTATGACAGAGTCATAGACCGTTTCGTTAACATGAAAGAGAGGAGGGTGGCATTGGCGTTTCTCTACAAGTAGGATGAGTTAACATGTTTTTCCTACTAAGGCAAACACACACTCTCTCTCTCACACACACACACACACACACACTCACACACACACACACACACACACACACACACACACACACACACACACACACACACACACACACACACACACACACACACACACACACACACACACACACACACACACACACACACACACACACACACACACACACACACAAATCAGTACCATGGACAGCCACATTATATTTAGCTTCTGTCAATTGGACTAAATAATTTTTTCAATGTTTTAGTTGTCACTGTATTAGACTAATCATAGGAGATTTGACAATGTTGAAATGTTGAAGTTGAAATGGTGCTGGAATAGTGGAGTCAGTTCCTGTTTCTTTGTGACTTACGGTAACTCTCTGGTGTTGTAAATCAAAGTTGTTTAGTAGTTTGAAAATGTCAGAAACATTAACTTGATTGACCATGCTGTAGGTCATGTAACTGTTTATTACATGCAATATGCTTTGTGGACTCCACCAGACAGATGTTGCTCTCTGGTTTTGTGATAAAACAAAGGTGTGGTTAAATTTATTCTGCCACTATGTATTTTTATTGTCTCAACCTATATACACTATATATACAAAGTATGCGGACAACACTTCAAATTAGTGGATTTAGCTATGTCAACCACACCCGTTGCTGACAGGAGTAAAAATTGAGCACACAGCCATGCAATCTCCATGGACAAACATTGGCCGTAGAATGGCCTTACTGAAGAGCTAAGTGACTTTTAAGGTGGGCACCGTCATATGATGCCACCTTTCCAACAAGTCAGTTCATCACATTTCTGCCCTGCTAAAGCTGCCCCAGTCAGGTGCTGTTATTGTGAAGTGGAAACATCTAGGAGCAACAATGGCTCAGCCGCAAAGTGGTAGTACACACAAGCTCACAGATCGGGACCGCCGAGTGCTGAAGTGCGTAAAGTGTTAGAATCGTCAGTCCTTGGTTGCAACACTCACTACCGAGTTCCAAACTGCCTCTGGAAGCAACGTCAACACAAGAACTGTTCGTCGGGAGCTTCATGAAACGGGTTTCAATGGCAGAGCAGCCGCACACAAGCCTAAGACAGACGAATCTGGGTTTGGTGCATGCCAGGAGAACGCTACCTGCCCCAATGCATAGTGCCAACTCTAAAGTTTGATGGAGAAGGAATAATTGTCTGGGGCTGTTTTTCATGGTTTGGGCTAGGCACCTTAGTTCCAGTGAAGATACCGCTTAACACTACAGCATACAATGACATTCTCGATGATTCTGTGTTTCCAACTTTGTGGCAACAGTTTGGGGAAGGCCCCTTCCTGTTTCAAAATGACAATGCCCCCGTGCACAAAGTGAGGTCCATACAGAAATGGTTTGTTGAGATCGGTGTGGAAGAACTTGACTGGCTTGAACAGATCTCTGACCTCAATCCCATCGAACACCTTTGAGATGAATTGGAATGCCGACTGCGAGCCAGGCCTAATCGCCCAACCTCACTAATGCTCTTGTGGCTGAATGGAGGCAAGTCCCCGCAGCAATGTTCCATCATTTAGTGGAAAGCCTTCTCAGAAGAGTGGAGGCTGTTATAGCAGCAAAGGGGTGACCAACTCCATATTAATGCCCATGATTTTCAAATTAAATGTTTGACAAGCAGGTGTCCACATACTTTTCGTTATGTTGTGTATCACGGTGGCAAACAATCCAATTATGGCTTTTTTTCCTGGCTTGGCTTCCCCAGCGATTTTACCCACACACTGCTACTGAAACTCAGGCATCTTTCTAGAGTTCAGATTTTCCGAACTGAAGATCACTGACGTCATGAATTTACACCTTTTTTGTTGTTGTACCCAGTTGTCTTGAAAGCACCATCAGGCGAGGCAACGCATCAACCAATGGTGAATTCCTGCCGGTTCATGCTGGGTTCATAGCCCCAATAAGTTGCTCCAAAGATAGTGGATAAATGAAGATTGTTCACTCAGGCCGTTTACCATTGGAAAAAAATGTGTCAGTTCCTGCCTACTAGGGCTTGGCCCCTTATTTCTCAATTTCCGCCTGAATGACGTGCCCAAAGTAAACTGACTGTTGCTCAGGCCCTGAAGACAGGATATGCATATAATTGGTACCATTGGAAGGAAAACACTTTGAAGTTTGTAGAAATGTTAAAGTAATGTAGGAGAATATAACACAATAGATATGGTAGGAGAAAATCCAAGAAAAACCAACCAACATTTTATTTGAGAGAGAGACCATCCTCTTACAATGGCAAGTATAAGGTCATACTGAAAATTAGCTCCCTGGATACAATTCCTATTGCTTCCACGGGGTGTCAGCAGTCTACGTTCAAGGTTTCAGGCTTGTAACTTCAAAAATGAATAAGAAATATCAGTTTTAGTACAGGGACACAGTCTTGGAAATTTTTGTTTGCGCGCCATGAAGACAGGACATACTTGCTAAAATCGGTTTCCTATTGAACATACTTCTTTCCGTAAGAAATATTATAGTTTGATTACATTTTAGGGTATCTGCGGAGTAAATAGAAACGTATTTTGACTTGTTGAAACAAAGTTTAGGGGTAGATTTTCGGATTGCTTTCTCTGCATGATGAATGAGTGGATTACTCAAATCGATGGCGCCAACTAAACAGACTTTTTGGGATATAAAGAATGATTTTATCTAACAAAACGTCACTACATGTTATAGCTGGTACCCTTTGGATGACAAATCAGAGGAAGATTTTCAGAAAGTAAGTGAATATTTAATCGCTATTTGTGAATTTATGAAACCTGTGCCGGTGGAAAAATATTTTGATGTGGGGCGCCATCCTCAAACAATCGCATGGCATGTTTTCGCTGTAATAGCTACTGTAAATCGGACAGTGCAGTTAGATTAACAATAATAAGCTTTCAACCGATATAAGACACTTATATGTACCTAAATGTTTAATATCCATCATTTTTATGATTATTTATTATTTGAATTGCGTGCCCTCCAGTTTCACCGGAAGTTGTCCCGCTAGCGGGATGCCTAGCCCTAAAAATATTATTAAGGCGGTGGCTCTCCCATATCGGCCATTTAAACTATACAAATGGCACTCATTTACCCACAATAGCCTCGCCCTCATGGATGCTAACAAGCTAGCAACCAAGCTAGGTAGTGCTACATAGTGGCATGTGAAAGTATTCACCTCCCTTGGCATTTTTCCTATTTTGTGGC
Organism: Salmo trutta; assembly: GCF_901001165.1. Classification (NCBI taxonomy): domain Eukaryota; kingdom Metazoa; phylum Chordata; class Actinopteri; order Salmoniformes; family Salmonidae; genus Salmo; species Salmo trutta. The sequence goes on along the minus strand of NC_042963.1, from coordinate 3,379,243 downwards.
CTTACAACCTGGAATTAAAATGGATTTTAGGGGCGTTTGTATCATTTGATTTACACACCATGCCTACCATTTTGAAGACGATAAAAAATATATATTGTGAGATGAACAAGAAAAAAGACAAAAAACGGAAAACTTGAGTGTGCATAACTATTCACCCCGCCAAAATAAATACTTTGTAGAGCCACCTTTCTCAGCAATTACAGCTGCAAGTCTCTTGGGGTATGTCTCTATAAGCTTGGCACATCTAGCCATTGGGATTTTTGTCCATTCTTCAAGGCAAAACTGCTCCAGCTCCTTCAAGGTGGATGGGTTCCGCTGGTGTACAGCAATCTTTAAGTCATACCACAGATTCTCAATTGGATTGAGGTCTGGGCTTTGACTAGGCCATTCCAAGACATTTACATGTTTTCCCTTAAACCACTCAAGTGTTGCTTTAGCAGTATGCTTAGGGTCATTCTCCTGCTGGAAGGTGAACCTCCACCCCAGTCTCAAATCTCTGGAAGACTGAAATAGTTTCCCTCAAGGATTTCCCTGTATTTAGCGACATCCATCATTTCTTAAATTCTGACCAGTTTCCCAGTCCCTGCCGATGAACAACATCCCCACAGCATGATGCTGCCACCACCATGCTTCACTGTGGGGATGATGTTCTCTGGGTGATGAAAGGTGTTGGATTTGCACCAGACATAGCGTTTTCCTTGATGGCCAAAAAGCTACATTTTGGTCTCATCTGACCAGAGTAACTTCTTCCATATGTTTGGGGAGTCTCCCTCATGCCTTTTGGCAAACACCAAACATGTTATTATAAAAACATTTTTTTAAGCAATGGCTTTTTTCTGGCCACTCTTCCGTAAAGCCCAGCTCTGTGGAGTGTATGGCTTAAAGTGTTCCTATGGACAGATATTCTAATCTCTGCTATGGAGCTTTGCAGCTCCTTCAGGGTTATCTTTGGTCTCTTTGTTGCCTCTCTGATTAATGCCCTCCTTGCCTGGTCCATGAGTTTTGGTGGGTGGCCCTCTCTTGGCAGGTTTGTTGTGGTGCCATATTCTTTACATTATTTAATAATGGATTTAATGGTGCTCCGTGGGATGTTCAAAGTCTCAGATATGTGTTTTATAACCCAGCCCTGATCTGTACTTCTCCACAGCATTGTCCCTGACTTGTTTGGAGAGCTCCTGGTAATTGCAGACTCTGGGGCCTTTCAGAACAGGTATATATATATATATATATATATATATATATATATATATATATATATACTGCTCAAAAAAATAAAGGGAACACTTAAACAACACATCATAGATCTGAATGAAAGAAATAACCTTATTAAATACTTTTTTCTTCACATAGTTGAATGTGCTGACAACAAAATCACACAAAAATAATCAATGGAAATTCAATTTATCAACCCATAGAGGTCTGGATTTGGAGTCACACTCAAAATGAAAGTGGAAAACCATACTACAGGCTGATCCAACTTTGATGTAATGTCCTTAATAAAACAAGTCAAAATGAGGCTCAGTAGTGTGTGTGGCCTCCATGTGCCTGTATGACCTCCCTACAACTCCTGGGCATGCTCCTGATGAGGTGGCGGATGGTCTCCTGAGGGATCTCCTCCCAGACCTGGACTAAAGCATCCGCCAACTCCTGGACAGTCTGTGGTGCAACGTGGCGTTGGTGGCTGGAGCGAGACATGATGTCCCAGATGTGCTCAATTGGATTCAGGTCTGGGAAACGGGCGAGCCAGTCCATAGCATCAATGCCTTCCTCTTGCAGGAACTGCTGACACACTCCAGCCACATGAGGTCTAGCATTGTCTTGCATTAGGAGGAACCCAGGGCCAACCGCACCAGCATATTGTCTCACAAGGGGTCTGAGGATCTCATCTCGGTACCTAATGGCAGTCAGGCTACCTCTGGCGAGCACATGGAGGGCTGTGCGGCCCCCCAAAGAAATGCCATCCCACACCATGACTGACCCACCGCCAAACCGGTCATGCTGGAGGATGTTGCAGGCAGCAGAACGTTCTCCACGGCATTACATTTAAGTCATTTAGCAGACGCTCTTATCCAGAGCGACTTACAAATTGGTGCATTCACCTTATGATATCCAGTGGAACAACCACTTTACAATAGTGCATCTAAATCTTTTAAGGGGGGGGTTAGAAGGATTACTTTATCCTATCCCACGTATTCCTTAAAGAGGTGGGGTTTCAGGTGTCTCCGGAAGGTGGTGATTGACTCCGCTGTCCTGGCGTCGTGAGGGAGCTTGTTCCACCATTGGGGTGCCAGAGCAGCGAACAGTTTTGACTGGGCTGAGTCGGGAACTGTGCTTCCTCAGAGGTAGGGAGGCGAGCAGGCCAGAGGTGGATGAACGCAGTGCCTTTGTTTGGGTGTAGGGCCTGATCAGAGCCTGAAGGTACGGAGGTGCCGTTCCCCTCACAGCTCCGTAGGCAAGCACCATGGTCTTGTAACGGATGCGAGCTTCAACTGGAAGCCAGTGGAGAGAGCGGAGGAGCGGGGTGACGTGAGAGAACTTGGGAAGGTTGAACACTAGACGGGCTGCGGCGTTCTGGATGAGTTGTAGGGGTTTAATGGCACAGGCAGGGAGCCCAGCCAACAGCGAGTTGCAGTAGTCCAGACGGGAGATGACAAGTGCCTGGATTAGGACCTGCGCCGCTTCCTGTGTGAGGCAGGTTCGTACTCTGCGAATGTTGTAGAGCATGAACCTACAGGATCGGGTCACCGCCTTGATGTTAGTGGAGAACGACAGGGTGTTGTCCAGGATCACGCCAAGGTTCTTAGCACTCTGGGAGGAGGACACAAGGGAGTTGTCAACCGTGATGGCGAGATCATGGAACGGGCAGTCCTTCCCCGGGAGGAAGAGCAGCTCCATCTTGCCGAGGTTCAGCTTGAGGTGGTGATCCATCATCCACACTGATATGTCTGCCAGACATGCAGAGATGCGATTCGCCGCCTGGTTATCAGAAGGGGGAAAGGAGAAGATTAATTGTGTGTCGTCTGCATAGCAATGATAGGAGAGACCATGTGAGGATATGACAGAGCCAAGTGACTTGGTGTATAGCGAGAATAGGAGAGGGCCTAGAACAGAGCCCTGGGGGACACCAGTGGTGAGAGCGCGTGGTGCGGAGACAGATTCTCGCCACGCCACCTGGTAGGAGTGACCTGTCAGGTAGGACGCAATCCAAGCGTGGGCCGCGCCGGAGATGCCCAACTCGGAGAGGGTGGAGAGGAGGATCTGATGGTTCACAGTATCAAAGGCAGCAGATAGGTCTTGAAGGATGAGAGCAGAGGAAAGAGAGTTAGCTTTAGCAGTGCGGAGAGCCTCCGTGACACAGAGAAGAGCAGTCTCAGTTGAATGCCCAGTCTTGAAACCTGACTGATTAGGATCAAGAAGGTCATTCTGAGAGAGATAGCAGGAGAGCTGGCCAAGGACGGCACGTTCAAGAGTTTTGGAGAGAAAAGAAAGAAGGGATACTGGTCTGTAGTTGTTGACATCGGAGGGATCGAGTGTAGGTTTTTTCAGAAGGGGTGCAACTCTCGCTCTCTTGAAGACGGAAGGGACGTAGCCAGCGGTCAAGGATGAGTTGATGAGCGAGGTGAGGTAGGGGAGAAGGTCTCCGGAAATGGTCTGGAGAAGAGAGGAGGGGATAGGGTCAAGTGGGCAGGTTGTTGGGCGGCCGGCCGTCACAAGACACGAGATTTCATCTGGAGAGAGAGGGGAGAAAAAGGTCACAGGGTAGGGCAGTGTGAGCAGGACCAGCGGTGTCGTTTGACTTAGCAAACTTAGCAAAATGGGTGACGAAGTCATCCTCAGAGAGGGAGGAGGGGGGGAGGGGGAGGAGGATTCAGGAGGGAGGAGAAGGTAGCAAAGAGCTTCCTAGGGTTAGAGGCAGATGCTTGGAATTTAGAGTGGTAGAAAGTGGCTTTAGCAGCAGAGACAGAAGAGGAGAATGTAGAGAGGAGGGAGTGAAAGGATGCCAGGTCCGCAGGGATGCGAGTTTTCCTCCATTTCCGCTCGGCTGCCCGGAGCCCTGTTCTGTGAGCTCGCAGTGAGTCGTCGAGCCACGGAGCAGGAGGGGAGGACCGAGCCGGCCTGGAGGATAGGGGACAGAGAAAATCAAAGGATGCAGAAAGGGAGGAGAGGAGGGTTGAGGAGGCAGAATCAGGAGATAGGTTGGAGAAGGTTTGAGCAGAGGGAAGAGATGATAGGATGGAAGAGGAGAGAGTAGCGGGAGAGAGAGAGCGAAGGTTGGGACGGCGCAATACCATCCGAGTAGGGGCAGAGTGAGAAGTGTTGGATGAGAGCGAGAGGGAAAAGGATACAAGGTAGTGGTCGGAGACTTGGAGGGGAGTTGCAATGAGATTAGTGGAAGAACAGCATCTAGTAAAGATGAGGTCAAGCGTATTGCCTGCCTTGTGAGTAGGGGGGAAGGTGAGAGGGTGAGGTCAAAAGAGGAGAGGAGTGGAAAGAAGGAGGCAGAGAGGAATGAGTCAAAGGTAGACGTGGGGAGGTTAAAGTCACCCAGAACTGTGAGAGGTGAGCCATCCTCAGGAAAGGAACTTATCACGGCGTCAAGCTCATTGATGAACTCTCCAAGGGAACCTGGAGGGCGATAAATGATAAGGATGTTAAGCTTGAAAGGGCTGGTAACTGTGACAGCATGGAATTCAAATGAGGAGATAGACAGATGGGTCAGGGGAGAAAGAGAGAATGTCCACTTGGGAGAGATGAGGATTCCAGTGCCACCACCCCGCTGGCTCGATGCTCTAGGGGTATGCGAGAACACGTGGGCAGACGAGGAGAGAGCAGTAGGAGTAGCAGTGTTATCTGTGGTAATCCATGTTTCCGTCAGCGCCAGGAAGTCTAGGGACTGGAGGGTAGCATAGGCTGAGATGAACTCAGCCTTGTTGGCCGCAGACCGGCAGTTCCAGAGGCTGCCGGAGACCTGGAACTCCACGTGGGTCGTGCGCGCTGGGACCACCAGGTTAGAGTGGCAGCGGCCACGCGGTGTGAAGCGTTTGTATGGCCTGTGCAGAGGGGAGAGAACAGGGATAGACAGACACATAGTTGACAAGCTACAGAAGAGGCTACGCTAATGCAAAGGAGATTGGAATGACAAGTGGACTACACGTCTCGAATGTTCAGAAAGTTCAGCTTACGTTGCAAAAATCTTATTGACTAAAATGACGAAAATTATACAGTACTGCTGGCTGGTGGAGTAAGCTAGCTAGCAGTGGCTGCGTTGTTGACTTTGAACGTGTAGCTGGCTAGGTAACCTCGATAGTTTTAGTACTACACCTTGTCATGATACAAAAGCAACTTTGTAGCTAGCTAACATAACACTAATCAAGACGTTCCTTTGTAATGTATTTAGTTTCTACAGTGCTGCTCGTCGGTAATAGTTGGCTACTTTTGGAAAAATGGCGTCGCGGGGGACGGAAATAGCTGGCTAGCTAACCTCGATAATTACTAAACTACACAATTATCAAGCTATGACAAAGACAACTATGTAGCTAGCTAGCTAACACTGCACTAGTCAAATCGTTCCGTTGTAATTTATTAGTATCTACAGCGCTGCTAGTCGGTAGCGGTTGGCTAGCTAGCAGTGGGTTTGATGATGACTAGGTCTGGAGTCTGGACAACGGCGTCGCGGCTGGCTAGCTAACCTCGATAATTACTCTAAACTACGCAATTATCTTAGATACAAAGACAGCAAAGACAGCTATGTAGCTAGCTAGCTAACACTGCACTAGTCAAATCGTTCCGTTGTAATTTATTAGTATCTACAGCGCTGCTAGTCGGTAGCGGTTGGCTAGCTAGCAGTGGGTTTGATGATGACTAGGTCTGGAGTCTGGACAACGGACAACGGCGTCGCGGCTGGCTAGCTAAACTCGATAATTACTCTAAACTACACAATTATCTTAGATGCAAAGACAGCTATGTAGCTAGCTAACTAACACTAATCAAGTCGTTCCGTTGAAATGTAATAGTTTCTACAGTGCTGCTAGTCGGTAGAAGTTAGCTATTGGCTAGCTAGCAGTGTTGACTAGCTAGCTAGCAGTGTTGACTACGTTAGGACGAAAATAGCTAACCTCGATAATACTCTAATTACTCTAAACTACACAATTATCTTTGATACAAAGACGGCTATGTAGCTAGCTAAGAAAAAATGCTCAGATCAAACAAATCAAACCGTTGTAATGTAATGAAGTGTAATATTACCTGTGGAGTGAAGCAAAGTGCGACTGCTCGCTCCAAACCGGAAGTAAGAAGTAAGTCTGGCATCTCCAGACTCTGTCACGTCTGTCACGTGCTCAGTGTGAACCTGCTTTCATCTGTGAATAGCACAGGGCGCCAGTGGCGAATTTGCCAATCTTGGTGTTCTCTGGCAAATGCCAAACGTCCTGCACGGTGTTGGGCTGTAAGCACAACCCCCACCTGTGGACGTCGGGCCCTCATACCACCCTCATGGAGTCTGTTTCTGACTGTTTGAGCAGACACATGCACATTTGTGGCCTGCTGGAGGTCATTTTGCAGGGCTCTGGCAGTGCTCCTCCTGCTCCTCCTTGCACAAAGGCGGAGGTAACGGTCCTGCTGCTGGGTTGTTGCCCTCCTACGGCCTCCTCCACGTCTCCTGATGTACTGGCCTGTCTCCTGGTAGCGCCTCCATGCTCTGGACACTACGCTGACAGACACAGCAAACCTTCTTGCCACAGCTCGCATTGATGTGCCATCCTGGATGAGCTGCACTACCTGAGCCACTTGTGTGGGTTGTAGACTCCGTCTCATGCTACGACTAGAGTGAAAGCACCGCCAGCATTCAAAAGTGACCAAAACATCAGCCAGGAAGCATAGAAACTGAGAAGTGGTCTGTGTTCTCCACCTGCAGAACCACTCCTTTATTGGGGGTGTCTTGCTTATTGCCTATAATTTCCACATGTTGTCTATTCCATTTTCACAACAGCATGTGAAATGTATTGTCAATCAGTGTTGCTTCCTAAGTGGACAGTTTGATTTCACAGAAGTGTGATTGACTTGGAGTTACATTGTGTTGTTTAAGTGTTCCCTTTATTTTTTTGAGCAGTATATATATACTGAGATCATGTGACACTTAGATTGCACACAGGTGGACTTTAGTTAAAAGATTACGTGACTTCTGAAGGTAATTGGTTGCACCAGATCTTATTTAGGGGCTTCATAGCAAAGGGGGTGAATACATATGCACGCACCTCTTTTCCATTTTTAATTTTTTGAATTATTGAAGCAAATTATTTAAAAAAAAATTTACTTCACAAATTTGGACTATTTTGTGCATGTCCATTACATGAAATCCAAATAAAAATCAATTTAAATTAGAGGTTGCAATGCAACAAAATAGGAAAAACGCCAAGGGGGATGAAGACTTTTGCAAGGCACTGTATCAACAGCCATTGACTTACGATGTTTCACCCCACAAAGCCACTTCCTAGTGTAAAGGCAGAGCTAAACACCAATGTGATAGCAACTGGGTCTGTTCTACTTAGTTCATTGACTTCCATTGTCTCGCATCCTCTTCTGTCGCTGGTTGCTCTCCCTGCCTGCTTTCAAAGAAAATGTTTGGCGGGAAAGAGCGTTCGAGCACCGAGTGTTATAGTAATTGTCTCCATCCATAGACTACTGGGAGGTGTGAATTGCAGACAATTACCATGTGCCATGTGCTCAGGTAGAAGCCATTAGCCATAGCCAAAGTTGATACATGTATATCCAGGTACAGTATACTAATGTGGGTGGGTCAACTTTTTTTGAATGACATTATTTCATATATTTAATACATGTTATTAACTAATCCTGCTCCATTTCAAGTAGAAATAATTTTATCATTTTGAAACTACATGAAATAGGTTGACTTCTATGTTAAATAATAATAATAGTAATAATCATAATTGTCCTGCTGTTCGTACAGCAAAACATGAAATAAGTCTGAAATAGGTTTTTCTTAAATCATAATAAAGCTGGTCTGAATGGAGAAGCAGGACCATGTCAAAGTCCACGTTTAAGTCCACGTGCAAAGTCCGCTGCGGAGCCTTGCTGCTGATCACATACAGAAGGTATGGCACAGGTTTCTTTGCTCAGTCGGAGGATTGTGCAGTCGCAGATGCCCCTTCCTCGCATGCCTGCCTCACCTGGGACAACCTTAGAGATTCCTGTTTTTCCACAGTCAAAAGACTACAATAGCCAGACATCTGTTGACAACCAAAGCAGCCATGACTATAGTTATTTATTAGGTGTTGACAGCGAAGCTGTGAAACCTATTGTTATTCTTACATAAAAACTCAAACATTGGTAACTTTTTTTCTAATTTGGCACAGAGAAACTAAAGGGTTAGTGCTATCCAGGAACCTTGTGACATCCCTACCCTAAACCCTAACCATAACCATAACCCTTACCTAACTCTAACATTTTAAATTTCAACTTCAATGGGGTGATGTCATAGTTGGGAAATCCCAAGGATTCCGTTTAGACTTTTCCCGAAACTAGAGGCCATAACCTCTACAGGATCGATGTCCCCCCCCCGCGGGACGGTTGAGCTAACGTAGGCTAATGTGATTAGCATGAGGTTGTAAGTAACAGGAACATTTCCCAGGACATAGACATATCTGATATGGGCAGAATGCTTAAATTCTTGTTATTCTAACTGCAGTAGCTATTACAGTGAAAGAATACCATGCTATTGTTTGAGTAGAGTGCACAGTTATGAACTTGAAAATGTATCAATAAACCAATTAGGCACATTTGGGCAGACTTGATACAACATTTTGAACAGAAATGCAATGGTTCATAGGATCAGTCTAAAACATTGCACATACACTGCTGCCATCTAGTGGCCAAAATCGTGCCTAATCTGGAATAATGCATTGTGACCTTGCTCTTGCATTTCAAAGATGCAAGAGATCTAATGTGTTATATTCTCCTACGTTAATTTCACATTTCCACAAACATTTCCATTTTTAGTCATTTAGCAGACGCTCTTATCCAGAGCGACTTACAGTAGTGAATGCATACATTTCATACATTTTTTTTTTTTGTACTGGCCCCCCGTGGGAATCGAACCCACAACCCTGGCATTGCACACACCATGCTGGCATTGCAAACACCATGCTCTACCAACTGAGCCACAGGGAAACTTCTAAGTGTTTCGTTTCAAAGGGTATCAAGAATATGCATATCCTTGCTTCAGGTCCTGAGCTACAGGCAGTTAGATTTGGGTATGTCATTTTAGGCGAAAATTGAAAAAAAGCATCCGATCCTTAAGAGGAAGTAACTTGGTTAAAAAAGAATGGCACTGATTGACCTATAGGTTGCACTGTTATAAGCAGTCTCACTTAATAAGCCTTCATATCCGCTGTCCTGTTTGCCATAGGGACTTGAAACTTTGTATGTACAGTATGTATACTTTGTATGTAAACTTTTTAGGGCCGTCACAGACATTACCATGATGAACCATGTTATGTTTGGCATTTATATCTAATTAAAATAAGGAAACTATTAACAATAAACTTTGACTATGTAACGCTACTTAAAAACAGGTCTTGAGGGGAATCCAAGGTAGTGGTGGTGAGTAAAATCCAGAGCAAGGTAGTTGGGTGGTGAGATGTGGAACAGGAGACAGAGACAGAGCGGTAACTGCAATGAGAGGATAAACAGTGTCCGGCAGGGAAACAGGCACAGCAGAGTAACAGGGTCTTGAATAATCATAAATGGCTAGAATCATGAACTGACTGAGCATAGATTAGAATGTGGCAGAGTGGAAGTGGCAGGACTGAGTATTTGTAGAGGTCTTGATTATGGAATAAGTTGCAGTTGGTAGGGATCTGCTCTGACTCCAGCACTCCTGTCTCCAAACACACAGTCACACACAGAGAGGAAGAATGAGAGAGAGAGTGTACAGGGGGAGTAACTGCAGGTCAAAAAGACACCTGCTGAACACCAGAGGCCGTAGCAGGAGCAGATGTGACACTTATAGGAGCAATTAGGGTTAAGTACCTTGGCTCAGGGATTTGAACCAGCAACCTTTCGGTTACTGGCCCAACACTCTTAACCGCTAGGCTACCTGCCGCCCTAGAAAGCAGATTGTAATACATCCGCAATAAATCAGATTGACTCCAGATTGATCAAGTAGACTTGTCTCAGGCAAATTAATATTTGATTTAAATTATGCAGACGAACAAGTGAAATATCACGATTAGTACTGTATATCTGTATAATCACATATTGTTGTCATATTATGTGGTTTGAACATAGTGAAACCACACACTGGTTGAATCAACATTGTTTCCACGTCATTTCAATGAAATTACGTTGAACCAATGTGGAATAGACGTTGAATTGACGTCTGTGCCCGGTGGACTGCTGCTTGCGCAGTCAGCATATTACAGCTGTAAAAGTGTATTGAAATATTTTGGAATGCTAATGTGGAGTGTACCAACTGAGATTGAAATAATTTACACAAACAGATTGACAAAACAAAGACCCAGAATTCAAAGATGACTGCAATATACTAACGCTGAAAATATTTCACAAATCTTAACATAAACTATTAGTCAAATTGACTACAGAATTGGTATATAAACTCAATGCATTAAGTAATGACTTTAAGAATGACTGCTGCATTTAAAGATAACCAACCTACAGCACTAGAATAAACTTCACGTGCGTCCCCCTTGTGGTATTAAGAGATAAACATGGTAATGCTTTCACTGATTGCACATAAAGGTAGATATAGTAGTTCCTACATGATAGATTGCTTGCTTTGTTATCCAACTGATCTTGTGTCATTTCTGTCATCCTGTGAACTCTGTTCATTGCTGCTCGCAGCTACAGTACCAGTCAAAAGTTTGGACACATGTACTCATTCCAGGGTTTTTCTTTATTTTTACTATTTTCTACTTTGTAGAATAATAGTGAAGACATGAAAACTTTGAAATAACATACATGAAAACATGTAGTAACAAAAAAAGTGTCAAACAAATCAAAATATATTTTAGATTTTAGATTCTTCAAAGTAGCCACCCTTTGCCTTGATGACAGCTTGGCACACTATTGGCATTCTCTCAACCAGTTTAACCTGGAATTCATTTCCACATATGCTGAGCACTTGTTGGCTGATTTGTTGCCTGATTTGTTTGACACTTTTTTGGCTACTACATGATTCCATATGTGTTATTTCCTAGTTTGATGTTGATATGATGATAATGGGCTCCCGAGTGGCGCAGCGGTCTAAGGCACTTCATCTCAGTGCAAGAGGTGTCACTACAGTCCCTGGTTTGAATCCAGACTGTATCTCATCCGGCTGTGATTAGGAGTCCCATAGGGCGGCACGCAATTAGCCCAGCATCGTCCAGGTTTGGCCGGGGTAGGCCTACATTGTAAATAAGAATTTGTTCTTAATTGACTTGCCTAGTTAAATAAAGGTTAAATAAAAAATAATAATAACTTGATCAAGTTCAGGTATAAATCCAAATTTGCCATTACGATGCAGGTAAATCATATGTCCTTACATTTCTGTCACATCACGGGCTCTTTGGATGACTATTAAACTAGAAATTAGATTGGTGTCACAGTGCCATGATTTGATTGATTTTTAAATCTACCTATGTGAGTCTTGTTCAGCTGTTCTCTCTTCTCACAAGGCTTCCAGTCTGTGTTTACACTGATGATGGCCCCCAGCCAAATGAAATATGAGATCAAACTTCAAACCATAGCCAGACTTCAAGGCATTTCTTTCATACCCTCTTACTTACGCTGCTACCTCATTTTCACAATAAGGAATCAAGTTTGACATGCAGAGTAACATTTATTTGATATTGTTTATTTCAGGGGGGAAACATTTGCCCATTGTGCATTGCATTGAGATGACAAGGGTTGTTATTCCAGTTTGTAGATTTGCACTCAAATAGTCCGCAAATCAAGTATAAATATCAAGATTGGATATCTCTAGGCTTTCTCATAACCAACACACTATAGGCATAACAACCATGCAACAAATCTATAGAGCCCCACAGTAGAGGTGTCATAATACCCATAAAACCTAGCAGTCAAACAGAGAAATGGTTCCAATTGTTTTTCCACCATTCATTTTTCTCAGAGGGGATTTTAGAAACTCTTAAAATAAGGGCTGTGTTTTGTGTAGGCTTAACCTGGCATGACGTTTATGATAGCCATGTAAATCTCTCTCGGACAAGGTGACTTTTATCAATATGGGAAAAATAAATGGTGGAAAAAAGATTGGAACCATTTCCCTGTTTGACCGCTAGGTTTTATGGGTGTTATGACTCATACTGTGGTACTCTATAACAACCATCGTGCACTATATTGTGGTGCAGTGGGGTTCAACAAAGTCTATGCTAGGAGATAGCATTCCGTGATGTTCATTTAGAAAAGAGAGAGTATGTTTTTGTTTCATATTTGTCTGCTCTGATGTACTGTGGATTTTGTTTCATATTGTAATAAACAAAGACAAAGCACTGCTATTTGCAATATCAACTGCTGTGGTGGATCTGAAGGTAAGTTTTGTGTTGCCTAATGTAACTACAAACCCTATATATTTAATCAGCAAATCACTTTCAATTTGCTCAGTGGAGTAAGAGTGCATCATTCATTCTCCAATCGATAATTGTTAGCAACATTCTTTTTAATTGTCATTATATTCAAAATGGCCTGCATATGCTTCTGTACCAGTATGTGTGTAGTTTGATGGAGTGGGTACTGCTGCTTGTATGCACTCGTGCTTGTTGCGTTGTTTAGATAGATACAGCTTTGGAAGTATAGATTATCTTTACAGAATTTGTTTTTGAATACTGTGTCATGTAATTGTAGAAATTCCAACCGGGACTGCATATTGAGTGTGGGGCAACATGTTTGATGAACTACAGTTACATTAACTAGATACAAACAAATAATAAGAGTCTGCCTCTGATTGGCTTGCTATTACTTAATCAATTTCCTCTCTTTACTCAGAGGGACCTATAATCACCATTTCCATTTAGCCATAATAACCCCTCATGGTATTATTCATCACAATCATCAGCTATTACCATTGCCTTTTGTATACAATAAAATGTATCTTTCAAGAATATTGTTTTATTCAAAAATATCTGCTAGATCACAGTTCCAGTGTTTCCCCAACAAAAAGTAAACAACAACAAAAATGTATTATCTTGATTTGTGTCAAATAAGAAGTTCACAATAATGCTCCCTAATTTGTTGAGTGTCTCTCGACAGAGACTGACCTCACACCAATCATACCGTATGTGTGAGTCATTCTACTTTATTGGGCAATTTATGGTAGTTTGCATGGCTCAGCCCTGAGTCTCAAGTTTGAAAAAATGTGTGATGATGTAACAACATCATTGGCAATGCCTGTGTATCTTTCCAGTCGAACTCCTGTCAACCTAAGGCTACATTGCATGCCAAAGACCAAACACTTCCATCACTAATATACTTTATTTTCATTGTTTAATGTCACTCAATCTAACCACTGTGAAAAGTGACATTGTCTATATTAGGCATTACGCAACACCTAGTTTTGGTTTTGCTATGCCAAATGGGATGGGGGAATTCAGTCAGAACTCGTTACAGATTAGGTTTAATTGAAATTCACTGACAAGTCATATAGCCTTTGGTGTCACTTCAACACGAACGGGTGTATTTAGAGGTCTCTCTAACCACAACAATAGAGAATGAAGCCTACTAACAAAATACTAGTTAATAAGCCACATTTGATTAATCTGCAATTTCAGAGCAAATATCAGAGAATATATGGACAGCTGGAAATCAAATTATCTACACCAAAGCAGTTGATACAAACTGCATATATTCCCTCACATCGGGATAATTGCAGAAATTACCAAAAGTGAAATAGAAAAACATTGTTACTTTGGGCATGTAAGGGATTAATTTGTTAGTATTAAAAAGCTAACGATTTGAAGCTCAAAGCTCTGCATGATCTAACCACAAGGACATTGTGGAAAGAAGACATTTTCAGGGAAAGGAAGAAAGAATGTCTCACTGGCCTGAGATTAGGCCAAATCACTCTCCTTCTGCTCAGCCTTGTCTCCTCCAAAATTCATAACCTCATGACCCACTGCAATGTAACCCCGTGAACTTTACTCCAACATCTCTCTCCTTCCCAAGTTCAATGGGCAAACCAAGAAAACTTGAATTTGAAGGTGCTGTATGTACATGAGCGAATAAGAGCGAGCCCCCCCCCCCCCCCCACACGAGTATCGAGTATGCATGCAAGCACAGATGGACACATGCCCATCCTCCCCACCCACTGTTTAAACAAAAGATGCAAGGACGAGTTTGATGCTGCTGGTTTAATTTTTGAGTTGTAATGAATTATGCCGCTGTCATCGACTGGAGCAGGGGAAGGATGTGGCGGATGTGAGGCGGGCAGTGCTACATGGCTGCCTCTCTCCCTGTGTTTAAAAATGATTGATTAAGCTGACACCAGCTCAGGGGTGCACCACTGCTCTATTTTTCTCCCTCATTATGTGAGGCAATACTTCAAATCAGGAGAACACCGGAGGAAGACACTAGAGACACCAGACAGGACACCCTTCAGATATAAAGTTTATCAGACAATAGAATAGCCTCTGAGACTGATGAACTCTCTTTTTCAGCATGTCTTGGGAGTGCCTGTTTTTGTTAAAAAATGACTTACTTACTTAGTCCCATCGGCCCATCAATAACACCTCTCCAGTGAACTTGACTTTGGGTAGTCTTCATCTCATTCCAGGAGTAACTGATCGTTCTGTGCTCTGGAAAATGTGGGTTATTTCCTTGTGCCGTTATTTCAACATATTGATCAAGTGAAGGTGTAAAGATTCAACCAATGGTTCAAGAGATTAAATCCAAACCCAAATCAAAAACAACCATACAGAAAATATCCTCTGCAATGTGTAATATGTCAGTAGTGGGATTCTTTACAAAATCGGACATCAGAATGGTTCCCCTCCAAACATAGATGCACGACAAATAATTTTCCTCTTGATGATTTACTGCAGGGTGGAGTGCCAGGCCTTAATGAAAGAGACATATTAATGATGTTTCACTTATTCATGTGTAGGAAATGAAGAGGCATGGCAGCGGATTGAAACAGTTGACAGAATAAAGACCCAGCGTTGGGGGAATGATTGTATTTATGATTTCAATCTGACAAATCGTGGTATCAGGAGAGAGGCAGAGTGACACGTTTGTGGCAGTTCAAAGTGTTAAATGATGTGATATATGGTGGAGTACTCTGGCACGGGGCACGTACACTCAGACATTCAGTACAGTACAGGATGAATGTGCTGGGCCTCCTGGGTGCACAAGACATCAGAGAGTTCTGCCAACTCCAATCTCACAGGAGACAACTATGCAGTCAAAGGTTTGTGAATTTTAACATGAAAATATGATACACAAACAACACAGCATGTACTGTATAGTATATACGGGTTCAGTTTAACTGAGATATGTCAAGGATGATGTATAGACTATCATAGTTATCTGTATATGGAACTTTTTGTCTCCCTCCTTTGAATGAAACAATGCTACTGAACAGCACCACCTAGCAGCAACTTGACAATAGCAAATCATTGAATTTACTATAAATAAATGTTTAGATTTGATTTTACAAGTGCTTCTGTACAGGCAGCTAGCTTTCCATTCCTGACAGTCAGACTTAATTTCATGAGTGCCATAGGCAAACTCAGAAACAACCAACAAAACAAGTGAATTCATAATATGTGGTTATATATACTATGTATGTAATTGAACGGAAATCTGTATGTAATTGAACGGAATCTTTTTATATGATGTCATGATGACAGTAAAATGTGATAAACATTCTACATTAAAGGACTTCTGTAGCTGCTGTTGGTAATTATTCTTTCACATCCATACAACCCATAATTACTGTCCATACAAACACAGACATGCAAAGTACATTGTTTTACATTAAATAGTCAATGTGTATCCTAAAGACATGACAAACTACAAAGGAAAACAAATTCTCTGCTCATAAATCCTCTTTGTGTGAAAAAATATAGAATTGTCAGGTTATGGCCAACTCTTTTCTGTCAGAGTTAGAATTGACTCATGGCGTGTGTGTAGAGTTCATATGACTAGGGACCGGAGTGATTTTCTCAGTTAAAAATCAGGAGGTGAAAAATGGTGTGGTTATTTGTACCTGACAGAAGTTAAGAGCTTCTCCCTGAGGCCCACTCACTCCCTGCTGACCGTAAGGCTGCCTTCTCCTCTCCTTCAGCATTAGCTCACCTTGTGAGAGCACACTTCTCAACTGGCTGCTCGGATGGACTACTATCCACTAACTCTACACTACTATGACTCTGGAGCATAGCTAGTTGTCCCTGTGGGTTGTTGCTGTCCTTATGGGTTGTTGCTTTACATGTGTTTGTATGGGGGGGTGTGTGCCAATGACAGTGAAAGTAGTGTGTGTGTGTGTGTGTGTGTGTGTGTGTGTGTGTGTGTGTGTGTGTGTGTGTGTGTGTGTGTGGTGTGTGCATTTGTCTGTGCCTACATATTTCAAATTAGAGGCAGAAGCATAGAGACATGGCATTGACAGGAGATGCAAGCTTAATATCTGGATATATCTGGTTAGCTGGTAAATAGTCTTCAACCTTGTGCTTTTTTTACCGCAATAATTGAAATAAAATTAAGATTAAAAAATGTTTACTATCAAGGTCATATCATTTTTTGTGACCAACTTTTTATTTAGTTAGTCCTTTTTTCAGAAGGGGGGTTACAGGTACAGGTATATCATTCAAAGTCATATTCATACAGATATATTCATGTATTAAGTTATATTTTCATTTCACATTTTATATTTTCTTGTACCTGTGGGCCGCCACAAAAAAACATCTGAGAAATGCATACAAAGATAAAGAACACTATCAACATTTTTGAAATACTTTCTGCAAGGCAAATACTAACAAAAAAAGTATTCCCCTCTCCAACCCATTCCCCCCAGTCCCCAACGTCATATCATCCACCCACCCACGTCCTCTCTCCCACCTGAAATCCATGTTTCTCAGCTTGCCATTAGAACCTGTACATCTACTGATGTCCGATTTACTTGATTTGAGTGTTATGTTGAAGTTTTAGGCAATGGTTTTATCAAAAGAAGGAAATATACACTCACGGGACAGTTTATTAGGAAGCATTCCACAGGGATGTTGGTCCATGCTGATGCGATGGAATCACATAGATGCTGCAGATTAGACGCTGGTAAATTCCTGCTGCGAGCAGCCCGTTCCATCTTATCCTAAAGATGTTCTATTGGGTTGAGGTCTGGGGACTGACCAGGCCACTCAAGTAAACTGAACTCGCTGTCATGTTTCAGGCAATGTTTCTCCACTCCTCAATTGTCCATTGTTGTTGATTGCATGCCCTCTGGAGCCACTTGAACTTGTTTTTAGCTGAAATGTGGAATTCAGGGTGGTCATCTGCTACAATAGCCCATCCAAGACAAGGATTGCCGAGTTATGCATTCTGAGATGTCGTTTTGCACACCACTGTTGTATTAAGCTGTTGACTGTTTGTGGCCCACCTGTTAGCTTGCATGATTCTTGTCGTTCTCCTTCGACCTCTCTCATCAACGAGCTGTTTTCACCTACAGGAATATCACTGACTTGATGTTTATTGTTTGCTCCACCTTTCTCTGTAAACCCTAAACACTGATTTGCGTGAAAAGCCCAGGGGGGCGTCCGTTTCTGAGATACTGCATCTGGCGCACCTGGCACCAACGATCATACCACGCTCAACGTCGCTTAGATCACTCGTTTTGCCCATTCTAATGTTAAATCGCACAGTAACTGAATGTCTCGATGCCTGTCAGCCTGCTTTATATAGAAAGCCACGTAACTCACTGTCTGTAGGAGCGATCCATTTTCATGAATGGGTGGTGTACCTAATAAACTGACATGTGAGTGTATATATTCCTAATATTTAAAATGAGAAAAATTGGCATTCCTTAAGTAGTGATGGGGTCCAATGTCAGTTTCTTGAGAGGCAGTAGGGCAGGTCTGGTTAGATTTCTTTTTTAACTGAATTTGTCTATGATCTTCAAAGCATTTGTGAGAGATTGGGCTACACTGGATTCACACCCCTTGACTTTTTCCACATTTTGATGCGTTACAAGCTGAATTTAAAATGTATTCAATTGTGATTTTGTGTCACTGGCCCACACACCATATCCCATAATGTAAATGTGGAATTATGTTTCTTTAAATTTTTACAAATGAATTAAAAATGAAAAGCTGCAACATCTTTAGTCAGTAAGCATTCAACCCCTTTTTTATTGCAAGCCTAAATTAGCACAGGAGTAAAACTGTGCTTAACGAGTCACATAATAGGTTGCTTGGACTCTGTGTGCAATAATAACATGATTTTTGAATTACGACCTCATCTCTGTACCCCACACATACACTTATCTGTAAGGTCCCTCAGTCGAACACAGATTCAACCACAAAGACCAGGGAGGTTTTCCAATACCTCGCAAAGAAGTGCACCTACTGGTAAATGGGTAAAAAAAGGCAACAGTCCTTGAATATCCATTTAAGCATGGTGAAGGTATTCATTACACTTTGGATGGTGTATCTATACACCCAGTCACTACAAAGGTATAGGTGTCCTTCCTAACTCAGTGGCGGAGAGGAAAGAAACCGCTCAGGGATTTCAACATGAGGCCAATGGTGACTTTATTAAAACAGTTACAGAGTTTAATGGCTGTGACAGGAGAAAATTGAGGCTGGATCAACAACATTGTAGTTACTCCGCAATCCTAACCTAAATCACAGAGTGAAAAGAAGGAAGCCTGTACATAATAAAAAATATTCCAAAGCATGCATCCTGTTTGCAATGAGAAATTAACTCTATGTCCTGAATACAAAGTGCTATGTCTGGGCCAAATCCAACACAATACATCATTGAGTACCACTATTCATATTTTCAAGCATGGTGGTGGCTGCATCATGTTATGGGTATGCTTGTCATCCGTAAAGACTAGGGAGTTTTTTAGGATATAAAGAAACGGAATAGAGCTAAGCATAGGCAATGTCCTAGAGCAAAACCTGATTCAGTCTGCTTTCCAACAAACACTGGGAGAGAAATTCACCTTTCAGAAGGACAATAACCTGAAACCCAAGGCCAAATATACATTGGAGTTGCTTACCAAGATGACATTGAATGTTCCTGTGGGGCATTCAATGTCAGTTGAATGCCCGTCGGTTTGAACATCTATGGCAAGACTTGAAAATGGCTGTCTAGCAATGATCAACAACCAACTTGACAAAGCATGAAACATTTTAAAAATACAGAAAGACTCACAGCTGAAATCATTGCCAAAGGTGATTTTAACATGTATTGACTCAGGAGTGTGAATACTAATGTAAATGAGATATTTCAGATACTTCATTTTCAATACAT
The DNA here is from genome assembly GCF_901001165.1 of Salmo trutta. Classification (NCBI taxonomy): domain Eukaryota; kingdom Metazoa; phylum Chordata; class Actinopteri; order Salmoniformes; family Salmonidae; genus Salmo; species Salmo trutta. The sequence goes on along the minus strand of NC_042963.1, from coordinate 3,359,749 downwards.
TTGAAAACATTTAAAAAAACATGTTATCACTTTGTTATTATTGGCTGTTGTGTGTAGATGATTGAAAAATAATATTTAATCCATTTTGAATTCAGGCTGTAACACAACAAAATGTGGAACAAGTCAAGGGGTATGAATACTTTCTGAAGGCACTGTAGATGAAGTAAGATGTCATCAGTGTATAGTGAGATGACGTGATCCGTAGAATTGAGAGATATTGGTGTAATTTGTTTAGATTGTTGAACTGCTTGGGCCAGGGGCTCCATAGACAATAAAAATAGCAGAGGTGAGATGGCGTCTCCTTGCCTGCTACTTCTACTTATTATGTTATTACTGTGGCTGAGGGATTGGCATATAGTATTTTAATCATATTCATGAAATTGGAGCCAAGTCGCATATGTTCCAACACCAACAAAAGATATGACCATTCCAGTCTATCAATAAGCTTTTTCTGCGTCGAGAGTTAGAACTGCCCAAGGAGCTTTGGTTCTGATGAAGCATGTAAGATATATAATAGATGATGGAGGTTATCTGAGGATAATCGTTTTTTTAACAAACCTGCTTTGGTCTGGATGTATCAATTTGCGTAAGTACCTTTCGAGACAGGATGACAGAGGTTTGGAAATAGTTTAATATCTGTGATTATCAAAGATAGAGGGTGATAATGAAAGCACTGGGTGGCATCCTCACTTTTTCTTAATAAAAGTGAAATTAGTGCTGTATTTACATCCCTTCCAAATGAACCTTTGTGAACGGCTGTGTTCATCATTTCAAGTAATAGTTGAGATACTGTAACTGGTTCCAAAATGTTAAATAGACCTCAGGAGGAATACCATCACAACCAGGTGATCTGCCTTTATTCATGTTATCCAAAGCCCTTTTAAGTTCACATTTAATTTGAAATATGTTGAAATGTTGACATTCCCATCAAAATACCATGTTCTGAGATATAATGTTTGTTGGGGATGTATGCATTACTTGAGAGACTGGCATCCTACTGCTCTGCTTCATACTGTAGTATTTTCTCCTCATTACACTAATGACCCAGAGAATCCACTTCACCATGAATATTTTCATCATTTGAAGAACTGGAAGAACATTTCATCTCCATTTTGGTTTCCATGATATGTGATATGATAAGACACTGGAATGAGAGAGCACAAAATGTAATTTCATAAAATGTGACATTCATGCAAAAAAGGAAAAGGAAAAAGCCTTAGATTTATAGTGGCTTATATACCATGGGACTATATGCAGTTGCCACATCCACATGTAGAGACCACAGGAGGTTGGTGGCACCTTAATTGGGGAGGATCGTGGTAATGGCTGGAGCGGAATGGATGGAATGGTAGCAAATACATCAAACACATGGTTTGCATTTGTTTGATGTCATTCCATTCACTCTGTTCCAGCCATTATTATGAGCCTTCCTCCCCTCAGCAGGCTCCACTGGTAGAGATGGTAGGATTGGCCATTACATATCATACATATTATTTCATGGTCTTTTAATTTTTGTTAACTTTTACCCCTTTTTCGTGATATCCAATTTGGTAGTTACGATCTTGTCTCATCACTGCAACTCCCCTACGGACTCAGGAGAGGCGAAGGTGGAGAGCCATGCGTCCTTCGAATCACGACACTGCCAAGCCGCACTGCTTCTTGACACACTGCTCACTTCACCTGTTTGGGCTAGGGGGCAGTATTGAGAATTTTGGAAAAAATATGTGCCCATTTTTAACTGCCTCCTACACCAACTCAGAAGCTAGAATATACATATTATTGTTCAGGTTTGGATAGAAAACACCCTAAAGTTTCTAAAACTGTTTGAATGGTGTCTGTGAGTATAACAGAACTCCTATGGCAGGCAAAAACCTGACAAGGTTTCATGCAGGAAGTGGCCTGTCTGACAAGGAGTCGTGCGTCTTGCATCTGTTTATTGAAAAGTAAGGATCTTAGCTGTAACGTGACAATTCCCAGGGCTCCAATAGGCTCTCAGAACCTGGGAAAAACCTGAAGGATGACGAGGCGGCCTCTGGCTGAAACAGATTATCGCCTTTGGTAAGTGGCCGATCAGAGGACCATTGAATGAGGCGCGTGCACGATTCGCCCCCGTGGAGAAATTTCATTCGGCTGTTTAGGCTCATTGCAGATTCCCGGTCGGAATATTATCGCTTTTCTACGAGATAAATGGCATAAAAATTGGTTTTAAACAGCGGTTGACATGCTTCGAAGTACGGTAATGGAATATTTAGACATTTTTTGTCACGCCATGCGCCATGCTCGTGACCGTGATGTAGCATTCTGATAGTGTCTAGAACTCACGAACAAAACGTCGCTGTTTGGATATAACGATGGATTATTTGGGACCAAACCTACATTTGTTATTGAAGTAGAAGTCCTGGCAGTGTATTCTGACGAAGAACAAGAAAGGTAAGAACATTTTTCTTATAGGAAATGTGATTTTTGTGAAGGCTGAACTGGGTGGGTGTCTAAATAGCTAGCCCGTGATGCCGGGCTATGTACTTAGAATATTGCAAAATGTGCTTCATCCGAAAAGCTATTTTAAAATCGGACATATCGAGTGCATAGAGGAGTTCTGTATCTATAATTCTTAAAATAATTGTTATGCTTTTTGTGAACGTTTATCATGAGTAATTTAGCAAACTGTTAGTAAATTCCCCGGAAGTTTGCGGGGGGTATGCTTTTTCTGAACGTCACATGCTAATGTAAAAAGCTGGTTTTTGATATAAATATGAACTTGATTGAACAGACATGCATGTATTGTATAACATAATGTCCTAGGTGTGTCATCTGATGAAGATCATAAAAGGTTAGTGCTGCATTTAGCTGTGGTTTGGGTTTATGTGACATGATATGCTAGCTTGAAAAATGGGTGTCTGATTATTTCTGGCTGGGCCAGAGAGGTTAACCTGGATGCCAGCCGCACCAATGTATCGGAGAAAAAACCTTCCAATTGACGACCGAAGTCAGCCTGCAGGCCCCCGGCCCACCACAAGAAGTCGCTAGAGCATGATGAGACAAGGAAATCCCGGCCGGGCAAACCCTCCCCTAACCTGGACGACGCTGGGCCAATCGTGCGCTGTCCCATGGTTCTCCCGGTCACGGCCGGCTGTGACATTGCCTGGGATAGAACCCCAGGCTGTAGTGGCGCCTCAGCCTTAGACTGCTGCGCCACTCGGGAGGCCCCATTTCATTGTCTTTTAAAAGAGTCCTGATGCAAAAGCCACTGGTATGCTGTAGCAGCTCCTTTCTATATTCACAAAGGAGAAAGCACAATGCTCAGTTGCCTATACTAACAGCTCCTGATGAAAACAAGACAGCAGCAAACTGCCTGCCCAATGCTATCTGACAAATCCAGCCCATCAGACAGTACTGTGCGGTCTCTGATGTTGGGGGGCTTGCTAATTTAGCCTTTAGCTCCATGGTACCGTAAATCACAACACTCAGGAAGACAAATGTCAGAACCCATGTTGCCAGACTGTGTCTTTGAGCAGAAGATTCCTTTAATTGGGTGTGCAGGGACTGGGTCCAATCCCCAGCACCTTTTTCTTCCTTTTCCTCTCTCTCGCTGTCTCTCTCTCTGCCTCTCTCAGTCTTCCCCTCACTCTCTCTCCATGTTAACAAAAGGCTTAGAGATGAAAAAGGCGGCATCAACCCATCCCTACTTTGTGCCATTATAGAACAGACACACTGGGGGTAAAGAGGTGTGATGCTGAACTTCAAGGAGAGCTTTATATAACTCTCTTTTTAGTCTCAGTGTTTCATGTTTATTTTACTTCTGCTTCCACCCCTGACATCTGATTGACACTGCTTCCTGTCACTACAACTGTTATTTATCGAACCAGCTCATATGGAATCCACTGATAGCTTCTGGATATATTTGTATGAGTTTAGGAAAATGTGCAAAGAATCAAAAAGTTCTCCAATGTCTGAGAAGAGAGTAGCATCTCATCAGAACTGTGATTCCAACCCTTCCCCTTTGCCTGCTTTCACATACTCTAAACTTCACCAGTTGTCCCTTTTCAGGATTAGAAGAAGTGATTTCTAAATGCGTACTCCAGTTCATATAAGCTGGATAGCTAGCATACAGAAATTGGTGGTGCTAGTCAAGGTAGTATTTAACTGTAATTGTCACGCCCTGACTTAAGAGATCCTTTTATTTCTCTATTTTGGTTGGTCAGGGCGTGAGTTGGGGTGGGCATTCTATGTCCTTTTTTCTATGCTTTGTGTTTCTTTGTTTTGGCCTGGTGTGGCTCTCAATCAGGGACAGCTGTACTTCGTTGTTGCTGATTGGGAGTCATACTTAGGCAGCCTGTTTTCCTTTGGGGTTTGTGGGTAGATAATTTCTGTTTAGTGTTTTGCACCTGACGGGACTGTTCGGTTGTTCTTTTGTTTTGCTTGTCGGATTTAGTGTTCAGTTTTATCATTAAAAATGACGAACACTTACCACGCTGCATTTTGGTCGGATTTCTCTTCCCCTTCATCTGAGGATGACGAAGACCGTTACTGATCTACCCACCATAAGAGGACCAAGCAGCGTGGTAACAAGGAGCAGAGGGTTCAGGATTCGTGGACTTGGGAGGATATTCTGGACGGAAAGGGACCCTGGAGACAAGCTGGGGAATATCGCCGCCTGAAAGAAGAACTGGAGGCAGCTAAAGCTGAGAGGCGGCGATATGAGGCAAGGCAGCGCAGCAGGCACGAGAGGCAGCCCCCCAAAAAATTTGGGCGGGGGCACACGAGAAGTTGGCCTGAGTCAGGAAGGAATACTGAGCCAACTTCCCGTGCTTACAGGAGGCATCGTAGTACTGGTCAGGCACCGTGTTATGCGATAGAGCGCACGGTGTCCCCAGTACGCGTTGAGAGCCCGGTGCGCTACATCCCAGCTCCTAACATCTGTCGGGCGAGAGTGGGCATCGAGCCAGGACGGGTTGTGCAGGCCGTGCGCTCCAGACCTCCAGTGCGTCTCCAGGACCCGGTCTATCCTGTGCCTGCGCACAGAACCAGGCCTCCTGCATGTCTCTCCAGCCTGGTGAGTCCTGTGCCTGCGCCCAGAGCCAGGCTTCCTGCATGTCTCCCCAGCCTGGTGAAGCCTGTGCCTGCTCCCAGAGCCAGGCCTCCTGCATGTCTCCCCAGCCTTGTGAGTCCTGTGCCTGCGCCCAGAGCCAGGCTTCCTGCATGTCTCCCCAGCCTGGTGAAGCCTGTGCCTGCTCCCAGAGCCAGGCCTCCTGCATGTCTCCCCAGCCTGGTGAGTCCTGTGCCTGCGCCCATAGCCAGGCCTCCTGCATGTCTCCCCAGACTGGTGAGTCCTGTGCCTGCGCCCAGAGCCAGGCCTACTGAAAGGCCCGCCTGTCTGGAGCTGCCAGAGTCGCCGCCTGTCCGGAGCTGCCAGAGTCGCCCGCCTGTCCGGAGCTGCCAGAGTCGCCCGCCTGTCCAGAGCTGCCAGAGTTGCCCGCCTGTCCGGAGCTGCCAGAGTCGCCCGCCTGTCCGGAGCTGCCAGAGTCACCCACCAGCCGGGCACAGCCAGAGTTGCCCGCCAGTCCGGGGCCCGCTGCGAGGGTCCCTAGTCCGTGGTCAGCGGCAAGAGATCACTCTCTAGAGGAGCCATTAAAGTGGGGTGAGCCAGCGGTGGAGCGGGGTCTGCGTCCTGCTCCTGAGCCGCCACCACGGGTAGATGCCCACCCGGACCCTCCTCCATAGGTTTAGGTTTTGCGGCCGGAGTCCGCACCTTTGGGGGGGGTACTGTCACCTAAATATGATTGGGGATCATATTTAGGCAGCCTTTTCCCACCTGTTGTTTGTGGGATCTTATTTTGAGTTAGTGCATGTTGCACCTCTGTCGTCACAGTTTGTTGTTTTGTTTATAGTATGTCTTGCATAGTTTCACATATTAATAAATATGTGGAACGATACTCACGCTGCGCCTTGGTCTCCTTCTTACGACGGACGTGACAGACAAATAGTAAATAGTGACTTTGTACTTAATTTCATAGTCATTTTATATGTCCATTGCAACTTGATCCTGGCTATTTTGCAAATAACATCCACGAAGCTCACATTTAGAACCCAGAAATAAAATAGACACCTGTACTTTGTTGCAAGTCGATCCCCATGTGTTTCCTCAGAAAGAGCTTCTGACCTGTGACTCACATCTTAGTTAGTTTAGCCCAACCCAGGCCTGGAGTAGCAGACAGTGGGGAGCAGAGCAGCGGGCCCTGAGCCATACAGTACAGCTCTGTTACACCAATGGTCTAAGCTGGACATTTACAGTCTTAGACAAAGAGGACCTGGACCCAATTCAATATCTCAGCCTAATATCGGTCCCATGTCCAGCACACATACATGTATTCCTGTTCCCTTCAGTAATGACATAAGTGTGTTCCTTCTGTCTACATGGAGTCCACAATGTACATTTTAATTACTGCAATAAATCTGATAAATACTGAAAGACATTTGTAATAGTTATTACATTTCCAACCGGATACGTAGAATACCTAATTAAACTAGTAAATTATGGTGAACTGTAATTTGCTGCAATAGCTGATACAACAGAGACACACATTATTAAAGATAACTTTACCTGATAAACCTATTAGATGCCTGATTTAAAAAATGAAGATATTAATTGTAGTGCATACATGGAAGAACTTGTACTTTCTCTTTACCAAGCCAATCATAATCAAATGACATTGGACACACTAAACAGAAACATTTCTTATAGAAAATATTTTTTGAAAGTGTTTGGGAGCCTTGAAGGAAAGTGCCTCGGTTTCACATAGACCAAAATAGAGACCCTGTAAAGACAAGTACAGAAAAACTAAAGCTGAAGCCAGAGTTTTCCCCAAGGTTCTCTAAAGCCTGAATTGTTCACAGTAATGTTTGTCTTCGACAACAAAACAAGTCACTTTTCTTTCCTCCGTTTTTCTCCCCCAGTCAGACCCCATGGTGAGCAGCAGGCACCTTTTATTGATCAACACAAAGTCCCAAATAAATGAGCGGAGAATGAGAGCTATGCTCCAGGGAGTTCAGGGGAACCTAAGCTTTATGGGCTCCCATCAATTTTAATCACTCCCCTAATGAAGAGGCTCCTCTCTGTTGGACATCCATAACTCACTGTGGCAGAGCTACCTCTACCTCCACTGGTTAAATCCAATAATTTCTAAACAGCCCCCTCCTCTTCTCTAGTCTAATGCCCTTTTCAAAATAAACAATGCATTCACTAATGGAGTCGAGAAATTATTATAGATATGAATAGGACACTTCTTATTGGACAAATGGAATGTAAGCAGGACAGATAGGATTTATCAAGTTGGCGCTCTGATCTTTGTGCATCAATATTTATTTTGGTCCAGACTCTAGTGTATGATTGTTTAACAATGGGATTGCAGTGAGTGCATGGTTTTATCATGGCTCAGCATTACATCTGAATTACAATCACATCAGTTCTGTTCGGTTCTAATTATCAGTGTAAAAACTCAACGAACGCTATGAAAGCTCAAACCAAGTTTATTCTTCCCAGAGGATCAATACAGCTGCATTAGACAAATACATGATTACAATAGTTGTGGTGTATGTACCCTACTTTGGGTGGAGTCTCCCTTCTCGCTAAACATTGTGTCTTTATTGCTAGGCAGGAAACTAAGTGATACGGGCAATAACTTTTATTTTCCCATAACGTGACCTGACCTGTCCTCGACCCCCTTCATCACTAATCCATGGCTCTCTCCCCTTATCAATGCCTGCCACATGTGATCACTTTCCCTACACTCAGTACATTCCAAGCTTAATTGCACCCACCGTATACCTTCTTCCTACAGATAACCATGAACCTCTGGTGTAGCCCCTGGGCTACGGCACCCCTCAGGTCTCTATTACAACTAATGATTAATAACATTTAAAGTTTGGAAATCCAAACCTATCAGATATTTTCACATCAGATATTTTTCAGAGCTGATCGGTTAAAATACCAGTTTTTTTTGTTTTGTTTATTTAACTAGGCAAGTCAATTAAGAACAAATTCTTATTGACAATGACGGCCTACCCCGGCCAAACCTGAACGACGCTGGGCCAATTGTGCGCTGCCCTATGGGACTCCCAACCACAGCTGGATGTGATGCAGCCTGGATTCAAACCAGGTACTGCAGTGACACCTCTTGCACTGAAATGCAGTGTCTTAGACCACTGCGCCACTCGGGAGCCCAGTTCGTGAAACTTATATCAGAATTGTGCTGCCTGTGTAAACACAGGCTTAGCAGACTATGAAACTTTAAGTGCACCTCTGTGCTTTGTAACTGAAATGAAATTGTCCCCTAATGCAATCAGAGTAGCAACAGTGAACATAATAAAATAATTGTTTATGAATTAATCAGTTTAACAATTACAGCACGCAGGTATTTTATTTGAGTGGCCTTCGTTGTTGTTTAGTGTACAGCTCAAGGTATAAGATGTACCACATAAGTTCAGTTAATTGGGTAATGACAAGCCTTATTGTTTGAAATGTATACTTCTATAGAGAACTGAAAACGTCAATGCTCTACAATATGTCATTAAAGCTAACCTTCCGATATCAACAAATCTAACTTTCCGAAGTCAACAGATCTAACTTGTAAAATCTAACTTGTAAACAAAAATCGAACTTGTAAAATCTGAGCCTTCTTGGGGAGACACTCCACACAGCAATCTCTTCTCTCAGGATTCCAAGTTTATTAAAAGTTAGTGAAACTTCAACACTCTGTGAACTAGTGTATCACACACACTCATATTTTACTTCTAGTGACATCCAAAATCTTTCTCCAGCATCTGCTCCTCTCACTGTGGGTAAGGGGGAAAATCCATCACCCTCCCCCAGGGTTTGCATAAGCCTCTCAGAGAGGTGAGGTGGGGACAGTGGGCTATTTGCTGCCACGTCCTGGGATTTGCCCTGTCTTCTCATATTTGATATGTGAACACTCCACTCTTTAGTCTGGTGTGGGTGACTTGGTGAGGGCTAAGATTTTATCCATGGTTCTGACAAAGAGGCACTAGGTGGTCAAGTCAGACCACACACTTAGCAACTTTCAGGGACATAGTCTACTTTAATGTTTAATTGTCATGGAACATCTATATGGACATTGATGACAATGAAGCCATACATGACACTGATTTATCATGCTTATTTTGGGAAAATGAAAGACGTATATGCCATCCATGCTGCGCCACCCAAAACATGTTCCATCCTTTCTGAATGAGACCACTGCTGTCTTTTCTTCTTCAATCCAAAACATCCCCTGTTGTGTGGATCTTTTTTTTTAAACTTCAATAAAAACACACTTGACTGGCGTACACTGGGGATCCTATTCTCTCAACTGGAACACATTAAGTTCACTGTGATAAACAGCTTGCCCAGAGACTCTAAGTTGAACATTGATGTTTGATCTTTCATTTGTGGTCTCACACATGGGGCGCTCTTTGTGTGTGTTGTTGTAGCCCGCAGGCACAGTGGGCTCTGTGTGCAGACTAGACAGGGGCACTGGGCCAAGCGGACAGAGAGATACAGAGCTCTCATCTCTAAAGCTGGCTTGACCCTCTTATACAGTCATACAGGGGGAGTGTGTGACCAGGGCCAACACAGCTGTTTAGACACAGGGTCTGGGAGAATGGGAAGACGGGAGGCAGAAAGGCGGGAGGATGGGAGGGGGAGACGACTCAACAAGCAATCAGGCAAAGCTGTTCTATGTGCAGTTTTTGTCAGATTTATAAAGAAACTGCAATCCACACTGGGTTTAGAATATTTCCTTCCATGCACGGCGCAAGTTCACATCAGGGCATGAATGCAAAATAACTTCTGGTAACTAGTCACCATAAAATACATTTTGCTCAGGTATGCTACCATACAGCATCTGTACTATTCTTAGCTATTCTGTAAAACGTTACTCAAAGAGCCAAGGAAAAGATAATGACTACAGGTATAACTGATGAATGAGTTCTTCCAGCAGAACTCTCCCTGTTAAGTGTGTTCCTTATTATCGATCAAACTGAACAACCTGATGGAACTGAGTGAAAGTCACCTTGATATAATTCTGGCAATCAATCATTTCCAAACCGCTCTTAGTTGTGGTTGGCAGTGCCATTAGCATGTTTGGGGAAGGAAAGCGTACGGGTTCTATAGTGATTAGCACGATGAAGGACCTTGTTTACCTATATTCCCTCTATTGGCTATTATTTCTGCTCTTCTTCACTAATTTCCCATGGATGGTTGATCTCCAATAATACAGTATTCCCATTAAAATGTATAGTCCCTCCCTCTATCTATCTCTCTTCCTCTGTGTGTGTGGGTGTGTGGGTGTGTGCGTGTGTGCTTGTGTGCGCATGTGTTTGTGTATTTTAAGCCTTCTCTGCTCAAAGCAGTTGTATCATAATAGGGAAATCTACCATGAAATTAGTCAAACATTATGATCTTAGAAGCTCAGAGATTGCCTAAGCTTTCTTTACTAAGTCCTGGCGCTATCAATAACCAAAGTTCAGGAAGCTGGCATTATTTATTTGACATGGGTCATCTTTTCTTAAAATCTCACGGCCAATTCCTGTACCTTGGAATTCATTGTCTGTCATAGAAAAAGTATCTCCTTTGTAGATAAGAAACAATATAGAAATTCCTTCACTCATCCAGAAAATATGCACTGTTAATTTATACAGTACCCCAGGCTTAATCAACACAGTATAAAATAGCACCTGTACAATATCCGCCTGGATGTAATGCTTTGTGGTCATGGTCATTGACTTCTCCATACACTGGAGCATTGTCTGTCTTCCTGCCAGCCTTCACTATGACAGCATGAGGAAACAACTTGCTGAACACCTGGTCTGGGATCAGGGTGCATCAAACTTGGCCTTTGGTCTCAGTTGGGCTGCAGTGGGAGTGGAACCTATGGTTTCCTGAAGTAGTTTGTGTGTGGTGGAGAGACATATGGCTGTACCTGGCGTTATGTAATCCCAGCCTTCACCATCTGCCTGGAGGCCCAGGCGTGCAGAGCCTGCCAGACTCCCTCTCAATCCAACACCACCGGAGCTCTGTCATTCAGGGCTTTTTAATCTAGCCACCATTCTTTGCCTTGTTCCACTTACCCAACATAAATGTGTACAAATAAGCTGTATTAGTGTTACCTGCAGGCTCCCACTCCTATTGGCTCAATGCTGGAAGGAGCAAAGAAGCTGTTAAATGTGTGTGTGAGAGAGAGCTGGGTCTTGTGGTGCCCACAGTTTGTTGACAGGAGGGCCCAGTGCTCAATGTAAGGTGGAGTTATGGGAAATAAATAATAAATCACCTCACCTTAGTGACAGGGAGCGTCTCTCACAGTGCACATCTCCTGTGTGGGTGTCGACCTGCCTGTGTTCCTCTGATTGCTTCCCATCGTAATGCACATGCTTATATCATAGAAAGTATTTGGAAATTATAATGGACCTAAAATATTTTTTTAAATAACTGCCCTTTATCTGGCCTGCAAATTGATTTTGACAAACAAATCGGTCCCCAAAAAATGCTGAATTTCAAAATCCCACTGTGGCCCTCAAGCCAAAAAGTTTGCCCACCCCTGCTCTAACGAGTACTCATGCAGCCCACCAAGGATGCATCATTATGGAGCTAGACTAGAGTGAGAAATGGATAAGGTGCCCCTATGGCCTGAATAACATCCTGACCTTTCTTACTGTGAGACGCTGCTGTGAGTTCTCCACAAGCTCTTTCCATTTCCCATAAGGCACCTTGACTTAGGCGGTTCGTACTCAGAGGTGATTTAGCAGACTACCTCTCACTTCAGGACATCAAAATCAGAATTTATTGAAGGACTCAAAACAAACTGGGTGGCATTACAGCTAAAGCCAAGACAGGTTTATAGTCAACACAGAGGCATAATTCTGAAAAAGCCATGAACAATTTTCCCTTTCCAGAGAACATGAAGACAGTCTGGTGGCTTTTGTAAATATTGAGTGGAGGGGTGTTCCAGTAACATGGTCTGCACATTCATCTGTGGAGAGAAGGGTACAAAGATGAGCACCCATGAGGATTCAGGGAGAGAGGATCTGTGTTTGATCACCCATCAGGTGTCAGCCATGTTTCGGTTGTTAAAAACACAGGAGAGGCTGCCGCTCACTCTTGTTTGTGCCGAGCACATTTCTTCAAAGCCCCTCCACAGCTCTGTAGCGCCTCATTTAAATAGAACGTTTGTTTCAGATGGTAGCGTTGGTGGAGCTCCTGTTGACACAGGACATTTTCCCCATGAAAACACATCACTGTTTCCTCTCCTCTGTGTTTGCGTTAATGAAGGTGATTAATGACAACATCTAAGATCCAAAGGCTATCAAACGATGTGTGGCGCTCTGAAAATCCATCCTAATTTTTACACATTGCTACATATAATGACAGAGCCTACTGTAGATGGGGGAATAATAAACACATCACATGCATGTTAGGAAAGCCTGAATCTACAGAATTGACAAGAAATATAGGAACTAAACATGCTCTCCTTATATCAGACGTGTAATTATCCCTGAATTTAGCCAGTAGCCTTTTACATACAATGTATTTGGCATACATGTTCTTTAAAAAATATATTTTAACATCACTAAGTTATACTCTCTTTGTGATATTTCTTGAGTTGAGGTTGCTGTCAGGCTTTTGGAAGTATATCGAAAGTACTGTCTTACCCCATGCACACAGACAGCTTTAAGTTTTAAAGTAATAAAAAAAATAAAGAATGAAATGTATTCCTGCATACTACGAGATGGTAAATGTTAGTGCCTACTGCATCACACTCTATATCACTTCGCCCCATATGAAAAAATAGTTTGCTATTTTGGAACCCCCTGGCAGCCATAGTGGATCACCACAGACCCAGAGCTCATTTATCTTTTGTCAGAGATGAAGCCAAACTAACGCCATCTCCTGAAGCCGCTAAAGAATGAGGGACATAGGGAGGGTAAAAATAAACCTGGAGCTCAGGTAACTACACAGAGCAGTCACTCCACAAGTAATGGGTGGCTTCTTTAAAGTGGAACTCTGTTCAGAACTCTCTCTCTCTCTCTCTGCTAGAGAATTATGTTGTTTTGTCTCCAAGAAACTTAAATTAAGCTCTTTGCCTGTCTTCATTTACAGGCAAACAACAGAGCTTCATTAAAAATAATGGAATAATTGTTTGACGAGCTGAAACATGTTGGATGATTTTTCAAAACTTCGGTAAGCACCATACCATGGGCACGGATAGTGAACTTATAAACAAGCCTTTACCAGACCGCATTAGACTTCTGGAGTGACGATGCAAATCCAATATTGATGAACATGCAAAATTAGCATGTGGACATTGGGCAACATTTCTTTAAAATGTTTGACATTATGATGATAGTAAAATACTATAATTTCATAATTTGATTAAAAACAGATGATTAAGGGGTTTGAGGGACACATAAGGGTAAATACATATGGTAGCTTGGAAATGACAGTCAGTGTCATTGCGCCACAAATCACTCTGCTCCCCCTACCTCACCACCATGAATCTACAACCCATGTGACTTCCCATCCCTTCAAGCTCTGTGGCTAGAACCAGGATTGAACAGGCCTGAATTGTGATAAACACTAGACATGAGAATAATACATCTCATTGACAAGGCAATGATGGGTCATACTCCAAATGAGCGGTATGTGGATCCTAACTATGAGCCACATCTTGGTGACAACCAGGCATCTCTGTTACAGAAGACCCTGCTGTGGCTGACTCTCTGGCTCCCTTTCTCCTTGTCTGTCTCTATCTCCACACTCCAGGACAGCTCCAGCTCCAGCCCAGAGTCAGAGCCAGGTCCTGGGGAGGGGGATAAACACCCTGCCCCCATGCACACACAGCCAGTGTGACTACTGTCACTGGGGAAACACACCATGACTAAAGAAAGGCCCACTATGATTGTTTCTCCATGCCTGATGTGGCCTGATGATGGCTCATCCCTAGTCTGGAGATGAGACCCTGATGAAATGTCAGGAGTCAAACAGCATCAAATGAGAAATCGACAGACAAGCGCTGCATATGATGGAACATTAGATGTCTTGGTCTTCGAATGTCTCTTCACAGGTGGTAATATGGTGGTTGTGGCTCTGTGTGTATTCTCTATCCATCCTGCATTATGACTGAACCCAAAACCATAAAGCCCAACACTGGATACTCATCCAAACAGGGTCGGAAGTTCAGCTGTTTCAGAACACATAGAGTTGTCACATTTATTCCACAAACCACCAACAACAGTTAACTAGACATACACGGAGTATACAAAACATTAAGGACACCTGCTCTTTCCATGACATAGACTGACCAGATGAATCCAGGTGAAAGCTATGATCCCTTATTGAGGTCACTTGTTAAATCCACTTCAATCAGTGTAGATGAAGGGGAGGAAACAGGTTAAAGAAGGATTTTTAAGCCTTGAGACAATTGAGATATGGATTGTGTATGTGTGACACTCAGGGGGTAAATGATTTAAAGATTTAAGTGCCTTTGAACAGGTTATGGTAGTCAACATGGGCCAGCATCCCTGTGGAATGCTTTCGACACCTTGTACTGTAGAGTCCGTGCCCCGACTAATTGAGGCTGTTCTGAGGACAATATTAGGAAGGTGTTCCCAACGTTTGGTATACTCAGTGTACATTACCAGTAATATGAAATATTCAATTATTGGGGATGAAAATGTATTGTTTTATGAAATGGTTAGCTAAGTGACATCTTCACTAAATGTAAGCATCAGCTGTCAGAGCAGCTTACCGTTCATTGCACCTGTACACAGCCCATCTGTAAAAGCCAACCCAACTACCTCATGCCCATATTGTTATTTATTTTTGCTCCTTTGCACCCCAGTCTCTCTACTTGCACATTCATCCTCTGCACATCTATCACTCCAGTGTTTATTGCTAAATTGTAATTATTTCGCCACTATGGCCTATTTATTGCCTTACCTCCCTAATCTTACTACATTTGCACATACTGTATATAGACTTTTCAATTGTGTTATTGACTGTACGTTTGTTTATCCCATGTGTAACTCTGTGTTGTTGTTTGTGTCGCACTGCTTTGCTTTATCTTGACCAGGTCGCAGTTGTAAATGAGAACTTGTTCTCAACTGGCCTACCTGGTTAAATAAAGGTGAAATAAAAAAATAAACATTGTTTGAGAGGCCAACCAAAAGTGTTCCCAGTAAGAAAAGATTCCATACCATTTGCAGTGCACATCTCCTGACTTGTCTTTTTAATCAACCACCCAAAAAGACATCTTCATTGGTGCGATCCTGGCCAGCCAGGCAGCACTCGCTAAGTTTATCTTCGGAAAATAGATAAACAGTGCTTTAATATGTTTCCCCTGTAATGGTCTCCTTTCCCATTGCATTAGGCCCGTTTTTAGTTATTTGCTGCTGGGCATGGCTACTTAATATAATCTGAATTCCAGTTTGACTATCTCGCTTAGCAGCCTTAATTTGAAGGCAGGCTGTCCTCAGCCTGGGAAAGTCAATGGCAGTTCATTTGCACAGGCTGCTTTGCATTGCCTTTGTACTCGGTAATACAGAGCACAGAATTCCTAGTGAGGTTTTAGTAGAAACGCTTGGCATGCTATTCCCTTTGGGTCATGCAAAAAAGCCCTCTGCTCAGGCCGTATTCCCATTGTTTGGGGCACCAGTTACTGTCATAACAACAGCAATGAGCTGTGATAGTGTCACAATTCTCCTTTGGGGTAACACAGTTTGGGGTAACACAGTTGTTACATTACACAATTAAATACACAAAGTGATTCATTAAGTGCACACTTCTTATGGTCAAATATAACTGAAATAGTGTATCATAGCTAATAATGTATTTTTTTCAAGAATGAATTTAAACACAAAAATCCTACTCTTGCAGTAGCCAGAAAATAATACTATAATAAGCTTTAATAATACTACATGAGCTTTCAGGCAGCAGGCACAGAGAGGGCCCCTAATTGAGTTCATAATTAGCAGAGCTTGTGGGGAGGCAAAATGGCTTATCAGGCCATGGACAAGTATGTGACCAGTGGGTCCTTGAAAGGGCCTTTGAACAATCATTATCAAACACTTGATATTACAGGCTCGGAAAATGGTGGGCTGCTCCGTGGGAGGTCAAATTAAATTCATGTGAAAGTAAAATATCTAACAATTACAGAATTATGAGAAATATTCTAAAACAGTGGAGAGGCAGTATGGATTAATCAGTATGATTTCAGTCAAGGTAGACAGGGGTATACTGCATGATGTCTGCACTCATTACCACTGCCTTTATCTCATCTTTGAAGTTCCACAAAATTGCTATTAATATATAATGTAGGAGATATAACAATATAGCTGATTCCTTCAGTACAAAAATGTAAGAATAACATGAGAACAAGTACTTCTTTTTGCAATATGATTATCTTCATAAGGGAGGAATTCTATGATGAGAGGGGAACAGCCTGCATTTTTCTTTGCAGGTTTGCAGTACAGCTTCAACATCACAGTGTAAGAGTATTTACTATAAAAGGCACCGAGAGATAGAGAGATGGAGATGGATATGGAAAGATAGAGATGGAAAGAAACAGAGTTGGAGAGATTGAGATGGCTGCCCAGTCATTTGGCACTTAGATCCAGCTGGGTTATGTGAAGGAGCTGGCTGCCTAATGAGCCTGTGTTACCCCAGAGAGTTCACTCCTCTCACCCCACACTGTAGGGGGAAGGACTGTATACACTCAACTCCATGCCTATCACATGCCTGGCCTCTCCAACACACAGCAGGGAGCTGATACTAACATTACCTATCTGTGACATGTTCACTTGTTCATGCCATACACAGTCAGTGGGAATAATCGAGTTATATGTAGTTATCATACACATAACTTGCAATGAACCATGTACAGCATCATTTGCTGTATGTTATAGATCATGTCTTTGTATGTGAAGTGTATTTGCCTCTGCTGGGTAACTAACAGATTTCACAATACAAATACCCTTACATCATTCACTATAATGACCACCTGGTCAGGTCGTGATGGACAGTCACTATTTGTTTAACAAAAACATTTTTTTTGGGGGGGGGGCAGTTTTTAATATTGATTGCTTGTCCACAGGGCCTGTCTAGCTTTCTTAAGCTTGTAAAAACCTTGCCTAATGGCCTTTGCTTTGTGAGGCCACAGTCAAGGTTCAACCTCTGCAGAGGAGTAGTCCCAAGACAGTTGTAAATTCCAATAAAAGATTCCCACCAAAGTGAGCGTGACTGAGTTATTCTGTTAAAGAGGGAGGGGGACCTAGCTCCAGTGGGCCCTCTTTCCCTTACCATAGCTCCCCAGTGCCTAAAGGCCTAGCCCCTCTCCGCTGGGTAAATGTTTACCCTACCATAAGAAATAAAGATGAATACAGAGGCCAGCATCGGCATGGGCAGGGAGATAATGAGGTACTATTACCCTGGCCTCCCTGCCTCGGACCCAGCCAGCGCTCATTATAGCTGAGGTGATGGGGAGGAGAGTCTAATGCAGTCAGTCAGGAAGATTTGCTCTCTTCCAGAGAGAGGTTTCCTTCATACTAAAAGAGAGAGGATGAAATCAACAGTGAAAATATTTGAACAGTCTATTCAAACACCTTGTGGATGGAGTGTAGGCAGGCGGCAGAGAGCAGTTGTTGAGAATAGGAGATGAGGAGATGGCTAAGACACTCAGGCAGTTTCATTTGGGTTTTGTCATGGGCTGCCAAAGTGCCTTTGATTTACTGAGGCAGCTATTGATAATTAATTGTATCATCTGTTTCCTCTCCCATTCAAGCCAAGAAAAGTGAACCCAAACTGCTCTTCAGAAGCCTGGGTACAATTCACACCATCATAGAGGGTGATTGGACTTGAGCTGGCTGGATGTGCATGTCAACAGATGGCAGTTATAACTACAACACTTTCAATCTCAATCCCAGGGAGAAAACTCACTCTCATGACACAAGAACTTAGGCAAGTTATGGCGACAACAGTGCCTTCAGAAAATACTCAGGCCCCTTTACTTTTCTATTTTTTATTTTGTTGTGTTGCAGCCTGAATTTAAAATTGATTAAATTGAGCTTTTGTGTCACTGGCCTACGCACAATACCCCATGATGTCAAAGTGGAATTATGTTTTTCGATTTTTTTTTGTAATTAACTAACTACAAAGGAAAATATGAAATGTCTTGAGTCAATAAGTATGCAAACCTTTTTTTATGGCAAGCCTAAATAAGTTCAGGAGTAAATATTTGCTTATCAAGTCAAATAATAAGTTGTATGGACTCACTCCATGTGTGCAAGAATAGCGTTTAACATGATTTTTGACTGACTACCTCAACTCTGTACCCCACATATACAATTATTTGTAAGGTCCCTCAGTCGAGCAATGATTTTCAAACACAGATTCAACCACAAAGGTTTCCCAATGCCTCTCAAAGAAGGGCACCTATTGGTAGATGAAAATAAAAATTAAAAGCAGACATTGAACATCCATTTGAGCATGGTGAAGTTATTAATTACACTTGGTGTATCAATACACCCAGTCACTACAAAGATACAGGCGTCTTTCCTAACTCATTTGCCGAAGACGAAAGAAACCGCTCAGGGATTTCAGCGTGAGGCAAATGGTGACTTTATTAAAACAGTTACAGAGTTTAATGGCTGTGATAGGAGAAAACTGAGGATGGATCAACAACATTGCAGTTACTCCACAATACTAACCTAAATGACAGAGTGGAAAGAAGGAAGCCTGTACAGAATAAAAATATTCCAAAACATCCTGTTTGCAATAAGGTACTAAAGTAAAACTGCAAAAAATGTGGCAAAGAAATGTACTTTTTGTCCTGAATACAAAGAATTATGTTTGGGGCAAATCCAACACAACACATTTCTGAGTACGACTATTTATATTTCCAAGCATGGAGGGTGGCTGCATCATGTTATGGGTATGCTTGTCATCGGCAAAGACTAGGGAGTTTTTAGGATATAAATAAATGGAATAGAGCTAAGCACAGGCAAAATCCTAGAGGAAGACCTGATTCTTTCTGCCTTCCAACAGACAATGGGAGACAAATTCACCTTTCAGACGGAACATAACCTAAAACACAAGGCCAAATAAACACTGTTCCTTACCAAGACAACATTGAATGTTCCTGAGTGGTCTAGTTACAGTTTTGACTTAAATCGGCTTGAAAATCTATGGCAAGAATTGAAAATAGCTGTCTAGAAATGATCAACAACCAATTTGACAGAGCTTGAACATTTTTTTAAATAATAATTGGCAAATATTGTACAATCCAGGTGTGCAAAGCTCTTAGAGACTTACCCAGAAAGACTCACAGCTGTAATCGCTGACAGAGGTGATTCTAACACGTATTGACTCAGGGGTGTGAATACTTATGTAAATGAGATATTTCTGTCTTTAAAATGTTTTTATTTGCGAACATTTCTAAAAACTTGTTTTCACTTTGTCATTATCAGATATTGTGTGTAGATGGGTGAGATGTTTTGTTTTTTTATCCATTAAGAATTCAGGCTGTAACACATTTGGAATAAGTCAAGGGGTATGAATACTTTCTGAAGGCTCTGTACTTCTGTGGATTTCACTGATTTGAACATACAGTATATAAACTTGAGGTTGAGATACCAGTGTTTCCCCTAGGATTTTTTTCAACAGCGGTGGCAAAGGTAGTGGGGGGAGAGGTGTGTTTGTCCTTTGCCGCAGGGGTCTAGGTTCATGCCCCACGGGTGATTTTTTTGTAGAATGACTGCGAGAAGGCTACTTCTGGTGACTTTCTAAAAATACATTCTACTCCAAAATGCATGAAAATAAAATTATGTTGACACCATCTGAAATATAACTGATGCACACCACTGCACTGTAGGGAGATGATGAGGAGCAAGTGGTGGCTGTGTGCTTCTGGCTCTCATTCGTGCCACTGCTTACTCTGTTTTCTACAAATATGTGTCATTCTTGAATTCAGATGAAAAATGCTGTCCCTTGTCTTTGGCACCATGTAAAAACACTTTAAAATGACAAAAACATGACAAATAATACATTTCAATTTTATTAAACTGTCATTTTATAAGAAAACATGTAGAAGTCCTTTACACTGCAAATCATCTATTTGTATGCATTGTAGAAACGGCTGAGGAGTAGCAAATTGGCTTGTCCTCCTGGTGATGTGTAAAGGTGTAGTGACATGTTTTGGGGATTTAGAGAGATCTAGCTACACTGAAAAAATATATAAACGCAACATGCAACAGTTTCAAAGATTTTACTGAGTTACAGTTCATATAAGGAATTCAATCAATTTAAATTAATTTATTAGGCCCGATTCTATGGATTTCACGACTGGGAATACAGATATGCATCTGTTGGTCACAGATACCTTAAAAAATGTAGAGAAGCGTGGATCAGAAAACCAGTCAGTATCTGGTGTGAATGCCATTTGCCTTATGCAGTGGGACACATCTCCTTCGTATAGAGTTGATCAGGTTGTTGATTGTGGCCTGTGGAATGTTGTCCCACTCCTCTTCAACTGCTATGCAAAGTTGCTGGATATTGGCGGGAACTGGAACACGTTGTCACACAGATCGATCCATTTTAGAGTGGCCTTTTATTGTCTCCAGCACAAGGTGCACCTGTGTAATGATCATGCTGTTTAATCAATAGAAACAATAACAAAGCGGGCACCCCACCCCTAGTTTGGTAAAAAGCTGAGGGATGGGACTGGAGAAATGTAATTCAAATTCATAGACAGAGCTATGGATGCAAGGACTGACCATCCATGATATAACAATTATAGCTTTAACCATGTTTTGAAGATGTATAAATCAAATCAAATTGTATTTGTCACATGCGCCAAATACAACAGGTGTAGACCTTATCGTGAAATGCGTACTTACAAGCCCTTTACCAACAATGCAGTTCAAGAAATAGAGTTAATAAAATATTTACTAAATAAAATCAAGTTAAAAAAATCTAATCAATCAAAAAGTAACACTAGAAATGTCCATTACAATAACGAGGATATATACAGGGTACTTGTTTACATTGCCTTTGTTCACAAACATTGGAGTAAAACAAGTTTATATTTTGGGTTCTGATGGGGTATGACAGTTGAACTAAGCTCATGAGGCATTTATAAGCTAAATTCTTCATAAATTCTTCAAAAATCAATGGGTACATGTAATTAATTTAAAGTCCAAAAATGGATGTTGCAGACTAAACTGCTTGGTGTAACCCTAGATTGTAAACTGACATTGTCAAAACATATTGATTTAACAGTTGCTAAGATGGAGAGAGGTCTGTCCGTGACAAAGCACTGCTCTGATTTCTTGACATCACAATCGACCAAACAAGTCCTTCATGGCCTAGTTTTATCCCACCTCTACTACTGCCCAGTTATATGGTCAAGTGCTGCAAAAAAAGGTAATAGGCAAATTCCAGTTGGCCCAGAACAGAGGAGCACGTATGGCCCTTAAAAGTGCACGAAGAGCTAACATCAACAACATGCACTTGAATCTCTCCTGGCTCAAAGTAGAGGAGAGATTGACTGCCTCACTACTTTGTGAGAGGTACTGTATTGATGTGTTGAAAGTACCAAACTGTCTGTTCAATCAGTTAACACATAGCTCAGTCAACCATACATATCCCACAAGACATTCTACCAGGGGTCTCTTCACAGTCCCCAAGTCCAGAACAGAGGCTAAGATACGCACAGTACTATAAAGAGCCATGACTATATGGAACTCTCTCCCACCTCCGGTAACTCAAGCTAGCAATAAAATCTGATAAAAAACCCCAGATAAAATCACATCTCACATGCACAACATGGACTGTGAAGAGACACACACACATACTCTAACACACACACTCTACACACACCACACATTATTCTAAGTAATGTAATGTAGTATTGTAAAATTGTAACGTAATAATGGAGAAATGCATATTTGTATGTAAAATTGTAATGTAATAATGGAGCAAAGTACATTTGTATGATGCACAATGTTTTGTATTATGTAATGCTTTATTCTGTTTGGACCCTAGGAAGAGTCACTGCTGCCTTGGCAACAGCTAATTGGGAACCTAATAAAATACTAAACATAAATCATGGTAAAAATTATTTTAATCATTATGCTACAATATAAATTAATTTATAATGGGAAGATGTAACCATATACATTTCAAATTAAAAGAAATCTAGAAAGATTTTAATATTTCTTTCCAAAATGCCATGCCTAAATGCCACCATAATTCAAGAAAGAACCATCTTATAGTGACCCATCTTTACTCTGATATTAAAGTGATAGTGTGACATTTTGGCAAAAGCCTTTTTCTACTTACCCAGACAGAAGAACTTATTGATACCATTTTTATGTCTCTGGAAGTTTGAAGGAAGTTGAAGGTAGTTTTGTGAGCCATTGCTAACTGGCGTTAGCACAATAAATGGACGTCTACAGGAACAGCTAGCATGCTTGTTGTTCCCATACACTTCCATTCATTGCGCTAACGCTAGTTAGCAACTTCCTTCAGATTGCATTCAGAGACATAACAATGGTATCCATGAGTTCATCTGACTTTGGGTAAGTAGAAAATGGCGTAATTGCCAAAATCTTGCACTATCCCTTTAAAAGCAAGTCTCCACAGAAATATATGTATATTTTTAAAAGGCAGCAACAATTTAGAATATATGAATATAGAGGAAACACTGAATACAGCCTCAAGCAGAATATTCAATTTAATAGCTGACATAACAAGTATTTCTTTTGATTTGACCTGTCATTAATTTAGCTTATCATATATGGTTTATCACTGCTTCCTTTATCAACCACGGTATGGATGTTCATGACTTGAAAAGTTTCGGTCTCAATGCTTCTTCACACAAATACAGCTAGCTCCCTTACGTGTCCACAGAGTGGATGATATCTACAGCAAACTACATGGCCGTATATAGGAACTTACTTTTATCTCAATAATTCATCATCTTGGAGGGATGCTGAATAATTTAACTGAACTTGGAGGCCTTTTAGCTCAGTGCAGCTTTGCATGTGGCTGATGGATCTATGGTATTCCATGCACATTACAGGGGAGAGGGGGAAACATAGTGCTAAGCTGTGTTTCAGTTTTCACTGCTCACTCATTGATCAATTATTCAGCCAGAGCCTCTGACTGTGACCTGGGTTCTGAGAAGACATAGCCCCAAGTCTTCCCAGCCAGACGTGTCCATGACAGCCTTTGCTCCTCTCATTCTATGCCATTTCATGCTCCATCCAGCGTGTTCTTATATCATATAAAACACACTTGAACTCTTGAAAAAGACACCCTTTTGTGTTCAGTTGCCATGGATATTGGTTAAAATGTTGCTGTAACTGTCTTTCATCTGGTAAATGAGACGGAGTAGTGGAGCAGCATGGTGAAAGAAATGCATGTAAAATGATGGAGCAGTATGGGCACTCCAGGGCAGCTCTGTTGTTATTCTTCCCTCTTCCCCCCTCTCTCGTCTGAGGAGAGGAGGCGGAGAATGGGGAGGGGGGGTTCTCTCTCCAAGAGCTGGGGGGTCCCCCTGTCTGAGTAGGGTTTCATCACATGGACCTACTCATGAGTGCTGGGCTCATTTAATCAAAGGCATTATTCCGGAGGAAAACCCAGTGTAGCCACTCTGATCCCTGGCTGTGAGTGGGCTAATTAACACAAACGAAAAAGTTGGGTTTCCACAGAAGCCTTTTTTTCTTTTTTTTACAATAGGGGATCTTCAGTGTGTGCTCTGTCTGGAGGGCAAATAGGTAGCCCAAGATTCACACACTAAGGTAGCTGAAAAAATGTGACTAAATTCTAACCTAACCTGCACCATTTGCAGTGCATAGGCTACTGCACATTTTTTTATTTAACTAGGCAAGTCAGTTAAGAACAAATTCTTATTTACAATGACGGCCTACTTCAGCCAAACCCTAACCCGGATGACGTTGGGCCAATTGCGCTCCGCCCTATGAGACTCCCAATCACCACCGGTTGTGGCACAGCCTGGAATCAAACCAGGGTGTCTGTAGTGACACCTCTAGCACTGAGATGCAGTGCATTAGACCGCTGTGCCACTCGGGAGCCCTATAGGCATAGGCCTAAGTTGTTAGTTAGAAATCCATGAGGACATTAAAGGTTATTTCGTAGACATTGGTTTCATACATCATACGTGTGTGAGGCAGAGGACTTAAACAAGAGAATGAGGTTTCCAGGTCTGCACAAGGTTATCATTTGATGTTCAAAGATAAGATGTTATTTATGTACAGTAGCTCTTGCTTTAGGTGAAGAACAGTGAGTTCTGAGGATGTAGAGATTGTTCACGTCTCCTTGAAAGTTTAGCATGACACATGGGACGAAAGCGAAGATCGCTTGTTATTAAGAATCAACCCTTGGGAGTTAGTTGACTATTGTTCAAGCTCAAATGAAGCCAGGCTAGCGATTGAGGCCAAACGACATCCCTTTCCGCTCCTGAATCAGAATAACCTGATATACAACCGTTTAGGGGTCACGCTGAGCTTTGTCTGATATGATTTATGAAATAGTAGCTCACTTACAGCTGCAGGGAAGAATACATGTCAGACAACATTGCTTTGTTAAAAAAACACAGTATGATTCCATGAGATAGATGGATTTGAAGTAGACCAGGCTTCCTGACACGAGGAGAGCATGTTTTAGACAGAGGTGTTTAATCTTCATCCTGAGTTGTAGGCTACTCACGTCCCCAGAGTTTCTTGTTTTCCTGTATTGATTAAAATCTGCCCTATCCACCTTCCTGCTCTAAGAAGAACTCCTTCAAAGAAGGCTCAGTGGGTTCATTCAATGAAGAAGAACTTGCCCATGTCTTTGTTCCAGTGGTTGCCTTCCTTGTTCTAGTGCAAGTAGAGTATGCTTCAATATTGGTCAGAAAGATCACTCTGTGACTTCTGTACCTATGTGTCCAGTCATTTGCCAAGGTGCCAGATCATGCGGCTGAAGGTGGCATGACCCTCCAAAGACATGAACAACCTTTACCATCAATATTTTCTGACCCCTGTGCTCCAGTCTAAGTCAAAGCAAAGGAAACAGGGGATTACTTTGGAAATGAGCTGTGCCATATCTTTAACACAGACTGTCTGAGGACTGGATAGCTTACCTCTTATCTTTTCTTGCTGTTGCTGGAGCTGATTAAAATTATTTGAACACATTCACAGGGCCGTATATGTGGGTATGTTCTACAAAGGTAAGATGGCAGCAACCACTTAATTTGTTATTTAGGCTTTATTCTGAGGTGTTTATTCCCCGGGGAATTCATTCTATCCAGAGGCTCCTTCATTCTCTCCCTTCCTGAGACTCGTTCCCCCTGTGAGGTGATTTAATGCTATTCTCTTGGCAATAAAGAACTGAAGAGCACGACCACAAATACACTGAATACATTATATTTTCTTTTTTTTTGCTCACCCAAGGAAGGTTATTCTATCATGTAAATTACTTCTGTGCTTCAACATACTGTATTTCTCAGGTGTTTTTATTCCATAGACATCAAATTATTTTTGGTCATGCCAGGTGACTTATAATGATTAAACGTTGCCAAATTGAATGAAAACAATGCTCTTGTGTTGAATCCAATAGTATGAGAAATGTTTGTGGCATAAATTCAATATATTAGTGTTGGTCAAGAAAAATACTATATTCCAAATGCTACTGATGCAACTTGGCCTTGATACAACTTGGCCTTATATCTGTATGTCTTTCTTCCACAAATAAGATTACAGTAAAGAGATGCTTACTGTACCATAACTGCTAAATAAAAAATTGGCTTCCTGTTTTTGTAAAGGTCATTCACACTGATTTAAAAGACAGAAATATCTGTAACATTTGGAATTTCAAAGAAATATTAGGAATAGCCTTTCTTAACCTTGCTGTGATGGAGTTTTTTCGTAGTTGCTGGTTTCTCAGTGCTGTAAGTCCTTTTGAAAGACACTATAGAGGTAAGAGTGTATTTTCCTTCAACACTGTGAATACATTTTCTATACTCAACAAAAGGGCTGTACATTGAGTTACCTGTGTGGTTTATGACCAGGCCTTTATTGGGTGATACAGTATTTGCTCTCAGGGCTTGGTGGTTTACACACTGCCTTGAGCTTCAGCTCACCATCTGTGGCAGCCAAGGGGACAACTGTTGCTCACTAAATTAGCCAGCTCCATCATCCTGATGCCTCAGTAGAGAACCTGAGCTCTTTGTGACCTTTCTCTTCCCCTCAACCAAGCCCTCTTCTCCACTAATATAGATGCAAAGCAAACTCAACTAGGTCAAGCACCAGGTATAAATCTTCCTTGGCAAGGCGCAGCAGCATTTTCCAGGCATGCGCCGCAGGCTGGTGTGACGGACTGTGAGAGGAGGCGCGGCTCAGGCTGGAGGCGGGCACGCCATAGCCTCTGCCAGTGGGCTGGGACCAGCTTGCTACTAGCCGAAGGGCTTGCCTCCCGCGCGTTGACCAGTTGGCTGCTACAGTGTTTCTGAAAGCTGATATTTGTTATCACAATTGGGCTGAGTATGCATTTATAGCACTCTGGAGCAGTGCTCAACACAACTTAAAAAGTTGCCAGATAACTTACAGTACGTTTATGGCCCTGAATGCCTTTTGAATGATTAAATGTATATGTTATGATTTTCTAACCATTAATATATAAGAATAAGGTAAGGTCAACGGCATAAATTCACTGCTTTTACTATTCCTACAAGAAAATACAGTATATTACCCAGACATGGTAACCATAAAGAGCTACAAGTTGTATTTACTGCCTGATTTAATGCTACACTAATGGAATTTGACCTTTGACATTGGACCTTTTACTCTAGCCACACAGGTTATTTTTAATAGGTCTGTAAACCATTTCTGTTGATATTAAAGTAATTACTATTTTTCCAGTTTTCCTTTCAACATGACTTGAATACAAACCCCATACAGTGATTGATTAAAAACAAATAATTGAATGACCTGATACCACCAAAGAAGTAGTGTACATGGCATAATGGCCCATGGGTCAAAAAGGTAGTCCACCTTGCACTGGACAGTATTTACAGGGGCATACAGCGCATTCGGAAAGTATTCAAAGCCCTTGACTTTTTCCACATTTTATCATGTTACAGCCTTATTCTGTTTTTTTATGTCCCATCAATCTACACACAATAGCCCATAATGAAAAAGCAAAAACTGTATGAAAAAATACAAAACTGAAATATCACATTTACATAAGTATTCATACCCTTTATTCAGTACTTTGTTGAAGCACCATTGGCAGCGATTACAGCCTTGAGTCTTCTTGGGTGTGACGCTACAAGCTTGACACAACTGTATTTGGGGAGTTTCTGTCCCATTCTTCTCTGCAGATCCTCTCAAGCTCTGTCAAGTTCGATGGGGAGCGACACTGCACAGCTTTTTTCAGGTCTCTGCAGAGATGTTTGATCAGGTTCAAGTTCAGGCTCTATCTGGGCCACTCAAGGACATTCAGAGACTTGTCCTGATGCCACTCGTGTGATGTCTTGGCTGTGTGCTCAAGGTCGTTGCCCTGTTGGAAGGTGAACCTTAGCCCCAGTCTGAGGTCCTGAGCGCTCTGGAGCAGGTTTTCATCAAGGATCTTTCTGTACTTTGCTCTGTTAATCTTTCCCTTGATCCTGACTAGTCTCCCAGTCCCTGCCGCTGAAAAACATCCCCACTCATGATGCTGCCACCACCATGCTTCAATATAGGGATGGTGCCAGGTTTGCTCCAGACGTAACACTTGGCATTCAGGCCAAAGAGTTCAATCTTGGTTTCATCAGACCAGAGAATCTTGTTTCTCATGGTCTGAGACCTTTAGGTGCATTTTGCCAAACTCCAAGAGGGCTGCATTGTGCCTTTTACTGAGGAGTGGCTTCCGTCTGGTCCCTCTACCATAAAGGCCTGATTGGTGGAGTGCTGCAGAGATGTAACCTTCTGTAAGGTTCTCCCATCTCCACAGAGGAACTCTGGAGCTCTGTCAGAGTGACCACTGGGTTTTTGGCCACCTCCCTGACCAAGGCCCTTCTCCCCTGATTGCTCAGTTTGGCCAGGCAGTCAGCTCTTGGAGGTTCCAAACTTCTTCCATTTAAGAATGACAGAGGCCACTGTGTTGTTGGGGACCTTCAATGCTGCAGAAAGTTTTTGGTACCCTTCCCCAGATCTGTCCCTCAACACAATCCTGTCTCAGAGATCTAAGAACAATTCATTTGACCTCATGGCTTGATTTTTGCTCTGAAAACTGTGGAACCTTATATAGAGTGAGGTGTTCAGAGAGGGGTGTGACATCTACCATTCAAGTCAATGACAACAACAAGTGGGGCAGGGACAGAGAATTAGACAGTTGTACAACTGAATGCCATCAACTGAAATGTGTCTTCCACATTTAACCCAACCCCTCTGAATCAGACACGTTAGGGCCTTAATCAACATCCACGGCACCCGGGGAATAGTGGGTTATCTGCGTTGCTCAGGGGCAGAACGACAGATTTTTACCTTGTCAGCTCGTGGATTCGATCCAGCAACCTTTCGGTTACTGGCCCAGCGTTCTAACCACTAGGCTACCTGCCACCCAAGGTGTGTGCCTTTACAAATCATGTACAATCAATTGAATTTACCACAGGTGGACTCCAATCAAGTTGTAGAAACATCTCAAGGATGATCAATGGAAACAGGATGCACCTGAGCTCAATTTCGAGTCACTTAGCAAAGGGTCTGAATACTTATGGAAATATGATATTTCAGTTTTTTATTTTTAATACATTTGCAAAGAAATATAAAACCTGTTTTTGCTTTGTCATTATGGGGTATTGTGTGCAGATTGATGAGAGAGAAAAAATATTTTATCAATTTTAGAGTAAGTAACAAAGTGTGGAAAAAGTGAAGGGGTCTGTTTACTTTCCGAATGCATTGTATGTTGACATGATTTAAAGTGACATTTGCTGAGACAGTTGTTTTCTTTTATGCATCACTTTTAAGAGTGGCCTTAAGCACAGTGTTGATGGAACGTTCCATAGGCAAATCCACAGGGGTGCCACTGCAGAGTGTGTCATGGGCTGAGGCCCATCTACCCCACATATCTAATGCATAGCCTAGCATTCACCAACTGCCCAGACACCTGTGACAAATAAGTACTTTCGTTTGAGCTCTCCCAGTTACATAAGCACTACAATGGCCCCTGGGTTTTATGAGCTAATGCTTGCTGAGAGCTGCCTTTCTTCACTTACAGTTGTGCCCTCTCCTGCTGCCTTTCACTCAGAGCCAGGGCCTGGTTAGAGTGGCCCTTCAGGAACACTGCGCCTCAAAGCCACCACTAGAAGCACAGGGTCACAAGGCTGACCCACTGACTGTCTGATGTAAGGCACATTTCTCTCTGTAACAGGCAACTAAAAATGGTCTCTTTTTATCAACTGATTGTCTGGTCTAAGGTAATCATGGAACATATCAGAAATAACCCTGTGGATGAAAATCACACCAAGAAGCCATTTTGCATGGAACAAAGGGTTGTTTTCACTATGTTTACACTTAAAGGCAACTTAAAATGAAAAATAGATTATACTATGCCCCACTGGCATGTCTCAGTCATGTCTGTCCTAATGATGATTGACCTACAGGACAGACCACTGTTATGACCACCCATGACGGACAACAGACAACAGAACAGCTAGGCGATTTATCAAATCAAATGTTATTTGTCACATGCTTCGTAAAACAACAAGTGTAGACTAACAATGAATTGCTTACTTACGGGCCCTTTCCATCAATGCAGAGAGAAAAATATAAAAAATAATAGAAAGATAATAACACAAGGAATAAATAAAGAATGGCTATAAACAGGGGATACCAGTACAGAGTTGATGTGCATGGGTACGAGGTAATTGAGTTAGATATGTACAGTACATATACAGTTGAAGTCGGAAGTTTACACACACTTAGGTTGGAGTCATTAAAACTTGTTTTTCAACCACTCCACAAATTTCTTGTTAACAAACTATAGTTTTGGCAAGTCGGTTGGGATATCTACTTTGTGCATGACACAAGTAATTTTTCCAATAATTGTTAACAGACAGATTATTTCACTTAAAATTCACTGTATCACAATTGAAGTGGGTCAGAAGTTTACATACACTAAGTTGACTGTGCTTTTAAACAGCTTGGTAAATTCCAGAAAATGATGTAATGGCTTTAGAAGCTTCTGATTGGCTAGTTGACATCATTTGAGTCAATTGGAGGTATACCTGTGGATGTATTTCAAGGCCAACCT
Source organism: Salmo trutta (assembly GCF_901001165.1). NCBI lineage: Eukaryota > Metazoa > Chordata > Actinopteri > Salmoniformes > Salmonidae > Salmo > Salmo trutta. The sequence continues at coordinate 3,329,409 of NC_042963.1, read as the reverse complement.
TCAAACTCAGGGACTCTTAATCATGGGAAAATCAAAAGAAATCAGCCAAGATCTCAGAAAATAAATTGTAGACCTCCACAAGTCTGGTTCTGTCACGTCCTGGCCAGTATAAGGGTTAATTGGTATTGTAGTTTGGTCAGGACATGGCAGAGGGTATTTGTTTTATGGTATTCGGGGTGGTGTGTTTGTTGTAGGGGATTTGATTTGTGTATTCCGGGGTTTTTGGGCACTGTTCCTTGTTTTGTATGTCTATGATTGATCTAGCTGTTGTATGTCTATGTGTGGTTAATTGGGGTTGGGACTCTCAATTGAAGGCAGGTGTTGTCCATTTGCCTTTGATTGAGAGTCCCATATATTAGGGTGTGTTTGTATGTGTCTTTTGTGGGAGATTGTTTTTGCACTGCGTTAGGATTGCCTGCAAAACTGTTGCACTGTCATTGTTTATTGTTTTTTTTGTATAGTGTTCACGTGAGCAATTTATTAAATTCAAAAATGAACACGACATCCGCTGCGTATTGGTCTACATTTTCAGATGACGATTTCGCTATATCGTCAGAAGACGAAGACAGTCGTGACAGAATCTCCCACCAAACCAAGACCAAGCAGCGGAGAGAGGAGCAGCACGCTCAGGATACAGACTATGGGGAGAGATGGACATGGGAGCAGGTTATGGCCGGAGAAGGCCCATGGAGTAAGGCTGGTATGGACCGGGAATGTTTCCGAGGGACACGACTGGCGTTGAAGCATGAGAGGCACCCCCAAGAAATTTTTTTGGGGTGGCACACGGGTAGTTTGGCTAGGCCTAGGAAGAGCCGGAAGCCAGCTACCCGTGGTTTTATGGAGGAGCGTATGAGGTGGAGAGCGCCATGTTTCACTGAGGAGCGCACTCTCTCACCCATACGCACGCACAGGCCGGTGCGCGTTATTCCAGCCCCTCGCAGGTGTCGTGCTAGAGCGGGCATCCAGCCTGGTAGGAGGATGCCTGCGCAGCGCATCTGGTCGCCGGTACACCTCCGAGGACCAGGCTACCCAACTCCCGCTCTACGCACGGCTACCATCAGGCCCCTGCACAACCCAGCCCGCCCTGTACAAGCACCCCGCTCGTGCAGGGCTACTAGTTCCATCCAGCCAGGACGGGTTGTGCAGGAGGTAAGATCAAGACCGCCTGTGCGCCTCCATAGCCCTGGGTTTCCAGCTCCTGTCTCTCGTGCGGACCCGGAAGTGCGTCAGCCCAGTCCGACTCATCCTGTTCCCGCTCCCCGCACTAGCCTGGAGGTGCGTGTTCCCAATCTGGTACGCCCAGTACCAGCACCACGCACCAGGCTTCAAGTGCGTAAACCCAGCCTCGCCAGTCAACAGTCACCAGAGCTGCCCGCCAGTCAACAGTCACCAGAGCTGCCCGCCAGTCAACAGTCACCAGAGCTGCCCGCCAGTCAACAGTCACCAGAGCTGCCCGCCAGTCAACAGTCACCAGAGCCGCCCGTCAGTGAGGAATCGCCAGAGCCGCCCGTCAGTGAAGAGTCGCCAGAGCCACCCACTAGTCAGGAGCTGCCAGAGTGGCCAGACTGGCCCGAGCTGCCAGAGTGGCCAGACTGCCCCGAGCTGCCAGAGTGGCCAGACTGCCCCGAGCTGCCAGAGTGGCCCGAGCTGCCAGAGTGGCCAGACTGCCCTGAGCTGCCAGACTGCCCCGAGCTGCCAGACTGCCCCGAGCTGCCAGACTGCCCCAAAGCTGCCAGACTGGCCAGACTGCCCCGAGCTGCCAGAGTGGCCCGACTGCCCGGAACGGCCAGAACCGGAGCCACCTCCAGATATAGGTGGGTTGGGGAGGGGGGGTGTCGCACAGTGCCGTCGTTGACGGCAGCCACCCTCCCTTCCCTCCCTTTAGTAGGGGGGAATTTTTGTGTTGTTGTTGTTTGGGGTTGTTGTTTTTTTTGTTTTTCTTAAGGTGCTTCCGGGGTTAGCACCTTTAAGGGGGGGGGGGGGGGTACTGTCACGTCCTGGCCAGTATAAGGGTTAATTGGTATTGTAGTTTGGTCAGGACGTGGCAGAGGGTATTTGTTTTATGGTATTCGGGGTGGTGTGTTTGTTGTAGGGGATTTGATTTGTGTATTCCGGGGTTTTTGGGCACTGTTCCTTGTTTTTTATGTCTATGATTGATCTAGCTGTTGTATGTCTATGTGTGGTTAATTGGGGTTGGGACTCTCAATTGAAGGCAGATGTTGTCCATTTGCCTTTGATTGAGAGTCCCATATATTAGGGTGTGTTTGTATGTGTCTTTTGTGGGAGATTGTTTTTGCACTGCATTAGGATTGCCTGCAAAACTGTTGCACTGTCATTGTTTATTGTTTTTTTTTGTATAGTGTTCACGTGAGCAATTTATTAAATTCAAAAATGAACACGACATCCGCTGCGTATTGGTCTACATTTTCAGATGACGATTTCGCTATATCGTCAGAAGACGAAGACAGTCGTGACAGGTTCATCCTTGGGAGCAATTTCCAAATGCCTGAAGGTACCACGTTCATCTGTACAAACAATAGTATGCAAGTATAAACACCATGGGACCACACAGCTGTCATACCGCTCAGGAAGGAGACGCATTCTGTCTCCTAGAGATGAACGTTCTTTGGTGCGAAAAGTGCAAATTAATCCCAGAACAACAGTAAAGGACCTTGTGAAGATGCTGGAGGTAACAGGTACGGAAGTATCTATATTCCCACAGTAAACCGGTCCTACAATCGACATAACCTGAAAGGCCGCTCAGCAAGGAAGAAGCCACTGCTTTAAAACCGCCATAAAACCGCCAGACTACAGTTTGCAACTACACATGGGGACAAAGTGTCACGTCCTGACCAGTATAAGGGTTATTTGTTATTGTAGTTTGGTCAGGACGTGGCAGAGGGTATTTTGTTTATGTGGTTTGGGGTGGTGATTTATTTAGTAGGGTGTTGGTTTAGTTAGTTCTGGGTTTTTGGGGTTATGTTCTATGTTTGTATTTCTATGTGGTCTCTAGTCTTTTGTATTTCTATGTCTAGTTTATTGGGGTTGGACTCTCAGTTGGAGGCAGGTGTTTTCTAGTTGCCTCTGATTGAGAGTCCTATATATGGGTATGTGTTTGGTTAAGTGTTTGTGGGAGATTGTTCTTGGATTGCTGTGTTGCCTTCAAGACTGTTATTTTGTCATTCATCGTTTTGTTATTTTTGTATACGTGTTTTGTTTGTTTTTTTCTTCTATTCCCGTCAATAAAGAAGATGAGTATACATGTCCCTGCTGAGTTTTGGTCCTCTCCTTACGACATTTGTGACACAAAGACCGTACTTTTTTGAGAAATGTGCTCTGATCTGATGAAACAAAAATAGAACTGTTTGGCCATAATGACCATCGTTATGTTTGGAGGAAAAAGGGGGAGGCTTGCAAGCCGAAGAACACCATCCCAACCATGAAGCTCGGGGGTGGCAGCATCATGTTGTGGGGGTGCTTTACCGCAGAAGAGACTGATGCATTTCACAAAATAGATGGTATCATGAGGAAGGGAAATTATGTGGATATACTGAAGCAACATCTCAAGACAGGAAGTCAGGAAGTTAAAGCTTGGTCGCAAATGGGTCTTCTAAATGGACAATGACCCCAAGCATACTTCCAAAGTTGTGGCAAAATGACTTAAGGACAACAAAGTCAAGGTATTGGAGTGGCCATCACAAAGCCCTGACCTCAATCCAATAGAATATTTGTGGTCAGAACTGAAAAAGTGTGTGCGAGCAAGGAGGCCTACAAACCTGATTCAGTTACACCAGCTCTGTCAGAAGGAATGACCAAAATTCACCAAACTTATTGTGGGAAGCTTGTGGAAGGCTACCCAAAATGTTTGATGGCCACAGCTCTAGCCTTTAGCTCAGTGCGGATGTTGCCTGTAATCCATGGCTTCTGGTTGGGATGTGTACGTACGGTTACTGTGGAGATGACGTCATTAATGCAGTTATTAATGAATGAAGCCAGTGACTGATGTGGTAAACTCCTCAATGTTATTGGATGAGGCATCCGCTTCATTGGTCCACTTCTGTATTGAGCATGTCACTGGTACTTCCTGTTTGAGTTTCGCTTGTAAGCAGGAATCAGGAGGACAGAGTTATGGTCAGATTTGCCAAAGGGACTGCAGATGTGGGAAGATCTGCAAAAACGAGAGGGGTCTGAAGATACATCAGGCAAAGATGAAGTGTGCACTATCCAATAGTGATGTGCAACAAACAGGGTAACCTGATTAGACAAAGGAGAGCCTGGGGCAGGAGCCAAAACACAGTGGCCAGAATCTCCACGCGCATGACAAAAGGGGTGTTGACTGCAACATCACTGATGCACCATGGGAGACAGAGGACCAACAGGAGAGGGATGGCACACAACAGACAAGACAATCTGTTCAGAACATCAACACAGGAGAGACCTGGAAGGAACCTGTGAAATGGGACATGAATGAATGGGAGAAGTCTGACCGAAACGTGGATCAAGTGCTGGAAGTAACCCTCACAGGAGGTGTAGGGAAGAAAATCCGAGCCAAGTCAACTATCATCTTGAGCATAGGGGCTGACCACTATGGAAAGAAAGGAAATAAATCCAAGAAAAACATAAAGTCAAGAGAAAACCAACGTCTGAAGGAGATAGCAACCCTGCGGAGGCTGAACAAGGATTTTCACCTAGCAAGGGAAGAAGAGAAACCAGCATTGAAGGACATCTGTGACAATCCGAGAGATCGCATTAAGACCTTGCGCCAAGCTGAATACCATTGAAGGGATAGCAGGAGGGAGATGAAGGAGAGGACAGACTTTACAAAGGGGACTAAAGTGCCGGAGAGCTCAAAGCAATGGATGACGAGGTGGAGGGGCACCTTTGTGGAGTCAACAGTGACCCCAGGCGTGAAGAGGAGCTGGAGGAGATTGCAAAACTCATCAAACCAAATGAACCCACCATCCCCTTCGAGGTGATGGAACCCAGCTGGCTAGAGGTGAATGACTTTCTTAAGAAGGCCAGGGGAAGATCAGCACCAGGGCCTAATGGTATTCTATACAAGGTGTACAAATACTGCAAGAGGCTCAGGAGGAGACTCTGGAGACTACTGAAAGTGTCATGGAGGAAAAACTATCTAGCAGAAAGCTGGCTAGTTGGTGAGGGGAGTTTCATTCCAAAGAAGAAACTATACAAACAAGAAGCAATTCCGAACCATCTCACTTCTCAATGGGGAAGGGAAATCTTCTTTGGAATCCTGGCGAAGAGGCTGACAACATTCATGTTGGACAACAACTACATTGACACATCCGTACAAAAGGGTGGAGTTCAAGAAGTGTCTGGCTGCCTTGAACACACAAGCATCATCTCAAAGATCATTGAGGACGCTAACCAGAATCATGGAAACCTGGCAGTCCTGTGGCTAGACCTAACCAAGATAGTGGAAACCACACTCAAGACCTACTATGTTCCTTCAAGATTCCAGAAGCTCCTCTATTGCTACTTTGACAACATCAAGATGCTCTTCACAAGCGGAGACTTTACCACCATATATCGTAAATATCGTGACCTGGTGCACTATCTCAGTAATTCTGTTTTCTGCAGCTATGAATCTCCTTGTGAAATCAACAGAAAAGCTCAGACGCAGTGCAGTATTGCCAAGTGGCATCCAGCAGGCTCCAATCAGAGCATTCATGGACAATGCGATAGTCACAGCTCAGTCAGTTCCGTAAGGCAGATGGATTTTGGAAGATATGGAAGAGTTTACCAAATGGACCAGAATAGAGTTCAAGCCTGTAAAGTCAAGAAGCCTAGTTCTGAAAAAGGAATGCTACCGATTCAAGATCGAAGAGAAGGCCATCACAACCTTCAGAGAGAAGCCTGTGAAGAGCCTGGCAAAGTGATACAGGGCCAGGCTCAATGACAAAGAGAGTGTGAAGGAGATGCTTTTACAAGCCAACATGTGGAGGACAACTCTGGAGAAGAGTTGCTACAAGACGATGGTGCTTGCCTACGGAGCTGTGAGTGGAACGGCACCTCCGTACCTTCAGGCTCTGATCAGGCCCTACACCCAAACAAGGGCACTGCGTTCATCCTCCTCTGGCCTGCTGGCCCCCCTATCTCTGCGGAAGCACAGTTCCCGCTCAGCCCAGTCAAAACTGTTTGCTGCTCTGGCACCCCAATGGTGGAACAAGCTCCCTCACGACGCCAGGACAGCGGAGTCAATCACCACCTTCCGTAGACACCTGAAACCCCATCTCTTTAAGGAATACCTGGGATAGGATATAGTAATCCTTCTAACCCCCCCCCCCCCCAAAAAAAAAAGATATAGATGTACTATTGTAAAGTGGTTGTTCCACTGGATATCATAAGGTGAATGCACCAATTTGTAAGTCGCTCTGGATAAGAGCGTCTGCTAAATGACGTAAATGTAAATGTAAATGTAAGAGTGGCCTACCAGCAAGTTTAAGGCATGGGGCTACCAACACAGGGTACTTCCCAGACTCCACTGGCCACTGCTCGTCTTTGAAGTACCTATTTTATCAGTAGAGACACTTGAGATGAAAACTAACAACTTCCTTAGGAGATGGCTGGTGATCCCAAGAAGCCTTCGCTCCATCGGCCTGTACAGCACATGCAGCAAGCTGCAGCTGCCAATTACATACGTGGTAGAGGAGTACAAAGCAACTAAAGCATATCAGGCTATGATGCTGTGGAACAGCAAGGATGACAGGGTTCGTCAGGCAGAGATCAAGTGGTTAGCCAGCAGAGCGGAGGCGGAGGAATGGCTGCAACACACTGACATTGTTGGGTCAGTAAGTCAAGGCAGGCTGGGTCTGGGATGCACAACAAGGTCAAGCTGGAAGACATTGCTGTGGCATGGTGTAGAGGGAGGTCCGAAAGGCTGAGGAAGAAAGCAGGCATGTCAGAGCAGTAGCCATGAAAAAAACAGGGCAGCTGGATATGATGAGAGAGTGTGCGAAAGAGGGCACTCACCTGGCAAGACATTTGGAACATGGAAGGGAAGTGGATTAAGTTTCTGCTTTGCTCTGTGTACAATGTTTTGCCCACACCAACAAATCTCCACAACTGGGGGTTGGCATAGAGCCAATGCGGAAGACCAGCCAACCTGGAGCACATGTTCTCCTCCTGCCAAGTAGGTCTGAGAAATGGAAAATTCAGGTAGCGTCATGACCAAATACTGACTCAGTTGACTGCGGGACTGGAGCAGGCAAGGAGAAAGATTAAAAAACTCACCCAGGGCCCCTTTTTCATCCACTTCCTCAGGTCAGGAGAGAGCACAGAAAAAGGGAACAAGGAGCAAAGGGATCCTTGCCACAGCAGGTGACTGGGAGATGCTGGTAGACCTCAAGAAGCAGCTCAGATTCCCAGCAGAGACAAGCCTCAGACCAGAAATACCTTATTTACACAAGTATTCAGACCCTTTGCTAAATTGAGGTCAGGTGCATCCTGTTTCCATTGATCATCCTTGAGATGTTTCTACAACTTCATTGGAGTCCACCTGTTGTAAATTCAATTGATTGGACATGATTTGGAAAGGAACACACCAGTATATATAAGGTCCCACAGTTGACAGTACATGGCAGAGCAAAAACCAAGCCATGAGGTCAAAGAAATTGTCCATAGAGCTCCGAGACAGGATTGTGTCTGCAGCATGGAAGGTCCTCAATAACACAGTGGCCTCCATCATTCTTAAATCGAAGAAGTTTGGAAACACCAAGACTCTTCCTGGAGCTGGCCACCCGGCCAAACTGAGCAATCAGGGGAGCCTTAGGGCCTTGGTCAGGGAGGGGAGCAAGAACCAAATGGTCACTCTGACAGAACTCTGGAGTTCCTTTGTGATGGGAGAACCTTCCAGAATGACAACCATCTCTGCAGCACTCCACCAATCAGACCTTTATGGTAGATTGGCCAGACGGAAGCCACTCCTCAGTAAAAGGCACATGGCAGCCCGCTTGGAGTTTGCCACAAGGCACCTAAAGCCTCTCAGACCATGAGAAACAAGATTCTCTGGTCTGATGAAACCAAGATTTAACTCCTTGGCGTGAATGTCAAGCGTCATGTGTGGAGGAAACCTGGAACCATCACTACGGTGAAGCATGGTGGTGGCAGCATCATGCTGTGGGGATTTTTCTGTGGCAGGGACTGGGAGACTAGTCAGGATCGAGGGAAAGATGAACAGAGCAAAGTACAGAAAGATCCTTGATGAAAACCTGCTTCAGAAGGTTGATCTTCCAACAGGACAACGACCCTAAGTACACAGCCAAATAATGCAGGAGCGTCTTTGGGACAAGTCTCTGAATGTTCTTGAGTAGCCCAGCCAAAGCCTGGACGTGAACCAGATCGAACGTAATCAGGCCAAAGAGTTCAATCTTGGTTTCATCAGACCAGAGAATCTTGTATATAGCCTCGCTATTGTTATTTTACTGCTGCTGTTTAATTATTTGCTACTTTCATTTTACATTTTTTTACTAATCTATTTTTTTCTTAAAACTTCTTAAAGCATTGTTGTTTATGGGCCTGTAAGTAAGCATTTAACTGTAAGGTCTACGCTACACCTGTTGTATTCGGCACGTGACAAATAAAATTTGATATCTCTGGAGAGACCTGAAAATAGCTGTTCAGTGACGCTCCCCATCCAACCTGACAGAGCTTGAGAGGATCTGCAGAGAAGAATGGGGAAAACTCCCCAAGTAAAGGTGTGCCAAGCTTGTAGCATCATACCCAAGAAGACTTGAGGCTGTAATTGCTGCCAATGGTGCTTCAACAGTACCGAGTACTGAGTAAAGGGTCTGAATACTTATGTAAATGTGAAATTTCAGTTTTGAATTTTTAATACATTTTTAAAAACCTGTTTTACTTTGTCATTATAGGGTATTGTGTGTACATTGATGTGGATTATTATGTTTTAATCCATTTTAGAATAATGTGGAAATTATTGTGGAAAAAGTCAAGGGGTCTGAATACTTTCCCGAATGCACTGTATTTAACCCTTTCTTTTGTTGGAACAAAACTACCTCCATACTTCCCTTAATTTTTTTTATCGGTACCGGGTTACCTTCAGACAAATCGCATGATACTTGTGTGTGTGGGGGGGGGTCATAGAGCGGAGAGCACCATCATGTTCATGAGAGTCTCATCTTTCCATAGAGTCATATTCGTTTTTGTAGGCCAAACCGTTCGGACGCTACAAATGTTTTCGTGAGAAGACTGACTATTGGAACAAACATCGCTGTAGCTCGGCCGCCTTCCACCGCAGATTTGGCAGACCGACATAGGCGGATGTATTTGAATGAGACACAGCTCATGCTAGATATCTCTAGGTTAAACTGCTGTATTTTGATGGGGATTTGTTCATTACCTTACTTAGATTGAGGCACGGGTGTCAAAAGACTCTTAAGGAACAATTATGGTGTAGTCTGTAGTTTTTAGGCTGATGTTTATTGTGTAGTCTGTAATTTTTTTGGGACCGGTGTTCATTGTGTAAGTTCTGTTCGTATATTCAGTTTGTTTATTGTCTGTCTGTATATTCTGTTTATTGTGGCAGCACCCTTCATCGAGGCAAATTCCTATACATGCAAATGTGCTTGGCAAATAAAGGTGTTTCTGGTTCGGAGTGCCTTGAAGGAGGAAGATGAAGTAGCAATTGCAGTGCCATTGGGTTCACAGAAGACACAGGGTGGCAAGTACCTGTCAGGTATTTTATATATGCTAAAGCATTATTTCTACTTAAGGGAAAATAAAAGAGAATAAATAAATACCATCAATATCATATCTCTTTCTTAGTTTTTTGCAATTACCTTCAAATTGGAGCGTTGACACAAATAAGTACAACCAGCCAGGCTCCAGAGGTTGAGGAGACTGAGCAGAGGCGGTTGTGGTTCCTGAGCAAGTATAAAAAATGGAGTGTTGTATGGAGTTGGTAGGGCTGGAGCTGCAGGCCCAGGCAGGGGGTGATAAATCCACCTGTGTGAAAGCTTGTATCAGACAGACCCAGGCCACTGGCAGATAAATCGGCCAGCCCGTGCCCTGACTGAGAGAGGCGTCCCTTTGGGCATTCCTTCTGCTGAGAGTTATATGTCCAGCACTGTCCCTCGCTGGTTGGAGCAGAGCTTCAAGATAAGTCCAAGCTAAATGAAACGCTAATGCACTAAGTTTCCCATCATAAATGTCCATAATTCATATCCACTCATTTGCTTGAGAGCACACTGCAGGGTTTAAGTGAGGGGCTGGGGATGTAAATGTACTCGCTCCATGAAAGGGGAAATTCTGATCAACAGCAGCATGTAGTAGAAACCTAATAGTGAGAATTAATCAGCAAACAATAACGCTCATTAGGAGTCTATCAGGATTATTTGTCGAATGTCCAATGATAAATACTGAATGTGTTTTTGTCAAAATGTTCACTGCCTCGTTAGCCTTGTCTGCCACCAGCATTCCATTTTCCTCTGTGCTTCAATGCAATAACATCAGCCATTATTACATGTTGTGCATTTCAAAGAAATCCTCTCTCCCAGTCATATCATTTTCATTAATAGTGCTTGAATCTACATTTAGTGTACAGAACAATAACGACACCTTCCTAATATTGTGTTGCAAAGGCACTGAATTATTTTGCCTTTCCCATTCACCGTCTGAATGACACACATACACAATCCATATCTCAAAAGTCTCAAGGATTAAAAATCCTTCTTTAACATGTATCCTCTCCTTCATCTACACTGATTGAAGTAGATTTAACAAGTGACATAAAAAGGATCATAGCTTTCACCTGGATTCACCTGGTCAGTCTATGTCATGGAAAGAGCAGGTGTCCTTAAAGTTTCGTACACTCAGTGTATGTTGAATGACTTAGGACGCCCGAAGGTACTGCAGCAATTCTCTTTTTGTTCCCGGTTAAATGATTCCCTCCAGTTGGTTTTTGTTTCTGCTCTCAACTACTATTTTGCTTTCCACCAAATAGGTCTCACTTGGATTGTGGAGTAGATGTTACTTTTGATGTGTTGTTGTTTTCTCAGACCAAAGGCTGTTGGTATCATATACTATCTCGCACTCTTACATCCAATAAAGCACATTCTCTGCTTAGTTGGTTACAATGGAAATTCAACTCAATTCTAATTTCTCTCACGCCATGGTGTATGATCTTGCAGGTTTGTTCATTTTCAAATACAAATTATTTCTCAAAAACTTTTCTCCTTTTAATATCTGACAGAAAATATCCTCCTGGAAATTCATAATCTAGGAAAAAAGCTCCAGGAATAATGAACAGTAATGGGTGTTTTAGGATACAATCTAGGCTGGAGTACAGGGTTTGTACTGTTAGTGTTTAGAATACATAAATAGTGTGGACACCAGGTGCTCCTAAAGATGTAGAACATTATTCCCTGCAGTGTGATGAATTGGTCTACTAAAGAGGGTATTCATCCAAAAAATGATACAGCATGCATTATGTGACGCCTAGACCTGACAAGGTTTCATAGATACATATTCTTTATCAGTCTTCATGTTTTTTTCTGTCTTGTTCTAAAAGTTTATCACAAGGTGTTTATTTACTTTTACGAGGGTATCTTTCACTTTTACTTCATATTGTGTACAGTATTGTATTGTAAAAGCTTTACCAGTATTTTGCTGTCTTTTGATTTTCTAAAAGTTGAGTAAATATGTACAGTTAATTTAATGTTGTTAAATTTGACATTTGCAGTGCCATCAATTTGAGGCATTTCTCATTTGAATAACTAATTAGGAATACCTTTTAAATATGCAATATAATATATATATATATATCTTTATTATTATTCCTATTTGTTGTATTTTCATTTTCAAAATACATTTTCAGGGAGAATAAGATATTTACATCCAGGCATAATACAGCATAGACAGCAAAGACGAGAAGCATGTGCTCTCCTTAAAATGCTACTCCACTTGGATAGACATTCAACTTTGCAGTGTTTGGATATCTTTATAATCACACAAAAATTATATTGTACAAAAGAGGCAAAGAAATACATTCATTATTACGGAAACCTTACAGTACCTTTGTCCTTTGTCTGAGGAAACACAATTCAGTTCATTGTCTTTCTGAGAAAAAAATAAAAAGAATCCTCAAAGGGGGCTTTTGCCCGAGGTAAGACACAGGTGGATGGAGCCTGGAGCAGGGTCACAGTAAAGATTTATACTAGGTACAAAGTAAAGAGCAGAAGAAAAATGGCTGTTCATGTAGCGTCTCAGTGAAGCGAGTGAAACAGCTGTTCACGGAGTGAAGAAGTGGTCAGGTAAGACAGGCCTGGAAATAATAATCACAGGCCCATCTGCTGACCTGAGACTGTATGGCCCCAGGGCTTCCGACACAGGCCCTCCGTATGGAGCACAGCACAGCCCCAACCCCAGGAAGCCTGGCCGGCGCCGCGCTAGGCTGCTGACACTGCCACATGCTCCTGTTCTGTAGCTGCATGCGCACTCCCTCTATCTCCCTCTCCGCTCACTGTGCCACTGATACAATATGTAGAATCACTGACTCTCTGCCATATAATGAAATAATGCACTGCAGTCCATGTCCATGTAAAGAAGTAGGCCTATGTGAACTAATAAAACACTGCCACAGTAGGAGAAGAGTTATGGAGCCTTTTGGAGAACAATGAGTGATTGTTAAGTGGGCGTTTGTATCATTACAACTACTGTTATCTGTAAGTAGAGGTGATAAGTTAATATATAGAAATAGATCAATTAGATATGTACACAGAATGTCCATCAGCTCTGAACAAAATGACCAAAACATGTTTGGGAGCCCATCTCTTCAGCAGCCAAAATAGCTTAATTTAAAAATGTACTTCGTGCTGAATAGCACTACAATATGACATGTTAATGTAACACGGGATTAATACACAATTATCATATCAGTCTGCATATGATGATTTCCTGCCTGCATATTCTTAATGGTGTCTCCAGGAACAAATCAATACTGTGTGATAATTGAGCGATGAGGAGGGTAAGGAGTGTGAAAAGCCTCATTAGAATAATACGCGATGAACACAAAGGGCCTATCAAACATGAAGGAAGGCTGGGGCTCTTGAAGATGAATAGAACCGGCCAGAGCCATCACACACTCACTGAACTCCGACTCCAACTTTCTTTTTTCCCTTTGAACTCACTTAACAGACCATATTGACAGCCTGGTTTGCCTGTTCATTACAACTACAACTCTACAGAATGGCTTGAGAGATCCTCTTTTTAGAAGCCCCATGCTGCGAAGAGACGATCTCGTGATCATCCTAACAACTAGAGAACGCCACTGCTGATGGGTGTCAGGGTAAAATTGGACATATAGTTCAAGGAACATACACCATCAATACATCACACCCACAGCATAGAGAATCAGTCAATTTCCACACACTATAATGTGAAAATTTGCTGCCTGTTTGTGCTGCCATAAAGACATACTTCAGATGAGTTCCACATGTTCCACACATATTTTTCTCAGTTGATATGGAAGGGTAAGAATCGCCCATATTAATATATGTAGCATTATAAATAAGGCTTGTGAAATCAATAACTTGTTAACATCGGATAACATTCATATACTGGCCATCTCTGAAACTCACTTAGATAATTCCTTTCATGATACAGCAGTAGCAATGTAAGGATATACATCTACAGAAAAGACAGGAATGCCTATGGGGGAGGTGTTGCTGTATATGTTCAGAGCCATATTCCTGTAAAGCTTATTGAGGATCTCATGTCAAATGGTGTTGAAGTGTTGTGGTTGCAAGTTCACCTACCTTATCTAAAGCCTCTTCTTTTGGGGTGCTGCTATAGGCCATCAAGTGAAATCAGTCAATATTTGGATAATATGTGTGCAATGCTTGATAATGTGTGTAATCTTCACAGAGGTCTATTTTCTGGGTGATCTTAACATTGACTGGTTAGCAACTAGCTGTCCTCTCAAGAGGAAGGTTTATAACTGTGACTAATGCCTGTAATATGACCCAGGTTATCACGCAACCAACTGCCTACCAATAGTGTTGGATCTATGACATTCACTTGTATTGATCATATCTTCTCTAATGCTGCAGAGCTTTGCTCAGTTCCCATTGGCTGTAGTGACCATAACATTATGGCAATAACAAAGAAAGCCAAAGTGCCAAAGATTGGGCCTAAAGTAATTATTTTCTTGAAGATGTAAAATATGTATGTTGGTCTGATGTGTATGAGGAAGTGAATCCAAATGCAGCACTGGAAGTATTTCTAAAATTATTCATGCCAATTGTTGACAAGCATGCACCTGTTAAGAAGCTAACATTGAGAACTGTTAGAGCCCCCTGAATTGATTATGAATTGAAAAAGTGTATGGTTCAAAGAAATTATGCAAAAAAAGGTGGCAAACAAGTCAGGCTGCTCAGCTGAAATTTTGTGACTAAACTTAACAAAAAGAAGACGAAATTACCAAACCAAGACAAATTACATAAAACACAATGGAAAAATACTTTGCAGTACCTTAAATTATATCATGGACAGAAAACCCAATTCCTCTTCATTGTTCATTGAAGTTGATAGCCTTTTGATTTTGCTGATTATTTCAATGACTATTTCAACAGTAAAGTGGAAAAACTCAGAAGTGAAATGACAACAATAAAGAGTGAACCCTCATATTTTGTATAAAATATCTAATAATGGAAAAGAAGGATTTCTGTTTTGAATTTGGTCTAGTTAGTATGGGAGAGGTGGGAAAACTATTGATATCCATCAATAAGCCACCAGGTATAGACAACCTTGATGGGAAGCTACTGAGAATGGTAGCAGACTGTATTAACACCAGGTATAGACAACCTTGATGGGAAGCTATTGAGAACGGTAGCAGACTGTATTGCCACCACTATTTTATATATCTTTAACCAAAGCCTAAAGGAATGTGTGTGTCCACAAGCGTGGAAGGAAGCATAACTAATTTTACTGCCTAAAAATAGTAAATCAGTTTGCTGTCTGTTCTTAATAAAATGATGAGGAGAATTCTGTTTGACCAAATACAATGCTTTTTTTCAGAGAACAAGTTAACTGCTGACTTTTAGCACTGTACTGCACTGACTTAGATGACTGATAATGGTTTAAAATAAATGAATAATAAGATGATAGTGGGAGCTGTTTTGTTAGATTTCACTGCAGCCTTTGATGTTATTGATCATAAACTGTTATTGAAAAAACTCACTTGCTCTGGCTTTACATCACCTGCCAAAAGATGGTTGGGGAGTTATTTATCCAATAGAACCTAGAGAGTGTTCTTCAATGGAAGCTTCTCTAACATCAGATATGTACATTGCGGTGTCCCTCAGGGCAGTTGCCCTGGGCCGTTACTCTTCTCTATTTTTACAAATGATTTGAAACTGGTCTTACACAAAGATAGAACAACTATCTATACGGATGATTCCACACTCTACATGTCAGCACACAAAGCCAGTGAGCACACTGAAATTAAAAATAAGGAGTTACAGTCAGTATCAGAATGGGTGATTATTAATAAACTGGTCTTGAATACATCTAAAAATAAAAGCATTGTATTTGGTTCAAAACGTTCTCTAAGACCTAAACCTCAACTGGAGTTGTGCGTAAAGGGTGTGACCATTGAGCAAGTTGAGGAAGCTAAACTCCTAGGAGTAACATTGGATGGTCAATTATAATGGTCAAGTCATATTGACAAAGTTGTTGTGAAGATGGGGAGGGTATGTCTGCGTTTTTTTACACAGAAATCAACTGTACTAGTTGTTCAGGTACTGGTCTTGATCTTGATCACTGTCTGGTAATAGGGTCAAGTGAAGCAAAGAAAGACCTATAAAAGCTGCAGCTTGCTCAAAACAGAGCCTTGCCCTTAACTGCACATACAGAACTAACATCAACAACATGCATGCCAGTCTTTCCTAGTTGAGGGTAGATGAGATATGAACTGCTTCTCTTCTTGTTTTTATGAGAATATTACTGTGATGAAAATTCCAGATTGTCTGTATAATCAAATAACATACAGCTCAGACACCTATACATACCACACAAGACATGCCACCAGTGGTCTCTTCACAGCTCCCAAGTCCAAAACGAATTCACGGCAATGCACAGTATTATACAGAGCCATGATTGTATGGAATTCCCTTCCATCTCCAATTACTCAAGCAAACAGCAATATACCTTCAAAAAATGTATAAAACATCTCATGGCACAATAGGGACTGTGAAATAACACAAACACACACACAAACACATGCGCACACAGGCACACTCTAACACACTCTAACACACACAATCCACACACACATTATCCTTTAGTTGTATTTTTTGTATAACGTTGTATTTTACATTTGTGTGACTATTCTTGTTTATCAGAATATCCGTGTTTTGTTACATAATGTGTTTTATGTTTTTGTGTGGAGCCCCGGAAGAATAGCTGGTGCTGCGGCCAAAGCTAATGGGGATCTGTAAAAAACTATAAATAAACCAATAAAGTTCAAAGCTTACCAGTAATGTTGCATAGTGTGTCTACACATATGTGCGCACACATGCATACGCAAACCCACACCCACACACACCCACACACACACACCCACACGCACACCCACACTCACACTCACACACAAATCATTGCTCTCTGACATACAATCAAAGCCCTTAACACAAAGAAACCTATAATGTATCATGAATAACCCGTAAACAGATTAACATCACCACCACGACACATTATTGCTGACATCTTGAAATTATTTGTTTTATGCACAGTGGCTCTTTAAGTTCGCAGGCAGGCTGTCAGTGATGATAGTGTTGATGCAAATGGTGGAGAATAAGAAAACAACAACTTTGCTGAGGCTCCGACTTTGAAATGGAAGGGGAACTTCTAAAAGCAAAGGCAAGTTTTAATTGTATCGATTCAGCCTTACAAATGTACAATTCTCTGGAAAAGTGTGCAAGTCAGCAGAGTATCTGTCTCCTCAGCCAAGGGGTGCAGGCTTGTTTTGTAAAACTTTGCACCAGATAGACACCACACAATCACAGGCGAGAAGCTTCGTTTTTCCTGATCCAACACAATACATGAAAGTTCTGTGACAGGAAAAGTGCACATTGTTCAAAGCTCTGTTTGAATATGATCAGCATTGCAGAAGGCAAATAGAAAGATAAACATGAATTCAGTGCTGGCAATTTTGTGACATTTTAAGGGGGTAATGGAGCTTGAAGAGGCAGGGAATATACTGTATTTGTTTCTCTTGTTAATAGCTGATGTTATTTTTGTTGTTGTTGTATTTTCTACCCAGTTTTCGTGGTATCCAATTGGTAGTTACAGTCTTGTCTCATCGCTGCAACTCCCGTACAGACTCGGGAGAGGCGTAGGTTGAGAACCGTGAGTCCTCCGAAACACAACCCAACCAAGCCACACTGGTTCTTGACACAATGCCCACTTAACCATTGTGTCAGAGGAAACACCGTGCACCTGGCAACTGTGTCAGACTGCACCGGCCCGCCACAGGAATCACTAGTGTGCAATGGGACAACGACATCCCTGCCGGCCAAACACCCACCTAACCCGGACAATGCTGGGCCAATTGTCGCTGCCCCATGGGTCTCCGGGTCACGGCCGGCTGCAATAGAGCCTGGACTCGAACCCAGTGCCTTAGACTACTGCGCCACTCGGGAGGCACTAATAGCTGATTTGTAAGTAAAACATAACATTTTTACTGGGCACATGAGTAATAATTCAAAGGAGTCCTGTCAGAAAGTACCTCTTGATAAGGAATATGACAAAAGCTGGCCAAAATTCTCCCAATTGTGCCTACTTGCAGAGCTACACAACATCTCCACAACAACAATTTTCCTCAGTTAGATACATAGCTATTATGTCAAATAATTTGTTTTATTCATTATGTTTATTAGGAATATAAATCACATCCACTCGTTCAAAATGAGGGAAAAGATATGTAGATATGTAAAACCTCCTTTCTTTGGAGATAGGTTGGTCTGCCATCCTTTGACACCACAGGAGGCTGGTGAGGGGAGGAGAGCTCATAATAATGGCTGGAATAGAATAAATGGAGTGGTATTCAACACGGATACCATTCCATTTATTCCGTTTCAGCCATTACCATGAGCCATCCTTCCCAATTAAGATGTCCACAATGAGGAGGACCACAATGGAAATAAATATTTTGTAGTGTGTTGTCCTCGATGATTTTATCCATGTGCATGTATGGCTTTTAAGTTTTATGTGTGCTTGTTTTTTAAAATGGTCGAATTAATAAACTAAACTAAAACCAGTGTTTGACACTACGTAGAGTGTTTTCTGGTGGAAAAGCCTGTTGAAAGGTCTTGTTGTTTCTAACTTTGTAGATGTTTTTAAAGACCCTACTCTGACATCTCACATAACTTTGTTAGTGCTCTTACCTTATAGCATGTAGTTCATGTCAGGTGAAATCATTAGACTTTTCCACCTTAACAACCCTTTGCCTCTGAACAGTGCTGTCAGTATCTAACATCTAACCTACTCATCTAACATCTATCAGAGTAAGCAAACAGATATCAATTGCTCCTCAACCATGCACCTGTCTGATTGAAAGCCTCCTCTCCTACTCAGCCTCCTGACACAAGCCTCTCACAATCGTGTGTGATACCTAGGCTACTCCTGTGGCGTGCTACACTGCTTGGCCCCCATGTTTTGGTCTGCTCCTGACTACCCAGGCCTACCCTGTGATCACTGCGCTGTTGCCTGTGTAAGGGATGGTAAAATTCTAAAATTACCTTCATGAATCATCATGAAAGGAAACTGGAAGCAATTTGATACTCTGGGTTTTTTACATGATGTTTTTAATGAGCAACTGCCTTTGAAAAGCAACAAATCCCTTTGAGAACGGCCTATGTAGCATGATTTGAGTCAGAAAAAGTTATTCTAGTGTCAAAATTGACTGCAAAGTGTAAATGGGAGAATTTTTGTCATAAAGTCAGTCTCGTCTAAAATGGAGTTTGGAACGTGCATCACGGGTAAATTAAAGTTAGGTTTAGATTTGACAACGTCCATTTGCCCACTAACATGGGGTGAACAGCTGTGGTGATTGCTCTCTGTCCAATAACATAGATATTGAGACAGACCTGCCCAGCAGCTCTGACATTGTTTACATAAAATTACCTGACACTCCCGAGCACTTGTCCTCCAGGTTCTCCTTCTCGCCCTTCTCTGTCTTAAAGGTGCGTAGAGACCTGAAAGCAATTGATGTCAAAAAATCCCCTGGCCCTGATTATCTACTTATCAAAATTATTTAAAGACATCATTACTCCCCTTTTAACATGCATCTTTAACCTCACCCTAGAATGTAATGAAATCCTAGAGTTGTGGAAATCAGCATTTTTCCTACCTCTTTTGAAACGAGGTGATCCCACTCTACTGAATAACTATCGTCCCATATCTGAATTGTTGTTCTGGCAAAGGTATTGAATCACTAGTCAATAAGAAGCTTAAGGCCTACCTCCAGGAAAAAAATACTTTGAGTGGTATGCAATCAGGTTTCAGGTCTAGCCACAGCACTGTCACAGCAACTTTGAAGGTTTTGAATGATATCCACAATTTCCTAAATAAGAAGCTGCATTGTGTATCGGTATTCATAGACTTGTCAAGGTGTTTGACACTGTGGACAATACCGTCTTGGTGCAGAGATTGAAGTGCATTTGATACCATAGATAATGGCGCCGGAGGTGAGCGCTGCCGTTTTACGGTCTCCTAACCAATTGTGCTATTGTGTGTGTTTTTTTGCGTTATTTGTAACTTATTTTGTACACAATGTTTCTGCCACTGTCTCTTATGACCAAAAAGAGCATCTAGATATCAAGACAGCGATTACTCACATCGTACTGGACACAGATTTTTTTCTTTAACGAGTCGGATGTGAAGGATTTACTTCAGACACCCGACAAGGCCCAAATCCCTGTGATTCGCATGAGAAAGAGACGGAGATACCGGGGATGTAGGTCGGGGTGCCTTGTAAGGATCCGACGGTGAGTGGGTAATCTGCTTCTACCATCAGTTCTATTAGCCAACGTACAATCATTGGATAATAAAATAGATGAGCTATGATCATGAATATCCTACCAATGGGACATTAAAAACTGTAATATCTTATGTTGTTTCACTGAGTCGTGGCTGAACGACAACATGAATAACATACAGCTGGCAGAGTTTACGCTGCATCGGCAAGATAGAACAGCCGCCTCCGGTAAGACAATGGGTGAAGGTCTGTGTATATTTGTAAACAACAGCCGGTGCACAAAATCTAATAGAACGGAAGACTCTAGGTTTTGCTTGCCTGAGGTAGAGTATCTCATGATAAGCTCTAATCCGGAAGATTATAAGAAATCCTGCTATGCCCTCCAACGAACCATCAAACAGGCAAAGCGTCAATACAGGACTAAGATTGAATCGTACTACACCAACTCCGATGCTTGTCGGATGGGGCAGGGCTTGCAAACAATTACTGACTACAAAGGAAAGCACAGCCGCGAGCTGCCCAGTGACACGAGCCTACCAGACGAGCTAAATTACTTCTTTGCTCGCTTCGAGGCAAGCAACACTGAAGCATGCACGAGAGCATCATCGGTTCCGGACGACTGTGTGATCACGCTCTCCATAGCCGATGTAAGACCTTTAAATAGGTCAACATTCACAAGGCCGCTGGGCCAGACGGATTACCAGGATGTGTACTGCGAGAATGTGCTGACCAACTGGCAAGTGTCTTCACTGACATTTTCAACCTGTCCCTGACTGAGTCTGTAATACCAACATGTTTCAAGCAGACCAACATAGTCCCTATGCCCAAGAACACTAAGGTAACCTGCCTAAATGACTACCAACCCATAGCACTCACGTCTGTAGCCATGAAGTGCTTTGAAAGGCTGGTCAGGGCTCAAATGAACACCATTATCCCAGAAACCCTAGACCCACTCCAATTTGCATACCACACCAACAGATCAAGAGATGATGCAGTCTCTATTGCACTCCACACTGCCCTTTCTCACCTAGACAAAAGGAACACCTATGTGAGAATGCTATTCATTGACTCCAGCTCAGCGTTCAACACCATAGTGCCTACAATGCTCATCACTAAGCTAAGGACCCTGGAACTAAACACCTCTCTCTGCAACTGGATCCTGGACTTCCTGTGGGGCCGCCCCCAGGTGGTAAGGGTAAGTAACAACACATCTGCCACGCTGTTCCTCAACACAGGTGCCCCTCAGGGGTGCGTGCTTAGTCCCCTCCTGTACACCCTGTTCACTCATGACTGCATGGCCAGGCACGACTCCAACACCATCATTAAGTTTGCAGACGACACAACAGTGGTAGGACTGATCACCGACAACGATGAGACAGCTTATAGGGAGGAGGTCAGAGACCTGTTCATGTGGTGCAGGATAACAACCTCTTCCTCAACGTGATCAAGACAAAGGAGATGATTGTGGACTACAGGAAAAGGAGGACCAAGCATGCCCCCATTCTCATTGACGGGGCTGTAGTGGATTAGGTTGAGAGCTTCAAGTTCCTTGGTGTCCACATCATCAACAAACTATCATGGTCCAAACACACCAAGACAGTCGTGAAGAGGGCACGACAAAGCCTATTCCCCCTCAGGAGACCTAAAAGATTTGGCATGGGTCCTCAGATCCTCAAAAAGTAGTGCGTAGTAGTGGGTAATGAGTACGGCCCAGTACATCACTGAGGGCAAGCTTCCTGCCAGGCAGGACCTCTTTTTATTTATTTATTTATTTCACCTTTATTTAACCAGGTAGGCAAGTTGAGAACAAGTTCTCATTTACAATTGCGACCTGGCCAAGATAAAGCAAAGCAGTTCGACAACATACAAAAACACCGAGTTACACATGGAGTAAAACAACATACAATCAATGATGCAGTAGAAAAAAATAAGACTATATACAATGTGAGCAAATGATGTGAGGTAAGGGAGGTAAAGGCAAAAAAATGCCATGGTGGCAAAGTAAATAAAGTATGGCAAGAAAAACACTGGAATGGTAGATTTGAAGTTTGAAGAAAGTTAAAAGTTAAAATATAAATAATATGGTGCAAAGGAGCAAAATAAATAAAATAAATAAATACAGTAGGGGAAGAGGTAGTAGTTTGGGCTAAATTAAAGATGGGCTATGTACAGGTGCAGAGATCTGTGAGCTGCTCTGACAGCTGGTGCTTAAAGCTAGTGAGGGAGATAAGTGTTTCCAGTTTTAGAGATTTTTGTAGTTCGTTCCAGTCATTGGCAGCTGAGAACTGGAAGGAGAGACGACCAAAGGAGGAGTTGGCTTTAGGGGTGACCAGAGAGATATACCTGCTGGAGCGCGTGCTACAGGTGGGTGCTGCTATGGTGACCAGTGAGCGGAGATAAGGGGGGACTTTACCTAGCAGGGTCTTGTAGATGACCTGGAGCCAATGTGTTTGGCGACGATTATGAAGTGAAGGCCAGCCAACGAGAGCATACAGGTCGCAGTGGTGGGTTGTATATGGGGCTTTGGTGACAAAACGGATGGCACTGTGATAGACTGCATCCAGCTTGTTGAGTAGGGTATTGGAGGCTATTTTGTAAATGACATCGCCGAAGTCGAGGATTGGTAGGATGGTCAGTTTTACGAGGGTATGTTTGGCAGCATGAGTGAAGGATGCTTTGTTGCGAAAAAGGAAGCCAATTCTAGATTTCACTTTGGATTGGAGATGATTGATGTGAGTCTGGAAGGAGAGTTTACAGTCTAACCAGACACCTAGGTATTTGTAGTTGTCCACAAATTCTAAGTTAGAACCGTCCAGAGAAGTTATGCTGGATGGGCGGGCAGGTGCAGGCAGCGATCGGTTGAAGAGCATGCATTTAGTTTTACTTGTGTTTAGGAGCAGTTGGAGACCACGGAAGGAGAGTTGAATGGCATTGAAGCTCGTCTGGAGGGTTGTTAACACAGTGTCCAAAGAAGGGCCAGAAGTATACAGAATGGTGTCGTCTGCGTAGAGGTGGATCAGAGATTCACCAGCAGCAAGAGCGACATCATTTATGTATACAGAGAAAAGAGTTGGCCCAAGAATTGAACCCTGTGGTACCCCCATAGACACTGCCAGAGGTCCAGACAGTAGGCCCTCCGATTTGACACACTGAACTCTGTCAGAGAAGTAGTTGGTGAACCAGGCGACGCAATCGTTAGAGAAACCAAGGCTACTAAGTCTGCCGATGAGGATGTGGTGATTAACAGAGTCAAAAGCTTATACCAGGCTGTGTCAGAAGAAGGCCGTAAAAATTGTCAAAGACTCCAACCACCTTAGTGATAGACTGTTCACTCCGCAACCGCACGACAAGCGTTACCGGAGCGCCAAGTCTAGGTCCAAAAGGCTTCTTAACATCTTCAACCCCCAAGCCATAAGACTCCTGAACAGCTAATCAAATGGCTACCCAGACTATTTGCATTGCCCCCCCCCCCCTTTACGCTGCTACTCTCTGTTTATTATCTTTGCGTAGTCACTTTAACTCTACCTACATGTACATATTACCTCAATTACCTCGACTAACCTGTGCCCCCGCACTTTGACTCTGTTCCGGTACCCCCTGTATATACTGTAGCCTCGCTACCGTTATTTTACTGCTGCTCTTAAATTATTAGTCATTAAAAAAATATATATCAGTTTATTTTAGTAAATACTTTCTTACCACATATTTTTCTTAAAACTGCATTGTTGGTTAAGGGCTTGTAAGTAAGCATTTCACTGTAAGGTCTACAGCTGTTGTATTTGGCCCATGTGACAAATAAAATTTTATTTGATTTTTGATTAGATTACTGGTCATGCTGTGGGGTGGTTTGTGAACTACCTGTCAAATCGATACCAGATAGTTGTAAGTCAGACCGTAGAGTTGTGCTTAGGTGTACCTCAAGGATCAATTTTAGGTCCCCTGTTGTTTATTATTTATGTCATCAACATTGGGAGACAAATTGAGGGAGTTACTTTTGTGCCTTTAAAATAAAGCAAACCTTTTCAATATTGCTAACAAAAATAGAAAATATTGGAAGCAAAACATTAAACCAAACATATTGATATCAAAATAAATTATTTTGCAAGGAAATCATTTTGAAAGGTTAGAACAAATTAATTGTAAAAAATTCTCCGAAACATTTTCCGTGATAACATGATTGCAATGAAACGGTTCCCTCTTTGCCTGCAATCTTTTCTATTTCTGGTTACATTACCCTGCCCTTTGCTTTCACTGCTTTTTTTTGCAATTGCAAAGTTCCGTGTAGGAGGGGTTTAGAGGGAGACGTAGATGATGCGTCTCTATTGGTAAACTGGTTTTGAAGTGACAGTTCATCCCCATTGTTTATATCCCAGCTAGCAGCTTAAAATGATGGTGAGTACAGCTATTTTAGATATCTAGCTATCTAGCTGGCATTCCATAGAGGCAACAGTGTAGGTGCAGCCCATTGAAAATTACATCTCTAGTTTAAACTGACGGATTTTGATGTCGATGTTTTTATTATGTCACTTAGATTAATGCACCGGTGCGCCAATCGACTCTAGGGGGATTTACTAAGGCAATGGATTTCTGCAACCATGATTGGGGGGAGTTCCACCATATTCCTTACACCACCAGTTCATTCCTTTTAAGCCAATGGGGGTAGAGGGTCGGCTTATGTCCTGATTATTCACCCTACCTCTCAAAATGTGCACTAGTTCAATGTTCCTCATCCTTGGCCCTGAAGGGTAGCAGGGTGTAAATTGTAATCCCTACCTGTGGTATAACACCTAATATGACACCTAAATGAACTACAATAAGTCCATACTTGGGTAAATTGAGTGAATTAATGGTTGGTTGTGACAACATGCACCAAACCGGAGTATACAGTTATCGTGAACAATAAAAAACAGCAATTTAATTGTGACAAGTCCACTTATCATTAGTTGTACATTTACAATCTGTTAAGTTTCCACCCATGTTAACCTTTTTTCATAGTTTGTGCTCTTTTTTCACAGGCCCGTTCTGGATGATGTCCAAAACTGCCTGTCTCCATAACTAAGAGAAGCCGAGGAGGAATATCACTTCGCCCCAAATAATACTACTAATATTTCTAATTGTACCAATGACAAAGAGGAGGGCAGGAGGGCATTCATTGTTGCTGAACTGTGTTCAGTTAAGTTTACAGTGCCAGTTTGTTACCAGCAACTAGTCATGGCAAATCAAATCAAATTGTATTTGTCACATGCACCGAATACAACTGGTGTAGACCTTACAGTAACCAACAGTTTTAAGAAAAATAAGTGTTAAGAAAGTATTTATTAAAATAAACGGAAGTAAAAAAATTATTTAAAAAAAATTATTTAATTAAGTACTTTGTTGAAGCACCTTTGGCAGCGATTACAGCCTCAAATCTTCTTGGGTATGACGCTACAAACTTGGCACACCTGTATTTGGGGTGTTTCTCTCATTCTTCTCTGCAGATCAAGCTCTGTCAGGTTGGATGGAGAGCATTGCTGCACAGCTATTTTCAGGTCTCTCCAGAGATGTTGGATCGGGTTCAAGTCCGGGATCTGGCTGAGTCACTCAAGGACATTCAGAGACTTGTCCTGAAGCTACTCTTGCATTGTCTTGGCTGTGTGCTTAGGGTCGTTGTCCTGTTGGAAGATGAACCTTTGCCCCAGTCTGAGGGGGTTTTCATTAAGGATCTCTCTGTACTTTGCTCCGCTCATCTTTCCCTCGATCCTGACTAGTCGTCTAGTCCCTGCTGCTGAAAACATCCCCACTCATGATGCTGCCACCACCATGCTTCACCATAGGGATGGTGTCAGGTTTCCTCCAGACGTGATGCTTGACATTCAGGGCAAAGAGTTCAGTCTTGGTTTCATCAGACCATCCTTTAGATGCCTTTTGGCAAACTCCAAGCGTGCTGTCATGTGCTTTTTACCGAGGAGTGGCTTTTGTCTACCCTAAAGGCCTGATTGGTGGAGTGCTGCAGAGATGGTTGTCCTTCTGGAGGTTTTCCCATCTCCACAGAATAACTCTGGAGCTCTGTCAGAGTGACCATCAGGTTCTTGGTCACCTCCCCCAAAAAACTGTACCTGGCCAAATTATTAAATGGCCTGCAAAAAAAAAATATATATTTTATGCACTGAAAAAATCTGTGTGGACCAGATTGACGCACTATCCCCACTATTTATTGTTTCTGCTGTAAGGATTCACCCACTTTAGATCATTATTTTGGAGTTCACCAAAAAGAGCTGTTCAAAAAGAATTACCCATCGCTAGATGACACTGTTCTCTATTCAAGTGCCAGCAGTGTGACTTTGGCTTGTAAAAAACCTCAAACAGCTTTTAACATCATTAAACAACGTCTGTACGATTTGAAGCTTGTTCTGAATTCCTCTAAAGCAAAATGCATGGTAGTTTTGAATACTAAACACTCTGAAAACCATGTAATTACTACCTTGGAAGGACATTCTATAGAGCATGTCAAAA
This sequence comes from Salmo trutta, assembly GCF_901001165.1. Lineage (NCBI taxonomy): Eukaryota > Metazoa > Chordata > Actinopteri > Salmoniformes > Salmonidae > Salmo > Salmo trutta. Next base: position 3,302,900 of record NC_042963.1, on the reverse strand, counting down.
TGTACATGAGAAGTTGCGCTTCCCCTCCCATGTAGAGAACCTTGTAAGGAAACTCAAGCTGCATATTGGGTTTTATTACCGGCACAAAGCTTGTTTTTCCTTTGCCGCCAGAAAATAGTTGTTTTGTTGTACTTGTCTCTCTGTGTTGGACTGTGGTGATACCATTTAAAGTCAAATCATATTGTATTAGTCACATGCACCAAATACAACAGGTGTAGACCTTACAGTGAAATGTTTACTTACGAGCCCCTAAACAAGAATGCAGTTTAAAAAAATAAGAATAAGAATAAGAAATAAAAGGAACAAGTAATTAAAGAGCAGCAGTAAAATAACAATATCAAGACTATATACAGGGGGGTACGGGAACAGAGTTAATGTGCAGGGGCACCGGTTAGTTGAGGTAATATGTACATGTAGGTAGAGTTAATAAAGTGACTATGCATAGATGATAACAACAGAGAGTAGCAGCGGTGTAAAAGAGGGGAGTGGGGGGTGGCCATTTGATTAGATGTTCAGTATGTCTTATGGCTTGGGGGTAGAAGCTGTTTAGAAGCCTCTTGGACCTAGACTTGGTGCTCCGGTACCGCTTGCCGTGCGGTAGCAGAGAGAACAGTCTTTGACTAGGGTGGCTGGAGTCTTTGACAATTTTTAGGGCCTTCCTCTGACATCGCCTGGTGTAGAGGTCCTGGATGGCAGGAAGCTTGCCCAAGTGATGTACTTGTGTGTACGCATTACCCTCTGTAGTGGCCGAGCAGTTGCCATACCAGGCAGTGATGCAACCAGTCAAGATGCTCTCAATGGTGCAGCTGTAGAACCTTTTGAGGATCTGAGGACCTCTGCCAAATATTTTGTCGTGCCCTCTTCACAACTGTCTTGTTGTGCTTGGACCATGTTAGTTTGTTGATGATGTGGACACCAAGGAACTTGAAGCTCTCAACCTGCTGCACTACAGCCCCGTCGATGAGAATGGGCGTGTGCTCGGTCCTCTTTTTCCTGTAGTCTACAATCATCTCCTTTGTCTTGTGCAAGCCTCAAGCTCTACACTGAAGGCTCTTGACTCTGTGTATCATGCAGCCTTCATTTTGTCACCAATTAGAAGCGTCTAACTCACCATTGTGATCTCTACAGTGCTGTCGAGTGGACTAGCAACACACAGGCTCAAACACTGGTACATTCCTATTTATAAGGCCAGTTTAGGAAAACAGACATTTTATCTATCCTCTCTTCTAGCTCGAAATGAAAACTCATACAAGCTCTGATCTCAATCTTGTTTCATGCTGACAGTCCCGAAAATTTGAACAAAACATTGAAAAGTGTCCTTTCATTACTCAGCCCCATGGTCTTTGAATTCACTCCAAGCCAACCTAAAACCCCAGGACCTGGTGTCCACTGGAGGAGTTCAAAGGACAAATAGATGAACAGGTTGTTGAGACGTATTTGTTTCTAGTTGTCACTCGATGTCCCTAGTTTGCTTTTCCTTATGTAAGGAATGTGTGTGTTGTTTTACTTCACACACACCACACACACGCCTGCACACACACACACACACACACACACACACACACACACACACACACACACACACACACACACACACACACACACACACACACACACACACAGTGTTTGTTTAATGTTGTATTTGTGCTGTTGCCAGTGTTTTCTGTCTGTGTTGTCAGTTTTGTCTTATATTGTTTTTTGTGTGATTGTTTTATGTCTAAGCCACCCTCCCCACAGGAGGCCTTTTGCCTCTTGCCAAGCTGTAACTAAATAATAATTTGTTAATTGACTTGCCTGGTTAATTAAAGGTTAAATAAATAACACTGCGTTGTAGTGCTTTACTGTTTGTAAAACACACTGTATTTACCACATCATCAGCATTGCTGTTATCGCTTCTATTTATCTTAACACAAGGCCGGCACAGCTTCTGTTGACTTTATACATTAAGTCCACCCCTATGGATATTACTTCAGACATGAATGCACACCTACAATCTGTGCACTCCTCAGCTGCGATTATTATTATCCTGTGTGTGTGCGTGTGTGTGTGTGTGTGTGTGTGTGTGTGTGTGTGTGTGTGTGTGTGTGTGTGTGTGTGTGTGTGTGCGTGCGTACCCACAGCCCATCAGAGCACATAAGGAATCCTTATGTTGACATGTGCAGTGGATGACAAACCTAGTCTGATGGGAATGGTCATTTCCCAGGTAAGGCAGACCCAGATTGAGGGATGGTCTCTGTGTGGCTGTCAGAGGATGTTACCAGAAAACCACAAGGCCGTAACGATGATCACATTTGATACACAGATGACATTCTTTCCCCTGCTGTGACTACATAGGCTCATTTCTCTACACTGACATCCTTTGCTGTGTGGGTGTTCTTCAAGTCAAATCATTCACTTTAATGGAGAGATATATTAAAACCTGGGATTTATTTGTTGAAAGAACATGCATTGCGATAGCATTTATTTATTTTTTATAACCTTTCTTGACCCCTTTTTTTCTTCCTCAATTTCGATTGGTAGTTGCAGTCTTGTCTCATCTCTGCAACTCCCCTACGGACTCGGGAGAGGGGAAGGTCGAGAGCCATGTGTCCTCCCGAAACACGACTCTGCCAAGCCCACTGCTTCTTGACACACTGCTCACTTAACCCGGATGCCAGCCGCACCAATGTGTCGGAGGAAACAACGTCCAGCTGGAGACCGACGTCAGCTTGCAGGCGCCCAACCCACCACATGGAGACGCTAGAGTGCGATGGGACAAGGAAATCCTGGCCGACCAAATCCTCCCCTAACCCCGACAAGGCTGGGCCAATTGTGTGCCGCCTCATGGGTCTCCTGGTCACAGCTGGCTGTGACACAGCCTGGGATCGAACCCAGGTCTGTAGTGACACCTCAAGCACTGTGATGCAGTGCCTTAGACCGCTGTGCCACTCGGGAAGCCCCCTTGAGATTTTATTATCTGTGCTTCCGTCTATTTAAGACAGAAATCAAAGCATAGATATTGTAGATGCGAATGAATTACAGTAATAATTAAACTACCACGGAAATATTGGCATAAAGCCACAATGACAATGTTGTTAAAATGTTATCTCTTAAGGATCAGACCTTATTTCTCAATTTTCGCCTAAAATGACATACCCAAATCGAACTGCCTGTAGCTCAGGACCTGAAGCAAGGATATGCATAGTCTTGATACCATTTGAAAGGAAACACTTTACAGTTTGTGGAAATGTGAAATTAATGTTTTTAAAATGTGTATTTATTTTTTATTTAACCTTTATTTAACTGGGCAAGTCAGTAAGAACAACTTCTTATTTTAAATGTCGGCATACCAAAAGGCAAAATGCCTCAAAACAAACATCACAACAAGAGAGACAACTCAACACTACATAAAGAGAGACCTAAGACAACAACATAGCAAGGCAGCAACATATGACAACACAGCATGGTAGCAACACAACATAACAACAACATGGTAGCAACACAACATGGTAGCAGCACAAAACACAGTACAAACATTATTGGGCACAGACAACAGCACAAAGGGCAAGAAGGTAGAGACAACAATACATCACACAAAGCAACCACAACTGTCAGTAAGAGTGTCCTGAATGAAGAGATTGAGATAAAACTGTCCAGTTTGAGTGTTTGTTGCAGCTCGTTCCAGTCGCTAGCTGCAGCAAACTGAAAAGAGGAGCGACCCAGGGATGTGTGTGCTTGGGGACCTTTAACAGAATGTGACTGGCAGAACGGGTGTTGTATGTGGAGGATGAGGGCTGCAGTAGATATCTCAGATAGGGGGGAGTGAGGCCTAAGAGGGTTTTATAAATAACCATCAACCAGTGGGTCTTGCGATGGGTATACAGCGATGACCAGTTTACAGAGGAGTATAGAGTGCAGTGATGTGTCCTATAAGGAGCATTGGTGGCAAATCTGATGGCTGAATAGTAAAGAACATCTAGCTGCTCACGAGCACCCTTACCTGCCAATCTATAAATTACGTCTCCGTAATCTAGCATGGGTAAAATGGTCATCTGAATCAGGGTTAGTTTGGCAGCTGGGGTGAAAGAGGAGTGATTTGATATGTGCTGAGAGAAGGACAGTGCACCATCTAGCCATACTCCCAAGTACTTGTAGGAGGCGACTACCTCAAGCTCTAAACCCTCAGAGGTAGTAATAACACCTGTGGGAAGAGCGGCATTCTTCTTACCAAACCACATGACCTTTGTTTTGGAGGTGTTCAGAACAAGGTTAAGGGCAGAGAAAGCTTGTTCGACACTAAGAAAGCTTTGTTGGAGAGCATTTAACACAAAATCCTGGGAGGAGCCAGCTGAGTATAAGATTGTATCATCTGCATATAAAAGGGTGAGAGAGCTTCCTACTGCCTGAGCTAGGTTGTTAATGTAAATTGAGAAGAGCATGGGGCCTGGGATCGAGTCCTGGGGTACTCCCTTGGTGACAGGCAGTAGCTGAGAAGCAGATTTTCTGACTTTATACACTGCACTATTTGAGAGAGGTAGTTAGCAAACTAGGCCAAAGACCCCTCAGAGAAACCAATACTCCTTAGCTGGCCCACAAGAATGGAATGGTCTACCATATCAAAAGCTGTGGCCATTGAGGACCTTTAAGGTTGCAGTGACACATCCATAACTTGAGCGGAAACATGATTGCATATGTCTATAGAGAATACTATAGACATCAAGAAAGCCAGTCAGTTGATTATTTCCAGCACTTTTGATAAACAGGGCAAAATATAAATAGGCCTATAACAGTTAGGATCAGCTTGCTCTCCCCCTTTAAATAAAGGACGAACCATAGCTGCCTTCCAAGCAATGGGAACCTCCCCAGAAAGGAGAGGGATTTTAAAAATGGAAATAGGCTTGGCGTTGATAGGGGCAGCAATCTTAACGAAGAATGTTTTTTTGTGGTCAAGTTTAAGAAGTTCCTTTAGCACCTCGGACTCAGTGACTGCCTGCATGGAGAAACTTTGTAGCGGGGCAGGTGAAAAAGAGGGAGAATCATCGGGGAAAGTCGCATTAGAAGGGGTGGGAGATGAGAATATGTTGGACGGGCAAGGAGGCATGGCTGAGTCAAATAGGAATCCTGACTTAATGAAGTGGTGATTAAAGAGCTCAGCCATGTGCTTCTTGTCAGTAACAACCACATCATCAACATTAAGGCAGCTGTGAGGAGGAGAGTTTATTCTCCAGGTATTTAACCATTTTCCAGAACTACTTGGGGTTGGACCCAATGAGAGAGAACTGCTCCTTAAAGTAACTAACTTTGGTCTCTCGGATAGCCTGAGTGCACTTATTTCTCATTCTCATTTGCCTAAACGATAGCCAGTCAGCCTGAGTATGTGTTTGCCAAGCCTTTCTCCAAATACAATTCTTGAGGTGGAGTAACTCTGCAAGATCATTGTCGAACCAGGGGGTGATCCTGTTTTTAATTCTCATTTTCTTTATGGGGGCGTGTTTGTAAACAATACCACTGAAAATATTAAAAAAGAAGGTCCAAGCGTCTTCGACAGAGGGGATCAAGCTGATTCTAAACCATTTTACAGAGTCAGTTCATGAAGGAAGGCATGCTCATTAAAGTTTTTTAGCAAGCATCTATGACAAATCAGGACAGGTCATTTCACTGAGCAGCCATTACGAACACAGGCTATAAAACAGTGATCACTAAGGTCATTACAGAAAACACCAGACTGATACCTATCAGGATTATTTGTGAGGATGACATCGAGGAGAGTAGCATTTTCTGGGTGTTTGGAGTCATACATTGTGGAATTGGTAATAATCTGAGAAAGATTTAGGGAGTCCAATTGCTTTACTACTTGGTCAGGTGGTTTAAACATGTCCTAGTGTTGGTCACCTAGCAGGACAAATTCAGACTTAGTGTAAAGGGCCAGGAGAGAGCTTTGGGCAGGTAGGGTACAGGCCGGTGCTGATGGAGGACATTAGCACCCAGCAACAGTCAACAAAGAGCTATTTGAATGTTTAATGCTTAAAACCAGAAAATCAAATTATTTGGGGACAGACTTGGTGGAGACAACCAAGCACTGAAGGTGAACCTTGGTAAAGATTGCCACTTGGATGTCATAATGTAGGAGAATATAACACATTAGATTTGGTAAAAGATAATACAAAGAAAAAAACATGCATTTTCAATTAATTTTCTTGTTCCATCCTCTTTGAAATGCAGTAGAATGGCCACTATATCACTTAGGAGTCTAGGCACCATTTAGATTTTGCCACTACATGGCAGTGGTGTATGTGCAAAGTTTTAGACTGATCCAATGAACCATTGCATTACTGTTCAAAATGTTGTAAAGTCTTCCCAAATGTGCCGAATTGGTCAATTGATACATTTTCAAGTACATGACTATAGAGAACATATGACAATGATATGGTAATAAAAAATGTAAGTTTACACACCCCCATGAATGTCATAGATTATGGATAATCAGCTTCCCTACAGAAAAGTAACTAACCTTCACACATCTGGATGGGAGGAACTGTAGAACCCAGTTCCAACATTTGAATATAAACATGTATTTTATCAAACAAAGCTATGCTACATTTTATCTCTGGGACCCTCATGATGACAAGTCAGAGCAAAATTACTGAATGTAAGTACATTATTTACCTTCAGAGGGGAATGTATCAAACCAGTTGCAGTGATAAACTTTTTTGTTGTTGTGCACTCTCCTCAACAAAGCATGGTATTTGTTCACTGTAATAGCTACTGTAAAGTGGACAGCAGTTAGATTAACAATAATTTAAGCTTTCTGCCCATATAAGACATGTCTATGTCCTGGGAAATGTTCTTGTTACTTACAACATCATGCTAATCACATTAGCACACGTTAGCTCAACCGTCCAGCGAGGGGGACACCGATCCCATAGAGGTTAATTAAACACAGACTTGGACCTCACACCCACTCCACTGAATAGAAGGCTAGTGATTGCTTTGCAATACTTGCAGTTAGCCACTGATTCCTTCCAAATCACTAATTGTTGAATTTGCGATTTCCAACTTGTTGTGTAATGTTTATGTCCAATGTACGAGGCGTTTTATCTATAATTTATTTTCATAATTTCTCTTCATATGACAAGGATTGAAAAGGATTTGACAGTGGATTGTCGACTTGATTCATGATGATGACTGCTAGCTTGCTAGCTAAGATCGTGAAAGTATGATGTTGACATGATCAGTCCAATCAAAGCTACGGTAGACATAATGTGATTTGACGTAATTGTATTTGTGGCCAATGACCTTGAGCCTTCTTGGATGGGCACTTCTAATATAACTCGATGGTAGCACCCAAGGGGCTTGAATTTTCGAGCTCTACCTGTAGATTTTTCCGGTGACGTAGTGTCCCCATGAGTGACAGAACACTGAGCCAATCATGACGCAACTAGAGACTATACCAACCCTTACGCTCCGTATTTTCCACTGGCTGCACTACCACGACAGAAAGCATTGAGCTAGGCTGAAACACCTGCATTTTGGAGCTGCCTTATTCAAGAAAGCAAAAAAGAGACCATGTTTGTACAGTATGTGGCTTTATTAACTCAATGTTTTATTTTAGATTTGTACATTGTTTGCAAGCTGATATGTGACACGTATTCATGTTAAAATAACATGCAAAACAGGTTATTTAATTATTATTTTTTATAAATTCTAAACAGGTGGGGATCAAAACAGGTGGGGGTCTTCTCCACATGCCCTGAATGACGTGTCGCCACTGCTTGAAAGTTAATCTTCAGAGGTTATGGTTGTTCTAGTCTGATTAGGCTACAGTTTACAGTTTGCAACCAGAACACTGGTTACATCGGAGGATTTCAGCACATTGCTTGAACCATGGCCTCTGAAAGCTTCATTAATTGCATCTGTGATTTCGTTCTTCTATCCCACAGTACATTCCAAGCAGCCGGGCTGGGAGACAGAGGGTGGTAAATTAACGTCAGGCAGCCGGGCTGGGAGACAGAGGGTGGTGAATTAACGTCAGGCAGCCGGGCTGGGAGACAGAGGGTGGTGAATTAACATCAGGCAGCCGGGCTGGGAGACAGAGGGTGGTGAATTAACGTCAGGCAGCCGGGCTGGGAGACAGAGGGTGGTGAATTAACGTCAGGCAGCCGGGCTGGGAGACAGAGGGTGGTGAATTAACGTCAGGCAGCCGGGCTGGGAGACAGAGGGTGGTGAATTAACGTCAGGCAGCCGGGCGGGGTAAGGATTGTGCTTGTTGAAGCCTTGACAATGCTTTGTACTGAATGATTGTTCTCCAGACAGCTGACTGAGGTACGGCAGGCAGGCGCACACAGTTGTTTGAAAGCCCAAAAGGATATGCCGGCTGCATCATCAAAGTCCAGCAAGCCTTCCATGTGTCAGTGAGAGATTAAGCTCTTCTAGAGAGGGCAACGCCTCTGATCACTCCATTCAATCGATGAGATTTTTAAAAAAAGGGATAAAAGATCAGGCATTGTGCATCTCAGTTCTGTGCAACGACTGGAGAGGAGGATTAAGGCATGTTGGAGCTGTTATCTGCGGCAGACACCATCAATCACAAGTTCCCTCCACTTTTTAGCTAAAGTTGATATTAGCCTAAATAGGACACATCTGTTTGTTGCTGCAGATTCTCACTTTAATTAATTATCAAGTTGTTTTATTTTTAGGCGCTGTTTTTTATTTGTTGCTGCTCTACTCCGTTTATGTGTGCATAATGTAAATTGCACCATGCCTTTGTCCACAGTGAAGGGCACATACTGTTTTTGGAGCACACACAGAAACACACACAATAAACATGCAAATATGAATGTCACTGTGGAAACAAACTTCGGTCTGAAAGCCTGCTTAAACCTCATTCTCCTGTCAGTGTTATCATCTCAGAATGTATTTCACAGGAGATTCACTCTGTTGGATAATAGTATATTTTCTCTACTTTTCAAGAGAGAATGAGCTGATTCCCCAGGAGCTGAGTTCAAGGGCAGGTCTCTGTAACCCAGGGAGACACCAAGACCTTGGAATCAGACAGCGGAAACAGCCGAGGACGTTTTCATGCCTGGATTGCCTAACCCTGTGCCCTGTTCAGGTAGTGCTGTTGCCTCAGTTCCGGCACTTGGACTGTCCTTGGTACCTCAACCTCTGAAGGTTCCCCTCACTGCTAATGATTCTGCCATTCCTCCACTAGCATCAGAACAGCAGTTGCTTGGGTTATGGAGTAACAACTCACCTGATGATCTGAACCCCAGAGATGTGATTTTCTCCTCACTACCGTGTGCTCTCCATTCCCCTATCACAGGCCTCTTTCACCCATCACGTCCCACAGTGGGATATAATTGCTAAAAGCCCCTACCTCGCCATGTTCTCCTATTACTAGCATGGCGTTTAAAGCTCTGTCCCTGGTCAGATGGCCAATGCTTGAGGGCAATGTGGCACACTGCATGGGCACAAAAGGTAGCCAAACAATGCCAATAGAGGACCAGGTGCCACTGTCCACAGTAATACAATGTGGCCACCATACACTATTGAGGCTGACTGCGCACACTAATAGATCTATGGCTGGTGGTTGTGAGGCGCCATACTCCTAATAATCCCCCCATGGACATGAGATCTGCTCATGCGAGCTGTCAGGACAGCTGTGAGTCTAGAGCAGTGGTGTCAAACATACGGCCTGGGTCCAATCCGGCCCACAGGTGGTTTGATTTAAAAATTTACAATTAAATATCAACATTTTTTAAAACTCAATATACTTTAAAATGCCTGAAACCAAATCAAAACTATGTAGTAATGATAATGGACCGACAGCATACAGTTTCTTGACTGTGTCCAGCTGAATAATCACCTAAATGAAAGCTAGACAGTCAGGGAGCATAGAAAATTCCCAAAACGATGGAGGGATTTTTGCTAATTTTGACGGCGAGGAACTATAACCAATTTTAAGTGTGGCCCTCCGGACCTCGTTGGAAGACAGAGTGTGGCCCGCGGGGCAAAATGAATTTGACACCCCTGGTCTAGAGGAACCTGGTGCCCTTGACTGATTCATGTTCTGAAACCGCCCTATGGCAGAGATAGAGGGGAAATAAGACAGCATCCACATAAGAAACAAGAGGAAAGATTGCATTCTATTGATATGTCCTCGGATGGACTGGGTTGTTTCTATAATGATGTTTTGGAGCTGAGCAGCAAGGGATGAATTTGATGTTTCTTTATCCTCGTTACGCTCATTATTTATTGTACTTGTACTTGGGAGAACTGCTCTCAGTGCAGCACTGAATAGAGCAAACATATTGTTGTTCAGCACATCTTTCAATGTTAATATAATGTAAGAGTATTTCGCCTTTTCATGTAACTGCCTTTCATGTATTTCCCTAGTTTACTACAGAACAAAAATCAGCCTCATCATGGTATCAATCCTTCTCTGCTCTACTGCAAACAAAAACATGTTTACAGGTTAGTACAATGGCTTTAATATGTGGAATTTTATCTGGATGTCTGCAATCATAGTATTCCGAATGTTACACAACAATTATTTCTATAGATGTAAGATCTTAATTTGAGCCAATTTGCTACAGCAGGAAATCATTCCTGCAGTAACAGGAAATGTGAATTATTATGTGGATTATAATTAATGGACATTTTTGTAGAGGTTGACACATTTTTCATAAATGGAAATTACAAACTTCAGAAGCATTTTTAAACCTCAAATACACATGTTTTAAATGTCCTGCACGACAGGAAAGTTCTCCTGCAACAGGGTGATCAAATTAAGGACCTACATTTGTAACACCTACAATTGAATAAGTATAGAGGCTGCAGCTGTTACATCTTTAAGGTTTGGGGATTTCTCATTGTTACAATAGTTATTTTCTCTGTCGCTAACTGGCTGCATGCAATCAATAATAATTGTAATAATTATTTCAAATAAATAAAACAAAGCTTTTGGTTTAATGGGGAATGACTTTACAACACTTTTACTGAAGAAATGTTTGTGTGATTTGAATATTATGTTCCTACTGTAACTGTGGCTGAAAACCCCATTGGCTCTAAAGGTGGATGTGGGGGAGGGAGAGGCTTTCATGGTCAGGGCCAAGGCGTCCCTACAGCAGAGCAGCAGCCATGGCCCTGGATAAGAGCAACGGTCCCAAGTCGCTTTACTTACAGCCCGCTGGAGCAGGAGGTCAGCACCCACCTGAACCCTCCCCTGCACCGCAGGTAGTGGGGCACAGCACAACACAGCACAGCCGACCACCCTTTGAACTCTACCAACACATGGTCTATGAGACACTATCCAATCATCTCAGGGACCACTCCCAGGCACTCTGCTAACAGGAACACTGCCTTCTCTACACCCCGGAGTGATAGAGAGAGGTATACAAACAAACAAACACATAGGCCTACACATACACATTGTCAAACATATAACATGTACACAGCTGCTCTCTTATGCACACATACACATGCAAACACACACACACATGCAAACACACACACACACACACATTAATTCACAAATGCAGAGCCATTCAAATACAGAAAACATCTATTTTTATGTTATTTCAAACAGTTATTTCACTTATTTGTGTTTCATGTGCAGCCAGGTATAGACAGCCAGCTTAATTTTGGTCAATATCTCCATCTTGTGGACACATGATATGTTTCATAGTTCAGGGTGCTCAGCTGTGGAGACAGTAATAATCGCACAGAATTTCTAAACCCAGAGGCTCAACATCACAAGACTTCCGTCAGATCAAACAGGCCAGGGTTTGGGGTTTGAGAAGTCAATGAGAGAAGTGAAAAATTCTTCTTTAGTTGTTAATTTTCTCATTATCTAAAGGCACAACCTAGACTCGAGCCGATGTCTTAAGTAGCTGAACATGGTATTACTCCAACCTTGTGAAAGCGACAAACTGACGCATTTTAATTTTCATCAAAAACAACTTTCTATCAAAGAAGTGCCTTTGATTTGACGGCCTGCATATGCGCAGTTCGGCGCAAGACGCCAGTTAGACCCGATGACGTGTTCCTACGCATAAGCTTAGCTAGCCAACGTCACCATGACATTGCCTACAAGTGTGATCAGGGATTTCTATTGGAGAAGAAGTTTTTGCCTATCTTCATACTGTACTGTCTTTGCTAATCGTGTAGATGGACACAGGGTCAGCTGGGGTCAAAACACTGCAAAGCATTCTATTATCTAATTATGCATCTGATGTAATTCGTTATGCTCTATTCTATGGATCCTATAGGATAGAAGATACATAAGCAGATGTGACCATAGAATAGGTCAAGGAATAAACCTAGAAATAATAATAACATGAAAATGATTGGGGTGTAATAACATTGAAATTGTGATGAAAAGTATGTGGTAAACAAGAGCCTCTCAAGTGTGAAGTCATTTGTCCATATCCATACCTTCTCAGGGTCAAAGAGGAAGTGGGATGACTTTATCATGAATGTCACTTTGTTTTTGGTCGGTTAGTCAAGCCCCTCTCTTGGATTGGCTTCTCGGATGACAGCACAGGTGAACCCCTCAGAGAGACAGTCCCTCTCTCTCTGCTGTAGCTCTCTCTCCAAAACAGTCCTACTTTTTAATATGCAACATCTGTGCCGGGAGAGCCATCCAAAATGGCTGCTCCTTGGAGGATGACGGCAGAGTCTGCTCAGACTTGGACTGGAGCATTTGGTACTGCAAGGTTCTGCACAGATGTTAGCATTCACAATGTCACTTTGTCCTTAGCTCCAACGCCCGGGGAGGTCTATTTTGGGGGGCGGGGGGTTGGGGGGTTTGTACCTATACTTCCCAATGAAATCACTTCATCTCCAACTCTGGTATTAATGATCCAACACATGGCTTGTTCACCTGAGCTTGGACTGGCCTCAGACCAACCAGGTGGTGAAGAGGTCATCCTTGAAGGAAACCGTTTGACTCTGAATGAGAGCTTGGAATAATAACATTGAAATTGTTGTCTCTGTAGCTGTTTCTGCTACATTTGTAAAGAAACCTGAGCTCAGTAGCATAGACTGTGTTTACGCTCTTCTTGCTCAGAGAATTGAGAATATTTCTAAACAGAAAAGCCATAACCTAAAGGTTCCTTGTAATCTGGATTATTCAACCAATTTCCAAATGAGACAGAAAACAGTGATACAGAGAAAGAGAGAGAGAGAGAGAAGGAGAATGAAAGAATGAAAGAGAGTGGAAGGCAGATGAGAGAGGGCCGAGTAGTAAGCTTAATGCATTGCTTACAAAAAGAAGACATTCATATTTAATGCTAATCATTAAGGCTGGGTTTGAGCATGGAAGACGCTTCTGTTATATTCCCACACCCCTTGAGCCAAATCCTTGTGACAGCCCTCCACTACATCCACGCAAATTATCCGCATGAGCTCCGGCGAACAAAAACAGCCCAGTGCGGGGGAAGCAAGCGAGGCTCAGCCGCAGCTCTGCTCCAGTGATGGGGAGACACGTCAATTTGTATCAGCTTTAGCCCTCCAACTCACATCATCTAGTGGAGAAAAACAAGACCGCTCCAAAGACACAAAGAGAGGCTACAGTACAACAACCGGCCGGCAGTCAGAGCCCAGTCTACAACCCTGTGTTGAAGGGATGAGAGAGGTAATCATTTAAAACACAAAGCCACTTTAGGCACATTGGTTAGTGAAATGCCAGGCTCTCTAAAATCCAGTGATTTGCCTTAGGACTGGGAGTTGCCTATTTGTGTGGCATGTACACAACACTGAGTCACTTAGATTTTTTGCAAGGAAGAGTCAAATACAAGCATTTTCTTTTACAGGTACTTACAGAAACTATCAGACAGCACCTCACAGTGAACATCACACTCTTTTAGAGGTTACAAAATGAAATATAAAATACCTGAGGGGAGGATAGTTCAACTCTTATCCCCAATTCCATCCATGACAACCATTTACTACCCTCAGTTACTGCCTGGCAATCCTCAGGCCAGTATGACAAGAGGAATCCGATATCCAACAGGGTACCAGTACACCCCCTAGTGGACACAGCTGAACCTGTAGGACCTGGAATTTACGGGAGGGCATCCTGCATCTACTCCACTGTAGGCTGTATTCACCACACTAGTATAGAAATGGCTTAGCACTGTAGGCTGTATTCACCACACTAGTATAGAAAGGGCTTAGCACTGTAGGCTGTATTCGCCACACTAGCATAGAAAGAGCTTAGAGCTCTGTTTAGAAAGTATCTTTGCCTCTGGCCTCTTTCTCAAGGATATACACTGATGCTCAAGGTGACTCGAAAAATTGAGTTTCACCTAAATAAACCTGTCTTCCAAGAAGCATGCGCTCCAAGCCAACATTGGCCTATTTAAAGCCATATTCTCTACATAGACATCCTTGAATAATATTGACTTGCAAAGTATGCTGAGGACAGGAAGCTAGCCAGTCTATGTTGGTACAACGTAAGACACAGAGTGATGCAGGTGAATGGAGTTTTTAATGGAAACTAAAGTTATGTATTTTTACATACATGCTGCTTCCATTGCACCCTATTATTCCAAGACAGTCACTGCCAAAATGGGCTTGTGTGCATTGAGTACAAATACACTATATATACAAAGGTATGTGGACACCCCTTCAAATTAGTGGTAAAGGCTATTTCAGTCATACCTGTTACTGACAGACAGGTGTATAAAATCAAGCACACAGTCATGTAATCTCCATCGACAAACATTAGCAGCAGAATGGCCCTACTGAAGAGCTCAATGACTTTCAATGTGGCACCGTCATTGGATGCCACCTTTCCAACAAGTTAGTTCGTCAAATTTCTGCCCTGCTAGAGTTGCCCCGGTCAACTGTAAGTGCTGTTATTGTGAAGTAGAAACGTCTAGGAGCAACAACGACTCAGCTGTGAAGTTGTAGGACACACAAGCTCACAGAACGGGACCACCAAGTGCTGAAGCAAGTTGTGCGTAAAAGTCATCTGTCCTTGGTTGCAACACTCACTACCGAGTTCCAAACTGCCTCTGGAAGCAACTTCAGCACAAGAGCTGTTCTTCGGGAGCTTCATGAAAAGGGTTTCCATGGCAGAGCAGCTGCACCCAAGCCTAGATCACCATGCGCAATACCAAACGTTGGCTGGAGTGGTGTAAAGCAGAAATAGCAGAGGAGGGGGGGGGGGGGACTTCATATTAATGCCAATGATTTTGGAATGAGATGTTGGACGAGCAGGTGTCCAGATACTTTTGGTCATGTACTGTATGTATAATTAAATGTGACGTATCTGTACAGCACATATGCCTACATAACTCTAACATATAGATTCTACAAAACCATAATATGTTAATGACCAATTATTGTAAGTGCATAACTGTCTAACTGCCTGAATGTGGGATAGCCTACTTCAAAACAAACTGTGAAAATTGCAAATGGTAGATAATCAAATCTCTGTCAGCAAATTTGTGCCTAGAAAAGTAGAATAACAATGTATTTGCAGATGCAAATATGATAGAATTATAGCAATTAGTAAAAACAAATACAGATATTTTTTAAGCAAACACATATTCATATCATATAATCTATAATAAATGCCTATTTGCGTCATGAATCAATTATACCAGCTAAATGGTTGTGATCTATTTAAATGCAAGCCCTTAAGATGACAAACAATATCCTTCAGAGTGGAAGATAAGAGACTTAGCCTAATAGATGCAAAATCCTAATTCATTGGCAATTTAAGATGTCCTCAGGAAGCGTGGCTTTACCTACAATATTATTCCTTCTTTAAAAAAAATCTCTCCTCTAGTGTTGTTCTGAACTCTTTGGATAAAAAGAGCCATGGGATTTGAATGGGGGTAGTTACTAATTCGTTGACACTCAAATTGATGCTGCAGTGCCTCTAGTATATATTCTATTTTTTTGATAGATTTATTTAACTAGGCACGTCAGTTAAGAACAAATTCATATTTACAATGAAGGCCTACCAAAAGGCAAAAGGACTCCTGCGGGGAGGAGGGCTGGGATTAAAAATAAAAAATAAATAAAAGATAAATATAGGACAAAACACACATCCCGACAAGAAAGACAACACAACACTACATAAAGAGAGACCTAAGACAGCAACATAGCAAGACAGCAACATATGACAATACAGCATGGTAGCAACACAACATAACAACAACATGGTAGCAACACAACATGGTAGCAGCACAAAACTTGGTACAAACATTATAGGGCACAGACAACAGCACAAAGGGCAAGAAGGTAGAGACAACAATACATCACACAAAGCAGCCACAACTGTCAGTAAGAGTGTCCTGAATGAAGAGATTGAGATAAAACTGTCCAGTTTGAGTGTTTGTTGCAGCTCGTTCCAGTCGCTAGCTGCAGCAAACTGAAAAGAGGAGCGACCCAGGGATGTGTGTGCTTGGGGACCTTTAACAGAATGTGACTGGCAGAACGGGTGTTGTATGTGGAGGATGAGGGCTGCAGTAGATATCTCAGATAGGGGAGAGTGAGGCCTAAGAGGGTTTTATAAATAACCATCAACCAGTGGGTCTTGCGATGGGTATACAGAGATGACCAGTTTACAGAGGAGTATAGAGTGCAGTGATGTGTCCTATAAGGAGCATTGGTAGCAAATCTGATGGCAAAATGGAAAAGAACATCTAGCCGCTTGAGAGCACCCTTACCTGCCGATCTATAAATTATGTGTCCGTAATCTAGCATGGGTAGGATGGTCATCTGAATCAGGGTTAGTATGCCAGCTGGGGTGAGTGAAAGAATGGCGATTGCGATAGAGGAAACCAAGTCTAGATTTAACTTTAGCCTGCAGCTTTGATATGTGCTGAGAAAAGGACACTTTACCATCTAGCCATACTCCCAAGAACTTGTATGAGGTGACTACCTCAAGCTCTAAACCCTCAGAGGTAGTACTCACACCTGTGGGGAGAGGGGCATTCTTCTTACCAAACCACATGACCTTTGTTTTGGTGGTGTTCAGAACAAGGCTAAGGGTAGAGAAAGCTTGTTGGACACTAAGAAAGCTTTGTTGTAGAGCATTTAACACAAAATCTGGGCAGGGGCCAGCTGAGTATAAGACTGTATCATCTGCATATAAATGGGTGAGAGAGCTTCCTACTGCCTGAGCTATGATGATGTAAATTGAGAAGAGCGTTGGGCCTAGTATCGAGCCTTGGGGTACTCCCTTGGTGACAGGCAATGGCTGAGACAACAGATTTTCTGACTTTATACACTGCAGCACTCTTTGAGAGAGGTAGTTAGCAAACCAGGCCAAAGACCCCTCAGAGACACCAATTCTCCTTAGCTGGCCCACAAGAATGGAATGGTCTACTGTATCAAAAGCTTTGGCCAAGTCAATAAAAATAGCAGCACAATATTACTTAGAATCAAGGGCAATGGTGACATCATTGAGGACCTTTAAGGTTGCAGTGACACATCCATAACATGAGCGGAAAACCAGATTGCATACCCGAGAGAATACTATAGACATCAAGAAAACAAGTCAGTTGATTATTGACAAGTTTTTCCAACACTTTTGATAAACAGGGCAAAATAGAATTACGCCTATAACAGTTAGGATCAGCTTGATCTCCCCCTTTAAATTAAGGACAAACCGTGGCTGCCTTCCAAGCAGTGGGAACCTCCCCAGAAAGGAGAGACAGGTTAAAAGGTTTGGCGATGATAGGGGCAGCAACCTTTAAAGAAGAAAAGGTCTAAATTATCTGACCCAGATGTTTTTTGGGGTCAAGTTTAAGAAGCTCCTTTAGCACCTTGGACTCAGTGACTGCATGCAGGGAGAAACTTTGTAGCAGGGCAGGTGAAAAAGAGGGAGAAGCATCGGTAATAGTCACATTAGAAGGGGTGGGAGATGAGGAAGTGTTGGACAGGCAAGGAGGCATGGCTGAGTCAAATAGGAATCCTGACTTAATGAAGTGGTGATTAAAGAGCTCAGCCATGTGCTTCTTGTCAGTAACAACCACATCATCAACATTAAGGGACATGGGCAGCTGTGAGGAGGAGGGTTTATTCTCCAGGTATTTAACCATTTTCCAGAACTTTTTGGTGTTAGACCCAATGAGAGAGATCTGCTCCTTAAAGTAACTAACTTTGGCCTTCCGAATAGCCTGAGTGCACTTATTTCTCATATGCTTGAATGAGAGCCAGTCAGCCTGAGTATGCTTGTGCCGAGCCTTTTGCCAAATGCAATTCTTGAGGGGAAGTAGCTCTGCAAGATCACAGCCGAACCAAGGGCTGAAGCTGTTTTTAATTCTCATTTTCTTTTATGGGGGCGTGTTTGTTAACAATGCCACTGAAAATATTAAAAAAGATCCAAGCGTCTTCGACAGAGGGGATCAAGCTGATTCTATACCATTTTACAGTTCATGAAGGAAGGCTTGCTCATTAAAGTTTTTTAGCAAGCATCTATGACAAATCAGGACAGGTCGTTTCACTGAGCAGCCATTACGAACACAGGCTGTAAAACAGTGATCGCTAAGGCACTGTCACGGTTGTCGTCGGTGAAGGAGGACCAATACGCAGCAGGTACGTGTATGCTCATCTTGATTTTTAATTTTTAATTCCCCTTTTCTAAAGGGAGTGAAGGGAGGGTGGCTGCCGTCAACGACGGCACTGTGCTACACCCCCCCCTCCCCAACCCACCTATTTCTGGAGGTGGCTCCGGCTCAGGCCGTTCCAGGCTGTCTGGGCAGTCTGGCAGCTCGGGACAGTCTGGGCAGTCTGGCAGCTCGGGACAGTCTGGGCAGTCTGGCAGCTCGGGACAGTCTGGGCAGTCTGGCAGCTCGGGACAGTCTGGGCAGTCTGGCAAATCGGGACAGTCTGGCAAATCGGGACAGTCTGGGCAGTCTGGCCAATCGGGACAGTCTGGGCAGTCTGGCCACTCCGGCAGAACAGGGCAGTCTGTCTGGCCACTCCGGCAGTTCAGGGCAGTCTGGCCACTCCGGCAGTTCAGGGCAGTCTGGCCACTCCGGCAGTTCAGGGCAGTCTGGCCACTCCGGCAGTTCAGGGCAGTCTGGCCACTCCGGCAGTTTCGCGCAGTCTGGCCACTCCGGCAGTTCAGCGCAGTCTGGCCACTCCGGCAGTTCAGCGCAGCCTGGCCACTCCGGCAGTTCAGCGCAGCCTGGCCACTCCGGCAGTTCAGCGCAGTCTGGCCACTCCGGCGACTGTTGACTGGCGGGCAGCTCCGACGACTGTTGACTGGCGGGCAGCTCCGACGACTGTTGACTGGCGGGCAGCTCCGACGACTGTTGACTGGCGGGCAGCTCCGACGACTGTTGACTGGCGGGCAGCTCCGACGACTGTTGACTGGCGGGCAGCTCCGACGACTGTTGACTGGGGGGCAGCTCCGACGACTGTTGACTGGCGGGCAGCTCCGATGACTGTTGACTGGCGGGCAGCTCTGACGACTGTTGACTGGCGGGCAGCTCTGACGACTGTTGACTGGCGGGCAGCTCTGACGACTGTTGACTGGCGGTGCTGGGTTTACGCACTTGAATGCTAGTGCGGGGAGCGGGAACAGGACGAGTCGGACTGGGTTGACGCACTTCCGGGTCCGCACGAGAGACAGGAGCTGGAAACCCAGGGCTATGGAGGCGCACAGCCGGTCTAGATCTTACCTCCTGCACAACCCGCCTTGGCTGGATGGAACTAGTAGCCCTGTACGAGCGGGGTGCTCGTACAGGGCAGACTGGGCTGTGCAGGGGCCTGATGGTAGCCGTGCGTAGAGCGGGAGTTGGGTAGCCTGGTCCTCGGAGGCGTACCGGCGACCAGATGCGCTGCGCAGGCATCCTCCTACCAGGCTGGATGCCCGCTCTAGCACGGCACCTGCGAGGGGCTGGAATAACTCGCACCGGACTGTGCGTGCGTATGGGTGAGATAGTGCGCTTCTCAGCGAAAAATAGCGCTCCCCACCCCATACGCTCCTCCATATAACCACGGGTAGCTGGCTTCCGGCTCTTCCTACGCTTAGCCAAACTACCCGTGTGCCCCCCCCAAAAAAATTATTGGGGGTGCCTCTCGTGCTTCTCCCTCAGCGTGTCTCTGGCCTCGTACCACCGCCTCTCTGCCTTGGCTGCCTCAATTTCCCACTGCGGGCGGCGATACTCCCCAGCCTGGTGCCAAGGTCCGGCCCCGTCCAGAACTTCCTCCCAAGTCCACTTCTCCCGCCAGTCCAACTCGAAAACCGTTTGCTCCTTCCTCTGCTGCTTGGTCCTTGAGTGGTGGGTGATTCTGTCACGGTTGTCGTCGGTGAAGGAGGACCAAAACGCAGCAGGTACGTGTATGCTCATCTTGATTTTTAATTACTCTCAAAATGAACATACAAAAATAACAAAGAAACGAACGATCAACAAAAACAGTCTGGCTAGCATAGGCTCAATACAGAACAATCACCCACAAATACCAAACACAAACACACCCTACTATATGGGACTCTCAATCAAAGGCGGATAGACAACACCTGCCTTCAACTGAGAGTCCCAACCCCAATTAACCAAACATAGACATACACTCACTAGACTCCACATAGAAATACTTAAACATAAACCAAAACCCGGAATTACTAAATCAACCACCCTTTTAACAACACACCACCCTGAACCACATAAAACAAATACCCTCTGCCACGCCCTGACCAAACTACAAAACAATTAACCTCATATACTGGCCAGGACGTGACAGGCACTGGTTCTCAATCCTGGTCCTGGGGACCCAAAGGGGTGGACATTTTTGTTTTTGACCGATTCAAAATATCAACTCAACAAAAGGCTTTAAGGATTTAAATCAGGTGTGTAGTGCTAGGGCAAAAACAAAAATGTGCATCCCTTTGGGTCCCCAGAACCAGGATTAAGAACCACT
The DNA here is from genome assembly GCF_901001165.1 of Salmo trutta. Classification (NCBI taxonomy): domain Eukaryota; kingdom Metazoa; phylum Chordata; class Actinopteri; order Salmoniformes; family Salmonidae; genus Salmo; species Salmo trutta. The sequence goes on along the minus strand of NC_042963.1, from coordinate 3,282,032 downwards.
GCACTAAGGTCATTACGGAAAACACCAGACTGATACCTATCAGGATTATTTGTGAGGATGACATCGAGGACAGTAGCATTTTCTGGGTGTTTGGAGTCATACCTTTTGGAATTGGTAATAATCTGAGAAATATTTAGGGAGCCCCATTGCTTTAGGACTTGGTGAGGTGTTTATGCATGTCCCAGTTTAGGTCACCTAGCAGGACAAATTCAGACTTATTGTAAGGGGCCAGGAGATAGCTTAGGGCAGGTAGGGTACAGGCCGGTGCTGATGGAGGACAATCGCACCCAGCAACAGTCAACAAAGAGCTATTTGAAAGTTTAATGCTTAAAACCAGCAAATCAAATTGTTTGGGAACATACTTGGTGGAGACAACCAAGCACTGAAGGTGAACCTTGGTAAAGATTGCCACTTCCCCACCTTTGGAAGATCTGTCTTGCCGAAAAAGGTTACAACTAGAAAGGTTAACGTCAGCATTCAAAACACTCTTCCTTTACCTGGTCTAATGACCAACACATCTGGATTGGAGCTGTGAACCCATACTTTCAATTGATCCATTTTAGGTAATAAGAAGTTAACGTGCAGAAAACCCAAGCTTTTACGAGAGCAGAAATCAGTGAAGCAGATATCAGAGCACAAGTCAGAATTGGGGCTTGCAACAGTAGATGGGCCAGGGTGTACATGCATATTTCCAGATATCATCAACAGTAATACAATCAAGGCACCGTATAGGACAGGGAGAGCTCTGCAGTGCGGATTTATGACATCTGAATGTGCATCAGATGGTAACAAGATCATATTGTACAGCAATTTCATCAGGTAACATGAATACAAAGCCGACAAGAGGTGGTTAGAATAGGATGCGAGGCCAAAAGTCTGTGTAACCAATAGGGAGTCACAGTCCCGAGTGTGGGAACAAACATAGTCTGTCCCAAGGTTGGGTAAAGAAAGTTTGTAGTCAACAAAGCATGCAGGAGTCATGAGGCAAATAGCAAAATGCACAAGAAAAATAATAAAATATATCCCGACTTGGGGCTAGCCGTTGTAAGTTCAGAGTCACTCGCCTTAACAGTGCGTGTGTGCTGGACGCGAGCGAAAGCTTGGGAGAGAGGGGTAAGTGTGGTGGGAGTACCTGTACCAGACAGGGGGAGACAGGCCAAAGCAGACGGTGAACAGATCGCCAGGTGGAATCCAAGCAGCAGTGCAGCAGGCAACGGGAGTAGGTGTCACATCAACTTGGGAGAAGCTTTTATTTCTGGAGGCAGATTTCTTGTAGAAAATGCCAGTGGATGGTCTTTGAACAGCAGGAGGGGGCTTCAAAGACTCCTGCCACTTGTTGGGCCAAAAGGCCTCGACACCTTTTACTTCACACCTCAGTGCTAATTGAAGTTGTCTATCCTGGCAAGCCTAGCAGCTCAGTTCCAGGTTGGATGGTGTCATCAGGTCTCTGCAGTTTGCTTGCTAGAGCACCTTCCTTAAAGCTTGGAAAAAGGAAACCCTTGTAGCAGTAATCTCTCCAGTTAATTTTGGTCAAAATTGAGTTTTAGGTTTGGAGTTTTGATCTGGTGCGAAGGCTTTGTTGTGGAAGGTAGCATCCTGCATATGTCCCTGACGAAAAATCCAAGTTTATCTAACCACAAATCTATCCTTTTGTAAAAAACACGTTGAAAAATGTGAGAGCTAACATGCAGCTGTGTCTCTGTGGACTGAATAATATTCAGGCATTTTCTAGCATAAGAATCACAAAATTAAAGCATCTACAGTACCATATGTATAAACAGTGAAAATGCCTCAAATAGCATTTCATACGGTACGAAAATAATATACAGTACCAGTCAAAAGTCTGGACACACCTGCTTATTCAAGGGTTTTTTGTTATTTGTACTATTTTCTACATTGTAGAATAATAGTGAAGACATCAAAACTCTGAAATACTTTTTTTTTAAACCTTGAATGAGTAGGTGTGTCCAAACTTTTGACTGGTACTGTATATATATATATACAGTTGAAGTCAGAAGTTCACATACACCTAAGCCAAATACATTTAAACTCAGTTTTTCTAAATTCATGACATTTAATCAGAGTAAAAATTCCCTGTCTAACACGGAACCCAAATCGGCTGCGGGTGTGCACCATCGTGCGCCATTGTGTGCCATCGTGCGTACATTTATTTGGTCCCCCCACACCAAACGCGATCACGACACGCAGGTCACGACACACAGGTAAAATATCAAAACAAACTCTGAACCAATTATATTAATTTGGGGACAGGTCGAAAAGCATTAAGCATTTATGGCAATTTAGCTAGTTAGCTTGCACTTGCTAGCTAATTTGTCCTATTTACCTAGCTTGCTGTTGCTAGCTAATTTGTCTTGGGATATAAACATTGAGTTGTTATTTTACCTGAAATGCACAAGATCCTCTACTCCGCCAATTACTCCACACATAAAACGGTCAACTGAATCGTTTCTAGTCATCTCTCTTCCTTCCAGGCTTTTTCTTCTCTTGACTTTATATTGCGATTGGCAACTTTCATAAATTAGGTGAATTACCGCCACTGACCTCATTCGTCTTTCAGTCACCCAAGTGGGTATAACCAATGAGGAGATGGCACGTGGGTACCTGCTTCTATGAACCAATGAGAAGATGGGAGAGGCAGGACTTGCAGCACGATCTGCATCACAAATAGAACTGACTTCTAGTTTAGTCCTTGGCAACGCAGATGCTCGTTGGCACACGCGAGCAGTGTGGGGCAATAATTAAATAACATAGATTTCTAAATTTATTTTGCGACGTGAGCGGTGTGGTCAGCCTGTTAGGTCAGTTAGGATCACCACTTTATTTTAAGAATGTGAAATGTCAGAACAATAGTAGAGAGAATAATTTACTTCAGCTTTTATTTCGTTCATCCCATTCCCAGTGGGTCAGAAGTTTACATACACTCAATTAGTATTTGGTAGCATTGCCTTGAAATTGTTTAACTTGGGTCAAACATTTTGGGTAGCCTTCCACAAGCTTCCCACAATAAGTTCGGTGAATTTTGGCACATTCCTCCTGACAGAGCTGGTGTAACTGAGTCAGGTTTGTAAGCCTCCTTGCTCGCACATGCTTGTTCAGTTCTGCCCACAAATTTCCTATAGGATTGAGGTCAGAGCCTTGTGACGGCCACTCCAATACCTTGACTTTGTTGTCAATAAGCCATTTTGCCACTAGTTTGCAAGTATGCTTGGGGTCATTGTTCGCTTGGAACACCCATTTGCGACCAAGCTTTAACTTCCTGACTAATGTCTTTAGATGTTGCGTCAATATATCCACACAATTTTCCATCCTCATGATGCCATCTATTTTGTGAAGTACACCAGTCCCTCCTGCAGCAAAGCACCCACACAACATGATGCTGCCACCCCCGTGCTTCATGGTTGAAATGGTGTTCTTTGGCTTGCAACATCCCCCTTTTTCCTCCAAACATAACGATGGTCATTAAGTCCAAACAGTTATATATTTTTTTCATCAGACCAGAGGACATTTCTCCAAAAAGTACGATCTTTGTCCCCATGTGCAGTTACAAACCGTAGTCTAGCTTTTTTATGGCGGTCTTGGAGCAGTGCCTTCTTCCTTGCTGAGCGGCCTTTCAGGTTATGTCGACATAGGACTTGTTTTACTGTGGATATAGATACTTTTGTACCTGTTACCTTCAGCATCTTCACAAGGTCCTTTACTGTTGTTCTGGGATTGATTTGCACTTGTCGCACCAAAGTACGTTCATCTCTAGGAGACAGAAAGCGTCTCCTTCCTGAGTGGTATGACGGCTGTGTGGTCCCATGGTGTTTATACTTGCGTACTATTGTTTGTAAAGATGAACGTGATACCTTCAGGCATTTGGAAATTGCTCCCAAGGATGAACACGACTTGTAGAGGTCTACAATTTTCCTATGATGTCAAGCAAAGAGGCACTGAGTTTGAAGGTAGGCCTTGAAATATATTCACAGGTACATCTCCAATTGACTCAAATGATGTCAATTAGCCTATCAGAAGCTTCTAAAGCCATGACATCATTTTCTGGAATTTTCCAAGCTGTTTAAAGGTAGTCAACTTAGTGTATATAAACTTCTGACCCACTGGAATTGTGATACAGTGAATTATAAGTGAAATAATCTGTCTGCAAACAATTGCTGGAAAAATTACTTGTGTCACGCACAAAGTAGATGTCCTAACCGACTTGCCAAAACTATAGTTTTGTTAACAAGAAATTTGTGGAGTGGTTGAAAAACGAGTTTTAATGACTACAACCTAAGTGTATGTAAACTTCCGACTTCAACTGTATATATGACATATGTCTTTACATTTACATTTACATTTACATTTACATAGCCTTCCCTGTAGCTCAGTTGGTAGAGCATGGTGTTTGCAACACCATGGTTGTGGGTTTGTTTCCCACGGGGGGCCAGCACAGAAAAAAAAAATGTATGAAATTGTATGAAATGTATGCATTCACTACTGTAAGTTGCTCTGGATAAGAGCGTCTGCTAAATGACTAAAATGTAATGTAAAAAAAATGTAAATGTCTTTACATCATTATAGTGGTTTTAAAAAATCCCAATAGCTCTGGTTAAGACACTCACACATACACGCAAAGGCCCGCACAGGCACGCAGGCAGGCAGGCACACACACCGTATCTGCAAGTAGTCTGTCTACAGCATAGCTTTTTGCTGGAACCACTCTGAACAGCAGAGCAGAATATCCATATTCATGTGATATTTGCCGTAAGGCAATTGTGTCTCCTAAAATAGCATAGGGAGACAAAAGGTCTCACACAGTGTATTCACATACGTGTGTGTGTGTGTATATGTGTGTATGTGTGTGTGTGTGTGTGTGTGTGTGTGTGTGTGTGTGTGTGTGTGTGTGTGTGTGTGTGTGTGTGTGTGTGTGTGTGTGTGTGTGTGTGTGTATAGGTGCCTGAGTGATGGAGCAAATGGAGCAGCTGCATCCCCACTTTCAAAATAGGAGTGCAAATGTATGTTTTTGCACTTTTTTTACTTTAATATCAATATGATCTATTGGGTAATTTGTAATTTTCAATTATTAGTAATGATTTTAGCTAGTATGTATCAAAATAGATATGTCCATTTATACATGATAGTAATTAACAGATTGGATGTTGCACCCCTCTGTATCAAATTTACAGTATACACTGCAGAGACAAGTTCATTTAAAAAAAATGAATGGGGACAGCACTTCAGACATAGGTGCCAAAAAAAGTCCCATGTTGGAAGAAAAGCGGAACAGTCAATTAATATGCTTGATGAGAATACACTTTTTCCATGATTATTCTTTTCATGACTATTCTGTTTCTTCTCTGTTGTCAAATATGTAATGACAACTTTAAAATGATTTTAAAATAATTCATAGTAGAACTGGTCAGAGAGTAGTCAATTCAAAATCTATTCCACGTTGATTCAATGTAATTTCGTTGAAATGATGAGGAAACAACGTTGATTCCACCAGTGTGTGCCCAGTGGGCTTGTCCTGTAACTGCAGGCTACAGATTTGTTCAAATGTTAATAAACCCTTTATTTTTCTCTCATCTTAAAAAGGCAAGAGTCTCAAGGTAGGCTACAGTGGAAGGATTTTCCCTTTCCTGAAGTCAAATGACGAAATCACCCTCTAATACGTTTCAATATTATTCTTCTGAACAATTGTCAAATTTAAATGCGAAAGTTAGCATTTTGAAGTTGACAGTTCTTGTTCAATGCCCTTCCAGATAACACTGCTATATTGATGAAGAAAATTATTAAAAGATCAATCTTAAAGTTCATCATTTATCTCTGGAAAGCTGTTCATTTGTGCGGTAAACAAGTCCTTGACCTATTGAATCTGTATTATGACTTTTATCTCTTTAAACTGCTTTCAGAAGACAACTTATGTCAGGTCATGAAATTACCTTTAAATTATATATAATTGATTATGCTTTTAATTAATATCCCTGTTCATCATCCACATCTACCATATGAGCACCACCACTAATGTTGTACCATTATCTTAGAATGCTGGAAGACGACTGTAGAATTCCGTGGAAACAATTAGTCGGCCTCCACCCACATTAGACTGCTGCCCTAATGTGCATTCAGAAAGTATTCAGACCCATTGACTTTTTCCACATTTTGTTACAGCATTTTGTTACAATCTACACACAATACCCCTTAATGTCAAAACAAAAACAGGGGTCTGAATACTTTCTGAATAATGGACTTTAATAACTTTAATAATGGAATCAAATTGTATCTGTCACATACACGTGTTTAGCAGATGTTATTGTGGGTGTAGCCAAATGCTTGTGTTTCTAGCTCCAACAGTGCATTAATGTCTAACAAGTAATATCTAACAATTTCACAACAATATACACAAATCTAAAGTAAAGGAATAGAACTAAGAATATCTAAATATTTGGGTGAGCGGTGTCAGCGCAACATAGACTAAGATACAGTGGAAAAGGATAGAATACAGTACATATGAGATGAGTAATGCAAAATATGTAAACATTAAAGTGGGTGGCAGGTAGCCTAGTGGTTAGAGTGTTGGACTAGTAACTGCAAGATTGAATCCCAGAGCTGACAAGGTGAAAATCTGTTGTTCTGACCCTGAACAAGGCAGTTAACACACTGTTTCTAGGCTGTCATTGTAAATAAGAATTTGTTCTTAACTGACTTGCCTAGTTAAATAAAGGTAAAAAAAAAGTGACTAGTGTTCCATTATTAAAGTGGCCAGTGATTTCAAGTCTATGCATATAGGGCAGCAGCCTCTAGTGATGGCTATTTAACAGTCTGATGGCCTTGAGATAGAAGCTGTTGCTTGGTCCCAGATGCACCTGTACTGACCTCACTTCTGGATGATAGTGTGGTGAACAGGCAGTGGCTTGGGTGGTTGTTGTCATTGATGATCTTTTTGGCATTCCTGTGACATCGGGTGCTGTATGTGTCCTGGAGGGCAGGCAGTTTCCCCCAGTGATGTGTTAGTGTAGTTTATTAATTCAACCATTTTAAAAACAAGCACACATAAAACTTGAAAAAGTACATGCACATTAATAAAATCGAGGATAACACACAATAAAGTCTGGGACTTATTTACACTGTGGTCCTCTTGAGACAAGATGGCTAGACAAAATCGAACACGGTATGGCAGTGAAATAATAAAACCAAAACAGAGAAGAAGAACATTAACAACCTTATTTTTATTTTTAAAGCTGCCCAGAGAGGATGTTGTTTTTATGGGCAGAGGCAACTCATTCCATTCTGAGGCTCCAGTATACAAGAAAGTACCTTTCCCAGCATTACTCCTGAACCTGTATAAGCACACATCAGCAACACCTGATCTGGTGCTGTGATTGTGTGCATCCCTAACACGAGGAAAGTAATCACTTAGATATCTGGGCGCAGGACCATAAATACTCCTGTAAACCAAACCTAGTCTAATCTGGGACACCCTAGCCTCAACAGGCAGCCAGTTTAGTTCCTGAAAACAGCTCCTGCCTATGTGAGTACATTGAATCACCTTCAATACTACCCTGATCAGCTTATTCTGGGCTATCTGGAGCTTCCCCTTCATAAGTTTAGATAAGTCCCCAAAACAGAAAGTACTAAGTTGGAGATCCCTGCGGTTCCGGCGGTGCAGTTGCCATACCAGGCGGTTATACAGCCCAACAAGATGCTCTCAATTGTGCATCTGTAAACGTTTGTGAGGGTTTTAGGTGCCAAGCCAAATTTCTTCAGCCTCCTGAGGTTGAAGAGGCACTGCACTGTTGCGCCTTCTTCACCACACTGTCTGTGTGAATTGACCATTTTAGTTTGTCAGTGATATATACGCCAAGGAACTTGAAGCTTGCCACCTTTCTGTATATATACTATTCTATCCTACGTACAGTGCCTTCGGAAGGTATTGAGACCCCTTGATTTTTTCTACATTTTGTTACGTTATAGCCTTGTTCTAAAATGCATGAAATAAAAAAAATCCTCAGCAATCTGCACACAATACCCTATAATGACAAAGTGAAATAAAATGTTATAAATTGATTTGCATTTTCATGAGGGAAATAAGTATTTGACCCCTCTGCAAAACATGACTTAGTACTTGTTGGCAAAACGCTTGTTGGCAATCACAGAGGTAAGACGTTTCTTGTAGTTGGCCACCAGGGTTGCACACATCTCAGGAGGGATTTTGTCCCACTCCTCTTTACAGATCTTCTCCAAGTCATTAAGGTTTCGAGGCTGACGTTTGGCAACTCGAACCTTCAGCTCCTTCCACAGATTTTCTATGGGATTAAGGTCTGGAGACTGACTAGACCACTCCAGGACCTTAATGTGCTTCTTCTTGAGCCACTCCTTTGTTGCCTTGGCCGTGTGTTTTGGATCATTGTCATGCTGGAATACCCATCCACGACCCATTTTCAATGCCCTGGCTGAGGGAAGGAGGTTCTCACCCAGGATTTGACGGTACATGGCCCCCGTCCATCGTCCCTTTCATGTGGTGAAGTTGTCCTGTCCCCTTAGCAGAAAAACACCCCCAAAGCATAATGTTTTCACCTCCATGTTTGACGGTGGGGATGGTGTTCTTGGGGTCATAGGCAGCATTCCTCCTCCTCCAAACACGGCGAGTTGAGTTGATGCCAAAGAGCTCCATTTTGGTCTCATCTGACCACAACACTTTCACCCTGTTGTCCTCTGAATCATTCAGATGTTCATTGGCAAACTTCAGACGGGCATGTATATGTTCTTTCTTGAGCAGGGGGACCTTGCGGGCGCTGCAGGATTTCAGTCCTTCACGGCGTAGTGTCTTACCAATTGTTTTCTTGGTGACAATGGTCCCAGCTGCCTTGAGATCATTGACAAGATCCTCCCGTGTCGTTCTGGACTGATTTCTCACGGTTCTCATGATCATTGCAACTCCACGAGGTGAGATCTTGCATGGAGCCCCAGGCCGAGGGAGATTGACAGTTCTTTTGTGTTTCGTCCATTTGCGAATAATCGCACCAACTGTTGTCACCTTCTCGCCAAGCTGCTTGTCGATGGTCTTGTAGCCCATTCCAGCCTTGTTTAGGTCTACAATCTTGTCCCTGACATCCTTGGAGAGCTCTTTGGTCTTGGCCATGGTGGAGAGTTTGGAATCTGATTGATTGATTGCTTTTGTGGACAGGTGTCTTTTATACAGGTAAAGGGCTGCGATTAGGAGCACTCCCTTTAAGAGTGTCCTCCTAATCTCAGCTCGTTACCTGTATAAAAGACACTTGGGAGCCAGAAATCTTTCTGATTGAGAGGGGGTCAAATACCTATTTCCCTCATTAAAATGCAAATCAATTTATAACATTTTTGACATGCGATTTTCTGGATTTTTTTGTTGTTATTCTGTCTCTCACTGTTCTAATAAACCTACCATTAAAAGTATAGACTGATCATTTCTTTGTCAGTGGGCAAACATACAAAATCAGCAGGGGATCAAATACTTTTTTCCCTCACTGTATATATATATATATATATACTGCTCAAAAAAATAAAGGGAACATTTAAACAACACAATGTAACTCCAAGTCAATCACACTTCTGTGAAATCAAACTGTCCACTTAGGAAGCAACACTGATTGACAATAAATTGCACATGCTGTTGTGCAAATGGAATAGACAACAGGTGGAAATTATAGGCAATTAGCAAGACACGCCCAATAAAGGAGTGGTTCTGCAGGTGGTAACCACAGACCACTTCTCAGTTCCTATGCTTCCTGGCTGATGTTTTGGTCACTTTTGAATGCTGGCGGTGCTTTCACTCTAGTGGTAGCATGAGACGGAGTCTACAACCCACACAAGTGGCTCAGGTAGTGCAGCTCATCCAGGATGGCACATCAATGCAAGCTGTGGCAAGAAGGTTTGCTGTGTCTGTCAGCGTAGTGTCCAGAGCATGGAGGCGCTACCAGGAGACAGGCCAGTGCATCAGGAGACGTGGAGGAGGCCGTAGGAGGGCAACAACCTAGCAGCAGGACCGCTACCCCCGCCTTTGTGCAAGGAGGAGCACTGCCAGAGCCCTGCAAAATGACCTCCAGCAGGCCACAAATGTGCATGTGTCTGCTCAAATGGTCAGAAACAGACTCCATGAGGGTGGTATGAGGGCCCGACGTCCACAGGTGGGGGTTGTGCTTACAGCCCAACACCGTGCAGGACGTTTGGCATTTGCCAGAGAACACCAAGATTGGCAAATTCGCCACTGGCACCCTGTGCTTTTCACAGATGAAAGCAGGTTCACACTTAGCACATGTGACAGACGTGACAGTCTGGAGACGCCGTGGAGAACGTTCTGCTGCCTGCAACATCCTCCAGCATGACCGGTTTGGCGGTGGGTCAGTCATGGTGTGGGGTGGCATTTTTTTGGGGGGGCCGCACAGCCCTCCATGTGCTCGCCAGAGGTAGCCTGACTGCCATTAGGTACCGAGATGAGATCCTCAGACCCCTTGTGAGACCATATGCTGGTGCGGTTGGCTCTGGGTTCCTCCTAATGCAAGACAATGCTAGACCTCATGTGGCCAGAGTGTGTCAGCAGTTCCTGCAAGAGGAAGGCATTGATGCTATGGACTGGCCCGCCCGTTCCCCAGACCTGAATCCAATTGAGCACATCTGGGACATCATGTCTCGCTCCATCCACCAACGCCATGTTGCACCACAGACTGTCCAGGAGTTGGCGGATGCTTTAGTCCAGGTCTGGGAGGAGATCCCTCAGGAGACCATCCGCCACCTCATCAGAAGCATAGCCAGGCGTTGTAGGGAGGTCATACAGGCACGTGGAGGCCACACACACTACTGAGCCTCATTTTGACTTGTTTTAAGGACATTACATCAAAGTTGGATCAGCCTGTAGTGTGGTTTTCCACTTTAATTTTGAGTGTGACTCCAAATCCAGACCTCCATGGGTTGATAAATTGGATTTCCATTGATTATTTTTGCGTGATTTTGTTGTCAGCACATTCAACTATGAAAAGATAAAACTATTTAATACGATTATTTAATTCATTCAGATCTAGGATGTGTTATTTTAGTGTTCCCTTTATTTTTTGAGCAGTGTATATATATATATATATATATATATACTCCGGATACCGACATTAATCGTCCTAATATTTATATAATTCTTAATTTCATTATTTTACTTTTAGATCTGTGTGTATTGTTGGAGCTAGGAACACAAGCATTTTGTTACACCTGCAATAACATCTGCTATATATGTGTATGCGACCAATAAAATTTGATTTACTGTCATTTAAATGTGAATATTTAATGGTTGGAGTATCATTTGACTTCCAGTATTTAAGAAAATAGCTTCTTCAATATAAGTGACATAAAGAATATTGTCCAACCCATTTGGTATCTCACCGCTGAAATATGCAGATAGACAGATTAAAAGTTAACTGACATTGTAAAACTTTTGACAGCCAGCTTTCAAACTTTGCCCATAACCTTTTGACTTTATAGCACTCACAGAAAGCATGAATTATTGAATCATTGTTGATTTTGTTTTACACTTAAAGTGGAACTGATAGCATTTTTGGCAACATGAAATGTAAAATATGTTCATATACACCCCAGGAAGAATATGACATTTGTTTTTAGATTTTCTGACAAGCGAGCACTTAGATATGGTAATTTTCACGTTTTCATTGAATCATAGAATATTTAGGAATGATGTATAGTAAGGCATTTGTTCAAATGATCTAACAATATGGAATGGGAAAGAAGCTGTGCTTTTGGACAGTTAATAGACACCGCAGTAAATAAAACCTAATAAAAACATCTGTCTTGTCCAGGACCAGAGTCTACGCAGACCGGTGTGCCATAGCCAATCAGAGTGACAGTAGGCCTATATGCAAATAAGCCATTTGCCTCATGGGCCTGTCATCATTCACTTTGAACTGGACTGTGTGTTTACAGGCAGTAGCAACAGTGCGACTTTAGATCATTAGAACGCATTCGCCAAAAAATGCACCTGAATGGATTTCTGCAAATATGTAAATACCACGGGAGTCCTCTTAAATTTGGGAACTTCCCGGTCCTATTGATCAAAAAGCAATAAAAAAGTAGTTTCTTTCTCCCTCAGTTTCCTATGCACATCAACAACAGTAAGATAAACAACTAATACTAGCCAGAGCAAGATGAGCTAAAATATAATGAGGGAACACACTAGATAAATCCTCTCAAACTTTTTCAGCTACTTGGCCGTCAAAATTGTACTGATAACTGATGGGGAATAGTAGCCTGCTCGTTCTTCTGCTGCTTGCCTGCCAATGCATAATTGTCCCAACCCACGTTTTGACAACAGAATGGGAATTTCTCTGACTGCCCACCCATTTGATCAATGCCAAATACATTTCACTGACAACTAAGAGATATGCTAACTGTGGATAAAAGTTGATCAAGTTCAGCATACCTAGCTAGCAAAGCGATTCACATTTCTTGGTAGCTAACCAAATCAATCAATCACATTTATTTATAAAGCCCTTCGTACATCAGCCGATGTCACAAAGTGCTATACAGAAACCCAGCCTAAAACCCCAAACTGCAAGGAATGCAGACGTAGAAGCACGGTTGCTAGGAAAAACTCCCTAGAAAGACAGGAACCTAGGAAGAAACCTAGAGAGGAACCAGGCTCTGAGGGGTGGCCAGTCCTCTTCTGGCTGTGCTGGGTGGAGATTATAAGAGTACATGGCCAAGATGTTCAAACATTCATAGATGACCAGCAGGGTCAAATAATAATAATCACAGTGGTTGTCGAGGGTGCAACAGGTCAGCACCTCAGGAGTAAATGTCAGTTGGCTTTCATAGCCGATCATTCACAGTTAGAAACTGCAGGTACGGTGGAGAGAGAGAGTCCAAAACAGCAGGTCCGGAACAAGGTAGCACGTCCAGTGAACAGGTCACGGTTCCATAGCCACAGGCAGGACAGTTGAAACTGGAGCAGCATCAGGTGGACTGGGGTGGACTGGGGAGAGCAGGTGGACTCGGGACAGCAAGGAGTCATCAGACCAGGTAGTCCTGAAGCATGGTCCTTTGGCTCAGGTCCTCCGAGAGAAAGAGAGAAAGAGGGAGCATACTTAAATTCACACAGGACACCGGATAAGACTGAAGAAATACTCCAGACATAACAGACTGATCCTAGCCCACCGACACATAACCTATTGCAGCATAAATAATGGAGGCTGAGACAGGAGGGGTCGGAAGACGCTGTGGCCCCATCCGACGATACCCCCGGACAGGGCCAACCAGGCAGGATATAACCCCACCCACTTTGCCAAAGCACAGCCCCCACACCACTAGAGAGATATCTTTAAGCCACCAACTTACTACTCTGAGACAAGGCTGAGTATAACCCACAAAGATCTCCCCCACGGCACGAACCCGAGGGGGGCGCCAACCCGGACAGGAAGATCACGTTAGTGACTCAACCCACTCAAGTGACGCACCCCTCCTAGGGACGGCATGGAAGAGCACCGGGTAAGCCAGTGACTCAGCCCCCGTAATAGGGTTAGAGGCAGAAAATCCAAATGACACCTGCATCTCTAGTTATAGCCACCGAAAAACGATATGAGGGGAAAAAGTCATCACTCACCCATTCCTCCAATGACATGATATCCTCCCAGCACCTAGCTAGCTAACGTTAGGCTCCATGTTTTTAGCTTGCTAAATAAATAGCTACATAATTAGATACGCTAGCCCAGGGTTGTTAAACTCAATCAGCGCACGGGCTATATTGAAAAAGCACAACGAGTTCGCGGGCCAGACATAGCCTATTTGTTTTTACAAAAAAAGTGCAACTGCGACCCAAACTGCCATTGTTTTATTTGAAAAAATGTGGCCCTTTATAGTGTCCACTTGTGTACAAAAGATACTTTTGCTGCTATACTTGCTGATGTGCATAATATACTGCGACCCTAATCAAAAGTATTTAACTCCAAATAACAAAAACTTAGCTATAAGTTGTTGTAACATTTAAACTTAAAACTTTTCTTCTTTTTTTTGCACTGCATGGATCACCAGTGCGGTTGAATGCAGCATTGCTGTATGGTGCACTCAAAATGCCTTGTGGTTGAGTAGCCAAACTAGGCTACTACTCAAATGTTGCTGTAATAGGCCTACATGTTTCTCCTTTGCATGGTGTTTTGTTGCAGGTTTAGTTTTTGGGTTATTCATTGTCAAGCTTAAACCAAGGCCAGACTGCAAAATCTTAGTAGCCTAGCTAGGACTGTGCCATGTCTGTAAGCCTACACATTCTTTCCAACGGTACACTGTAAACAGGACACACGAAAGCAGCGCAATTTAAGTTGAATTCACAGATGCCAGCGCATCAGACTGGAATTTCATAAAGTAGTCGACTCAACTGTTGACAAATTTATACTCGCTTGTGACTTGTAGTGCAGCGCATCTTTGTGTGAAATGAATTGAAAACCCAAATCACTGTGAAATGTGTCACGCCTTGTGTTTGACATGTGCGCTAGCATATTAGCCATGTTGTGACTGACTTGTGATCATTGCCCTTGCTACTTTGATTGTATTGACATTCCCAGCCTTAGTCACATTCGTCCGTTTTTATTCAAAATATTGAGTCTGTAACGCTCGTCGTTGGAAAGAGAAGTGGACCAAGGCGCAGCATGGTAAGTGTTCATGATTCTTTATTTTCAAAATACACTCAAACAAAATAACAAAAGGCAAAAAAACAAAAGCGCACAGTTCTGTCAGGCAACAGAATGCTAAACAGAAAATAACCTCCCAAAAACACAGGTGGAAAACAGGCTGCCTAAGTATGATTCCCAATCAGAGACAACGATAGACAGCTGCCTCTGATTGGGAACCACACTCGGCCCAAAACAAAGAAACAAAAAACATAGATTTCCCCACCCGAGTCACACCCTAACCTAACCAAACATAGAGAATAATAAGGTTCTCTATGGTCAGGGCATGACAGAGTCACTGAAACTGAAACAGTGCATCCCGAATGGGTGTAGGCAGCCAGGCCTGCTGTGATTTACAACCTGATAGCAATTCTTTGGGGACTACCAAGAAATGTCTTTGTGAATTATACTAATAATGCATGGAATTGCATCCATGTATACTGCCAACAATGTCTTACTGTCATGGAATTTTGAGTCAAATATAATCTATTTTTAAAACCTCTTATAAAGTATTTTTTTAGCATAAGCTGGGAATTGTAATGTAGAATTTGTGAATTTTGTCTCTTGAATAATAAATTCCATACATTAGTTCATACTGGATTAAGTGTAAAACTTCAATTTCATTTGTTATGATAAAACACTCCATCTTGTGCCAATATCAGTTATTTTTAAGTCTTGGTTCCAAATGTTTTATTGTTTTTCTAAGAGATTGTCAGTTGGATAGGCTCTCTGCAATGTTTTGTATATCTTACCTATCATATGAGTATCTTTTTCTGACTCAAATAGGATTCCCTCCACATTGCTCTGATGTCCAAAAGCTTTCAGGTCGAAATTTCATGATATAAACTTTTAAGTTGCATATATTTGAAAATGTCTACATTGGTCAGTCCAACATTGTGTTTTATTCTGACATTGAATAATTGTATTTCCTATTAGCACGTAATTTACAGTTTGTATACCTTTAGTTTTCCATGTGGACCAATTTATCCGTGAATTCTGAAAAGCTATCCAAGGATTGTTCCATAGGGGACCTCGTCCTTTCCAACAACAACAAAAAGATATCATTTTAAAGGTAATTTGATGACCTTTCAGAACCACTTGACAGGGTTTCCTTTTTAAAGCAACTTTAACAGGTAATTCTGATAGAGGTCAAAGATCAAAGTTATGTTGACCTGAACAATCTGAAAATGAGTCTGATAGCTATGAATATAAGCTTTCAAATGACATATGATTACAGGGTACAGTGCATTTGGAAAGTATTCAGACCCGTTGACTTTTTCCACATTTTGTTACGTTGCAGCCTTTTTTTTATGGATTGAATAGTTTTTTTCTTCTCATCAATCTACACACAAAACCCCATAATGACAAAGCAAAAACAGATTTTTAGACATTAATACAAATGTATTAAAAATAACACAATTATGTAACTATTCAGACCCTTTACTCAGTACTTTGTTGAAGAACCTTTGGCAGCGATTACAGCCTCGAGTCTTCTTGGGTATGACGCTACAAGCTTGGCACACCTGTATTTGGGGAGTTTCTCCCATTCTTCTCTGCAGGTCCTCTCAAGTTTTGTCAGATTGGATGGGGAGCGTTGCTGCACAGCTATTTTCAGGTCTCTCCAGAGATGCAAGATCGGGTTCAAGTACGGGCTCTGGCTGGGCCACTCAAGGACATTCAGAGACTTTTCCCGAAGCCACTCCTGCGTTGTCTTGGCTGTGTGCTTAGGGTTGCTGTCCTGTTGGAAGGTGAACCGTCACCCCAGTCTGAGGTCCTGAGCGCTCTGGAGCAGTTTTTCATCAAGGATCTCTCTGTACTTCACTCCATTTGTCTTTTCCTCGATCCTGACTAGTCTCCCAGTTCTTGCCTCTGAAAAACATCCCCACAGAACAATGCTACCACCACCATGCTTCACCGTAGGGATGGTGCCAGGTTTCCTCCAGACGTGACACTTGGCATTCAGGCATCTTGGCATCTTGTTTCTCATGGTTTGAGTCCTTTAGGTGCCTTTTGGCAAACTCCAAGCGGGCTATCATGTGCCTTTTACTGAGGAGTGACTTCCATCTGGCCACTCTACCATAAAGGCCGGATTGGTGGAGTGCTGCAGAGCTGGTTGTCCTTTTGGAAGGTTCTCCTATCTACACATAGGAACTCTGGAGCTCTGTCAGAGTGACCATCGGGTTCTTGGTTACCTCTCTGACCAAGGACCTTCTCCCCGATCGCTCAGTTTGACCGGGCAGCCAGCTCTAGGAAGAGGCTTGGTGGTTCCAAACTTCTTCCATTTAAGAATGATGGAGGCCACTGTTTTCTTGGGGACCTTCAATGCTGCAGAAAGTTTTTGGTATCCTTCCCCAGATCTGTGCCTTGACACAATCCTGTCTCTGAGCTCTACGGACAATCCCTTCGACCTCATGGCTTGGCATTTGCTCTGACATGCACTGTCAACTGTGGGACCTATATAGACAGGTGTGTGCCTTTCCAAATCATCTCCAATCAATTGAATTTACCACAGCTGGAGTCCTATCATCTTGTAGAAACATCTCAAGGATGATCAATGGAAACAGGATGCACCTGAGCTCAATTTTGAGTCTCATACCAAAGGGTCTGAATACTTACACAAATTACATATTTATGCTTTTTATTTGTAATACATTTGCAAAAGTTTTTAAAAACCTGTTTTCACTTTGTCATTATGGGGTATTATGTGTAGATTGATGACATTTTTTTTATTTAATCCATTTTAGAATAAGGCTGTAACATAACAAAATGTGGAAAATGTGAAATGTCTGAATACTTTTCGAATGCACTGTATGTGTTAGCAATAACTTGTTGTTTCCTGACATTTTTTGTCATAGGGTAAAATTCCTATGGGAAAAAAATGAATGGGAAGGAGTGATGAAAAAAGAGTGATAACACGGAGAAAGCTATCATTGCTGTACTGCTATCACATATTTTCCAACTTTAGGGACGTTGACCTTCAAGAAAATCACTATGAAACATTGTCTGCCCAGGTGAGCCTGACCAACACCCCTGGCTCATGGACAATAGCAGGGTTCCCCAACTGGTGGCCTGCGGGCCGAATTTGGCCCGAGGGTTATTTTATTTGGCCCCCAAAGTTTTCGGAGCAAAATGTTTATTGTATGGTATATTTTTTGTTCTCTGTATTTTTTGGGGATTGTTGGACATCAAAAACTAGCACCAAGGGATTTTAATTTGGAAAATATTTTCCAAAGTATTCCCACGCATAATAGAGAGATATATATGATCGTAAACAAACGTAAGCAAGGTTTGAAATGATTGTTTTAGTCAAATATTATATCTGTTTCGGCTTCTTGCGGTCAATTTGCAGTCACAAATTATTTGTAATTATGTTCCGAACCCCTGACCTTCATCTGCCCACAGGTGAATCTAGTCTGTGATCCCTGGACTATAGGATATGTAGCTAAATATTTCTGTCCATAGAAATATGGAATACTAACCAGGAGAGGGCAGCATACACCAAGCTGCTGCTACTGCAGGCAACTTGCTGACCATACATGGACCATGCATGAATGATGCATCCAGTAAAAATAAACTTGTAGAAATACTGTTGATTTGGAAAACAGAATAGCTTAATGCAAATCAATGTATAAACAAAGTGTACACATTATGCTAATATGGTCACCAAAGCCAAAAGCATTGGCATCAAAACTCAAATGGTTTTTGAAGCCAGGTAAATGTAAGATTGTATCTCTTCCTAATTCCATTAGCCTAAAATAAAGTTTAAATTACCATGCTCGTATGCATTCTCACACTAATGGTGCAACAGATCACTCCAAGGTCTCTACAGGTCATTTCCGACCAGCAGACAAAAGAACCTGCATGCCGGAAGCCATACTTTGAACCACACACGTATCCGTAATAAACTGCATGGAAACTGCAGCAGTCTTGTTGCAGTGAGTGAACAGCAGGAAGATATGTCGGGTTGGGAGATCAGCCATGAGGTCCAGGTAGTAACAGTGACTTTGTACCGGCCACCGGGATGCTCCTGAGAATGATGCACTGCGATAAGCAGTGAGGCAATGGCTTCATGCATGCACTGTCAGGATACCTCAACAAAGGCACTAATTCATAAGCTGTGAATCTAATGACATGATGTCATACAATTAGTGGCACAGTAGTGTCAACGTACAGTATATGGGCCAATCTATACAACAAACAATAAGTTGTTTGATGATCTGTAATATCTTTTGTATCTCATTAATGTACCTGTGTCTCATCCTTTCTTTGCCATCAGAACAATTTGACCCAATGTATTTTGATAGCCAAACTGAGTCAATAAAACAACTGTAATGATTCAGCTGTATTGTACTTTAGTTGTGGGGCATGGCTTGTCACGTCAAGTTCATTGACTACATCAACCAAACCTGAAATGCTGAGGCTATGAGATAGTTTCCTTCTACAGGCACAATGTAATTCCAATGAGGAAAGAGGAAGTGCTAGGGATCAAGGGTTATCACACAAGCACACCCCTGCTTTACACTATAATGGCAGTGTGGACCTCATTCCATTGAGCAGTGGCTTGGTAGTGACAAAGCACTCTGTGGGTGTGTTTCCACTGCCAGGGAGCATGTTTTTCCCTAATTAGCTTAGGTTTAGACAGCATGTGTGGCAATTACAGACAAACTGCCACACAGGCATGCTGTAATTAAGTCAGAAATGCCTGTTGAGATGCCAGCAGCTTCCCAATGCTGTGAGATTCCTGCTTCCATGGGACCAGCTCCATGATTTTCCACCCTCAGATAGACAGAATGTCAGCTCTGATTAAATCAAAAGAGATGTGTACAAACACCCCCATACAGCTAAGGCTTTGTAAAGCACCTTCCATACCATGCTTTTAAATAGGAGCCCTGACCTTGATGAGTGAAATCCAATACACAAACACATTTATTCAGGGTTGAAGGAATCACACTTTCACACTAATACACGCACATGCATACTGTCAGGTATAAAAAGACACACACCAGTGACCACTCACATGTATGCCCACATGCTCCCTCGCAGACAGTGAAAAAACAAACGCACCTCCATAAGAGCTGAGCTTTTGGCCTTTGAATCTGGCATCAACAGGATATCAAACACAGAAACTCAACAGAAGACAATGTGTGTCTCTGTGGCAATTTTAGTATGTAAATCTTGGTGGGGCAAAAAATGTTTTTGTTGTAGATGCATGCCAGCAAAGCCACTACACAACACTAAACTATACATTAATTGCACTATAATGGTGACAAACGGTGCCCACAAATTGTTAGGACCCTCATAAAGCTTTCCCAACAGCAGAGCTTTCTTTTCAGCGCCATGGAGTGAATCCTTACCACTGCTACACCTGGCTATCAGCGGAGCCTTGTCTGGCAGCAAAACCGTTCATTCAGCCTTATTTACTGCCTTTACAAAAGCGTAGCTGATATGGCTGACTTGCTTAAACAAGTGTGGTTTCTACTTACAATTGAAATGTACAAACTATGGCATATGGGGATGACGAGCGGATAAGAGGTCATCCGTAATTTCGATTAAGATATTAATGAGCGAGCTAGGACGGATGTAGTCAATATAACTATTTGTTCAGCACTTTTGAAATGTACAGCAACAGAATTCAGAATATGGGCTGTTCTTACAGTATTCTCCCTGTACACCTAGTGAGAACCATAGGATAAATAAAGGGGGCATATAAGCAAACTATGAAGGCTCTGATAATATTCAATGATAAACATTTTCTAAAACAGGCTATAGGCTACATGTGCACCACCAAGTCAGAACAGTACGCTAAGTGAGAGGGGGAAAGGGACCAAATTATTAGGGTGAGGCACAACATACAGTACGCTTAGTATTACTTTCTTAGCTACAGTATACGTATCTCCCTGGCATATTATATAATTTATGCAGCAGCATACAATACATTTTTGGACTCACCTTGTTGAGCTGTGCTCACTTGAACAGTAAGGTGGTGCGGCGGTCCTTGTGGGCAAACTTTGTCATCAAAGTCTGGCATTCTCTGGATTTATGGTGCTTTCAAGACAACTAGGAACTCTGAAAAAAACAAGGTTGAATCATGACATCAGTGATCTTCAGGTGAGAGCACTAGAAAGAGGCCGGAGTTTTTGACTTGGAATTCCAAGTTGGATAACCGTTCAAAATGTATTTTCCCAGTCGGAGCTCATTATTTCAGAGTTCCCAGTTGTCTTGAACTCACTAAAAGTCTGAGATTTCCCAGTTTCGGGTTTGAAAGTGGCAGAAGTCATGCTGGATTGACAGCATGGCCAATGTATTCAACCTTTTCTGGCCCATGGTGTTGAATGTTTATCCTTTTTAAGCTTGGAAAAGAGACCCTTAAACCCAGACTTGGACCACACACCGACTCCACTGAATAGCAGGCTAGTGATTGCTTTGCAAAGCTTGCAGTTAGCCACTGATTCCTTCTAAACCACTCATTGTTGAATTTGCGATTTCCAACTTGTTATGTAATTGACCTTCCAACAGGACAACAACCCTAAGCACACAGTCGAGACAACACAGGAGTGGCTTCAGGACAAGTATCTGAATGTCCTTGAGTGGCCCAGCCAGAGCCCGTACTTGAACCCGATCTTGCATCTCTGGAGAGACCTGAAAATAGCTGTGCAGCAACGCTCCCCATCCAATCTGACAAAACTTGAGAGGATCTGCAAAGAAGAATGGGAGTAACTCCCCAAATACAGGTGTGCCAAGCTTGTAGCGTCATACCCAATCATTTATCTTCATAATTTCTCTTCATATCACAATGATTGAAAAGGATTTGCCAGTAGATTGTCGACTTGATTCATTATGATGACTGCTAGCTAAGATTTCGAAAGTATGATGTCAGTCCAATGAAAGCTACTGTAGATATAACGTGATTTGACGTAATTTTATCTGTGGCCAATGACCTTGAGCCTTCATGGACAGGCACTTCTAATGTAACTCTATGGCAGCACCCAAGGGCCTTACATTTTTTTGCTCTACCTGTAGATTTTCGCGGTGACGTCGTGTCCCCATGAGTGATAGAACACTGAGCAAATCACGGCGCAACTAGAGTACATTACCAACCCCTACGATCCATATTTTCAGATGGCTGCCCCACCACCACAGAAAGCACTGAGCTAGGCTGAAACACCTGCATTTCTCAGGTTTCTTACACAAGAAAGCAAAAAATTGTTTTTTATATGCGGCTTTATTAACTTTACATTGTTTGCAAACTGATTAATTCCAAAAACAACATGCTGTAAACAGGCACTGCCCCACCTGCCCTCGCCACTGTGTGTATGTATATATATATATATATATATATATATATATATATATATATATATATATATATCCAAAATATATGGGGGATTGGAAATAATACAGACAATTACATTGATACATGTAGAAGCCACATTCTATCTGCAATATTAAAGCTGATCTACCCCCTAAAAAAATATTTATTTATATATATATAAAATACAATGCTGTGTAAAAACCTGTCATGTTCTGTGTATGAAAAGTAGAGCAAAACAAGTCTATTATTTAACAATAACATAGCTGACTGACCCTAAAATCAGAGTTGTGATGTTATTGTATTGCAAGTACACTATGTCATGGATCCCACAGCTGTTTGACCAAAGAACATAGTAATTAAAAGTTTGACCAAAGAATATAGTAATTAAAAAAAGGCCTTAGTAAACGGATGGGGAATGCATCCGGATGGGGAATGGCCTTTAGTGAAATTAGTATTCATCCACCGGTGGCCTATGTTTTGACTAACGTTACCTCTGAGTTTCATTAGCATGGCGTAACCACTCAGAGGAGCCCTCTCTGTAATACAAGACTGCGTGGGTGCACACAGCCCAACAGAAAAATAAAAAGGCTTCGCTCATGTGTTTGAAA
This sequence comes from Salmo trutta, assembly GCF_901001165.1. NCBI lineage: Eukaryota > Metazoa > Chordata > Actinopteri > Salmoniformes > Salmonidae > Salmo > Salmo trutta. The sequence continues at coordinate 3,259,416 of NC_042963.1, read as the reverse complement.
CAAACTCTGGTAGCAACAAAAGGATAGGTTTTGCCTATTTTTGACATGATTCAGTACGTAAGGTTAGGTTTTCTGTAAACAAGTAAGTTCTCAGTGAGTTATGAAAAAGAACAAGCTGCACTCTCATGGCCACATACAAAATAAACAAAACCATAAAATCCTTGCATGGATCATTGCACTAAACACAGTTTGAACTCACTACAGCAGTGATGACTGGCAGCGCTGAGCTCTGATCTGAATCTCCAGCCAGCATGCAAATATAAAACATACAGCCTGAGTGATGAGAGACTGATGCACAATCCAAACAGCTATCTGTGCTGGGTTTTCATCATCAAAATAGAACCGACGGAATACTTTTTTTTTAGTATTGGCCCAACAGGTAGAACAGCTGGCATGAAACACTTGATTTCCAAGCTATTGAGAAAAGTACCAACAAGGCTTTGTGAGTAGTGTTATCCAACTGCTCGCAAGTAATTTTAAGGCATACCTAACAACCTTACAGGACTAAATGACATGAATTATCAAATAGTAAGGAGGTGTGTAAAGGCAGGATTCTCTCTATGCAGGGAGGGCTTTATGGATAACACATCCGTAAGAGTTCAAGCAAAGCCTTCAACGCTAAGGGCTGTAGAACAATTGTAAAACATGACACTGCAATTCATTTTGACCTACAGTGCATTCGGAAATATTCAGACCCCTTCACTTTTTCCACATTTTGTTACGTTACAGCCTTATTCTAAAATTGATTTGATTTACATAAGTATTCAAACCCTTTGCTATGAGATTCAAAATTGAGCTTAGGTGCATCCTGTTTCCATTGATCATCCTTGAGATGTTTCTACAACTTGCTTGGAGTCCACCTGAGGTAAATTCAATTGATTGGAGATGATTTGGAAAGGCACACACCTGTCTATATAAGGTGCATGTTAGAGCAAAAACCAAGCCATGAGGTCGAAGGATTTATCCGTAGAGCTCCGAGACATGATTGTGTTGACGCACAGATCTGGGGAAGCGTACCAAAAAATGTCTGCAGCATTGAAGGTCCCCAAGAAAACAGTGGTCTCCATCATTCTTAAATAGAAGATGATTAGACCCACCAAGATGCTTCCTAGAGCTGGCCGCCCACCCAAACTGAGCAATAGAGGTGAGAATGGCCTTGGTCAGGGAGGTGAGCAAGAACCCGATGGTCACGCTGATGGAGCTCCAGAGTTAATTTGTGTAGGTGGGAGAACCTTCCAGAAGGACAACCGTCTCTGCAGCACTCCACCAATCAGGCCATTATGGTAGAGTGGCCAAATGGAAGCCACTCCTCAGTAAAAGGCACATGACAGCCCGCTTGGAGTTTTCCAAAAGGCACCTAAGGGACTCTCAAACCATGAGAAACAAGATTCTCTAGACTGGTGTAACCAAGTTTTGCCAAGCGTCACCAAGTGAATGCTAAGAGCCATGTCTGGAGGAAACCTGGTACCATGCCTACAGTGAAGCATGGTGGTGGCAGCATCATGCTATGGGGATGTTTTTCAGCAGCAGGGACTGGGAGACTAGTCCAGATCGAGGGCAAGATTAACGGAGCAAAGTACAGAGAGATCCTTGATGAAAACCTGCTCCAAAGCGCCTAGGACCTCAGACTGGGGCAAAGGTTCACCTTCCAACAGGACAACGACCCTAAGCACACAGCCAAGACAATGCAGGAGTGGGCCATGTGAGTGGCCCAGCCAGAGTCTGGACGTGAACCCGATCCAACATCTCTGGAGTGACATAAAAATAGCTGTGCAGCGATGATCCCCATCCAACCTGACATACATATAAGGAAAAGGACAGTCTGTAAATGAAAGTTGGGCAGTGCACATTAAATCACATCATCCAAGTCTTATGCATGGGATACTTCTAAGCTAGGTATCAGATCTTACACAACTAATAAGACAATGTTTTGATAACAACCATCAAAAACATAATCTCTGTTAAGAAACTTGGATAAATGTAAAAAGACACGTTCATGTCAAGGACAAAAACTTGTAACATTTTTCCTGAACTAACACAGCAACTCACAGAGTTGTCCTCTGTGGTTTGGAGGTCGAGAAGTGGATTCCAGTAAGTGGGACAGTTAAGATGACACAGACAGAGACCTAGTTTTGTCTCACTTATTCTGCTGCTTCTGCCTCTCAGGGGACTGGATCAAAAGCTGCTGCCTCACCAATAGATTACCTGTAGGCAGAACATATTACTGATTGATAGGGCTGTACTTTAGTTTGAACCCCCAAAAAGTGTACTTTATTTATGAATTAGTCAGTTCAACATTAACAATGCTATTTCACAAAAATGTGAATGAATCCCACAGTGGTCCATGGCCTTGCTGGGAGGAATGTGTGTGTTTTTTAAAAAGTGGAATTATAGATTAAAAAAAGCACCATGCATGAGAGCAGTCATTCTCCAACATGTTAACATTTCAATCAAGAGATGACAAATATCTCTTGACTAATTCAATACAATTCTGATTCATATTTGGAGAAGGAACCTCATGCCCTCTTAGGTTGGGGAGATACAGTATGATGGGGAGTTTTGATGCACCAGATTAAAAGCAGGCAGGAACAGGCATTATCAGTGTATGTGTCTAAATAAAAGGATATTGCACATGAAAGGCAGGATCTCCATGGTTTCCCCTTGGAGCTAGGCTTCGTTGCCATGGGAGCAAAAGGAACCTTTGCAAGAGGGAAAAACACAGAAAGACAATGTGCTTGTCCCCCAGTCCAAAATTCATTACTTTATTGCCATTTCTTACATTATCCTTGATATTTTAGCTGCTGGTCATTGTTTGTGAATTTTGCAATTGAAAATAATTTAGGCCTGAAATTGTAATATGCATTTGAATATATTATGCATAAAAATACTTGAATACTGTTTAACTTATAGGCATGAGAATGAAGACATGAGATAAGGAGGAAAAAGGAAGATAGATAAGTTGCTGTAAACCAAATCTACCAATTTAGGAAAAGTGACCCCCACAGTTCCCTCCACCAGAGAACACCAGATCACCCAACCAGCTCACATGACCCATTTACACGCCAGAGCTCTGTTGTCACACAGCGAGTCACTGTTTGCTCTCTACTTAATGGATATTAAGATAATATTGCGTAAGCCCATGAAATACAATCAACCTAGCAGGCAGGCAGCAGGCACCTTGCTCTATAGCATAAGTAGAACGGACCCTCAAACATACTGGAGGAATCAGGTCCTATTAGGTTGGCTGAAAATACTGTTTGTGGACAAAATTGCGTATTATGAATGCATTTATGGTGCCCTCCCTCACTTCATTGTGTATTCTAGGACTTCCTATTAGCATGTATACTGTAAACAGCCAATGTATTTGGAAAGAGCTGTGTGGCAAAGTAGGGTGTTCCTGTTTATATAAGTTAGATCCATCTGAGAAGTCCAAGCTAGCTATGTCTGTGGTTGTAATGTCAGTTCCATACAGGGCCTGTAGTGATTGAGATGGCTATGGGCAATTTCATGGTAACAGAGTGATGCTGAGACTAAGATTTAACAAAGTCCACAGAAAATGTTACAAAAACACATTTGCTTGAAGAACAGTGCAGATGCAAAGTTTTGTAACAGAATGATGGTTTGTGCTACAATATTTGTGCCGTCAGCCTGTTACCAAACTTTGCATCTGCACTGTTCTTCAAGTAAAAGTGTTTTTGTTGAATGTTCAGTGGACATTGTTAAAAGTAGTCCTTGTGAATAGTGTTAAATGGTTTGATTAACTTTGCAATCATTGGTTTTTGTTTGACATACATTTTAAAGTGAAAAACCTAAGTCTCATCATCACTGTGTTACGGTGGAATTGCCCCTATATAATGCAGCAGGGCAGGTGCAGAAGCTTCCAGACACAGCCAGTACATGCCAGTCCAACATGCTTTAAGCAGCTTCCCTGACCCTACTGTACCTTCTGCTGACCACATAACAAGCTAGGTCAGAGGTCAACACGTTGTGTTGTATCAAAGGCTATTTCTTCCTTTTCTAAAATATATCTGACTGTATGCAGCATCTGTCGCTAGTAGGTGAAGAATATTGAGGTTGTCTGCGCTACCTTAGCTGAATGAGACCGCTCTTACTTATTGTGTATATGGCATTTTATTTTCCCCCATATGTATCGTAGTGAACTGAACTACATACAATTGAAGTCGGAAGTTTACATACACTTTAGCCAAATACATTTAAACTCAGTTTTTCACAATTCCTGACATTTAATCCTAGTAAAAATCCTCTGTCTTAGGTCAGTTAGGATCACCACTTTATTTTAAGAATGTGAAATGTCAAAATAATAGTAGAGAGAATGATTTACTTCAGCTTTTATTTCTTTCATCACCTTCCCAGTGGGTCAGAAGTTTGCATACACTCAATTAGTAGTTGGTAGCATTGCCTTTAATTTGTTTAACTTGGGTCAAATGTTTCGGGTAGCCTTCCACAAGCTTCCCACAATAAGTTTGGTGAATTTTGGCCCATTCCTCCTGACAGAGCTGGTGTAACTGAGTCAGGTTTGTACGCCTTCTTGCTTGCACATGCTTATTCAGTTCTGCCCACAAATTTTCAATAGGTAAGAGGTCAGGGCTTTGTGATGGCCACTCCAAAACCTTGACTTTGTTGTCCATAAGCCATTTTGCCACAACTTTGGAAGTATGCTTGGGGTGTCACGCCCTGACCTGAGAGAGACGTTTTGTTTCTCTATTTTGGTTAGGTCAGGGTGTGATTTGGGTGGGCATTCGAGATTTGTAGTTCTTTGTTCTATTCTATGTTTTCTATTTCTATGTTGTCAGGTTCTAGTTTTGTATTTTTTGTTGGTTTTGTTTGGGATGATCTCCAATTAGAGGCAGCTGGTCCTCGTTGTCTCTAATTGGAGATCATACTTAAGTAGGGTTTTTTCCACCTGGGTTTGTGGGAGATTGTTTTTGTTCTTTCGGTTTATTTTGTAGGTATTGCATAGTTTCACACTGAAAATAAAATGTGGAATAACACACACGCTGCATTTTGGTCCACTTCTTCCTACGACAACCGTGACAGAATCTCCCACCACCAAAGGACCAAGCAGTGTGGTATGGACCAGTGGACTATTGAGGAGATAAGGAGGAGTATATCCAGGGCTTTGAAGGATTCAGGGGCAGGAGAAAAGTACCTCCCATGGGAACAAGTGGAGGCAGCGAGAGCGCGGCAACAAGGGAAGCACGAGAGGCAGCCCAAAAAATATTTTTTGGGGGGGCACACAGGGAGATTGGCAGAGTCAGGTTGGAGACCTGAGCCAACTCCTTGTGCTTACCGTGAGGTGCGTGACACCAGTCTGGCGCCACCTGTGCCAGCCCCACGCATCAGGTATCTAGTGCGCCTGCCCAGTCCGGTGTGTCCTGTTCCTGCTCCTCGCACTCGCCCTGAGGTACGTGTTACCAGTCTGGCGCCACCTGTGCCAGCTCCATGCATCAGGCCTCCAGTGTGTCTTCCCAGACCAGAGCTTCCGGCGACAGTTCCCAGTCCAGAGCTTCCGGCAATGTCCCCCAGTCCGGAGCCTCCAGCGACGTTCCCCAGTCCGGTGAGACCTGTTCTGGCTCCACGTAAGAAGCCTCCAGTGATGATCCATGGTCCGTAGCCTCCAGTGATGATCCATGGCAGGAAGCCTGTATGGATGATCCATGGCCCGGAGCCTGTAGGGATAATCCATGGCAAGAAGCCTGTAGGGATGATCCATGGCCCGGAACCTGTAGGGATGATCCATGGTACAAAGCCTCCAGTGGTGATCCATGGCATGGAGCATGCAGTGATGATCCCTGGCATGGAGCCTGCAGCAACGGTCCCCAGTCCGGAACCTCCTGAGACGGCCCGCAGTCCGGAACCTCCTGAGACGGCCCGCAGTCCGGAACCTCCAGCGGCGGTCTGCAGTTCAGAACCTCCGGCGATGATCTACGGCCCGGTTCATCCAGCGACGATCCACGGTTCAGAACTTCCGGCGATGATCCACGGTCTGGTTCCGCCGGCGACACAAAAGCAGAGGGATCAGCGGGCGGAGCGGGGGCTACGCCCCGAACCGGAGCCGCCACCATAGGTAGATGCCCACCCGGACCCTCCCCTATAGGTTCAGGTTTGCGGCCTGGAGTCCGCACCTTTGGGGGGGGGGGGGTACTGTCACGCCCTGACCTGAGAGAGACATTTTGTTTCTCTATTTTGGTTAGGTCAGGGTGTGATTTGGGTGGGCATTCGAGATTTGTAGTTCTTTGTTCTATTCTATGTTTTCTATTTCTATGTTGTCAGGTTCTAGTTTCGTATTTCTATGTTGGGTTTTGTTTGGGATGATCTCCAATTAGAGGCAGCTGGTCCTCGTTGTCTCTAATTGGAGATCATACTTAAGTAGGGTTTTTTTTCCACCTGGGTTTGTGGGAGATTGTTTTTGAGTAGTGTATGTTTCACCTCTGCGTCACGGTTTGTTTTTGACCTTTCAGTTTATTTTGTATGTATCGCATAGTTTCACGCTGAAAATAAAATGTGGAACGACACACGCACTGCACTTTGGTCCGCTTCTTCCCACGACAACCGTGACATGGGGTCATTGTCCATTTGGAAGACCCATTTGCGACCAAGCTTTAACTTCCTGACTGATGTCTTGTGATGTTGATTCAATATATCCACATAATTTGCCTCCCTCATGATGCCACCTATTTTCTGAAGTGCACCAGTCCCTCCTGCAGAAAAACACCCCCACAACATGATGCTGCCACACCCGTGCTTCACAGTTGGGATGGTGTTCTTCGGCTTGCAAGCCTCTCCCTTTTTCCTCCAAAAATAGCGAAGGTCATTATGGCCAAACAGTTATCTTTGTTTCATCAGGCCAGAGGACATTTCTCCAAAATAGTAAGATCTTTGTCCCCATGTGCAGTTACAAACTGTAGTCTGGCTTTTTTATGGCGGTCTTGGAGCAGTGGCTTCTTTCTTGCTGGGCGGCCTTTCAGGTTATGTCGATTATAGGACTTGTCTTACTGTGGATAAAGATACTTTTGTACCTGTTTCCTCCAGTATCTTCACAAGGTCCTTTGCTGTTGTTCTGGGATTGATTTGCACTTTTCGCACCAAAGTACATTCATCTCTAGGAGACAGAAAGCGTCTCCTTCCTGAGAGGTATGACGGCTGCGCGGTCCCATGGTGTTTATACTTGCTTACTATTGTTTGTACAGAAGAACGTGGTACCTTCAGGCATTTGGAAATTGCTCCCAAGGATGAACCAGACTTTTGGAAGTCTACCATTTTTTTCCTGAGGTCTTGGCTAATTTATTTTGATTTTCCCATGATTTCAAGCAAAGAGGCACTGAGTTTGAAGGTAGGCCTTGAAATCCATTCACAGGTACAACTCCAATTGACTCAAATGATGTCAATTAGCCTATCAAAAGCTTCTAAAGCCATGACATCATTTTCTGGAATTTTCCAAGCTATTTAAAGGCACAGTCAACTTAGTGTATGTAAACTTCTGACCCACTGGAATTTTCATTCATTTAATTATAAGTGAAATAATCTGTCTGTAAATAATTGTTTGTGGAAAAATTGTGGAAAAATGACTTGTGTCATGCACAAAGTAGATGTTCTAAAATTATAGTTTTGTTAACAAGAAATTTGTGGAGTGGTTGAAAAACAAATTATAATGACTCTAAGTGTATTTAAGTGTATTTAAACCTCCGACTTCAACTGTATGACTGACATATCTGTGTAAAGCTGAATGCCACATAAGACCTGAGGTTTGCTATAGTCCAAGGTTCGTCATAGGAATTGGATAATTTGAGGTCTCCTGAAGAATCATTTTTGACTATAAAATAAAAATAAAATGTGTTATGTTTTGTAAGGCTTCCATCAGTTCTGTGACACTGGAAAAATCAATAAACAAGAGTTAAATGTAGTGCATCTGCTCTGTCTATGTAATCATGTCATAACCCTAAAAGAATGAATCGTCAACACTGACTCAACACAACTCATACCATACAACTTTTGGTTAGCTAAATCCTTATTCAGACCACACATGCTATCTCCTGTCTCTCCAGATGCAAATTAATTATTGGAGTGCCCCCCAAATTAGCTTCACTGCGGGCTGGCACACTGTAGGTCCTCAGGCAGGCATTAGTGTGCAGTGACGTGGTACAGGCTCCGATGGCCACTCTGCATGACTGATCGTGTTTCAGCTCACATGACGTGACGCAGGACCCTGACGTACCTCTAATATTTATGCATCAGTAATTACTTCCAATGACTTGAGTCTGGGCCCATGGATTGACTTTGGCAATCTTGATTTAGCCTGATTGTATCATAAACAGAGGGCCTACCTCTAACTCATGGTAACAGTTATATCAGTGTGATTAAATTATTACCTCTGATCCTTTTTTGTCACTAGCTCAAAATAGTGATTTTGTTTTTATTCAACATTTAATACATTTGGATTTTGATCAGTTTTGGGTTAGATCTGCTTCTGTTACCACTGTACTACTCATGGGCATGGGAGAACAAAGTCCAGCAAGAGAGATTAAGTTGTTGTTACATGATACTGTGAAGGTCAGTTTAGTACCTCCTAGACTAGGAGTGGACCATATTCCATCAATATGAAAAATAAATTGAGCCAAAACAGAGAAATGGAGATGGAGCAACAGCTTTGGCTCCCTGTGACAGGGAAGGTTAGGGAGTCACAGAGACGACAAACAGTAATGCAGGCTACACACAGCTATGCAAAAACAACCTCCCACAATTCCCATAACAAACACACCCCTATACATAGGACCTTCAATCAGAGGCAACGAGGAACAGCTGCCTCCAATTGAAGGCCCAATCCCAATAAACTAAACATAGAAATAGATAGACTAGACTGAACATTGAAATACACTAACATAGAATATAGACCAAAACCCCGGAATAATCTAAACAAACACCCCTCTACATAAACAATTATATCAACAACCCCGAACCACATAAAACAAACATACCCCTGCCACGTCCTGACCAAACTACAATAACAAATAACACCTTTACTGGTCAGAACGTGACAGTACCATTATCACTGTACTCAAGGTAAAAAATCCTTCTCACTCTCAGATAAATAAATTGTACTGCTAGGTTTTATACAGTCAAATGTAATAAATAACAACTTTTTTAATAAAGAAATGTACAAATTATACATTTGTGACATCAATATTAAAAACATTTTTACAAAAATGATTCAATACATATGATATGAGATCTGTATATAAAACATTTACATTTTATATTTTTGTCATTATTATCATCTCTCATCTCACCGCTAAATTTAAACCACTCTTTTTATTTGACTTGGATGTACAGCACCAGTCAAAATTTTGGGCACACTTACTCATTCACGGATTTTTCTCTATTTTTACTATTTTCTACATTGTAGAATAATAGTGAAGACATCAAAACTATGAAATAACACATATTGAATCACTAAGTAACCAAAAAAGTGTTAAATCAATCAAAATATATTTTATATTTGAGATTCTTCAAAGTAGCCACCCTTTGCCTTGATGACAGCTTTGCACTCTCTTGGCATTCTCTCAACCAGCTTCATGGGGTAGTCACCTGGAATGCATTTCAACTAACAGGTGTGCCTTGTTAAAAGTGAAATGTCTTTCCTTCTTAATGCGTTTGAGCCAATCAGTTGTGTTGTGACAAGGTAGGGGTGGTATACAAAAGACAGCCCCTTTTTGGTAAAAGACCAAGTCCATATTATAGCAAGAAAAAGCTCAAATAAGCAAAGAGAAACGACAGTCCATCATTACTTTAAGACATGTAGGTCAGTCAATGCGGAACATTTCAAGAACTTTCAACGTTTCTTGAAGTGCAGTCACAAAAACCATCAAGCGTAATAATGCACCTGGCTCTCATGAGGACTGCCACATGAAAGGAAGACCCAGAGTTACCTCTGCTGCAGAGGATAAGTTCATTAGAGTTACCAGCCTCAGAAATTGCAGCCCAAATAAATGCTTCACAGAGTTCAAGTAACATACGCATCTTAACAAACTGTTCAGAGGAGTCTGCGTGAATCAGGCCTTCATGGTCGAATTGCTGCAAAGAAACCACTATTAAAGGGATACCAATAATAATAAGAAGAGACTTGCCTGGGCCAAGAAACACAAGCAATGGACATTACACTGGTGGAAATCTGTCCTTTGGTCTGATGAGTCCAAATTTGAGATTCATGGTTCCAACCGCCGTGTCTTTGTGAGATGCAAAGTAGGTGAACGGATGATCTCTGCATGTGTGGTTCCCACAGTGAAGCATGGAGGAGGAGGTGTGATGGTGTGGGGGTGCTTTGCTGGTGACACTGTCTGTGATTTATTTAAAATTCAAGGCACACTTAAAAACCTCTTACATCTAGACATTCCGCTAGCGGAACACCTGCTCCAATATCCAATGATGGGCGTGGCGCGAAATACAAACTCCTCGAAAATCCGAAAACTTCAATTTTTCAAACATATGACTATTTTACACCATTTTAAAGACAAGACTCTCCTTTATCTAACCACACTGTCCGATTTCAAAAAAGCTTTACAGTGAAAGCAAAACATTAGATTATGTCAGCAGAGTACCCAGCCAGAAATAATCAGACACCCATTTTTCAAGCTAGCATATAATGTCACAAAAAACAAAACCACAGCTAAATGCAGCACTAACCTTTGATGATCTTCATCAGATGACACTCCTAGGACATTATGTTATACAATACATGCATGTTTTGTTCAATCAAGTTCATATTTATATCAAAAACCAGCTTTTTACATTAGCATGTGACGTTCAGAACTAGCATTCCCACCGAACACTTCCGGTGAATTTACTAAATTACTCACGATAAACGTTCATAAAAAACACAACAATTATTTTAAGAATTATAGATACCGAACTCCTTTATGCAATCGCGGTGTCTGATTTTAAAATAGCTTTTCGGTGAAAGCACATTTTGCAATATTCTGAGTAGATAGCCCGGCCATCATGGCTAGCTATTTTGACACCCACCAAGTTTGGCACTCACCAAACTCCGATTTACTATAAGAAAAATTGGATTACCTTTGCTGTTCTTCGTCAGAATGCACTCCCAGGACTTCTACTTCATCACCCAATGTTGTTTTGGTTACAAATAATCCATAGTTATATCCAAATAGCGGCGTTTTGTTGTGCGTTCAAGACACTATCCGAAGAGTAACGAAGGGTGACGCGCCCGGCGCGTATCGTGACAAAAAAATTCAAAATATTCCATTACCGTACTTCGAAGCATGTCAAACGCTAATATTTCGACCGGGAGTTGTTGTTTTCGTTCAAAGACTGAAAATGTAAACATGGCCTCGTCTCGTGCACGCGTGCGCCAGTCTCATTGTTCTCAGATTGACCACTTACCAAATGCGCTACTGTTTTTCAGCCAGAGACAGCAAAGTCATCATTCAATGTTCTGCCGCCTTCTGAGAGCCTATGGGAGCATTAGCAAGTGTCACGTTACAGCAGAGATCCCCTGTTTTGGATAGAGATGGCAAAGAAGGCCAAGAAATGGTCTGACAGGGTACTACCTGTAGAGAATCTTCTCAGGTTTTGGCCTGCCATTTGAGTTCTGTTATACTCACAGACACCATTCAAACAGTTTTAGAAACTTTGGAGTGTTTTCTATCCATAGCTAATAATTATATGCATATTCTAGTTTCTGGGCAGGAGTAATAACCAGATTAAATCGGGTACATTTTTTATCCGGCCGTGAAAATACTGCCCCCTATCCATAACAAGTTAACTAGCATGGCTACCACATCATTCTGCAGCAATACGCCATCCCATCTGGTTTGCGCTTAGTGGGACTGTCATTTGTTTTTCAACGGGACAATGACCCAACACACCTCCAGGCTGTGTAAGGGCTATATGTGCAAGGAGGGTCATGGAGTGCTACATCAGATGACCTTGCCTCCACAATCACCAGACCTCAACCCAATTGAGATTGTTTGGGATGAGTCGGACTGCAGAGTGAAGGAAAAGCAGCCAACAAGTGCTCAGCATATGAGGTAACTCCTTCAAGACTGTTGGAAAAGCATTCCAGCTGAAGCTGGTCGAGAGAATGCCAAGAGTGTGCAAAGCTGTCATCAAGGCAAAGGGTGGCAACTTGGAGAATCTCAAATATAAAATATATTTTGATTTGTTTAACACTTTTTTGGTTACTACATGATTCCATACATGTTATTTCATAGTTTTGATGTCTTCACTATTATTCTACAATGTAGAAAATAGTAAAAATAAAGAAAATCCCTTGAATGACTTGGTGTCCAAACTTTTGACTGGTACTGTAGATCATTAATGTAAGCCTAATTTTACCCTTCCCTAGTGAGATTACAAATTCTTTGAAAGTAAAACCTGGAACCAAAACACAATACGTCACTGCAGTCTGCTTGCAATGTCCAATTCCAAAGTACAGTATTTTTCCTGTGAAGTATTATTTATTATACAACGGGTGGGTGTAATCCTGAATGCTGATTGGTTGATTGGTGTCTATTCCACAAGTACCACTGGCTAAATCTGTGATGTTAAAATGCCTATATACTCTGTTCCATCTGACTATGCAATACACTGTCTCATCAGCCCAGCCAGGCAGTTTATAAACTTGATCTCCAGTATAAAAAGCATCTAGACATTATCTCACATTTCTTTGAGACTAACATATAGTTTTCAACAGCGGAGATTTGTATAAACCTTGCTGTCTGTCTATCCGACATTTTCAACATTGTTTCATATTCAAATTCTATCTCCAGCTGTCCCATAGTAATTAACGTGTTGGGAGTCGGGACGAGACAGACAGGCAGGTAGCATTTCTCAGCCAGTCAAAATCATGAATCAGCCTGCATAATTTTTAAGGATATATACAAAAAAATGTAAAGTGAAAAAAGTGAAGTGCGGTCTTTCCAGCCTCAGTTTGAAGTGATTGTGTTAGCAGACTAGATCCTCTAAAGAACAGTGTCCTGACGAGTGAGCACATTTTCTATGGCAGACAAAATCGTGCCTCATTAGCTCATTTTATGGATGTGTCCAAATAAATGTCACTAGAAAACAGTATAAACAAATGCAAATGCAGCCACTATGTTGTTATTCTGGCGTGACTGTAAGATACCCGTAGTTGGCTAAATAGCAAACAAAGGAAAAGAACGTTGCCAGCCAGTATGGCAATGAAACATTTAGAACAAACGACTGATACAGAACAAAAAGATACAGAACAAAAAGACTGAACAACTGGGTCGTGTCTCTGGCAAACTAACCGATAGAATGAATAACCAGCCGGCTTGGGTAGCAACCCTAGATTTGTGTCGGGACTATTATCTTGCGGAAGGATTAATTAGTATGAGTAAATTAATCAAGATAATGTTTTTAATGCAAATATGTCAATTATTATTTGAATATGTTGGTAACCCGTTGTATAAAAGTGATAATACCCTCAAATCTGGTGTTTGGAGGACTTCATCTCGGGCCTAACAACACCGTGCTAATATATCCTCCAAACACCGACTTCTCTGGCATTATCACTTAAGTGGAATATATTTTGGCAAGATTAACAAAGTCTGATCAAACAGCATTTACAATGAGAAAGTAACACAGTATGGCTCTTTGTCTTCAAAGTCCTACAACAAGAGGTGAGGCTCTAAAATAGACATGTGAGATAAGGAAGAGGAAGGAACTAGTGTGTGATTCCTGGCATGAAAACAATCTTCCATATCACTAAAAATAAATAACTAAATAGAGTTGGTGCTACACTTGCCCTGGAAATGTACTGTAAAGGTCCAATGAAAGAACACCAAGTTCTTGATGAAAAAAATAAGAATATCCTTACTACTTAACTTACTACAGTACATACAGTAACAGTGTTTATAAAAAGTAGGCCTACTTCTGAGGATAGTTACATATGAATTATGTACAGTGCATTCGGAAAGTATTCAGACCCCCTGACTTTTTCCACATTTTATTACGTTACAGCCTTATTCTAAGATTGATTAAATAATTGTTTTCCCTCGTCAATCTACACACAATACACCATAATGACAAAGCAAAGACAGGTTTTTAGACATTTTTGCAAATTTATGAAAAAATTAAAACATAAATACCTTATTTACATAAGACCCTTTGCCTTGAGACTTGAAATTGAGCTCAGGTATATCCTGTTTCCATTGATCATCCTTAAGATGTTTCTACAAGTTGATTGGAGTCCACCTGTGGTAAATTCAATTGACTGGACATGATTTGAAAAGACAAACCTATCTACAGTGCCTTCGGAAAATATTCAGACCCATTTACTTTTTCCACATTTTGTTACATTACAGCCTTGTTCAAAAATGTATTAAATAAAACAATAGACCGGCACAAACCTGTCTATATACAGTTGACAGTGCATGTTAGAGCAAAAACCAAGCCATGAGGTGAAAGGAATTGTCCGTAGAGCTCCAAGACAGGACTGTGTCGAGGCACAGATCTGGGGAAGGTCTGGGGAAGGGTAGCAAAACATTTCTGCAGCATTGAAGTTCCCCAAGAACACAGTGGCCTGCATCATTCTTAAATGGAAGCGGTTTAGAACCACCAAGACTCTTCCTAGAGCTGGCCGCCCGGCCAAACTGAGCAATGGGGGAGATGGGCCTTGGTCAGGGAGGTGACCAAGAACACGATGGTCACTCTGACGGAGTGCTAGAGTTCCTCTGTGGAGATGGGAGAACCTTCCAGAAGTACAACCAGCTCTGCAGCACTCCACCAATTAGGCCTTTATTGTAGAGTGGCCAGACGGAAGCCACTCCTCAGTAAAAAGCATATTACAAGCCGCTTGGAATTTGCCAAAACACACCTAAAGGACTCTCAGACAATTAGAATCAAGATTCTCTGGTCTGATAAATCCAAGATTGAACTCTTTGGACTGAATGCCATGCATCACGTCTGGAGGAAACCTGGCACCATCCCTATGGTGAATTATGGTGGTGGCAGCATCATGCTGTGGGGATGTTTTTCAGCAGCAGGGACTGGGAGATTAGTCAGATTAAGATTAACGGAGAAAAGTACAGAGAGATCCTTGATGAAAAACTGCTCCAGAGTGCTCAGGACCTCAGACTGGCGTGATGGTTCACCTTCCAACAGGACAGCAACCCTAAGCACACAGCCAAGACAACGCAGGAGTAGCTTTGTCCTCTGAATGTCCTTGAGTGGCCCAGCCAGAGCCCGTACTTGATCCCAATCGAACATCTCTGGAGAGACCTGAAAAAAGCTGTGCAGCAACGCTCACCATCCAACCTGACAGAGCTTGAGAGGATCTGCAAAGAAGAATGTGAGAAACTCCCCAAATACCAGTGTGCCAAGATTATAGCGTCATACCCAAAAAGACTCAAGGCTGTCATCGCTGCTAACGGTGCTTCAACAAAGTACTGAGTAAAGGGTCTGAATACTTATGTAAATGTGATATTTCCATTTTATTTTATTTTTATACATTTGCTATAATTTCTTAAAACCTGTTTTGCTTAGTCATTATGGGGTATTGTGTGTAGATGGATGAGAGAAAAAATAATGTAATCAATTTTAGAATAAGGCTGTAATATAAAAAAATGTGGAAAAAGTCAATGGGTCTGAATACTTTCCGAATGGACTGTACTTCGTGATACCCGAGTCTGTCCCATTGGCGTGAAGCAGGTCAAACATGATGTCATAAAACTAAATATAGATGTAGGAATATCCAGTGGAGACATATTATTGCATGGTGGTATTGAGTCCCACTACCTCTCCCTCATCTATGTTCACTACAGTATCAGGTTAACACAGGAAAGGAATACATTGACGTGGAATATCCATAAACAACACTC
The DNA here is from genome assembly GCF_901001165.1 of Salmo trutta. Taxonomy (NCBI): domain Eukaryota; kingdom Metazoa; phylum Chordata; class Actinopteri; order Salmoniformes; family Salmonidae; genus Salmo; species Salmo trutta. The sequence continues at coordinate 3,243,538 of NC_042963.1, read as the reverse complement.
ACATATGCCAGCCTTAGAAAATCTACCTTTTCTTAATGGCATATGCAGTGATATTTTTGGAACATCTAATCAGCTGTGACCTAAAGCAAACAGTAAACCATTACCCTTTATTCTTTCACACATATTGATGTTTATTCTTATACTCCAATTGTTCTGTCCATCTACCCTGCTGTTAGTGTCATGGTAGAATCTAGGTTTGTTTGCTGTGTCTATTGATCAAGATACACAATGTATTTTTGTATTTTTGTGACAGTGGATTATAGACAGTGTAATTACAACAGAGGGGTTGCTAAGCAGCTTTGGTACAACTCCCAAACCCAGACCAATCATTCAGTAGTGATGGGTGGAAAGAAATCGATACAGTTGCATATCGCAATATTATGACACAAACTGTTCACACCCCTCTTGTTGTTGGAGAGAATTTTGCAGATTTGAAGCTTATTTCCTGCAATTCTACACATTTTGTCATTGGGTGCAAAGAAAATATTGCCGTTTTGAAGCAAATTTTCTTGCAATTCTATACATTTTGCCATATCTAATGTGCATTCATGTGATATTTGAGTGACAAAAAAATTACAAGTTGATCTGGATGTTTCTGACAAGTTATAAATTGCTCTCAATGACTAAAGTGATGACGCAGTACCTACTTTTGAAATTGCACCTTGAGCATTCTACTATTACAACTTTCAAGAGTTTAAAAATATAAACCTATCACTGGATGGCCAGCTGAGTCAACAGTCGATACAAAGCTATCCATCATTATCTGTCCCTACACAAGGTCTAGAGACAAAGCCAGCCCCCACGAGTATTGTTAAAATGTAGGTTGGATGTGGGATTGGGTGGGTGTATGCGTCAGAAATTGAGGCTTTCTTATGAAAAAGCCCATGTACTAAAAGGCTACAAGGACACAATCACGCAGTGCTATCTGAACAATTACAAGGACAGGGATTGCAGGTCTTTGTGGCAAGCTTCAATCTGCAATGTAAATGATGGTGATTCATGATTTTTTTCTGTGGGCACTGAAAGCACTATTGAAGCCTTCACATTAGGTTGATTATTCATCCTTTGTCAATGAAAACATTTGTGAATCTGCCTTTAGTCCTGTTATACACCTGGAGCAGGGCATCACTATAATCTTTTCTGTTGCTTCAATGTCATTTTTAGATGTAACTGTTACATAATTATTCTACAATTCTTCTATCACCTATTGCTAATCGCATATTATCACAGAGTTCCCAGGCTCTGAGAAAAGCCCAGCAGTTATATCTAGCAACAGAGGATGGTTTTAAGGCTGGGTCTTAACTGCTGAAAACAGCAGGATGTGCCTCCCTCCCCGAGGTTTGCTTTATTAAGCGATTCCGAGCACTCTTCAGGAGGGTAAACATCGACTTATACTGTATGCAGAAAAATCACAGTAGGTTTTATACTGTTACTGTAAGCAGGAAAACCACAGTATGTTGTATACTGCATGCAAGAAAACCACAGTATGTTGTATACTGTTACTGTATGCAGGAAAACCCCAGTATGTTTTATACTGTTACTGTAAGCAGGAAAACCACAGTATGTTGTATACTGCATGCAGGAAAACCACAGTATGTTGTATACTGCTACTGTATGCAGGAAAATCACAGTATGTTGTATACTGTTACTGTATGCAGGAAAATCACAGTATTTTGCATACTGTTACTGTATGCAGGAAAATAACAGTATGTTGTTTATTTTATGCAGAAAGACCACAGTATGTTGTATACTTTATCCAGGAAAATCACAGTATACAGTACAAGCCATCTGGCCTGCGAGATTGAGAGCTGGCCTCTAGCTCTTGGGGATACCAGCTACTGTCCCTATGCTGAGGTATAATATATGCCATTTACCAGACACTTTTATCCAAAGCGTTTCAGTAAAATGGGTATACATTTCCATATGGGTGGCCCCAGAGAGGATCGAACCCACGATAATGAGTGAAAGGACCTTGGGAAGCAGAAAGAGAGTATGGGGTGGTAAACACTAAGCGTCATTCCAGATGTTCCTACTGTATGAATACCCAGATGGTAGAGGACTGTTGTAGTGGTACTAATTATGGGGCACATGGTAATGGCATGTGCTTTAGTACAGTGCAACTTGAGATCAAAGTCTTTGTGCCCTGGACAATTACATATCTACCAAGTTGTGTTATCCCAGAATACACAATTTATACAAAAAAAGGGGGCAGCATCTCAACTAAAAGATGGGTGGTATTTTCTGTTTTTCATTTTCTAACACCTTTCACAAACTAACACTCTCACTTTACTTTTTTTTTCTTACTAGCTCTGACTTTGCTGAAATCTACTTTACTGAGGAAAAATGTACTTGACTGTGATATGTGGTTGTCCCACCTAGATATCTACACAAACTGTAAGTCGCTCTGGATAAAAGTGTCTGCTAAATGACTACAATGTTAATGTAAATGATTAACTCATAGCTTTCTGATAAATTGGGTTTTTAGAAGGTCATTCAGAACTGGTCATTAGCACCGTTTGAAATTCAGCCAGTTTCTGGTCACCACTGATATACTGATTCCTGCAAAGGTCATTAGGAAATGACAGGCATAAAGGAAATAAGAGAAGGCACGACTCTCACATTGGCACGAGACGGGCATGTTTTACATCTTCCCCTGCTGACAAAGAGGTACATTGGGAGGGTGAACTAAGTCTAGACAAAAATAGATAGTCATCCAGAGATGTAATGTTTCTGAATGATGGGTAGTAAGAGGAACCTAAAGTGATTATTGCCAGTTTGCAAAAAATATATAGGCCTACAACATGTTGGTTGTGTACAACGTGATATGAACTCTCGTATAGGAAAGACCTTTCAGTCTTCTGTCACCATATGAAAACATTAATGCTCGCAACAGATGTACTCCATGGCTGCCCTTTTAGATACAAAAGATAAGGAAACAGATCATTTTAATAAAGGATTTAATAGATACAGTATGAAATCTCTGCTCACAGTATAAAAGTGATAATAAATACAATTTAAATAAATAACACAAATGATTTAAGTTATAAAGTGATAATGCTTGTGAGTGGAAGTTCAACGTCCCCCAGAATGTAGTCTCTTTTCATAGTGGACATTTTATTGACAATTTTAAATCTCAGAGAGCGTTGGCAGAGGTCCTCCTCTGAGATGGCGTCAAAGAAGAAGTCCTCATTGAAGATGGGGTTACGACTCTTCCTGATGACTGTGCTACGCTGCTTCTGGACCTTTCCAGGCACCAGGGAAAGGCTGACACTGCAGTTGATACTCTTGGGGTCCACCGAGTGAGTGTATAGTCCCTCAGCACTGATGAGCCGCACCCGCAGCCTCTGGTTATCAGGACAGTACTCTGCAGAGAGGCGCAGGGTGCCGTCCTTCCCTATAGGGACCATGCTCTCCCTCATCACCCTTTCCCTGTGCAGAACCAAGTCTATGGGGAAGATGGTAGGAGGGGCTAGACCGAAGCTTGGTGGAAGGCATTCTACCAGCTCATCTGACGCCCTCCTCATGAAATTGGGACTATTGTCTGTGGAGCTGCCCTCATCTGTTGACAGGGAGTTGTTTCTGGACACCACAGTCTTCCTGGTGTTTCTGGAAAGAAGCCTTTCATGACTCAGTGTTTTGAAGAGGGAAGACTTCGGTGGGGACCTGCTCAGCATTGGGGAGCTGAAAGGGGAGGACTCAGCTGAGGAGGTTGTGTCACTGTCCAGTGTACCCTGTCTGTTGAGTGTATAACCTCTGGGCGAGAGTCTGGAGGTCAGGGTGTGAAGACTGAAGGAGGAAGGGGAGGAGGATGGGGAGGTAGAAGGGGAGACTCTGGAGCAAGTGTTGGACCTGCTCCTGGGGAGCAGCAGCGGTATGCCACAGGAGCCAGGGTCGTTGTGGAACAAGGACTCCTTCCTCCTGGTGTGGGGGCTCTCCAGCAGGGTACAGAAACCGTAGCAAGTCTGGGCTTTGGCCATGTGGGGCAAGGAGAGTGCTGCCTGGCTTTGAGGGTCTGCGTTGGTGGTCTCCTCATCACTACAGTCATAAGGGCTCTCGTCCACATTCTCTACCTGGATGATGTGTGGGCTGATAAGCTTTCGTGTTGGGGCCTCCCTCTTAGGGCTCCCCCTCTCAGATTCACACAGGGACACTCTGATGATGGGGGCCTGGCGGCTCTGCTCTGTACCTTTCGGCTCCTGGAAGGATGGGATCTTAGGAGGGATGCAAAACTCTGGGATTGTGTCTGGGGTGATAATATTAGGACACAGGGAAAGTCTCTTGTGTTTCTCAGCTTTCTCTCCAAACATGTCTCCGATCCTGAAGCTGTATTCCGTTGAGGGGAGAGGCAGGTTGGTTCTCTCCACGGACACACGGATCTTCTCCACCATCCACATGAGTTCTCTGATAGGGCTTGGTAACTGGAACAGTAAAAGGAAATCCTCATTAGACAACACAAATGGAAACAAATCACAGCCATTCAAAAAGCCCGTTTTCAAAAACTTGTTAAATACTCGTTTTTCTTAACAAATGAAAAAATTATTCAACTTTGTATTGAAAACATTGAGAAAAGGTACATTATTTTCAAGTCATGATTATGATGTGATGCTTACCTGGTGTAAATGAGATGTCAGTAAATCCAACACTGTGTCCTTACAGACAGGCTTGTGAGATAGATAATGATGGTAGTAGTAAAGGTCTCTATAAGTAGCAGGCTCAGAATCTCTCTTGTTAAGACCAGCTCCTCTGTTAGCAACTGACTGAAAGAGCTGCCAGGCTGTTTAAATATGGCCTGGTGGTGGGGAGGAGACCAGGACGACTTCCACACACCCTTCAGTGCTCTGACAGGAACCTCCCCTTGGCCACCCGTTCCCATGGAGACACCCAAGCCACAACACAACGCTCCATGCCCACAGCAGGGGGAAAGGTCAGCCAGATAAGCCAACTGAACTACTTTGAAAATGAACATATGTATCTGACCAAAGGAAAACATGTTCATTGGTTTGTTTGATTTTCCATTTATGCAGATGAGAGGGGGACGTAACCTTGGGTTGTTCACACAAATAAAGTGAAATGATAAGATTATGGCTGAGGCCTGTTGGTGACCCTAGGTTGGCAGTGCTTGAAATGCTGCGACAACATTGGCTTCTGTTGAATAGAATGTGGATCAAACCTCTCTAAATCAACCAATGAACTGTGACCTACTGTTAAAAATAGCTTAAGTGTAAGGATGTTGCAAAGCCACACATTGAAATCGCAATATCCAACAAGTTTGTATTTTCCATGATCTTTTAGGGATTTTGAATGCAATGCACTTGAATAGTAGTATACATTCACATCACTTGAATACTTAATAGCTGTCTATATGTATTTTCTATACTGGTACCCACTTTTGCCTATGTATAATGACTGATATTGACAAGAGGATTACAACAGTTACAACCAGACTAATTGAGCAACTTTAAAACACAATGCTGCTTTGAAGACAAAACAGAGCACGTTCTCCCATTATTTTAGACACTTTAAAATGAAAACACAAGCCTAACAGGTCTACACTCCACACAAAACAACCTGTCTTATTCATGCCAACGATACCCTCTTGTGGTGGGACAAGGATCAGCTTTTCTGTAAAAAAATATATATATATTTTGGACAGTGAAAAAAGAGGAGTGCCAGTGGAGCAGAGGCATGGACACCTCTAATACTTTACCCATAGATCACTGATAAATCAGGAAACATATGGAGTTCATTGTCCCATCAATATCATTCTTTTCAACAACTCAATCCATACAAAAATCATGTCACACCTCACAGTAAAAGACATGGTGTTCAATTCATGAGTCATATGGTAAATTGACATTGTGTAGGTTGATTAACGTACATTATAAGCTACAGTACCACTTGGATGTTCCGTTTGACATTTCTCTGGGTTTCATTTAGAAAAAGCTCAGTAATGGCCAAAGTTCAAGTTGAACATCTTAGTAACCCTATGCAACCACACCATTGGACAGATGGTGAGATCATACCTAATGCTATCTCAAGAGAAAACATTGAAAGAGTGGAAGTTCTCAGAAATGTTGTTTTTAATGGATCAAACTAATGGTTATTTCACCAGCACATTTTACACAGATTTCAGACATTGGTGAAAAAAAAGAGAGTTGATTGAAAATGTTTCAACTTGTAGATCAAATGAAGTCAACATCCCATATGATCTGTTCAGATTTGCTTCTGAGTTTATAAGCCTTTAATTTTCAGTCTCATCCTATTCGATTGTCTTCAGCTGAACTGAGGTTAAGGAGGGTTTTTTGACACAGAAACTGAAGTGCGTGACCAGTTGTCTTATTAGCTTAACCAAATGTATGTGACCCTCGCCCTAATGAGCTGGATCTGGTATCAATAATCATCCAGTGCTGCCATGTAATGAGGTACATGTGTTTAAGGTTTACCTCAAAACATATGCCATCCACTTCAAACAGGAGGTCACATTTCAGTAGGATAATGTATTCCCCCTTCACTCAATTGCATAATCCTTGCATCCTCTCTCCTCGTCTCCTTCTCAAAACCCATTGTAAGAGAAGGTCAGAGGGGAGGGACTTCTGGCTTTCTCATCCAATTGGTTTTGAGAAGGAGGCGAGGAGAGGAGAGAGGACATGAGGAGGATGCAATTGAGATCTTCCCAGAGTGTGCAGCAGGCTGTCAGTCACCAGGTGGTGTATGTGTTCATTCACTGCAGCCAACAGAGGGCAGCATATAGGTAGGTAGAAATCATACATTTGCCTTGGATTTGACTGACCAAATTGAGACGCTGGCTGTTATGCCTTCTATTACCCAGTTTCAAATAGACTCCAAGCCGGTTGTAATTCCAAACTTCCAATACACTAGTAAACCTAACATAAGGACTGTAGATCTGAAGTCATGTGGTCACTGACGGACTTACCATTAGGCAGAAAAGGCAATTACCTCAGGCCTCACATCATCAAGGGGCCTCGTGAGCTGGGAATAATAAAAATAATAAAATAAAAAATAATAATAGTTTAATAACCACTTGAGGCCCCCCTATAGCTCCGTGTGAGGCATAATAAAGAAATTAATGTTAAAATCCCCATCAACATCCGTCTGTTTAAGCTAGAGATTTCTGCTAGAGATATCTGTCGGCCTTCCTCATCTGCTGTGGAAGGTGTCTAAGCTACAGCAGTGTTTGTCAAACCAGGAGACATCCCAAAAAATCAATCTTCTCACAAAGACGCCTGTAGCGTATGAACAGTTTGGAAAGATGAGTCACACTTCAAAAACCTACTTCCTTTTGATTACATTTTTGACTCTGTTTTTCCATGAATCTGTTATTCATTGCATTTCAATAGGCTAATATTGCAGTAAGGCTACATTTTCAAAAAAACAGTTTTGACCTAAAATTCCAAATCAAATAGCTAAATGATCCTTGGTATGACCTTCCTAAAACAATTCCATATGTTAGCTTAATAGGAACCCAGCCCCGGGCCCATAAACTCTAGGGCAGTGGTATTCAAAGTCAGGGTCGAGACCCCTAGTGGAATCGTGGGGGGAATTGCAGTGGGATCACCAAAATTAAGAGTACTATTGTTTGGGACAATATATGTTTTTGAGAAAGATAATGAGAAAATTACAATTTTATTGACAAGATGTCTTTATTGGTTTCTTTTCATTTTGATAAGAGATGAAAATGCAGTGAAAGTTTAGTTGTTGATGTAAAAATCTAAATGTACAGATTTGCAGGTTGTGTCATTAGATTTGGGTTGGGTGGGGTCGCGAGAAATTCTTAGGTAAAAAATGGGGTCCCCAGATATTCTGGTGTAAAAAATGGGGCCCACGCTGAAAAACTTTGAATACCACTGCTCTAGGGGGTAAAGTAAGCATTTCTTTAGCTATTGTCGCCGTGGCAGTGGCAGAGGAGATGTACAGTATGTGTAGCCCATGTATCTGATGCTGTCTAGCAAAAAAAGAGTATGGCATATCATACTCTTTTTGGCCAGACAGCATCAGATACATGGGCTACATATAGTAAGAGAGAGGGGCGTTGTTTCGCTCACTCGGATGCTCTCTCCAGTGAGGTACGTTGGAGGGTGCACAGTGCACTGTTCGGATGTTGGAATTATTTTGGAAGTACTGATTCTTTTTGAAGTGATTTGTTTGACACTCAGATGAAAACATAATAACTGGTTGTGTTCATGGCACATTAAAAGGGAATACATTTTACAGTTAAGTTACATGTCTTTAATATAAAACGTACAAAAACAAGATCCCACAACTGAAGGTGGAAAAAAGGTCTGCCTAAGTATGATTCCTAATCAGATACAATGATAGACAGCTGCCTCTGATTAGGAACCATACCCGGCTCATCAAAGGAAAAAACACAACATAGAAATATAACCCATAGAATGCCCACCCCATGTCACACCCTGACCGAACCAAACAGAGAAAAACGGCTCTCTCAGGTCAGGGCGTGACAGTCGGACATTTTAAAGTGGACATTACAAACTTTAGAAGCCTTTTTAAACCTTGAATACACTACAAGTTTGCATTTCTTACTGTGCAGGAAAATTCTCTGCAACAAAATAGTGATCTTATTAAGATCCTACATCTGTAGGCTACACAAGTGGAATAGGGATTGTGTAATCCATCACCGCCACTTGAGTGCGCAGCATTTCCAAATGTGCTAATCCTCCTCCAATAATCACCCTACTGTTTTTTTTTCCTTCCTCAATAGATGGCTCGTCTGTTAATTTCCTCTTCACTTCTCTTCCCTGTAGTTCCTTATACTGTCCCTATCTTTCTTGGCTCTGTTGTCTATCTCTCTCTGCTCTCTCTAGGTCTCCATTCAATTCTGAATGTAACTAAATGTAATCAAAATTATAATCTACGTAATCCCCAAAAGTAATTATTTATCATGAGAAGGCCATAAACAATAACTAGTAATGCTGCATACTCCAACAAAGGTTGACATCTTACCTTTCTGGTAAAAATAGTTATCAATTGCTGAGGTGTAGTCGCTTTTGAGGACTCAAGCTGAAGTACACAGTACAAATATGATAATAAATATGATGTACAGTATTTCCTATTCAACAAAGCTGTATTAATAAGGCTTGAAATGACTGATATTTTTTCTAAATATAGTATAATCAATTTGTAAAATGACTAACTATAAGATTTCACCTTCCTCATAACTGTAAAACACATATTTGTATATTTAGTTTTAGAGAAAATGTGCATATTTTCTAAAGGTCTCTCTTCATGAAAATGTGTGCCCCCATCGCTGTGAACAATTAATTGGTATATACAGCCTGAAACGAATGACTGCAAAATCTTGTAAATGTTCCTTATAAGCCAGAATGTTGAATAAAATTAAATTTTAACTTATTCTACCGGTTGTCTGTGCGGTTTGTCCTTGAGACAAAATATCCACAGGAAAGTATTGTTTACCAGACTTTTTAGAGTGCCGGTACTGAAGTTGACATTTCTATCACCTGGCACATATGCAAAACCATGTAAATACCTGCTGATTTCAGTTAATATGCATATAACTGCTGACTTCCCTGTCAGTGAATTCAATTTTTAATCATATTTTGGCATGATTGTCTCATTTCAAGTAACTAGCTGCAGGCTTAAAGAAACATTCAATCATATCATTTGAATAGAAACCCAAATAAAAGCATGTATATAGTGTAATGTATGCTAGAATGAAGGTTTAAAAATGAAAGCTGCGTATGCATATTAGCCAAAATACATACTATGAAACTATACTATGAAACAAAGATAAATTATATAAAGAATGATAGTAAAAAGCGTTGGAGCACCTTAAATGGAATGTTGGGCAAAAAGGCAAACTCAGCTCCATCATTCATTGAATCAGATGGCTTATTCATCACAAAACCCACTGATATTGCCAACTACTTTACTTATTTTTTTAGTGACATGATTAGCAAACTTAGGCATGACATGCCAGCAACAAACGCCAAACCTACACATCCAAGTATAAAGGACCAAATTATGAAAGACAAGCATTGTAATTTTGAATTACGTAAAGTGAGTTTGGAAGAGGTGAAAAACTATATATATATATTTATTTTTGTCTATGAACAATGGCAAGCCACCTGGATCTGACAACTTGGATGGAAAATGACTGAGGACGACAGTGGACGATATTGCCACTCCTTTGTGCCATCTCTTCAATCTAAGCTTACAAAAAAGTGTGTGCCCTCAAGCCTTGAGGGAAGCAAAAGTCATTCCGCTACCCATGAATAGTAAAACACCCTTTACGAACCCTTAGTAAACTTTTGGAAAAAATAGTGTTTGACCAGATACGATGCTATTTTACAGAAAACAAATTAAGAACCGACTTTCAGCACACCTATTTTTTATTTATTTGACCTTTATTTAACTAGGCAAGTCAGTTAAGAACAAATTCTTATTTTCAATGTCAGCCTAAGAACAATGGGTTAACTGCCTTGTTCAGGAGCAGAATGACAGATTTTTACCTTGTCAGCTCAGGGATTTGATCTTGCAACCTTTCGGTTACTAGTCCAACGCTCTAACCACTAGGCTACCCTGCTGCCCCTTACAGGGAAGGGTATTCAACATGCACAGCACTTACACAAATTATGGATGATTGGCTGAGAAATTGATAATAAAAAGATTGTGGGGGCTGTTTGGTTAGACTTCAGTGCGGCTTTTGATTTTATCGATCGTAGTATGCTGCTGGAAAAAAAAACTGCTATATTGTGAAATGAGAGTGACCTGTATAACAGAACACAGAGGGTGTTCTTTAATGGTAGCCTCTCCAACATAATCCAGGTAGATTCAGGCATTTCCAAGGGAAGCTGTCTAGACCGCTTACTTTTTTCAATCTTTACCAATGACCTGCCACTGTCTCTGAGTAAAGCCTGTGTGTCTATGTATGTGGATGATTCAACACTATACACGTCAGCTACTACAGCGAGTGAAATCACATGCTTAACAAAGAATGGGTGGCAAGAAATACGTTTTTTTTTTTTAATTTAAGCATTGTATTTGGGACAAATCATTCACTAAACTCTAAACCTCAACTAAATCTTGTAATGAATAATGTTGAAATGGAGCAAGTTGAGGAGACTAAACTGCTTGGAGTAACCCTGGATTGTAAACTGTTATGGTCAAAATATATTGATGCAATAGTAGCTAAGATGGGGAGAGGTCTGTTCATAATCAAGTGCTGCTCTGCCTTCTTGCCAACAATATCAACAAGGCAGGTCCTACAGGCACTAGTTTTGTCACACCTGGACTACTGCCCAATCGTGTGGTCAGGTGCCACAAAGATGAACTTGGAAAAATTACAACTGTCCCAGAACAGGAGATTACGGCTGGCACTTAAATGTACACGTTGAGCTAACATTAATAATATGCATGTCAATCTCTCATGGCTCAGAGTAGAGGAGAGATTGACTTTATCACTACTTGTTTTTGTAAGAAGTATTGACATGTTGAATGCACCCATGCATAACCCATAAGACATGCCATCAGAGGTCTCTTCACAGTACCTGAGTCCAGAACAGACTATGGGAGACGCACAGTACTACATAGAGCCATGGCTACATGGAACTTCTTGGGGCTATGTGGGACGTTAGCGTGCCACCCGTGGCGCACCTTATCAACAGCAGGTGCATTTCAAGAGCGGCAAATTTGAAACCAAATAAATGTCAAAATTCAAATTTGTCAAACATACAACTAATTTACACCCTTTGAAAGATAAACATCTCCTTAATCTAACCACGTTGTCCGATTTCAAAAAGGTTTTACGGCGAAAGTATAAAGTTAGGTTATGTTAGGAGAGTACATTGACAATAGCTGTGTGTAATGTTTAGCCAATTCAAAGACAGGCGTCACCAAAACCATAAAATCAGCTAAATGCAGCACTAACCTTTTACAATCTCCATCAGATGACACTCCTAGGACATTATGTTAGACAATGCATGCATTTTTAGTTCTATCAAGTTCATATTTATATCCAAAAACAGCGTTTTACTATGGCGTTGATGTTCAGGAAATCGTTTCCCTCCAATAACCGCCAGTCAATCAGCACAACAAAATAATTAATTAACATTAGAAAACATTGGTAAAATATTATATTGTCATTCAAAGAATTATAGATATACATCTCTTGAACGCAATCGACTTGCCAGATTTAAAAATAACCTTACTGGGAAATCACACTTTGCAATAATCTGAGCACTGCGCCCAGAAAAATACGCTTTGCGATACAGACTAACCGCCATGTTGGAGAGATCTAAAATCGAAAATACTATGTAAATAATCCATTACCTTTTGATTGTCTTCATCAGATGTCACTTCCAGGATTCCCAGGTCCATAACGAATGTAGTTTTGTTCAAAAAAGCTCATCATTTATGTCCAAAAAGCTCCGTGTTGTTAGCGCATGACCTAATCCAGCCGGACTTCACTTCACTTCACGAACGGAAAAAATATATTTACGTTCGTTCAAACATGTCAAACGTTGTATCGCATAAATCATTAGGGCCTTTTTTAACCAGAACATGAATAAAATTCAAGGCGGACGAATGCGTTCTCTTTTAAAACGTTTCGGAACGAGAGTACCCAACATGAACTTGCGCGCCAGGTGTCTAATGGGCCATCATCGTTCCATGGCTCTTGTTCGGTCAGATCTCAGAGTAGAAGACTCAAAACACTTTGTAAAGGCTGGTGACATCTTGTGGAAGGCAATAGGAAGTGCCAAAACATTCCTCAGCCCCTTTGTTTTTCAATGGCATAGGCTTAAAGTCAATTCAACACATCAGGTTTCCACTTCCTGTCAGAATCTGTCTCAGGGTTTTGCCTGCCAAATGAGTTCTGTTATACTTACAGACACCATTCAAACAGTTTTAGAAACTTTAGGGTGTTTTCTATCCAAACCTGAACAATAATATGCATATTCTAGCTTCTGAGTTGGTGTAATAGGCAGTTAAAAATGGGCACATATTTTTTCAAAAAATTCTCAATACTGCCCCCTAGCCCAAACAGTGAGGACTATGGAACCTCGAGGACTATGAAAAGTCACACACACAGCTACAAACACACACATACAAACACACATAACATACACACTATACACACACGTACACCTAGATTGTGTGTTGTAGTAGAGTAGTGGCCAGAGTGCACACATTTAATGTATTATGAAATCTGTTGTAAAATGTATTTAAATGTATACACATTTTATTATAATGTATATTACTGCCTTAACTTTTGCTGTAACCCAGGAAGAGTAGCTGCTGCCTTGGCAGGTACTAATGGGGATCCCTAATAAATAAAAATACACAATATTGCATAGGCTATACATATACAGTAGCATACATTGCAATACAATCTTCTCCTAAAAACAGTTGTACAATTTGTTCTGCAATAAGATAACCAGAGTTTGATTTCTAAACCAGATGAGTTAAGTTCTCAAATAGCAGCTGCCCAATACCACCGAGGTAAGGACAGTTTCAAGTTGGATTTTCAACGGATATTCACGCTTTCAATCCTCAATAGCTTTCAAACCACTTGAGCCACAGACTCCAAATAAGTGTCATGATGTTGGAAAAATTGCGCACAACATTGCACAGGTCTTATTTTCACGATTTGGACATTAATTCACTTTCCAAAGCTAATGAACATGTGGAAATGTGAGCAGCATTTTGTATTCCTAGTTGAATTAGTTAGGGAGCTTTAACAAAGTACACATTTTCTTTTACATTACAATTTCAATAGCTCCTTGGTCATGTGACCTACTTGACTCAAACAAGGTTCAGAATGTCCACTGACTACCCTTCTATATTGCACACCCTTTAGTTTGTACATTTTCATCTCACAAGGTTTTACATGAATTTTTCAAAATTTAGAATCTGATGTTTGTCTACTTTCATCTCATGCTATTAGACTTAAATCTGTAAGCTTTGCAGGCCTTCATTTTACATGGGTGTTAAACAATGTTTTGAAGTTAACAAATGTTCCAGCCTCGCAATAACTATCTTTCACATGGACACTGAAAAGATCCGCAAGTGGCTGTATGTGGTATGGATCAAGGACAGGAGAGGTGTTCAAACAGAGGTGCTTAAAGGAAGGCGCACAGGTAGGCCTCATGAAAAACAATGTTTCATATGCTCTTTTTAAATCACAGTAATAGCCAGTGATTTGTCAGTCACAGTGAGCTTGATAACGTGAAAGAATCATTTTCATAGCATCACTTTCATATACTGTACATTAAGACAAATCCTTCTACGTTGAGTATTACAACGCAGTTTACAGAACCTGATAATGACTTGATATTTGAGTGCATTCACAACAAGCCACCTGCAGACAACTTACAAAATGCAATAGTGCATTTGAGGGTTCGTTTTTCTGATGAAAATAGTTATTTGATGCATGGCCTACTATTTCTAACTGGGAAAATAAATTCCTACATCTTTTGTGAGTAAAATCCTTTTTCCAAAATTGATTTAGATACATTTTTGTGAAGAGGTATGAGGTTTGTGATATGGGTAATTTAATAGTAAAATCATTTAAAGCATCAATACATTTCTATATTGCTTCCCCAGTATCTGCATGAACCATCAGGCCAAGTGTTTTTGGTTGACCCTGCTGGACAGAAAGAGAAGGAGGAATCGGAACACGCTGCATTCAAATTCCATTGTACTGGATCTAATACATATTAGCAATTCACATACATTCATAAATGTAATTATTTTTTATGACATCCTGTAAAAAACTGTCTTGGCTGCTGGCTCTGTCACTTTCAGACATGCGCAGAGCAGACTGAAAGGGGAAGGGTAGCTCTTGACTTGAACCAGGGGTTCTCTGTAAAGAGAGAGTAATCCAAAAGGCACAGACACACCCCTTGACATTCAATTGGCACCCTTGACCCGTATGTATTCTCTCCTGATTGGCTCTGTTGTGCACAGTCTGTCAGTCTGACTAAAGTGCCAGAGGTATGAGGAGAGACGTCCTCCTTTGTATTTATGGGAACAAATATACTGCTCAAAAAAATAAAGGGAACACTTAAACAACACATCCTAGATCTGAGTGAAATAAATAATCTTATTAAATACTTTATTCTTTACATAGTTGAATGTGCTGACAACAAAATCACACAAAAATAATCAATGGAAATCCAATTTATCAACCCATGGAGGTCTGGATTTGGAGTCACACTCAAAATTAAAGTGGAAAACCACACTACAGGCTGATCCAACTTTGATGTAATGTCCTTAAAACAAGTCAAAATGAGGCTCAGTAGTGTGTGTGGCCTACACGTGCCTGTATGACCTCCCTACAACGCCTGGGCATGCTCCTGATGAGGTGGCGGATGGTCTCCTGAGGGATCTCCTCCCAGACCTGGACTAAAGCATCCGCCAACTCCTGGACAGTCTGTGGTGCAACGTGGCGTTGGTGGATGGAGCAAGACATGATGTACCAGATGTGCTCAATTGGTTTCAGGTCTGGGAAACGGGCGGGCCAGTCCATAGCATCAATGCCTTCCTCTTGCAGGAACTGCTGACACACTCCAGCCACATGAGGTCTAGCATTGTCTTGCATTAGGAGGAACCCAGGGCCAACCGCACCAGCATATGGTCTAACAAGGGGTCTGAGGATCTCATCTCGGTACCTAATGGCAGTCAGGCTACCTCTGGCGAGCACATGGAGGGCTGTGCGGCCCCCCAAAGAAATGCCACCCCACACCATGACTGACCCACCGCCAAACCGGTCATGCTGGAGGATGTTGCAGGCAGCAGAACGTTCTCCACGGCGTCTCCAGACTCTGTCACGTCTGTCACGTGCTCAGTGTGAACCTGCTTTCATCTGTGAAGAGCACAGGGCGCCAGTGGCGAATTTGCCAATCTTGGTGTTCTCTGGCAAATGCCAAACGTCCTGCACGGTGTTGGGCTGTAAGCACAACCCCCACCTGTGGACGTCGGGCCCTCATACCACCCTCATGGAGTCTGTTTCTGACCGTTTGAGCAGACACATGCACATTTGTGGCCTGCTGGAGGTCATTTTGCAGGGCTCTGGCAGTGCTTCTCCTGCTCCTCCTTGCACAAAGGCGGAGGTAGCGGTCCTGCTGCTGGGTTGTTTCCCTCCTACGGCCTCCTCCACGTCTCCTGATGTACTGGCCTGTCTCCTGGTAGCGCCTCCATGCTCTGGACACTACGCTGACAGACACAGCAAACCTTCTTGCCACAGCTCGCATTGATGTGCCATCCTGGATGAGCTGCACTACCTGAGCCACTTGTGTGGGTTGTAGACTCCGTCTCATGCTACCACTAGAGTGAAAGCACCGCCAGCATTCAAAAGTGACCAAAACATCAGCCAGGAAGCATAGGAACTGAGAAGTGGTCTGTGGTCCCCACCTGCAGAACCACTCCTTTATTGAGGGTGTCTTGCTAATTGCCTATAATTTTCACCTGTTGTCTATTCCATTTGCACAACAGCATGTGAAATGTATTGTCAATCAGTGTTGCTTCCTAAGTGGACAGTTTGATTTCACAGAAGTGTGATTGACTTGGAGTTACATTGTGTTTTTTAAGTGTTCCCTTTATTTTTTTGAGCAGTGTATTTCCTAACACTTTGGATCCTATTCTTGGAAAGTTAAAGGACTGTTAAAAGATCAATGCAAAAAATAAATAAATTACTAATTACTGTCCATGAGTAACCTCAACCTTGTGGGTCTGTGGGTGTTTGGGCCAACTCAATTCTACCACTGACTAGTCTCTCATGCCCCTATGAACAGGGACACAGGGCAATAGTTTTTAATCTAAACCAGCCCTTTTTTACTGGAGTACACTAACCCCTAATTGGGGCTCTTTTCTGTACACACAGTAGCAGTTTACCAGATAAGAAGTCAAGAAGATCAAAAAGTAGATTGTTGTAAGGGTGTATTACGTCCTGTGCTGGCCCCATTGTCATATCCATTCTGGATTCTGAGTGGTAAAATCATAGCTGAAAAATGCCTCTATGTATGTGTATACATTTTCCGCCAAGACAGAACTGCCAAAGGAGGTGGAGTTGCAATCTACTGCAGAGACAGCCTGCAGAGTTCTGTCATGCTATCCAGTTCGAGCTTCTACTTTTAAAAATCCAACTTTCCAGAAATAAGTCTCTCACTGTTGCCGCTTGCTACAGACCCCCCTCAGCCCCCAGCTGCGCCCTGGACACCATATGTGAATTAATTGCCGCCCATTTATCTTCAGAGTTTTTACTGTTAGGCCTAGCATCACTACTCTGGACGGTACTGACTTAGAATAAGTGGACAACTACAAATACCTAGGTGTCTGGTTAGACTGTAAACTCTCCTTCCAGACTCATATTAAGCATCTCCAATCCAAAATTAAATCTAGAATCGGCTTCATATTTCGCAACAAAGCATCCTTCACTCCTGCTGCCAAACATTCCCTCGTAAAACTGACTATCCTACCGATCCTTGACTTCGGGAATGTCATTTACAAAATAACCTTCAACACTCTACTCAGCAAATTGGATGCTGTCTATCACAGTGTCATCCGTTTCGTCACCAAAGCCCCATATACTACCCACCACTGCGACCTGTATGCTCTCTTTGGCTGGCCCTTGCTTAATATTCGTCCCTAAACCCACTGGCTCCAGGTCATCTTTAAGTCCTTGCTAGGTAAATCCCCGCCTTATCTCAGCTCACTGGTCACCATAGCAGCACCCACCTGTATCACGCGCTCCAGCAGGTATATTTGACTGGTTACCCCCAAAGCCAATTTCTCCTTTGGCCGCCTTTCCTTCCAGTTCTCTGCTGCCAATGACTGGAACAAATTGCAAAAATCACTGAAGCTGGAGACTCATATCTCCCTCACTATCTTTAAGCATCAGCTATCAGAGCAGCTTACAGATCATTGCACCTGTACATAGCCCCCTGTAAATAGCCCATCCAACTACCTCATCCCCATATTGTTATTTATTTTATTTATATTTTTTTTTCTTCTCCTTTGCACCCCAGTATCTCTACTTGCACATTAATCTTCTGCACATCTGTCACTACAGTGTTTATTTGCGAAATTGTAATTATTTCGCCACCACGGCCTATTTATTGCCTTACCTCCCTAATCTTAATTCATTTGCACACACTGTATATATGCTTTTCTATTGTGTTATTGACTGTACGTTTGTTTATTCCATGTGTAACTCTGTCTTGTTGTTTGTGTCACAGTGTGTCACGACTTCTACCGAAGTTGATGCCACTCCTTGTTCGGGTGGCTACACCCCAAGGCAAAGGGTGGCTACTTTGAAGAATCTCAAATATAGAATATATTTGAATTTGTTTAACACTTTTTTGGTTACTACATGATTTCGTATGTGTTATTTCATAGTTTTGATGTCTTCACTATTATTCTACAATTTAGAAAATAGTAAAACAATAAAGAAAAATTAGTGAGTAGGTGTGTACAAACTTTTGCCTGGTAGTGTACATTCGAACAAAGCACACCATCACAAATAGGGTTTCACCATTTATTGTGTATGGAGACAAATAGCAAAGGTACGTCAGGCAGTATTTGAAGTATCTTAATATAGTGTAACCTACCAATCAAAATACAGTGTCTTTGGAAAGTATTCAGACCCCTTGACTTTTTGCACATTTTGTTACGTTACAGCCTTTTCTAAAATGGATTAAATATATGAAAATTCCTCAGCAAAATACACACAATACCCCATAATGACAAAGGGAAAACAGGTTTTTAGAATTTGCAAATTTATTCAACATAAAAAACTGAAATACATTATCTAGATAAGTATTCAGACCATTTGCTATGAGACTCAAAATTGAACTCAGGTGCATCCTGTTTACATTGATCATGCTTGAGATGTTTCTACAACTTGATTGGAGTCCACCAGTGGTAAATTAAATTGATTGGCTATGATTTGGAAAGGCACACACCTGTCTATATAAGGTCCCACAGTTGACAGTGCATGTCAGAGCAAAAACCAAGCCATGAGATCTGGGGAAGGGTACCAAAAAATGTCTGCACCCTTTGAATGTCCCCAAGAACACGGTGGCCTCATCATTCTTAAATGGAAGAAGTTTGGCCAAACTGAGCAATTGGGGGAGAAGGGTCTTGGTCAGGGAGGTGACCAAGAACCCGATGGTCACTCTGACAGAGCTCTAGAGTTCCTCTGTGGAGATGTGAGAACATTCCAGAAGGACAACCATCTCTGCAGCACTCCACTAATCAGGCCAAACAGAAGCCACTCCTCAGTAAAAGGCACATGACTGCCCGCTTGGAGTTTCCAAAAGGCACCTAAAGACTCTCAGACCATGAGAAACAAGATTCTCTGATCTGAAGAAACCAAGATTGAACTCTTTGGCCTGAACGCCAAGCATCACATCTGGAGGAAACCTGGCACCATTCCTACAGTGAAGCATGGTGGTGGCAGCATCATTCTGTGGGGATATTTTTCAGTGGCAGGGGCTGTGAGACTAGTCAGGATCGAGACAAAGATGAACAGAGCAAAGTAAAGATAGTTCCTTGATAAAAACCTGCTCCAGAGCGCTCAAGACCTCAGACCGGGTTAAAGGTTCACCTTCCAACAGGAGAACGACCCTAAGCACACAGCCAAGAAAACAAGAGTGGCTTCAGGACAAGTCTCTGAATGTCCTTGAGTGGCCCAGTCAGAGCCCGGACTTGAACCCGATCTAACATCTCTGGAGAGACCTGGAAATAGCTGTGCAGCAACGCTTCCCATCCAATCTGACAAAGCTTGAGAGGTTATGCAAAGAAGAATGGGAGAATCTCCCCAAGTATAGGTGTGCCAAGCTTGTAGCGTCATACCCATGACGACTTGAGGCTGTAATCGCTGCCTAAGGTGCTTCAACAAAGTACTGAGTAAAGGATCTTACAAATTATGTAAATGTGATATTTCAGTTTTCTTTATTTTATACATTTACAAATATGTCTAAAAACCAGTTTTTGCTTTGTCATTATGCAGTATTGTGTGTAGATTGATGAGAATACTTTTTTAAATCAATTTTAGGAAAAGGCTGTAACCTAGCAAAATGTGGAAAAAGTCAAGGGGTCTGAATACTTTCCGAAGCCACTGTATATCAAGTGCCGTGGAGGGCACAATCTTACAATGTCACAGTCCCGAAATTCCAAAAGCCTGGGCTTCTCTCTAGGAGCATTTCTGTGCCCAGGCCCCATAGGCATATCAAAATAATCCTACCCTAGTCTCCAATGTAGCTGACCGATGTAGAGAGAGACAAGTACCTTAGCAGAATGCAATTTAAAGCCTGTGTGGTTCAGAGACGAGAACTTTACCATCTATGGTAAACGCCTGGGCTCCTGGCGGGGACAATAGAATTCTCACCACTGCATGTTACAATAGTAAAAATAATCTGTTTGTCACCTGTCAAACAGATTATATATTGAATTTAGTCTGTGGCGGACTTAGTGATTTGGAGGCCAGTCTGAAACAAAAAGGAACATTCTCACTATGTCTGTTATGTCCATTTTGTTTTATAGGTTTTATATTAATAAGGCGTCCCGCTAGCGGGACAACTTCCGGTGGAACTGGAGGGCGCGCAATTCAAGTAAATAATCATAAAAATGATGCATATTAAACATTTAGGTACATACAAGTGTCTTATATCGGTTAAAAGCTTAAATTCTTGTTAATCTAACTGCACTGTCCGATTTACAGTAGGCTTTACAGCGAAAGCATGCCATGCAATTGTTTGAGGACTGCGCCCCACATCAAAATATTTTTCCACCGGCACAGGTTTCATAAATTCACAAATAGCGATTAAATATTCACTTACTTTTTGAAAATCTTCCTCTGATTTGTCATCCAAAGGGTCCCAGCTACAACATGTACTGTAGTTTTGTTAGATAAAACCCTTCTTTATATCCCAAAAAGTCAGTTTAGTTGGTTCCATCGATTTGAGTAATCCACTCGTTCAACTGGCAGAGAAAGGAATCCAAAAAGCTACCGCTAAACTTTGTTAAAACAAGTCAAAATACATTTCTATTTAATCCTCTATTTAATCCTCCTAAACTATAATATTTCATACGAAAAGAACTATGTTCAATAGGAAAATGATATTAGCAGGTGTGTGTCCTCTTTGTCGCGCTCGCATACAGGAATTTCCAAGTCTGTGTCCCTGTAGTAAAACTCATATTTCTTACTCGTTTTGGAAGAAACAAGCCTGAAACCTTGAACAAAGACTACTGACACCCAGTGGAAGCCATAGGAATTGCATACTGGGAGATAGATTCAAATTTTTCCCTATACATTCCATTAGAAGCGCATGGGCTCTCAAAAAAATAATTCCGGTTGGTTTTTCTTTTGATTTTCTCCTTCCATATCTATTGTGTTATAGTCTCCTACATTATTTTAACATTTCTACAAACTTCAGAGGGTTTTCTTTCCAATGGTATGAATTATATGCATATCCTGGCTTCAGGGCCTAAGCAACAGGCAGTTTACTTTGGGCACGTCAGTCAGGCGGAAATTGAGAAAAATAAACCCTAGCCTGAAGAAGTTTTAAAGACGTGTAAATTAACTGTCCATCCAAAATACGTCCATCCAAAATACTGCCAGCAACCTCAAACTTCCCTCACTGGAGAAAGCATCCGAGAGAGCAAAACTAGCCTCTCTGTCTTACTATATGTAGCCTTTGTATCTGATGCTGTCTGGCCAAAAAGAGTATGACATGCCATCAGATAGATGGACTACATATACTGTAAATGTCCTCTGCCAAGACGACGATGCTACTGCCAGAACGACGATCATCCTACCCCAACTATTGACAGGGATAATGTGGCATTTCTTATTTTGCCAGTATGATTGAAATGAGTGGGTCCTTCATTCATTCAAATCTTACAGATTTTTGTAGTCTTAAATTATTACTTGGAATAAACTGATAGCTAAACCACTTCTTGTCCCAGAATGACATGCTAGCTAGTGATATCTGCTCCTGCAAGCTAACAACATATCTACTTGTTGTAACTAGCTAGTTAACTAGCAAGCTAGCTACATTACTAAAGTTGCTGCTTTCTACGTTGGGAGTCATTTTACAGCTTGCATTGATGGTATCGCGGTTCTATAACTAAATAGTTAGCTTGATTACAAATAAATAAAAAATACTTTACCAGAGGGGTATACTACAAAGCAGGTTCAATGAGTTAGCCAGTGAACTTTGATAAACCATCAGAAATGACCATACGTTTTCTGGTTCATTAAGAATGCAGATCTCTCTCTCGAGCTGTCATCAGCTGTCTACTACCTTAGGTATGGATAATGTAATTGGCAGAAGTGATCAGCAGAGATAGTACCATGGATAGTACACACGTTTTGATTGCTTTTCAGTTCAGTACTCAGCAGCGTTTGCCTGTCCAGCTAGCGAACGTAATAAAATGTTGGTGGGGGGGTTTATGTGCAAGAATTGACATTGCCAACAAACGGAGATGTGTTCAGAAGAAATAAATAAACACAATATATAAAAACTAGCTCCTCCCTCGGCAGAGATCGATCATCTCGAAGAAAAAAAAAATAAAGCAACAAGCTTGCTACGGCCCACCGCCCAGTTACTTCCTGGATCTGAACAGCTATTTTCAAAGGGTGTCTTCTTTTTCTTCTTCTTCTGTGGTGTTTTAGGGCGGACTATACTGGAAACTGTGTTTTGCCGAACGCCTCCGGAATGTTGGAAATAAAAAAGGGGGGAAGTCCAAAACGGAAAAGGGAAATAAACTAAAACGTTTAATCCATTCAAACATCCGAAAATAAAATACAAAACAAAAACCCTCAGTCCTTCAAATGCACTCAGAGCTCTACTTAGATGCGGTGACCTGAGAGGACTGAACTGTTGCTCCAGTCAGTAGGCCGACAACATGCAGTCCTTCACCCGTTACATCTTTCATTCCCAAGAAGAGTTCATATGCAGATACCAAACTTTCTTGAGTTATTCTCCACTCCTGCAGTGCAGTTTATCACCATAGCAATAAATACCTAAAAATGTACATTCTTTACGACAAGGGTATCAGGATCCTGCACCTTGCGGGCAACACCCACAGCACTGGACTGCGGTGTCTCCTAAGCAACAGAACATCTAAAACATTCTTTAACTTTTTTAGCTGCCTCTGCACAGGAGACAAGCTGAATGGCTCTTATCCTAGCAATCTCTACCTCCTTCAACCTTACAGGACATTCTGGGAACTCATGTGCATGCTTCCCACCACAATTGGGACATTCCACATCATCATCTTCTGCAACAAAATAATCGCTCAAGTCATGCTCTTTGTAAACAATTGACACATAACCAAATGCTTTGCAGTTGGAACACTGCAGTAACCTACTCTTACGCCTACTAGATGGCGTTTTAACTGTGATTTTAGCTCTCTTTATCCATCTTTAAGCCACTGTAGTCCATCCAGTATTCTCATCACCTTCATTCTCACTCTCATCTTTTCTAGCACCTGGCCATCAGATTCAAACACGGCATCCGCTTCCACCATTCTCTCCCTGTGAATCCTCAGTACCTCCCATTGAGGTACACTATATATACAAAAGTATGTGGACACCCCTTAAAATTTGTGGATTCAGTTATTTCAGCCACACCTGTTCTTGACAGGTGTATAAGCCATGCAATCTCCATAGACAAACAATGACAGTAGAATGGCCTTACTGAAGAGCTCAGTGACTTTCAACATCATAGGATGCCACCTTTCCAACAAGTCAGTTCATCAAATGTCTGCCCTGCTAGAGCTGCCCCGGGAAACTGTAAGTGCTGGTCTTGTGATGTGGAAAGAGCTAGGAGCAACAACGGCTCAGCCACAAAGTGGTAGGCCTCACAAGCTCACAGAACCGGACTGCCGAGTGTTGAAGCATGTAGTGCGTAAAAATCGTCTGTCCTCAGTTGCAACACTCACTACCGAGTTCCAAACTGCCTCTGGAAGCAACATCAGCACAAGAACAGTTTGTTGGAGCTTCATGAAATTGGTTTCCATGGCTGAGCGACCGTACACAGGCATAAGATCACCATACGCAATGCTAAGCGTCGGCCCCTACCTGCCCGAATGCATAGTGTATAACATTTGGTGGAGGATGAATACTGGTCTGGGGCTGTTTTTCATAGTTCGGGCTAGGCCCCTTAGTTCCAGTGAAAGGACATCTTAACACTACAGCATAAAATGACATTCTAGACGATTCTGTGCTTCCAACTTTGTGGCAGCAGTTTGGGGAAGGCCCTTCCTGTTTCAGCATGACAATGCCCCCGTGCACAAAGCGGGGTCCATACAGAAAAAGTTTGTTGAGATTGGTGTGGATGAACTTGACTGGCCTGCACAGAGCTCTGACCTCAACCACATTGAATGCCTTTGGGATAAATTGGAACGCTGACTGTGAGCCAGACCTAATCTCCCAACATCAGTGCCCGACCTCACCAATGCTCTTGTGGCTGAATGTAAGCAAGTCCCTGCAGCAATGTTCCAACATCTTGGGTAAAGCCTTCCCAGAAGAGTGGAGGCTGTTGTAGCAGCAAAGGGGGGACCAACTCCATATTAATGCCCATGATTTTGGAATGAGATGCTCGATGAGCAGGTGTCCACATACTTTTGGTCATGTAGTGTATGTTAAGGATAGGGGGACTGAGGCACACCCTCAACGAATCCTTCAAAGGGTCTTCTAACACGTGCACACTGTTATTGATTGTCGTGCCTCAAGAAAGCTAAGGTAACTGAGCTAAACGACTATCGTCCCATAGCACTCACTTCCGTCATCATGAAGTGCTTTGAGAGACTAGTCGAGGATCATATCACCTCCACCCTACCTGACACCCTAGACCCACTCCAATTTGCTTACCGCCCCAATAGGTCCACAGACGACGCAATCGCAATCACACTGCACACTGCCCTAACCCATCTGGACAAGAGGAATACCTATGTAAGAATGCTGTTCATCGACTACAGCTCAGCATTTAACACCATAGTACCCTCCAAACTCGTCATTAAGCTCGAGACCCTGGGTCTCGACCCCGCCCTGTGCAACTGGGTCCTGGACTTTCTGACGGGACGCCCCCAGGTGGTGAGGGTAGGAAACAACATCTCCACCCCGCTGATCCTCAACACTGGGGCCCCACAAGGGTGCGTTCTCAGCCCTCTCCTGTACTCCCTGTTCACCCATGACTGCGTGGCCATGCACGCCTCCAACTCAATCATCAAGTTTGCAGACGACACTACAGTGAAGTAGTAAAAAGAAGTACTGGTCTGCCTGATCTAATGGTAAACTACCAGTGATGTGTTGGAAGACATTTTCAGTCATGTCCATAACTAAAAGTCAAAATTCTAGTCATAGAAATACAATGAATAGAATGATTTTCTAGTCATTTTATTTCTAAAAAGCATATGTACATATTCTATTCATTCCTTTACACTTGTGTGTATAAGGTAGTTGTTGTGAAATTGCTAGATTACTTGTTAGATATTACTGGAACTAGAAGCACAAGCATTTCGCTACACTCACATTAACATCCGCTAACCATGTGTATGTGACCAATAAAATTTGATTTGATTTGTGTGGCACTTTGTCTAATATTGATTAATGTTGATTATTGGTTGTGTATTGGTAAATATGAATACTGAAGGCCTAAATATTTACAGGAGATATTTTTAGATGATTACTGTTTATTATGAAGTATTTATCATTGATATAGGCTACTTACCTGTTATGAGGTTTTATGAAATGTACCCGTTGTTTAAACAGATGGTATTGCCCAGGGAAGGGATAATTGCCCTTATGATCTCTTATTTACTATTAATCATACATTGAAAATGTATGCTTACATTTTGTTTTTACTTGAAGGTTGGTGGTTCCCTGCCCCCTCCCTCCCTCCCTCCCTCCCTCACACACACTCACAGACAGACAGACACGCACATGTAGTTATTGCTGTATAATTAGTGCTACTGAATATGCGCCAAGTTCTTTGGTATATAGGGTTATAGGTCTACATATACTGCATTAATGTCAGCCTACTGTGTTGAAAAGACAGGCTGGAAATGTGTTGCGTGCGAGTGTGTGACGCGCTTCCTCTTTTCTGCGCACAGAAATCGGTACATTTTTCTCTTCGGTCGTTTACGATTCCACAAACTAGGAGGGGCTTGATACCGTGGAGGCAGGACTGCTGCTGCTTACACTGTGACTGTACATCCACCTCAGCCCGCATGCACTAACGATTGACAGATTTCAGGTAGGATTTAAGCTTTTTTATCGTTCCAATGTGTTTTTAACACGGATGTTTTAGGTTAGTATGTATCTTTGTATCTTGTATCTTTTATTAGGCTAGTATTTATTCACTTGTTTTCACTTAGGCTAGTGTGTTAATTTCATATGTCGTTTGCCCATAATTGAATGATGGTTGATTTCATTGCACCTGCAAACACGTAGGCTATTTAATATGGGACAATCGTATTACTTAATTAAACATAACTGCATATCTTGAGTAAATATTTGGACTATAGTTTCCAGAGCCTCATCTTGCCAATGAGAAATATTCAGTCCGTTATCCGAAGGATGTGCGAACTTGTGAGGCAATCCTCTATTGACCGGTGTTACATTGTAACGTTTGATATTATGTAGGCTACATTGTAGATTCCACAGTCACTGCTGTCATCACTAAAGGGTGAATTTGCAGTCATATTTTAATGGTATGTCCTAAACCTGTCAATGCCACGGTCATGTTCCCAAAACTAATAGAATTAGGCTACTGTAGCCTAACCGAAAATGTCAAGCCGCTAACGTTACCCCACCACTACTCTACTACTAGCCTACAGTACATCAAGACAACCATTTCCCAGATTATGAGATTGAGCTGTAACCTAATAAATGCTGTCCATGGGCTATTTAGAGCATCATTGATTAAAATGAGAATGGGGGAAAAAATGTAAATGTTGGGTGTTTTACTTTAGCCTACATGTAGTTACATTACATGATAACTATAAACGACGAGCCTCCCTCCCCCTCATTGCCCTACATAAGCCAATAGCTTACATTATAAGCCTATGATGCTGAGTGCATGTTGGAAGCAGCAAACCGTTTGCGATTCCTGCTACTCCTGCCTTCTTGTTCATGTAGTTACAGACCCGAGTTGGGTCCAGATTTGGTCACAGAAGGCTACGGGTTAGAGTCCTTCAACCATCGCCAGTGGCACTGCATGGTAATACAGCTGCACTGTATTTGAAAGACAGCGTAGTAGCAGGTGTCCAAAGGCGCATCCCAAGATATGGTCATAACAGCGGTCCAAATTTACCCGTCAAAGGTCGTATTTATATTTTTCTAGACCAAACCATTTGGAGTGGTAAGAGGACACAACATAGCATGCGCCAAATATCATGACATGTTATTCGAGACAACTTGGTCATGCATATGCATAACTTGGTCAGACATCAAATACATTTAAATTTAAAGTGTGAACTTGTGGTCAGCTTTTGTCAACAGACACACTGCTTAATAGTCGATATGCCTAAGGCATTCTGCTCCACAGCATGCTTACTTGTTAGGTAGCCTATATGTGGACCATTCATTTGAGTCATGTGACACGTTTTGTGCTAACTAGTATCCTTGGGACATCCTTAACCCTCCCCTAACCTTAACCCTTACCTTAACCATTTGAAAGTTCAACTTTAATGGCGGTAGGGACGTCCCAAGGACCTGAACAGCATGGACCCCATCTGACATGCTGAATTCCAAATGGACCCCTAACCCCGAGGCACTCCTGTAGATCTGAAAGGATTGCTTATGTGTAATGGCAAGACTTTGACTCAGCCAATCAGATGGCAAATTGAATAAAGTTTATATGAGCATGTCAAATTTTGTGTCAAATAAAAGCTAATCTATATTTTTGGGAAATAAAGGTATAGATATGTTTTTCATCCATTTTCGACTCTAAAGATTAGGAATAAGCAAAGGCTTTGATTGCTGGTCACACAGATAGAAAAGGGGATCTTAAAAAACATATATTTATCATTTATATTTAGTTTTGCAGAAATTATTCTGCTTTCTATAAGTTTAAGAAATATTGCTTAATGTCTTGTCATTCTGTTACCAAAACCCCACATAACTTTAAAATGTTTTCAAATTTCTCTCCCTCATGAGGAGGGAGGATTATGAAAGTTCACAGAATTAACAAGTAAAGGTAGACCTACCAATTTGATTTTGTTTTTACTGATAACAATTTTGTTTATGAATTATTACGTGATTAATACGCATCACTCTGTTACCAAATCGGTAACACATTGACCGAAAAATAAATAACAGAATTACTGCAATTGAATTGGCCACAATAGGAAATCACAGTAGTCGCAGACCAGAGTTGCAGTAGAATACAGTCAAAAGTAGAGGTCAGTACAGTAGAAATACAGTACAGTAGAGCACACATTAGTAGACAGAATACTATAATATACTCTATTGGACACTACTGTGCTCTTCTGTACTGAACTATACTCTACTTTTTTTTCTTTACTCTACTCTAATGTGCTCTGCTGTACTCTACTTTCTGTGCTGTACTGAACTACACTCTACTCCACTATACTATACTGTAAATCAAATCACATTTTATTTGTCACATGTGCCAAATACAACAGGTGTAGACCTTAGCGTGAAATGCTTACTTACAAGCCCTTAAGCAACAATGCTGTTCAAGAAATAGAGTTAAGAAAATATTTACTAAATAAAGTAAAACATAAAATAAAAAGAAACACAATAAAATAACAACAAGGCTGTATACAAGGGGTACCGGTACTGAGTCAATATGCGGGGGTACGGGTTAGTCAAGTTAATTTGTACATGTAGTTAGGGGTAAAGTGACTATGCATAGATAATAAACAGTGAGTAGCAGCAGTGTAAAAACAAAAGGGGTGGTGTCAATGTAAATAGTCCGGGTGGCCATTTTATTAATTGTTCGGCAGTCTTATGGCTTTGGGGTAGAAGCTGTTAAGGAGCCTTTTGGACCTAGACTTGGCGCTCCGGTGCCTCTTGCCGTGCTGTGGCAGAGAGAACAGTCTATTACTTTGGTGACTGGAGCCTTTAACAATGTTTGGGGCCTTCCTCTGACACCGCCTAGTATATAGGTCCTGGATGGCAGGAAGTTTGGCACCAGTGATGTACTGGGCCGTACGCACTACCCTCTAGCACCTTAGTCAGATGCCGAGCAGTTGCCATACCAGGCAATGATGCAACCAGTCAGGATGCTCTCGATGGTGGAGCTGTAGAACCTTTTGAGGATCTGGGGATCCATGCCAAATCTTTTCATTCTCCTGATGGGGAAAAGGTGTTGTCGTGCCCTCTTCACGACTGTCTTGGTGTGTTTGGATCATGATAGTTTCGTTGGTGACGTGGACACCAAGGAACTTGAAACTCTCGACCTGCTCCACTACAGCCCAGTCGATGTTAATGGGGGCCTGTTTGTACCTCCTTTTCCTGTAGTCCACGATCAGCTCCTTTGTCTTGCTAACATTGAGGGAGAGGTTGTTGTCCTGGCACCACACTGCCAGGTT
Organism: Salmo trutta; assembly: GCF_901001165.1. Lineage (NCBI taxonomy): Eukaryota > Metazoa > Chordata > Actinopteri > Salmoniformes > Salmonidae > Salmo > Salmo trutta. The sequence continues at coordinate 3,213,973 of NC_042963.1, read as the reverse complement.
TCTGACCTCCTCCCTATAGGCTGTTTCTTCATTGTCGGTGATCAGGCCTACCACTGTTGTGTCGTTGGAAAACTTAATGATGGTGTTGGAGTCGTGCTTGGACACGCAGCCGTGGGTGAACAGGGAGTACAGGAGGGGACTAAGCACGCACCCATGAGGGGCACCAGTGTTGCGGATCAGCGTGGCAGATGTGTTGTTGCCTACCCTTACCACCTGGGGGTGGCCTGTCACGAAGTCAAGTTGCAGAGGGAGGTGTTTAGTCCCAGGGTCCTTAGCTTAGTGAGTACTATGCTGTTAAATGCTGAGCTGTAGTCAATGAACACCATTCTCACATAGGTGTTTCTTTTGTCCAGGTGGGAAAGGGCAGTGTGGAGTGTGATTGAGATTGCGGCATCTGTGGCTCTGTTGGGGCGGTATGTGAATTGGAGTGAGTCATGACCAGCCTTTCAAAGCACTTAATGGCTACCAACGTGCGTGCTACGGGGTGGTAGTCCTTTAGGCAGGTTACTTTTGCTTTCTTGGGCATAGGGACTATGGTGATCTGCTTGAAACCCACGACCTTGTGAATGTTGACCTGTTTTAAAGGTCTCGCTCACATCGGCTCCGGAGAGTGTGATCACACAGTGTGATCACACAGCAAGCATATAAGGCATTTAGCTCATCTGGTAGGTTCATGTCACTGGGCAGCTCGCTGTTGGGTTTCCCTTTGTAGTCCGTAATACAAGCCCTGCCACATCCGACGAGCGTCGGAGCCGGTGTAGTAGGATTCAGTCTTATTCCTGTATTGACGCTTTGCCTGTTTGATGGTTCTTCTGAGGGCATAGCAGGATTTCTTATAAGCGTCCGGATTAGTGTCCCACTCATTGAAAGCGGCAGCTCTAGCCTTTAGCTCGGTGCGGATGTTGCCTGTAATCCATGGCTTCTGGTTGGGATATGCATGCACAGACACCAGCTGTTATTGTACTGAACTATAATCTACTCTTTTTTTATTGCACTTTACTGAGCTGTACTGTACTGTGCTAGACTGTACTGTACTGTGCTGTACTGTGATGTTAAAACTTGTGAAAAATGGATGTTGATAATTGATACCAATTTTGTCCTATCTGGACCAACCAAATTTGCTCTTGTTTGGGGGCTGAGCTCATTCGAATAATAGCCAGTGTGTGGAATAATATACAAACATGCAAAGGAGAATATTACATTTTTCTACCTTTTTGTCTACCTATTCAGGATACATCACCATGAAGAGAATGACATTCATAACCATGCATTTCTGTATAGTACAGATCATTGACCCATGATGTCATTCTGTTACCGTCATTCTGTTACCGGGTGTTGAGCCACTTCACTTACTGTTGTTCAATAACCAAAATATATTTTTCAAACATCTTTCTGCAGACATCTTTGAATCTGAATGCGGAGTAGATATTTAAGAGTTTTTGGAGAATGTGGTCACATAAACTGATGGAGATTTTACTGTCATTTTGTTACCTTTGCATCTGCAATATTCCTCAAGTAGATGTGTTTCAGGAAAATGTTCTGTGGCAATTGTTAAAAGTAGACATCTGCATATAGGTGTATGGTTTATCAATCACTGGTTTTTGGTTGGCAATGGTTTTTAAATCAAAAAGTGAGTTTCAGTGTCATTCTGTTACTGTGGAATTGCCCTATCAAACCCTTTCAGAGCTTCATTTAAAAAAAAACTGTTTTATCCCGAATTTCATGATATCCAATTGGTAGTTACAGTCTTGTCCCATCGCTGCAACTCCCGTACAGACTCGGGAAATGTGAAGGTCGAGAGCCATGCATCCTCCAAAACAAGACTCTACAGTATTTGTGCAAAGCTGTCATCAAGGCAAAGGATGGCTACTTTGAAGAATCTCAAATATAAATATATTTTGATTTGTTGATTCCATATGTGTTATTTCACATCTACTTGAGGAATATTATTCTAAATTTTTTATTAAATTAAAACACTCGAATGAGTAGGTGGGTCCAAACTTTTGACTGCTACTGTGTGTGTAATATATATATTAATATCATATTTTTATTTTTTATTATTTATTTTGCTCAGAAAACTTAATTCAGCCCGCAGGCCGCCAGTTGGGGCACCCTGCACTAGAGACTGTGTGCCAAAATCAGACTTAAAATGCACTGTAGGACTTTGCATAAAGTAATGATATCTGAATGTCATATACTGTTTGAAGAACAGGATAGTAAAGGCAAGCGAATGTCAAAAGTGTTCAGGTGTTATGCATCCATACTGAACTGTTCCAGTGTTAACCCTTGGCCAGTCCATGTTCAGAGCTGGAGTGGGTTCTCCTCATGATCCTACAGTACAGAGCATCTGTGCTCCATCAGTCTGTCATGTACCCAGTTATAATTGGCTCACATTACCACAAGTGTTGAAAGTTCAGATGGAGCATGCACTTGCCAACGGCAACTGATAAAGTCCTATACAGTTAATCTAACATCACCTCATGGAAAACACAGAGGGGAATTTTGCAGCTTCCCATTCAGTGGTTACAGCTGCAGGATGACCAGAGGTTGCAATATCAGCAGCACTGTACCACTTTTAAAACTGGCTGAGGTACACAGCATATTTCTGGATCCTTCCAACAGAGTTAGGTTGTCAGATCCATGTGGGTGGCTCACAGGTAGAAACTCAATGTTCTTTACTGCTGGATGGCTTTCACCACATTCTATCAGTTGTTGATGTAGTCGTCACAATATGCAAGATATAATCCAACGTACAGTAGAATACCTGGCTTAGACAATTAACAAGTGAAGTCATCCTGTCTCTGTCATGTGTGCAGTATCAGATTATATTCAACGTACAGTCAATACACACTGAAACCTGATATCAGGTCAGACAGTATGCCTTATTACAGTATATGTTTACCTCTTATTGTCATTTCCCCATCTGTATCGTCATCTAGCTGGAGTAATTCAACTTCAGCTCTCTCGTTAATGGTTTACATTGACTTTGCATGACCAGAAGCCACCCATTTAAGAGGCCTATGAAAATTACTCTGGATTATGGAAGCTATTAAGGTCCTTGTTAAACAAGCTCCAATTCATGCAAAATTGCCCTCTGTGTAAATTATTCAACTTGTAGGTTTATTGTATTTTGTGGAATTACTAGTACTTGAGATCCCATTTGGGACTCTGCAAAAATGTCATGGGGAAACGGCACAGTGATCCATGCTAGAGAAATAGTCTTTACATTTTAATTTTGGCAAATTAATGCATTTTGTGGCATGTGTTTTAGATAAACAGGTGCTAATGACAGTGTAATGAACTATGCTACTCTCTCTTCATCACTCATGATCAAAAGGCTTTAATAAATCCAATTAATTACCTCTGTGTTTACTTCCTTAAAGAAGGCCTGCTGCTCCAGCAGAGCCATTCTGATTCTCATTGGCTATTTCCCAGGTCATAGAGGAAGGACAGGATCCCATCAGTCAAACATATTTGAAGCTCAATGTTCGTTTGAGGAGAAATATGTGGGATAAAACTAATGTGCTGCACATCGATAGGAGAGTATTTTTGCAAAAAAAAAAAAATCTGTAGATCTGTGAAAAAAGCTGTCAAAAATAAATATCATCATGGTGACAAAGGTCACTCAATCAAAGGTTCATTAGAAACAGTCAGTTGTTCTTTATCTACTGCACAGTACCAGTGAAGAGGACAAGCTGCTGTTTACAGTGTGTGAGAGGAGGCCTATGTTTCCCTGTCATCCATTAGAAAGTAGTTTTCCTCCCAGCTGTTGCAGTTGCTCCGTCACTAACATAGCATTCCTGGACGGAATTCCCCAGGAAATGTTTAGTCAGAGGATTGGGATGTAAGGGATTGGGGAAGTGAGGGTTTTGGAGTCATCAGAGAATGTGTGGGAGTTGGAAACTGCAACACACCCTGTGCTATACTGTGCTACGGAAGCTCTGACCCTGCCTTTGTGTTCTCTGTTTACCACTGAAATATATGTGCTACGTGCTGCTTACTGCTCTCTATATGGTCACAGCATTTCAGATCTGTAGGGCTTGCCTGCTTTTTAAGGAACACAAGGTAGCTATCTTATTTTTTTCTTCTTGGGTTCAACAATATGTATTTCTAGCATGGTGGATGGGTTTAGCAATGACTAACAATGGGTACTATGAACTATCCCTTTGATCCAGTGGCAGTGAAAGGATTGGATGTGGAGAGTAGGTTTATGTTTTTTTTTATTAAGTTAACATGGTTTGTGTGGATGTTGGCTTGGGTGGTTGTTGGGGGGGTATGTGTGTGTGTTCAGGTTAAAATAGCAAGACATTATTATACTTAGACAGTGAGAGACAGTGAATGTTTATTTGGTTCGATATTGTTCTGTCCACTAGATTTCAATTATGGTGCATGTGACTTTTCTATGGCATTTTCTAGAATGATCTATGCATGTTGAATGAAATGAAGTAAGTGAACTCACCTTGTCTCCTGGGAGGAATGAACTGAGTGGGGCTCATTGTTGGAATAATTCCCTCCTCAGTCCTCATATACACATTTTCCAGAATCACTTCCCTCACTTGCTCTCTCGCAGTGTGTCAGAGCTTTTCTAGGGGAAGTCCTGGTCTTTTACAGAGTTAAAGGACAAGTACAGTAGAAAGAATGTTCCTGTGATTAAGAGGTCACTCACTCGCTCTACACAACAGCTGAGCAATCCACCTCCACTTTCACTCTTACTTAGATATTATTGATGATGCAAAAATATAGCTACAGTCAAATGGAACACAACATCTTGCTGCCGGAGTCTGAGATATCAGAGAGACGAGGGACTGTTTCTGACCACTGCTGATATGTGCATGATTTTCTGGCACTTTACTGCAGCATAAGCATCAATCAGGTGGGTGCTACGCTGTCGGCAATGGAGGATCAGCTACCTACGTAGGAGCGGCTGCTATGGGGGAACTGGGAGCGTCAGACAAGGCAATGGGCCCTGATGAAACGTTCTTGGCCTGTCTGACAGACTGACTTTCTCCCTGGCTGTACTGTACCATCGATGCGCCCTCCGCTCAAGCCATACTCAAGCCATCATCTATAAGTCTTTGCTAGGTAAAGCCCCACCTTATCTCAGCTCACTGGTCACCATAGCAGCACCCACCCGTAGCATGCGCTCCAGCAGGTTTATTTCACTGGTCACCCCCAAAGCCAATTCCTCCTTTAGCTGCCTTTCCTTCCAGTTCTCTGCTGACAATGACTGGAACGAATTGCAAAAATCACTGAAGCTGGAGACCCATATCTCCCTCACTAACTTTAAACACCAGCTGTCAAAGCAGCTCACAGGTCACTGCACCTGTACATAGCCCATCTGTAAATAGCCCATCCAACTACCTCATCCCCATACTGTTATTTCTTTTTGTGTTCCTTTGCACCCCAGTATCTCTACTTGCACATTCATCTTCTGCACATCTATCACTCCAGTGTTTAATTGCTAAATTGTAATTATTTTGCCACTATGGCCTATTTATCCTTACCTCCCTTATCCTGTTGAGGACAGACGTTCCTAGCCAATATCCAATGGAACAGCGTGGCGCGAAATACAAAACCTCAAAAATGCAATAATTTAAATTTTTCAAACATACGACTATTTTACACCATTTTAAAGATAAGACTCTCGTTAATCTAACCACATTGTCCGATTTCAAAAAGGCTTTACAGCGAAAGCAAAACATTAGATTATGTTAGGAGAGTACATAGACCAAAATAATCACACAGCCATTTTCCAAGCAAGCATATACGTCACAAAAACCCAAAACACAGCTAAATGAAGCACTAACCTTTGATGATCTTCATCAGATGACACTCCTAGGACATTATGTTATACAATACATGTATGTTTTGTTCAATCAAGTTCATATTTATATCCAAAAACAGCTTTTTACATTGGCGTGTGATGTTCAGAACATGCATTCCCACCAAAAACTTCCGGTGAATTTACAAAATTACTCATCATAAACGTAGACAAAATACATAACAATCATTTTAAGAATTATAGATACAGAACTCCTTTATGCAATCGCTATGTCCGATTTTAAAATAGCTTTTTGGCGAAAGCACATTTTTCAATATTCTGAGTACATAGCTCAGCCATCACGGCTAGCTATTTTGACACCCGCCAAGTTCGGAGCAAACTAAACTCAGAATTAGTATTAGAAATATTGTATTACCTTTGCTGATCTTCGTCAGAATGCACTCCCAGGACTGCTACTTCCACAAGAAATGTTGTTTTTGTTCCAAATAATCCATAGTTATGTCCAAATACCTCCGTTTTGTTCGTGCGTTCAGGTCACTATCCAAAGGGTAACGCGCGAGCGCATTTTGAGACAAAAAAAGTAAAAATGTTCCATTACCGTACTTAGAAGCATGTCAAACGTTGTTTAAAATCAATTTTTATGGTATTTTTCTCGTAAAATAGCGATAATATTCCAACCGGACAATAGTGTATTCATTCAAAGAGGAAAAGAAAAAACAGCGTGCACGCAGGAACGCGCATATCCAATCTCTTTGTCCCCAGGCAGACCAATGAGAAACTGAGCTACTATACTCTGCCCAGAGACAGGAGATGGCTCAATCCACTTTCTGAAGGCTTTAGACAGCCAATGGAAGCCTTAGAAAGTGCAACATAACCCCACAGATACTGTAGTTTCGATAGAGAATCAAAAGAAGAACTACAAATTCTCAGACAGGCCACTTCCTGCTCGGAATTTTCTCATGTTTTTGCCTGCCATATGAGTTCTGTTATTCTCACAGACACCATTCAAACAGTTTTAGAAACTTCAGAGTGTTTTCTATCCAAATACAAATAATATGCATATTCTAGTTTCTGGGCAAGAGTAGTAACCAGTTTATATCGGGTACATTTTTTTATCCGGCCGTGAAAATACTTCCCCCTATCCTAAACAGGATTTATCTTCCCTCATTTGCACCCTCTGTATATAGACTTTTTTCTCTATTTTGTCATTGACTGTATGTTTGTTTATTCCATGTGTAACTCTGTGTTGTTGTTTGTGTCGCACTGCTTTGTTTTATCTTGGCCAGGTCGCAGTTGTAAATGAGAACTTGTTCTCAACTAGCCTACCTGGTTAAATAAAGGTGAAAAAAACGTACTTTTCCTAACTGCCTTAATTGCATTCTTCCTTCTTTAATTTGTTGTTCATTTTTGCATTACGTATTTTGTTAACAAGAGAACCACAATGGAAAAAAGTAGATACACTTTTTTTTGTGTTATCCTCTGATTTCTAAATGCATTTTATCCACGTGTGGTTGTATTATGTTTTTGCTTTTTTTAATGGTCAAATAATCATATCATATTTACACAGAAATATTTTGATGTGGCTCCGCATTTAAAGAAAGACGGGGTCCTTGGTCTTCGGATTATTCTAGAGATATTTTTGAGTGGCATGACATTGAAGAAGCAGCTTTAGATTATGATGATGGTTATGAAACATGTTATCATCTGTATGTATATCAGTGACAGTAGTAATTGGAGCTGTGGTGGACTCCGCCATGGCAGACATATGACAAGTAGGTCAGTAGACTGACTCCAGTGTGGTAGGGTTCAGGTCAGTGCACTGGTACGTGCCATGCTGCCAGCCTGCTCATCTATGGGTCAAACAGGGTGCCTGTCTGAGCCAGCGGCCAATGTGACAACATTTGGATATGTTGCCTCAAGCGCCCTGTTTGGGTTAGTTTCCATGTTTGTGTTCTCGCAAATGTGTTCTCTCTTTGTGTAATACATTGAAGTAAAGTTGAATATAGCAGTATGTATGGTATCTTTGAGGTGAGCTTCTAATATGAAAGGTACAATTTAATATTGAAAATGGAAAAGCTTTATTCTTGTTAAGTTTCTATTCGGCCTTGGAGGATGGTTGGGAGCTGAGTGAATTACTTTCTGGTAAGCATTTCTTCAGTATTGTTAATTCCTCAAGAATGATATATTTATAGAATTGAATACTGCAAACTGTCATTTCATTTAAACTAGGTTTTGACAGTAATTATGCATGGTATTGTCTGCAGTCATCATTGGTATGTATTTAAGCAATAAGGCCCGAGGGTGTGTGGTATATGGCAAATATACCAGGGCTAAGGGCTGTTCTTCTGCACGATGCAATGCAGAGTACCTGGACACAGCCCTTAGCCGTGGTATATTGGCCATATACCACAAACCCCTGAGGTGCCTTATTGCTATTAAAAACTGGTTACCAACGTAATTAGAGCAGTAGAAATAAATGTTTTGTCATACCCATGGTATACAGTCTGATATACCACGGCTTTCAGCCAATCAGCATTCAGAGCTCGAACCACCCAGTTAATAATTTCCTTTTTTTTTTATCAACCTGATGTCAGAGGGATAATTATTAACATGCTGTTAATGTGTGTGTTTGTTTATAAATATTCTGATTGTTGCTAGATAGAGGCAATACTTCTCAGGGGAAAAACTTGATCAACATATCTGTTGTATGGAAAAGGAAAGGAATGCCTTTGGACATGGTTCTGCTCCCCTACAGGGAAATGTATTATCTGTGGTAAGGATCATGAGATGTCTTCTATTCAGCTGCATGTGAAAATGATGAAAGTTGAAAAGTTCAACTGATGCTCCTCAGGGTTGTATATGCTTGTTTCCACCACTAATGATTTGAATGAGTACTATTGAGTATCTGGCCACAGAATCAATGTGGTCAGTTATGGGGCCACTAACCAGAGCACATACTGCACTGACAAACTGTTCACCTAACATACACAGTTACCAGTGCACAATGTCTAAAGGACAGTACTTTGCAATCCACAGAACAGAGCAAGGTACCTGGCACACTTTGCATCCCGTAATGACTGTTTGTTCCCTGTGAATAATGGTTAACTTGTTGTGACCTGCCTGGGCTTTTTGTTCTTTAAGTATAGTGGACAAAACTCATGGCCTAGTGGTCAACCCCTCAAATACTTGTATTATCTACGTACGGACAAGGATTGTATTTGACTCATGTTTACACTAAATCATTTATAGGAGTCTTAGTTGGCATATTTGTGCTATGCTGTTGAAGCACAGTGTGTGTGTGATGGGGCCAATGTGACCGTGAGTTCTGCTCCCCTACAGGGAGAATTGAGTGGGAAAAATACCAGAATTTGGGGGATTTTCACAAAATGTGGTGTAATATGAGGCTTTGCTGCTTGCTTTGTAATATGAGTCGTATTTTGATATCAATATCTGTTTTATTTTATTTTTTATTCATGAATATTGACAAATATAAACAAATGTTATTTGGTTATTTTTTTTCTTCTATATATTGTTGAACATAATATACTCTACAGTTATATCAGTGTTCCAGAGTGGAATCTCTGCTAGTGTTAGAGTTATGATCCAATTTGTAAGCATTCCCAAGCAAGTGAATGTGAAAATGGACTCAAAATGGTTGCCCTCTGCTGGTGATTTGCAGGCGGGGGCAATGATGCAAGTAAAAGGAGGTCTGTTATTGGTTACATTGCCTACTATGACTATTTCTCTCTGTAAAATGGGCAATAACTCTAAAAGTAGCAGAGCTCCCACTCTGGAAGTTTGAAATGCCTGTGGAGTGTATATAACTTTAGACCTGGGTAAGGCCAAAATGTAATACATATGCCAACTTTGATCAAGTATTTCTCAATGCTTTTAGATACAAATGTAAAATATATGCAGTACCAGTCAAAAGTTTGGACACCTACCCATTCAAGGGTTTGTCTTTATTTTTACTATTTTTTTTACATTGTATAATAATAGTGAATACCTCAAAACTATGAAATAACACATATGGAATCATGTAGTAACCAAAAAAGTGTTAAACAAATCTAAATATATTTGAGATTGTTCAAAGTAGCCGCCCTTTGTCTTGATGACTTTGTCTGCGGTCCAACTCATCCCAAACCATCTCAATTGGGTTGAGGTCGAGTGATTGTGGAGGCCAGGTCATCTGATGCAGCACTCCATCCCTCTTTCTTGGCTATCTTCTGTATAACACCCCTACCTTGTCACAACACAACTGATGGTGGCTCAAACTGATTGGCTCAAACAAAATAACTTTCAACAAGGCACACCTGTTAATTGAAATGCATTGCAGGTAACTACCTCACGAAGCTGGTTGAGAGAATGCCAAGCATGTGCAAAGCTGTCATCAATGCAAAGGGTGGCTACTTAAAATATATTTTGATTTGTTTAACACTTTTTTGGGGTTACTACATGATTCCATATGTGTTATTTTATAGTTTTGTCTTCACTATTATTATACAATGTAGAAAATAGTACAAATAAAGAAAAACCCTTGAATGAGTAGGTGTGTACAAACGTTTGACTGATACTGTATGTCAGCAACCCTTCCTCCAAAAGACCATTCAATGGATTACATTTAGTGAAAATCTCCCAAATCATGTTCTTGTTTCCTGAGTAATCACTCAATTTTAGCAGCAAGCTCTGTGGGGTCCTGATGGCATTGCCCCCCTTCCTACATCAGCATGCTGGGAGAGCTCTGTATTGGCAGAGTCTCTCACAGGACCCCATAGGATCCATAGGAGTGGGATGCTAAGACTGCTGATCGAGCCACTCATCGATCCGCATTGATGAAACATCAGAGCTCAATATGTCAGAGCAGTATACCTCCTGGACATAGTCAGTTAGATTTGATTCATTTTTATTAAAGTTTTTCTCTCTATTCTAAATGACGTTGTCTATCAGACTGGCAAAATTTAAATACTGTATAGTTTGAAAATCATCCCACTGTTAGTGTGTCATGATGGCAGTTGGCCAATGACTTTAAAGGCAGACTCACTGGACAACAGATGAGGCCAAGGGCTGGGGGAGCAGGGAGCTTGGATGGAAATAGAACGACAAATGAACCAACAACACAATTATATTGTTGTTGAACTGCACAGTTGATCTCATCTTATTTGTCTGCAGTAGACGACCCTCCTGTCTATAGAGCACCACTGAAAATACTGCTGTCCTCTACTTAAGGTCCTCTGTATCGTGCTGCTCACCGTGCTGCTGACCCAGTGACACCTACAGGCTCCAGCCCTCTCTCTCTCTCCTCTCCAGAGCCCTGTGTCTTCCCCAGGCCAGCCCAGCCAGGCAGCCACTTTGCTCTGGCTCATGGCTACGGCGTCAGAACCTTGCCTCACAGGGAGAGAGGAGTGTGGGCCGCTTTGGCAGACAGCAAATTATTTTACATTTGGGAAGGAAATTCACTTGGCTGTTAGAAGCTGTGTTGAGTGAATGCCTTGCTTTAGTCCTGTGCATTCAGCATATCATCAGTAACCTTGTCTTAAAGTCAGAGCCATTCTCAGGTTACCCACTGGGGAAAATGATATCTAGAATCGCATCTGTAACAGTGACTAATGAGAGACCTTTTTAAATATTTATAAGCAATGAATTCACATATCATGAAAATATTACAATGTAACCACCAATTTCTAACATTTGCTGTGAAATAGTATTTAATTAAGCAATAGTTTCTATTTACTGACGTTGGAGTGTTCAGCTTGTTTGTTGCTACCACTCCAGCTCTGGTTTTCATCATAGTTGTACTCACTGTGTGGTCTTCCCTCTCTAACAAAAGAGCATGCTTTTCCTTGTTTTGTGCAGCTTTGGTCTGACAGTCACAGTACACTGAAGAGCTGGTTGGCAGCTTGTCTGTGTTGTGTACAATGTGTTCTGTGCTTTTCCATCTCTAATTGTGTCAACAGGACTCCTAGATAGAGCAGAGCAGGAGCCCCCACAGCAGGTCTTGATTTAATTCAGCACTCCTATTACTTATCCCCTCCATCCATATAGCCAGAGGCTATTAGCAACATCACACTCCTCTCAATTGGTTGTGTAGCTGAGGAACTGGATAGAGTGTTAATTTCTAGGAACCTGCCTGTGTATTTGGTGCATCTCTGGTACAGTAGGATTAGCTGTATCATTACTGAACTATGATCTGAGTTAGAATCACAACAGCTGTTATGGAGGGTAAGATCAGTATTGTACTATACTGTCAGTATATTGTAGGCCTATATCCACAGAAGCATGGGACTCTTCTAGTCTTCTGACCTATGTAGGAGCAAGAGATTGATTATTTAGAGCTAATGTTCAACAAAGCTTGCATATCATATTACTCTACATTCTATACTGAACAAAAATATAAACGCAACATGTAAAGTGTTGATTCCAGAAATGTTCATGTTGCGTTTATATTTTTGTTCAGTATAGAATGTAGATTATTTGCCTCCTATTGTGCTCCCGCATGGCAATCGTGTGACATTTATTTGACATGCTTGTTAGAAACTGTGCAGCTTCTATGGTAGATACTTGTTATTTCTAAATGTTTTATTGCATTTTAAACCATAAATACCATTATTGATTATCATCAAAACAAAACCATTTTCATTTTGACTATTTTCATCATAAAACAGAGAGCTACTGCATTCATGCACTGTTCAGCACAATGTATTGAGCTCTATGAGCTGTGCTTTTTCCATCGTGTAACATAACGGCAGACCTGTTCTGTGAAATGATGACCTCTCTAGTGTTCTTAACCTCCCAGCACAGCACCATGAACATGTCCCAATTAAATAGCTCCATCCTCAATTCCCACTGCAATCATGTCCATGCTTACACTCTGTCTCCTGTGCATCCTCTTGTGTGTGATCATCTGCTCTTTCCCTATGCAATATTTATGGGATGAAGCAGCCACAGCGTCGCATTGAGCTCTTTCCACATGTCCTATATGAAAAGAGAGGAATTTGCTAGAGACACTAAAGCTCTCTGTCTATCAATTTGTTAGAAGTATCTTATTTACAATGTCAGGATCTACTTACTTTGGTGCCAGATGCATTAAATAATGAGAAATTATGAAAGTAGTGGGGGAAAAAAAGTATGTTTTAGTTATATCCATTTATAAACTGGGTGGTTCGAGCCCTAAATGCTGATTGACTGACAGCTGTGGTATATCAGACCGTATACCACGGGTATGACAAAACCCGTATTTATACTGCTCTGATTACGTTGGTAACCAGTTTATAATAGCAATAAGGCCCGAGGAGGTGTGGTATATGGCAAATATACCACGACTAAGGGCTGTATCCATGACCTCCGTGTTGCGTCGTGCCTAAGAACAGCCCTTAGCCGTGGTATATTGGCCATATACCACATCTCCTCGGACCTTACTACTTTATTATACGGTTCTGTAATGGGTAGGAAAGGAACAATTTCAATACCTACAGTAAGACACTGACTTGTGCAGTCATACTGTCATTGTAGGGTTTTGAGAGCCGAGATGGGTATAGGGATATGTCATGTACTATGATGGATCATGCTATTTCATCATCATTTTGATGGAAGACATTTTTCATTACTACATTTTTTTGTTCATCACTGCATGCATTCAATCATGGCTTTGAATTAATCATTAGTTACATAAATTCCCCACCCCCCTTCTCTCTTTCCCTCTGTCTCTCTCTCTCAATCTTTGTAATGTACACAAACACAAATGCAATATTTAAAGACTGTATAATAATAATAAGGACGAAAAGAAATGAAGCTTTAAGTAAAGGACATAAAAAGGTAAATTCAGCAACCAACCATTGCCTCACTGTAGATATCCACCATGTCAGAGTAATGCTTAATGTCCAGCAGAGCAGTGTGCTAAAAACAGCATCAGTGGACATAGTGACAATGGCATGGTGTCTGTATGGTAGCTATCACTGTGGAGAGCCTGTTCACACAGCAGTTCACATACCAATAAACATTACCACTGCTTTCTCATGCACAGCCTGCAATGCACAAACTACTGAGGCTGCCTAGAGGGTTTTCTCCAGAAGACAACGTCTGGGTTGTTCCACGAAATGAGTGCCTTTTGCGGCACTTTTGGTATTTTAAGTACAAATTGTGTACCAATATAAAATCCTGTTATATTAAATTAAGTTCCCTTTACCATAGACAACATGGAGAATTCAATCAATTAGACATTATATATGAATAAAGACTTGCTAAAATTCAGCATTTTGACATGTGCCTCTATGCACCTTCGTTGACTTCTAGGAAGATTTTAACCCACTTAACCCCAAAATGTCTCCAGGTTTTCATCATTGTAAAGTCCCAGTTATTTTGTTCCCTTGACAGCCATTTATGAAGAGTATTATCTACGCGATTAGTGATTCATAGAAATGTCCCTCATTTTAAGGTCAACCCTGTTACGTCAACTGAACTCTCGTTATTAAGGTGAAGCTATTCCTTTTCAAATATTTTTTGCAATAGAAACATTGAACGTGTAATAGTCAAATCCCAATGTAAACTGGTTCTATTCTTTATGGCCATTTGCTGGTGTTTTGTGGTGGAAAACTGAGCAGATCGAGCATAATACATCAACCCTGTTACGTATAGATAGACAGGCTAGAAATGTTAACAACAACACTGTGAAGCTTGCATTCAATTGCCACTCCCTGTTCAGCTTCCATTCCCCCTGTCACAAGGGGATTTATGGCTGATTTAAGATGATATCGTCAGCCCTCTTACGTCAACCCTGTTTCTTTATTTGGCCCCTAATAGGCACGTACTATTGTCATTACATTTTATTCTATTTAACCTATTAAGAAATGTTTTTATTAGGATGAACATGTGCTCCTCATGAAATCAAGTTACACTTCTCAAAAAGCACCGCATGGTGGAACGACTCATCTAATATACAGCAGCATACTGGCAATGCAAGGCGTAGTCAGAAGAGTTACTTAAAAAAAATATCTATTAATAGAAAAAAAGTAAATGCAAGCACTTTTTGTCTAGTACCCAAATGGGTATGCTGTGTGTAGGTTTAAGATGATACTGTATTAACTTCTTGCCACCTTTACCATCTGTTCTGTTTGATGCATGGCAGCTGCAGTCTATCCCATGTGGGTCTTCAGTTTCCACAGACGTGAGATGGCTCTTTACCCAGTGGTGGGTGGTGGGCCACCTGGGGTGGACAGGCTATCCTCTGCCATCCCCAGGAGATGGCTCCTACTGGCACACACAGCTGGTCGGTGTTACATGACACTTTCTGGCCCTGAACGACTCAGGCTTGCTGAGTCGTTCAGGGCCAGAAAGTGTCATGTAACACCGACCAGCTGTGTGTGCCAGTCTTAGGTCAAAGGTCATACCATCACTATGACCACTGTTGGTTGGTCTCCCCATTTGATATACATATTTGGCCAGTTTATTAGGTACACTGTTCGTGAAAATGGTTAGCTCCTACAGACCGTGAGTCACGTGGCAGTGGCTTGTTATATAAAACAGGCAGACGGGCAACAAGGCATTCAGTTACTGTTCGATTGAATGTTAGAATGGGAAAAACAAGTGACATAAGCGACTTTGAGCATGATATGATCGTTGTGCCAGGCACGCCGGTTCAAGTATCTCAGAAGCGGCCGGCCTCCAGTGGGCATGCGATCACCAACACTGGACAATTAAGGAGTACAAAAACATCACCTGGTCCGATGAATCCGGTTCCTGTTGAGTCATGCTGTTGTCAGGGTCAGGTGGTGTAATGGTTTGGGGAATGTTTTAATGGAACACGTTAGGTGCCTTGATACCAATTGAGCAACGTTTGAACGCCACACCTGTGAGAGACAGAGCGAGAAAGAGCGCAAGCTAGCTCTACTACTGACACATGGAGGAAGCTAGCTGCTATGCTGCTGTGCTGGAGGCTTACCATCTTGTCATGCGACAACAAAGGGACCATGGCAGTTCGCTCTGTACTTTGATGGCTGCAGCATGCAATCTGTTCACCTTCACAAGACATATTTAGTCAGTGTACCAAGTTCAGGCTTAGGTTGTCAAGGTGCCAGAATGTAGCTTTTCAAAGCTTGTGTTTACCACCTGGGGGATCTATAGTATGTCAGACTGGCTTTAATGCTCACCACCATTGCCTGTGACATTGATGCCAGTTGTCCTCTGTGTAACAGTAGCATAGCCAGAAATATGTTGGTGGGTGGGCCTGCAGAAATCTGGGTGGGCCAAAAGAACAGCTAACTTCCTGCAATTCTACAGAGAGGAAAATGTGCCGTTGATTAGCTAATCGCATGCTATTCTACACATTTTTGTCATGAGGCTGAGAAATGTTGAATTAAAATGAAAATATATGTGTGTTGACTGATAAAAGCTCTGGATTATGAGCTGTCTTGTTTGCTAAATGAACAAATGAAGTAGGCAGTGACATTGTGCATATAGCCATAGAAGCACAGTGACATACAGTATGCACCAATGCGGTCAAATTCATGGGTTATTGGGGTTGTGGCTTTCAATTAGTTATTTTTGGCTACCCATCCCATGTGAGTGAATGTCATTCCAGTGCACTGCTTGCTATGAATTCTATCTGATGGTGAGTGCATGTTTAGGTAAATACACTAAGGTCACATTTGCAGTGGTGGGTACAGCACTGAAAATCTGTACTTAAGTAAAAGTACTGTTACTTGGATTGTAATTTACTCAAGTAAAAGTAGATCTCTTAACCTCTACGGGATTGGTGTCCTTAAACCGGGACAGTTGTTGCTCAATATGCGATAGTGTGACTAGAGAACGTTGTAAATAACAGCCAACTTTCCAGGACGTAGACATGTCTTATATGGGCAGAAAGCTTAAATTTGTGTGAATCTAACTGTGGTGTCCAATTCACAGTAACTATTACAGAAAAAATACCAACGCTATTGTTTGAGGATAGGGTTTTGTTGTTGTGCACTATCACGGCAACTGGTTTGATACATTCACCTCTGAATTACATTCAGTAATTACATTCAGTAATTTTGCTCTGATTTGTCATCCATGAGGGTCCCAGAGATAAAATGTAGTACAGTTTTGTTTGAAAAAATCTATTTTTATATTGAAATGTAGGTACTGGGTTCTATAGTTTAACCCCACTGCTGTCTCTGGCTCCACACCCACCCCGCCTGGCCATCTAAATATGTGAAGGTAAGTGTCTTTTCTGTAGGGAAGCTAATGATCCATCATTTATGACATCCCTGGAAGTGTGTAAACTTACAATTTTTATTACCATAGCATTTTTGTATGTTCTCTAGTTATGTACTTGAAAATGTATAAATTGACCAATTCGGCACATTTGGGCAAACTCCTGGCAGACCTGATACAAAATATTATGTAGTGAGGTAATTCTTCACTGGATCAGTCTGAAACTTTGCACACACACACTGCTGCCATCTGGGGACAAAATCTAAATTACAACTAGGATTCTATCTCAATGTATGGCCTTTCTCTTGCGTTTCAAAGATGATGGATTTTTGTTGTTGTTGAAAAACGCATGTTTTTTTGTTTGTATTATCTTTTACCGGATCCAATGTGTTATATTCTCCTACATTAATTTCAGATTTCCACAAACTTCAAAGTGTTTCCTTTCAAATGGTATCAAGAATATGCATATCCTTGCTTCAGGTCCTGAGCTACAGGCTAGTTGGATGTCATTTTATGCAAAAATATGAGAATAAAAGGGTCCGATTTTAAGAAACTACTCAAGGGTTAAAAAAAGTATCCAGTCAGAAAACTACTTACGTGGTTACAAATCTTGTTAGGTCATTTTTTACACCTACAGGTGACCGTAGACAACAACTTAGTGCAATTGATTTGACATTCATTTATTATTTAAGCCTGCCAGCACCATCTTGTGGACCCCAGGAAGAGTAGTGGCTGCATCACCAGCTAATGGGGATCCTAATAAAAAGACTACCTGTGCAGGTGTCCTCCAGCACAGGTAGTCTCCAATGAAGACTGACATTAAACAAAGTCCTTAGGCTGTCCAGTTTACAATTACAGTCTTATTCAAAGTTGATTTTAATATCGATCAATGTGCTCAATTTCATAAAAAGGTCAATGGTACTCGAGATGTGAAATTATTCCAAATTTCAATAGCATTAATTAAAATTTATTTCACTATAATTTCAAGTACATGTGATGGTGAATGCATACTGAAAAGATTTACACCAAGTGTGATGTTTCAATTTTTCACTCAAAATTAAATATCAAGGAGAATCAGGTAAGTGTTACAGTCAAACTACAATCAATATCGAAATGTCACTATCAATCATGTTATGTCATCGTTGTGTGTGTAGGTGGCAAGGAAGTCAGGTGCAGGAGAAACCAACTTGGTATAACTGGAGTAGTTTGATAAATAATAAACTAACTCGAACTCCAAAAACCAACATACATAAAATAACATGGGTAAAAATACCCTAGGCTCACCAATACAAAAAAATACACGAAAATCAATGACAAACAAAACAATCTCGGACAAGGACATGAGGGAAAACAGAGGGTACACAACATGTAATGAATGGGATTGGAAACAGGTGTATAGGAAAACAAGACAAAACCAATGGAAAATGAAAAATGGATCAGTGATGGCTAGAAGACTGGTGACGTCAATCGCCGAGCACCACCCGAACAAGGAGGGGCATCGACTTCGGCAGAAGTCGTGACAGTACCCCCCCGCGCGTCGACACCGGCCTCGGGGACGACCCGGAGGACGAGGTGCAGGGCGATCCGGATGGAGACGATAGAACTCTCACAGCAGGGAAGGATCTAACACATCCTCCATCGGAACCCAGCATCTCTCCTCCGGACCGTATCCCTCCCAGTCCACGAGGTACTGAAGGCCCCTCGCCCGACGTCTCGAGTCCAGGATGGATTGAACGGAGTACGCCGGGGCCCCCTAAATGTCCGGAGGGGGTGGAGGAACCTCCCACACCTCAGCCTCCTGGAGCGGGCCAGCCACCACCGGCCTGAGGAGAGACACATGGAACGAGGGGTTAATGCGATAATGTGGGGGAAGCTTTAACCTATAACATACCTCGTTCACTCTCCTCAAGACTTTAAACGGCCCCACAAACTGCGGACTCAGCTTCCGGCAGGGCAGGCGGAGGGGCAGGTTTCTGGTTGAGAGCCAGACCCTGTCCCCTGGTGTGAACACTGGGGCATCACTGCGGTGACGGTCTGCGCCAACTTTCTGGCGTCGAACGGCGCGCTGAAGGTGGACGGAACCAGTGGTTCACCGAAGGAGCCTAGGTCTGACTCTGATGCCAAGGGGCCAGAACCGGCTGATACCCCAACATGCACTGAAAAGGAGAGAGGTTAGTGGAGGAGTGGCGGAGCGAGTTCTGAGCCATCTCTGACCAGGGCACGAACGCCGCCCACTCCCCCGGCCGGTCCTGGCAATAAGACCTCAGAAACCTACCCACATCCTGGTTAACTCTCTCCACCTGCCCGTTACTCTCAGGGTGAAAACCTGAGGTGAGGCTGACCGAGACCCCCAGACGCTCCATGAACGCCTTCCAGACCCTTGACATGAACTGGGAACTCCGATCAGACACTATATCCTCAGGCACCCCATAGTGCCGAAAGACGTGTGTAAACAGA
Source organism: Salmo trutta (assembly GCF_901001165.1). NCBI lineage: Eukaryota > Metazoa > Chordata > Actinopteri > Salmoniformes > Salmonidae > Salmo > Salmo trutta. The sequence continues at coordinate 3,194,547 of NC_042963.1, read as the reverse complement.
GCCTCTGCAGTTTGTAGGGCCGTAGGGAGACCGGGCAAAGGGAGGAGACGACAGGACTTAAAAAAAGATACACAACGACTAGGATCATGGTGTTACCTTGTGAAGGTGGAAGATCGGTTATGAAATCAACCGACAACTGCGACCACGGCCGTTGTGGAATGGCTAAGGGTTGTAACTTACCTCTGAGTAGGTGTCTAGGAGCCTTGCACTGGGCGCACACCGAGCAGGCGGAAACATAAACCCTCACGTCCTTAGCTAAGGTGGGCCACCAGTACCTCCCACTAAGACAGCGCATCGTCCGACCAATCCCAGGATGACCAGAGGAGGGTAACGTGTGAGCCCAGTAGATCATTCAGTCGCGGACAGCAGACAGAACGAACAGACGCCCAGCTGGACACTGAGGGGGAACGGGCTCTGCACGTGACGCCCGCTTAATATCCGCGTCCAGCTCCCACACTACCGGTGCCACCAAACAAGAGGCTGGGATTATGGGAGTGGGATCCATGGACCGCTCCTCTGTGTCATACAGCCGGAACAGTGCATCTGCCTTGACGTTCTGGGAACCTGGTCTGTAAGAGAGGGTAAACACAAAACGGGGGAAAAACATGGCCCACCTTGCCTGGTGAGGATTCAGTCTCCTCGCCTCCCGGATGTACTCCAGATTGCGGTGGTCAGTCCAGATGAGAAAACTGTGTTTAGCCCCCTCGAGCCAATGTCTCCACACCTTCAAAGCCTTGACGACAGCCAACAGCTCCCGGTCCCCCACATCATAGTTTCGCTCCGCCGGGCTGAGCTTCTTAGAGAAGAAGGCACAGGGGCGGAGCTTAGGTGGCATACCCGAGCGCTGAGAGAGCACAGCTCCTATCCCAGCCTCAGACGCGTCCACCTCCACTATGAATTGCAAAGACGGATCCAGATGAGCAAACACAGGAACGGAGGTAAACAGAGCCTTCAGTTTCCTAAAAGCCCTGTCCACCCCAGTCGACCACTGCAAGCGCACTGGACCCCCCTTCAGCAGTGAGGTAATAGGAGCAGCTACCTGACCAAAACCCCGGATAAACCTCCGGTAGTAATTGGCAAACCCTAAAAATCGCTGCACCTCCTTTACCGTGGTGGGAGTCGGCCAATTACGCACGGCTGCAATGCGGTCACTCTCCATCTCCACTCCTGACGTGGATAGGCGATACCCTAAGAAGGAGACGGACTGTTGAAAGAACAGGCATTTCTCAGCCTTGACATACAGGTCATGCTCCAACAGGCGACCAAGCACTCTGCGCACCAGGGACACATGCTCGGCGCATGTAGAGGAGTAGATCACAATGTCATCGATATACACCACTACACCCTGCCCGTGCAGGTCCCTGAAAATCTTGTCTACAAAAGATTGGAAGACTGATGGAGCATTCTTCAAACCGTATGGCATGATGAGGTACTCATAATGCGCTGAGGTGGTACTAAATGCTGTCTTCCACTCGTCTCCATCTCGGATATGCACCAGGTTGTATGCACTCCTGAGATCCAGTTTAGTGAAGAAGCGCACCCGGTGCATTGACTCAATCGCCATGGCGATCAGAGGTAGCGGGTAATTTTATTGAGACCTCGATAATCAATGCACGGGCGCAGACCTCCATCCTTCTTCACAAAAAAGAAACTCGAGGAGACGGGTGAAATGGAGGGCCGAATGTACCCCTGACGCAGCGATTCGGAGACATACGCTTGCAATAGGGGATACACGTGACTCCTGGGAGTGCAGCGTCTACCATGAGATTTATCGCACAATCCCCCTGTCGATGGGGTGATAATTGAGTCGCCCTCTTTTTACAGAAGGCGAGAGCCAAATCGGCATATTCGGGGGGAATGCGCATGGTGGAGACCTGGTCTGGACTTTCCACCGGAGTAGCACCAACGGAAACCCCTACACACCTACCTGAGCACTCTCGCGACCACCCCGTGAGAGCCCTCTGTGGCCAAGAAAAAGTGGGGTTATGACAAATTAACCGAGGTAGACCCAACATAAGGAAAATTCTTATGTCTTTTCCCAGCATTCTTAATTATTTTCCCAGCATAAGGAAAATAATTAGTCTTTTCCCCATTGTGACCCCCCTGCGTCACCATACTCAAAGGAGCTGTGGCCCTGATTAACCCTGATCCTAATGGTCGACTCTCTAAGGTGTGAACGGGGAAAGGCACACCCACGGGTACAATGGGGATCCCTAAACTATGAGCAAAAGCTTGATCAATGAAATTCCCAGCCGCACCTGAATCTACTAGCGCCTTATGCTGGGAACGCGGGGGGGGAAAAATCTGGAAAAGTAACAGACACAAACATAAGTGCAACAGAGGGCTCTGGATGAGAATAGTGCCTACTCACCTGGGGTGGTGCCAGAGCGCCCTGCCTGTTACCTCGATTCCCAGAGGAACCTACCCGGCACCGACCAGCAGTGTGACCTCTGCGGCCACAGATGGTGCACGAGCGGGAACCCCCTCCGGTCTCCCTGTGCACCCCCTCTCCCAGTTCCCTGGGTATAGGAGAGGGAGTGCGGGAGGATGGAACCACCAGACCCCGATCTGGACATCCGCGAGCAGCCAGCAGGTTGTCCAGCCGGATGGACAGATCCACCAGCTGGTCGAAGGTGAGGGTGGTGTGTCTGCAGGCCAGCTCCCGACGGACTTCCTCACGCAGACTACAACGGTAATGGTCGATCAGGGCCCTGTGATTCCATCCCGCACCGGCTGCCAGGGTCCTCAACTCCAGGGCAAAATCCTGGACGCTCCTCGTCTCCTGCCTCAGATGGTAGAGGCGCTCACCCACCGCTCTGCCCTCGGGTGGATGGTCAAAGACTGCCCGAAAACGGCAGGTGAACTCCTCATAAGGGTCCAACGCCACATTATCTCCTCCACACACAGCGCTGGCCCGCTCCAGGGCTCTCCCGGTGAGGCACGAGATGAGGGCGAAACTCTTCTCACGGTCAGATGGAATTGGGTGGACCGTGGCCAGGAAAAGGTCTAATTGTAGTAGGAAACCCCGGCAGGTGGCAGCACTTCCGTCGTACCCCTGAGGCATGGATAGACGGATGCCACGAGTTCAGGTTGAAAAGGGGCGCTCAGGATAGACTCCGGTTGGGCTGGTGGAGGCGCTGGAAAAACTCCCTGTCTCTCCCAGCGGTCCATATTCTGGACAACGCGATCCATAGCGGGGCATAGATGGTGAAGCTTCTCCTCATTCTCCTGGACGCGCTCCTCCACCTCCATGTCCGGGGTACCCTCTCCTGCTGACTTCATATTTTGGTCCGAGATTCTGTCATCGTCGTGTGTGTAGGTGGCAAGGAAGTGAGGCGCAGGAGAAACCAACTTGGTATAACTCAAGTAGTTTAATAAATAATAAAGTAACACGAACTCCAAAAACCAACATACATAAAATAACATGGGTAAAAATACCCTAGGCTCACAATACAAAAAATAAACGAAAATCAATAACAAAAAATACACGAAAATCAATAACAAACAAAACAATCTCGGACAAGGACATGATGGAAAACAGAGGGTTAAATACACAACATGTAATGAATGGGATTGGAAACAGGTGTGTAGGAAAACAAGACAAACCAATGGAAAATGAAAAATGTACATTTACATTTAAGTCATTTAGCAGATGCTCTTATCCAGAGCGACTTACAAATTGGTGCATTCACCTTATGATATCCAGTGGAACAACCACTTTACAATAGTGCATCTAAATCTTTTAAAGGGGGGGGGTTAGAAGGATTACTTTATCCTATCCCAGGTATTCTTTAAAGAGGTGGGGTTTCAGGTGTCTCCGGAAGGTGGTGATTGACTCCGCTGTCCTGGCGTCGTGAGGGAGCTTGTTCCACCATTGGGGTGCCAGAGCAGCGAACAGTTTTGACTGGGCTGAGCGGGAACTGTGCTTCCTCAGAGGTAGGGAGGCGAGCAGGCCAGAGGTGGATGAACGCAGTGCCCTTGTTTGGGTGTAGGGCCTGATCAGAGCCTGAAGGTACGGAGGTGCCGTTCCCCTCACAGCTCCGTAGGCAAGCACCATGGTCTTGTAGCGGATGCGAGCTTCAACTGGAAGCCAGTGGAGAGAGCGGAGGAGCGGGGTGACGTGAGAGAACTTGGGAAGGTTGAACACCAGACGGGCTGCGGCGTTCTGGATGAGTTGTAGGGGTTTAATGGCACAGGCAGGGAGCCCAGCCAACAGCGAGTTGCAGTAATCCAGACGGGAGATGACAAGTGCCTGGATTAGGACCTGCGCCGCTTCCTGTGTGAGGCAGGGTCGTACTCTGTGAATGTTGTAGAGCATGAACCTACAGGATCGGGTCACCGCCTTGATGTTAGTGGAGAACGACAGGGTGTTGTCCAGGGTCACGCCAAGGTTCTTAGCACTCTGGGAGGAGGACACAAGGGAGTTTTCAACCGTGAGATCATGGAATGGGCAGTCCTTCCCCGGGAGGAAGAGCAGCTCCGTCTTGCCAAGGTTCAGCTTGAGGTGGTGATCCGTCATCCACACTGATATGTCTGCCAGACATGCAGAGATGCGATTCGCCACCTGGTTATCAGAAGGGGGAAAGGAGAAGATTAATTGTGTGTCGTCTGCATAGCAATGATAGGAGAGACCATGTGAGGATATGACAGAGCCAAGTGACTTGGTGTAAAGCGAGAATAGGAGAGGGCCTAGAACAGAGCCCTGGGGGACACCAGTGGTGAGAGCACGTGGTGCGGAGACAGATTCTCGCCACGCCACCTGGTAGGAGCGACCTGTCAGGTAGGACGCAATCTTCCGGCGCGGCCCACGCTTGATGCCCAGCTCGGAGAGGGTGGAGAGGAGGATCTGATGGTTCACAGTATCAAAGGCAGCAGATAGGTCTAGAAGGATGAGAGCAGAGGAGAGATAGTTAGCTTTAGCAGTGCGGAGAGCCTCCATGACACAAAGAAGAGCAGTCTCAGTTGAATGCCCAGTCTTGAAACCTGACTGATTAGGATCAAGAAGGTCATTCTGAGAGAGATAGCAGGAGAGCTGGCCAAGGACAGCACGTTCAAGAGTTTTGGAGAGAAAAGAAAGAAGGGATACTGATCTGTAGTTGTTGACATCGGAGGGATCGAGTGTAGGTTTTTTCAGAAGAAAAATGGATCAGTGATGGCTTGAAGACCGGTGACGTTGATCGCCGAGCACCACCCGAACAAGGAGGGGCATCGACTTCGGCAGAAGTCGTGACATGTTACTTGTATCAGACACATTTCAGCATGGAATTAAACATAAAGATTGGTATTCAGGTAAGAATCATATAAGTAATAAATAATCAAACAGTGCAGATATCAATTGCCATAGTCAACTCAATCATCTTTTTCCTGCCAAGGTAGGATTTACCCTCCGTCTTCCTCCTCTTCCGAACAGCTCCTTTACACTTTGAAGGGTGTTTTCTTTTCTTGGTTGGCCCATTCCCCCTCCCCTCGGTAGTGCCACTACAAGAAAACATGTAATGCGTTACTTGTAGCAGGATACTACCCACCTCTGCCCATTTGGAACACTGCCAAGTAGAGAGCATTTTTTTCCTCAATCTGATTGGGTGGGCCTGGCTCCCCAGTGGGTGGGCCCCCACCCACCCCACCCATGCCTACGTGGCTGCTGTGTACACTAGATCCAGTATAATGTAATATAATCTACCCCAGTGAGATGGATATGTCTGATTCCCTTCACAGCTCAGACCTGGTGCAGAGCTGAGAGGCTAATTGAATTACCCCCCCCCCCCCCCCCCCCCCCCCCGCATCCTTCCTGTCCCATGGGAAGGCACAACCAATCATTTGGGATCTCTTTTTTCCAGGAAAGGGGGGTGAGAGTGGAAGGGGGATGTATTTCTGCATTGAACAGGGGGGCAGGCTCTGTGACCCTTTGGTTTCATTTTCAACAGAATGTCTATTTTGGGATTAGACGGCGTCTCTCCAGAAGGCTGCTAACCTACTGAACTCTAAAGACGGCCAGGCCGGGTTGGCAACAGCTGCTCCCCAGATGTGCCCAACTTCTAGTTATCTTTTCAAAGACGATTAGAAATGTACAACTTGATAGAAAGAGCCTCTTGGTGCCTTTTATGGCACAGTTTCTAATGGCTCATTTCACATGTCTGTCCGAGCATGTAAATGGTGGTTTTGTTCAAAAGTATTATTTGAGTGCTCTGCTCAGTTTGAATATTTGACCATGTTATTTGTATTTGTTTGATTCATTTATGTGTCCTGTACCCTCTGTGGTTTAGAGAGCTGTTACATGTACTCTACATTCTGTACTCACTTTTAAAGGGACACATACAAAATAATTTGGAGTAACCATGATGTATTTAGCTATAATTGAGATTAAAAAAAACACCCAGTCTGGAGTGGGTTGCCTGAAGCTGGTAAAGTTGTGGCTAAGCATCAGTCTGCTATTATTGTTGCTAACATCCAAACATTTAGCAGCAGGTATTTTCCATGTAAAAGGAGCACCGACATCTGATAGCATTTCAGATTTGCTGTCAAATGAAAGCAAAGAGTCTATATTTTGGGGAAATTAAGGAATTTTCCATCCATCCCAATGTGGAATAAACAAAGGCTTTGATTCCAGGGGTCTTCAAAGAAAATCTACTAGAAAAAGTCTTAAAAGGTATTAGAAATACATCAAAACATAATAATGTTGCGGTAAAGGCCCCCTTCCCACTAATATCAACATTTACTGTATATTTAGTTTTGCAGAAATGATTTGCCTTATGTAAGTTTTAGAAATATTTCCTTGTGTCTTGTCATTCTGCAACCAAAACCCCATAGACCGCTGCGCCACTCGGGAGGTGACATAAGGCATCGCAGTGCTAGAGGGGACACTACAGACCCGGGTTCGATCCTGGGCTGTATCGCAACCGGCCTTGATCGGGAGTCCCATAGGGCGTCGCACAATTGTCCCAGCATCATCCGGGTTAAGGGAGCTTTTGGCCGGGAGGGGCTTTACTTGGCTCATCGCGTTCTAGCGACTCCTTGTGGTGGGCCGGGCACGTGCAGGCTGACACCGGTCATCAGTTGCACAGTGTTTCCTCCAACATATTGGTGCGGCTGACTTCTGGGTTAAGCCAGCAGGTGTTAAAACGTGCAGTTTGACGGGTCATGTTTCGAAGGACGCATGACTCGACCTTCGCCTCTCTCGAGCCCGTTGGGGAGTTGCAGCAATGAGACAAGATCGAAATTGGGGACAAAAAGGGGGGTAAAATACAAAATAAAATATTTTATATTTTCTAATTTCTCTCATGAGGAGGAAGGATTAAGAAAGTTCACAAAAGTAACACGTAAAGGTAGACCTACCAATTAGTTAGTGTTTTTACTGATAACAATTTTGTTTATGAATTATTAAGTGATTAAAACTGTAACAGATTGACCCAAAAATCTGTAGCAGAATGATTGCAATTGAATTTGCCACAATGGGAAATCATAGTAGTCACAAACAAAATGTGGTCTTGTTTGAGGGCAGAGCTCATTAGAATAATAGCCAGTGTGTAGAATAATACCTAAACATGCATAAGAGAATATTATGTTTTTCTACCTTTTTTTGTACCTATTCAGGATACATCACCATGAAGAGAATGACATTCATAATTTTGCATTTCTGTATAGAACAGATCAAGACCCCATGATGTCCTTCTGTTACCGGGTGTTGATCCACTTCACTTACTATAGTTCAGTAACCAAAAGAGAGATTTTCAAACTTAAGGTGTCATATCATAGCTGACACCCCATTCTTTTTGTAGACCTCTTTGAATCTTAATTTATAGTAGATATTTAACAGTTTTGGAAAACGTGCAAACGTAAAAAAAGAGGGAGAATTGACTGTCATTCTGTTGCCAAACTTTGCACCTTCACTGTTCCTCAAGTAAATGAGTTTTAGGAACGTTTTCGGTGGCAATTATTAAAGTAGACTTCCGCATATAGCTGTTAAACTTCGCATTCCATTTTTTTAGCTTGGCATACATTTTAAAGCGAAAAAGTGAGTCTCAGCATTACTATGTTTCCGCGGAATTGCCCAGCATCCACCCTGTCTGTCTGCTGTGGTTTCGTTTGGGTCCTGTCTGACCTAAATCATATTTGTTGCTGCTACATCTGTAGCAGCCATGCTAATAAAGTCACGCAGGCCCAGGGAGGAAACATTGGTTTTATTTCCTGTCTGTCTGTGTTGCTCTCAGGGCACTGGGAAGGAGATCACATGGAAATACCATATCTAAATGGAGATATTAAAGAATCCTGCTATGTGTCTGGAGGGGATGGGACTCTGTGCCCTGCCTCACAAGATGTGGAAGTTTTAAAGATATGCTCCGGAACTTTGGCGACTACTAAGTCTTTTTTAAATCTCCCACTTTGGGCTGAATGTGTCAATGTGTAGTTCATACATGCATAATCTATGAGCAGAATTACTGTTTTACCTCAATTAGCCACGAAGCCAATTTTACCTCAATTAGCCACAGCTGGAAGCTGTGCTATGCCGTTTTACCCCATGTGGGCTAGCCCCCAAGCAATTCAAGTTCTAGCCAATGAGCTTCAGCCCCTCGCCATTTGAGTGACAGCTAGCAAGATGCACACACAGCAGAGCAGGACAGAGAGCAATGTCGTGGTGCTCATATCTGCACATACAGTATGTGACGTAGTACGTAATTTCCTGGGACCACTTTTGGCTCATGAGCGCTACTTTCAGAACTACTGGCTAAAAAGTATACATGGGTACGCATTACAAAAAAAACTGTAAATGTAATCCGTTACGTTACCAGCAAAAATATTGTAATCAGATTAGATGATTACTTATAAATTCAGAAAAGTATTTGACACCATTTTGTTTTCTCAATAACATTTAAATCAGAATTTTAAAAAGGCGCAAATTTAAGTTTGTTCCTCCTGAGCATGTCTGACCACAAATTCCTATAATGACACAGCAAATACATTTGATGGATTACAGGAGAAGAGCAGGATTAGGTTTTTTGTCCAAACTATGTCTTCCAATTTTATTTTTTACAAGGCAAGTCAGTTAAGAACAAATTCTTATCTTCAATGACGGCCTAGGAACAGGGGCAGAACAAGAGATTTGTACCTTGTCAGCTCGGGGATTTGAACTTGCAAACTTTCGGTTACGAGTCCAACGCTCTAACCACTAGGCTACGCTGCCGCAGCCAACAGTGTGACTGCTGTAGGCATCCAAAGATTATCCAACTTGAATAAACGCTTGGAGGTAAGGATGACCGCAGTGGTATGGTCTACGAGCAATATGGATGTCAATAATTATTGATATCTACAGTGCCTTCGGATTGTTATGTTACAGCCTTATTCAAAATGTATTTAATTGTTGTTGTTTTTCTCATCAATCTACACACAATACCCTGTAACAACAAAGCAAAAAAAGGTTTTTAGACATTTTTGCAAATGTATTACTTTTTTTTTTAAATCACATTTAAATAAGTATTCAGACCCTTTTCTCAGTACTTAGTTGAAGCACCTTTGGCAGCGATTACAGCATCAAATGTTCTTGGGTATGACGCTACAAGCCTTGCACACCTGTATTTGGGGAGTATCTCTCAGTCCTCTCTGCAGATCCTCTCAAGCTCAGTCAGGTTTGATGGGGAGAGTTGCTGCACAGCTATTTTCAGGTGTCTCCAGAGATGTTCGATCGGGTTTAAGTCCGGGCTCTGGCTGGGCCACTCAAGGACATTCTGAGACTTGTCCCGAAGTCACTCCTGCGCTGTCTTGACTGTGTGCTTAGGGTTGTTGTCCAGTTGGAAGGTGAACCTTTGCCCCAGTCTGAGGTCCCGAGCACTCTGGAGCAGGTTTTCATCAAGGATCTCTCTGTACTTTGCACCATTCCTCTTTTCCTCGATCCTGACTAGTCTCCCAGTCCCTGCCGCTGAAAAACATCCCCACAGCATGATGCTGCCACCACCATGTTTCACCGAAGGGATGGTGCCAGGTTTCCTCCAGACATGATGCTTGACATTCAGGCCAAAGACCTCAATCTTGGTTTCATCAGACCAGAGAATTGTTTCTCATGGTCTAGAGTCCTTTAGGTGCCTTTTGGCAAACCTCAAGCGGGCCATCATGTGCCTTTTACTGAGGAGTGGCTTCCGTCTGGCCATTCTTCCATAAAGGCCTGATTTGTGGAGTGCTGCAGAGATGGTTGTCCTTCTGGAAGGTTCTGGCATCTCCACAGAGGATCTTTGGAGCTCTGTCAGAGTGAACGTTGGGTTCTTGGTCAGCTCCCTGACCAAGGCCCTTCTCCCCCGATTGCTCAGTTTGGCCGAGCGACCAGCTCAAGGAAGAGTCTTGGTGGTTCAAAAACGTATTCCATTTAAGAATGATGGAGGCCACTGTGTTCTTGGGTACCTTCAATGCTGCAGACATTTTCTGGTACCCTTCCCGAGTGCTGCAGAATAGTGGGCCTCGACACTATCCTGTCTCAGAGCTCTAAGGGCAATTCCTTTGACCTCATTGCTTGGTTTTTGCTCTGACATGCACTGTCAACTGTGTGCCCTTATATAGACAGGTGGGTGTGCCTTTCCAAATCAAGTTGAAGAAACATCTTAAGGATGATTAGTGGAAACAGGTTGCACCTGAGCTCAATTTTGAGTCTCATAGCAAAGCGTACTTATGTAAATAAGGTATATCACTTTTTTATTTATTAATACATTTGCAAAAATGCCTGAACCTGTTTCATTATGGGGTATTGTGTGTAGATTGAGGGGGGGGGATATGTAATACATTTTAGAAAAAGGCTGTAATGTAACAAAATGTGGAAAAAGTGAAGGGGTCTGAATACTTTCCGAATGCACTGTATGTGTGTGTGTGTGTGTGTGTGTGTGTGTTGGAGTGTCAGTGTAGTATGTCTGAGTGTGTGGTTAGAGTCCAGTGAGTGTACATCGAGCCTGTGCAAGACAGTCAGTGCAAAAAATAATAATCCAAAAGTTACGTTAATGATTACAATTTTGGACAGGTAACAAGTAGAGAGGGAGGGCCGGGGAAATGTTTTCCTGTACACTCTGTAATACTCTTCCTCTGGCTCATCCAGACCTCTGGAGCGTAACCTATCCTCAGCCTTGTTAGCTACAGTTTGAAGTATGGTGTGGCAGGCTCCTTTCAGCTCCACTCGTCTGGACAATGGAGGCCATCTGATAGTGTAGGCTAATCCCTGTCAGGGATCTTTCCCCTCACAGCTATGAGCTGGGCCTCACTGAGGCCGGTCCAGTTATTATAGGCCAAAGCTAGAAACAATTCACTGCCTGTCTGTCTACCCATTCTGATGTAGCTAGTGGAAAAGGGCAGGCTTGGCAGAGCACTGCTCCAGTGGCCTCTGAACTGATGGTGGTGGTGTCACGTACAACATTAATGGTACTGGCACTGTAATAAACTCCAGCACTGCAAATACTGTAGATAAATCATTCTCATCAAAGTGTTTTTAATGTGCTTATACCAGCTTTTCCTAATGTGGTTCTGTCCACAAGTGCATCAGCAAGTAGTATTGAGTTTGTATTGATAACATGCTGATAAAGGCTTAGCATGTGAGCTAGCTGTACATTCTGTTATAACTCTTCCTAAGCACGACATTGGATAACGTACCTATGTACTTTGATAATTCTGCAGAGTGGATGGTTTACATATGTAAATGTTATATATATATATAAAAGTAAGATGGATACAACTTGAAGCAGAACTAAGCTGCTTCTCATACTCTTTCCTGCCCTGATAATGTTAGATCTCGTTCTATAATGACATCTCGACAAAGGCACTCGTCTGGAGAGACACAGATTATTAAGTAGAATACTATGTACCCTTACAGTAAGTTACAAAAGCCCTATGGCTTATCTATCCCCTCTCAGTATCCAAGAACCAATGTATTTTTCATGAAAAGAGACGTGATGCTGTATGGCCTCGCTAACACATCCTCCTCTATTCTATACCATCATTCCCTCACTCTGGGTTCCTCAATTCTAAGAACGGCTTCACATTGTGTTCCCCCTATATGTACCATTCAAACATAAGCCCTAGACTATAAATTGTAAAAGCTGCTCTTTTGAGATTGTCATCTATATGAATAACCCAATTGAGATTTGCCATATGTCTTGTGATACTGTATGCCCATGGAATCTCTCTGTATGAAACATGCATAAAGATTGCATCTCAAGGAAAAGGATGATGCAGTTGCCAACATGTTGCCATTAAACTCATTGGTCGCAATTCATACTGTAGCCTAGTTAAACCTACACTGTAAAAAAAAGTCAACTTAACCAATTGCTTAATCAGCTTTATTCTGATTGGACATCAAAAGGACAAGAATTTGAGATAATGTGTTAGTTTGTTTACTCAACAATTTGATCAAGTTTGTTGAGTAAAATTACAAATTCATGTTTGCTAAAATCCACGCCCATAATCATATTTCCCAGCATGCTCTATTGCAGGTCGATTTTTAGAATTGTTTGTTGCAATTCCTGTGTTTTTGAAGGTACAGTGCCTTCAGAAAGTATTCACACCCCTTTTCCACATTTTGTTGTGTTACAGCCTAAATTTTAAATGGACACACAATACCCCATGATGTCAGAGTGGAATTTTGTTTGTAGAAGTTTTTATTTTTATTAATAAAATATTTAAAGCTGAAATGTCTTGAGTCAATAAGTATTCAACCCCTTTGTTATCGCAACAATAAATAAGTTCAGGAGTGAAAATGTGTTAGCAAATCACATAATAAGTTGCATGGACTCATTCCGTGTTTAATAATGCTGGTTAACAGGATTTGTTTTATGACTACTCCATTTCTCTACCCCACACATACAATTATTTATAAGGTCCATCAATCAAATAGTGAATTTCAAGACCAGGGAGGTTTTTCAATGCCTCGCAATGAAGGGCACCGATTGGTACATAAAACAAAAAAGCAGATGCTGAAAATCCTTTTGAACGTGGTGAAGTTATTAATTACACTTTGGATGGTGTATCAATACTCCGACACTACAGATACAGGCTGTTTACCTAACTCGGTTGCCAAAGAGGAAGGACACTGCTCAGGGATTTCAATATAAAGCCAATGGTGATTTTAAAACAGTAACAGAGTTTAGTGGTTGTGATTATGAAAATAATGAGGATGAATCAACAACATTGTATGTAGTTACTCTACAATACTAACCTAAATGACAGGAAGCCTGTAAAGAAAAAAACTATTCCAAAACATGCATCCTGTTTCTTAGGGTGAGGCCCCTTTTTTTCTCAATTCCCGCCTGAATGACGTGCCCAAAGTAAACTGCCTGTTGCTCAGGCCCTGAAGCATATATGCATATAGCCTTTTATTATAATTGCTACCATTTGAAAGAAAACACTTTGAAGTTTGTAGAAATGTAAAAAAAAAATGTAGGAGAATATAACACAATAGATATGGTAGGAGAAAATACAAAGAAAAACCAACCGGAAATGTTTCTTTTTTGAGAGACCATGCTCTTACAATGGCCAGTATAAGGTCATACTGGAACTTAGCTCCCAGGATGCAATTCCTATGGCTTCCACTGGGTGTCAGCAGTCTATGTTCAAGGTTTCAGGCTTGTAACTTCCAAAACGAATAAGAAATATCAGTTTTAGTACAGGGACACAGTCTTGGAAATTCGGGTTTCTGCGAGCTATGAAGACAGGACACACCTGCAAAAATTGGTTTCCTATTGAACATATTTATTTCCGTAGGAAATGTTATACACTGCTCAAAAAAATAAAGGGAACCCTAAAATAACACATCCTAGATCTGAATGAATGAAATAATCTTATTAAATGCTTTTTTCTTTACATAGATGAATGTGCAAACAACAAAATCACACAAAAATAATCAATGGAAATACAATTTATCAACCCATGGAGGTCTGGATTTGGAGTCACACTCAAAATTAAAGTGAAAATCCACACTACAGGCTGATCCAACTTTGATGTAATGTCCTTAAAACAAGTCAAAATGAGGCTCAGTAGTGTGTGTGGCCTCCACGTGCCTGTATGACCTCCCTACAACGCCTGGGCATGCTCCTGATGAGGTGGCGGATGGTCTCCTGAGGGATCTCCTCCCAGACTTGGACTAAAGCATCCGCCAACTCCTGGACAGTCTGTGGTGCAACGTGGCGTTGGTGGATGGAGCGAGACATGATGTCCCAGATGTGCTCAATTGGATTCAGGTCTGGGGAATGGGCAGGCCAGTCCATAACATCAATGCCTTCCTTTTGCAGGAACTGCTGACACACTCCAGCCACATGAGGTCTAGCATTGTCTTGCATTAGGAGGAACCCAGGGCCAAACGCACCAGCATATGGTCTCACAAGGGGTCTGAGGATCTCATCTCGGTACCTAATGGCAGTCAGGCTACCTCTGGCGAGCACATGGAGGGCTGTGCGGCCCCCCAAAGAAATGCCACCCCACACCATGACTGACCCACCGCCAAACCGGTCATGCTGGAGGATGTTGCAGGCAGCAGAACGTTCTCCACGGCGTCTCCAGACTCTGTCACGTCTGTCACATGTGCTCAGTGTGAACCTGCTTTCATCTGTGAAGAGCACAGGGCGCCAGTGGCGGATTTGCCAATCTTGGTGTTCTCTGGCAAATGCCAAATGTCCTGCACGGTGTTGGGCTGTAAGCACAACCCCCACCTGTGGACGTCGGGCCCTCATACCACCATACCGTTTGAGCAGACACATGCACATTTGTGGCCTGCTGGAGGTCATTTTGCAGGGCTCTGGCAGTGCTCCTCCTGCTCCTCCTTGCACAAAGGCGGAGGTAGCGGTCCTGCTGCTGGGTTGTTGCCCTCCTACGGCCTCCTCAACGTCTCCTGATGTACTGGCCTGTCTCCTGGTAGCGCCTCCATGCTCTGGACACTACACTGACAGACACAGCAAACCTTCTTGCCACAGCTCGCATTGATGTGCCATCCTGGATGAGCTGCACTACCTGAGCCACTTGTGTGGGTTGTAGACTCCGTCTCATGCTACCACTAGAGTGAAAGCACCGCCAGCATTAAAAAGTGACCAAAACATCAGCCAGGAAGCATAGGAACTGAGAAGTGGCCTGTGGTCACCACCTGCAGAACCACTCATTTATTGGGGGTGTCTTGCTAATTGCCTATAATTTGCACCTGTTGTCTATTCCATTTGCACAACAGCATGTGAAATGTATTGTCAATCAGTGTTGCTTTTTAAGTGGACAGTTTGATTTCACAGAAGTGTGATTGACTTGGAGTTACATTGTGTTGTTTAAGTGTTCCCTTTATTTTTTTGAGCAGTATACTTTGTTTACATTTCAGGGTATCTGAGGAGTAAATAGAAACGTGTTTTGACTTGTTGAAACAAAGTTTATGGGTAGATTTTCGGATTGCTTTCTCTGCACGTTGAACGAGTGGATAACTCAAATCGATGGCGCCAACTAAACTGACTTTTTGGGATATAAAGAAGGGTTTTATCTAACAAAACGACACTGTGTTATAGCTGGTACCCTTTTGGATAACAAATCAGAGGAAGATTTTCAAAAAGTAAGTGGATATTTAATCGCTATTTGAAGTTATGAAACCTGTGCCGGTGGAAAAATATTTTGATGTGGGGCATTGTCCTCCAACAATCGCATGGCATGCTTTCGCTGTAATAGCTACTGTAAATCGGACAGAGCAGTTAGATTAACAAGAAGTTAAGCTTTCAACCGATTTAAGACACTCATATATACCTAAATGCTTAATATCCATAATTTTTATGATTATTTATTTGAATTGCGAGCCCTCCAGTTTCACCGGAAGTTGTCCTGCTAGCGGGACACCTAATAAATTCACTTTTTGTCCTGAATACAAAGCGTTATCACTGAGTACCACTCTTCATATTTTTAAGCACAGTGGTGGTTGCATCATGTTATGGGTATGCTTGTCATCGGCAAGGATTAGTGAGTTTTTTTTGTAAATAGAAGGAACAGAATACAACTATAAGCACAGGCAAAATCCTAAAGGGAACCCTGGTTCAGTCTGCTTTCTAACAGACACTGGGAGACTAATTCACCTTTCAGCAGGGCAATGACCTAAAACACAAGGCTAAATCTACAATGGAGTTGCTTACCAAGACACCATTGAATGTTCCTGAGTGGCCTAGTTATATAAAAAAAATTTTTTTTTTAAAATAATTTCTTTCTTTTTACCCCTTTTTCTCCCAAATTTCATGGTATCCAATCGGTAGTTGCAGTCTTGTCCTATCGCTGCAACTCCCGTACAGACTCTGGAGAGGCGACGGTCGAGAGCCATGCGTCCTCCGTAACACGACCCATCCAAGCCGCAATGCTTCTTGACACGATGCACGCTTAACCCGGAAGCCAGCCGCACCAATGTGTTGGTGGAAACACCATACACCAGGATTTTCTAGAGTGCGATGGAACAAGGAAATCCAGGCCAGCCAAATTGCTTAATCGAAACGCCTCTAATTAACCATATATGGTCAAAATCATCCTTTTAAAGCCAGTGGGGAATACAATGCCTTACCAATGTGTCATGACGTTGCCCTCTTTGGACACAGCAAGCACCATCCCCCTACCTCTGCACCATCCCCCTCTCTCTGTCTCCTATACTCAGGCTGCTGTGGTCAGAGAGGTCGTAAATTCCTGGAGGAGAATCTCTCCTCATGGCCAGAGTATAGAGAGAGAGTGAGTTTTCATAGGGAGAACAAAGGAATTTCTTACGCCTTGCAGAACTTGACAACCAAACAATGTTCATGTTCTGGAGAAGGTATAAAAGATCGGTGAAGAATCCAGCTACGAACTGACCCATTTGGTACAATTTTGTGAAACTCATGAGAGACAATACAGCCACATTACCATAATCCTGTTGATACAAAAGTCTCAGTTATGAGGCTTACATCTAATTGTTGTATAGAATGAATGAGTAAAGATGGAACTATTTGTGAAATTATGTAATGTAATTTTAGACTGTTTAATGAGGGAAACTCCAATTCCCTTTGGAGTTTAACTGAGTCAGAGGACCGCCCATGAGCACAGTTCTAATCTGGCATCATGGGACAGCCCTTTTCTATGTTCCGAATAAAACCCCCACCTGGGTTTTCCCACTTCAGACCGAGCTTACCTCAATTACGAGAGGGCTAAGGGTTGAGACGAGACCAGTACCTCTATCACAGAGGGAAATAAGGCTTGAGTAGATTGCTGAATCTTTTAACCATCCCACGTGGTTAAACTCTTAGACTATTGATACCGACAGAATAAGAACAAGTCTTTGATATTAATTACTAGTCTGCAGCTAGGAATTCGGTATCATTGAACACGAAGAGCGACAACCGCCGAAACATCTATTCTATAACGACATGAATGAATGTCACTCTGAACTATCCATTCTAACCACGACAGAGAGAGAGGGGGGCGGACAAAGTCTCCAACAGGAACAAACTTTTCAACATAGATCCCGACGACACACTGAGCGTAAATATATATATTGATTGCAATTATTCCCGAATGAGTGAGCGTTCATGTGCAAAGGATTAGCATTTCAATTGTTATAATTATCAACTTTGTAGTGCCTCTTATCTTTCGTGCCCTTATCAGTCCCTCTGTCTAACAAGCCACCATGCTGGTTTAGCCCACTAGGGCACATTCCCCTATCATTTCTTTGTAACCATATCTACTTTGTTTGTTTGTGTTATGCATTTCTGTGAGTACTTAGTTAGTAAATAAATTATTTTAAGACAATTGATTTATGGATGACTCATAGTGATGACTGGGTTCATACAGATAACCAACAATTTACGACGTTTGGAATGAGACTAACGTATTTGGGAACGCATTGATTGCAAAGAAACCCCTCTTGACTTCAACCTGTTGTGTGATGGTGTATGTAAGTTGGATGTTTGTTTAGTTTTGCTGATGATTGCATCCAAAACATTTGCTCATCCAAGGATGTGAGATGCCAATTGGCAAAAAAAAAATTAAAGGACATCAAGGACAACTAAAATCATAACAGCAATGCCAACTCTGTATGTTTGTGTGCATGTCTGGTACTATTACATGTATGTGTGTGTTCTTGTATGTGTTTATTTGAATGAGAGTGTATATGCATGTGTACAAACACCTGCACGGCATCAGCCTCAGGAAAACCGGCATTAGCTGTAAAAACACTGCCTTTGTGTCATTCAAACGTACTTTTTATTATGTTTTGACTTTTATTTTGACTTTATTTTTTACTTTTATCTTAGAAGGATCGTCAATCTCCCGCACAGCAACTCCACTCCCACTTGTCTCCAATTCCACATCCCAACCCTCAGCTTCCCTCAGCCCATCCCACCTATCTCTGCTGGCCACCATCTTCGGATTTCTACGCAACATATATCTTTCAACTATGCTGTGATGTTTAACGTACAATTTCAATCTATCTAATTGAGTAGACTCCACAGATTGCGAGTTGAAGATAAATACTTTTACTAAGAGTATTAGTAATTGACTGACCCGGTGTCTCCAGATCTCCTAACAGTACTATTTCTAGTGTCAATTTTAGATCAATGCTATACATTTTCAGCCATTCCTGAACCTGAGACCAGAAACAGGCTACCTGAGGGCAATACCAAAATAAATGGTTGATTTGATTCTGTATCCTCATAACAAAATCTGCAGAGCTTCGATGATTTTATGCCCCAAATATTCAACATTTTGTTGGTGGCAAGAATTCTATATAATCATTTTAGCTGAAAAGCACCAAGTCTTGAATCTTGCTTTGTTTTTTATATCAACTCATACACCCTGTACCATGGAATCGGTACATCAAACATCAAAAACTACTTTGCAATCTGTATGGCAGAGTTGTCAACATCCTGGTCCCCAAATGAAACTGGTATACTTTCCTATTTCTGCTATTGTATTCCTCTGCCAGTTTTGATCAAATCAAATTTATTCATAAAGCCCTTCTTACATCAGCTGATATCTCAAAGTGCTGTACAGAAAACCCAGCCTAAAACCCCAAACAGCAAACAATGCAGGTGTAGAAGCACGGTGGCTAGGAAAAACTCCATAGAAAGGCCAGAACCTAGGAAGAAACCTAGAGAGGAACCAGGCTATGAGGGGTGGCCAGTCCTCTTCTGGCTGTGCTGGGTGGAGATTATAAGAGTACATGGCCAAGATGTTCAAATGTTCATAGATGACCAACAGGGTCAAATAATAATAATCACAGTGATTGTCGAGAGTGCAACAGGTCAACACCTCAGTAGTAAATGTCAGTCGGCTTTTCATAGCCGATCATTCAAAGTATCTCTACCGCTCCTGCTGTCTCTAGAGAGTTGAACACAGCAGGTCTGGGACAGGTAGCACGTCCGGTGAACAGGTCAGGGTTCCATAGCCGCAGGCAGAACAGTTGAAACTGGAGCAGCAGCACGGCCAGGTGGACTGGGGACAGCAAGGAGTTATCATGCCAGGTAGTCCTGAGACATGGTCCTAGGGCTCAGGTCCTCCGAGAGAGAGAAAGAGAGAGAAAATTAGAGAGAGCATACTTAAATTCACACAGGACACTGGATAAGACAGGAGAAATACTCAAGATATTACAGACTGACCCTATCCCCCCAACACAAACTACTGCAGCATAAATACTGGAGGCTGAGACAGGAGGGGTCAGGAGACACTGTGGCCCCTTCCGACGATACCTCCGGACAGGGCCAAACAGGCAGGATATAACCCCACCCACTTTGCCAAAGCACAGCCCCCACACCACTAGAGGGATATCTTCAACCACCAACTTACCATCCTGAGACAAGGCCGAGTATAGCCCACAAAGACTTCCGCCACGGCACAACCCAAGGGGGGTTGCCAACCCAGACAGGAAGATCACGTCAGTGACTCAACCCACTCAAGTGACGAACCCCTCCCTGGGACGGCATGGAAGAGCACCAGTAAGCCAGTGACTCAGCCCCTGTAATAGAGTTAGGCAGTGACAGCAAGGGCGGTTTGTTGCTCCAGTGCCTTTCCGTTCACCTTCACACTCCTGGGCCAGACTACACTCAATCATAGGACCTACTGAAGAGATGAGTCTTCAATAAAGACTTAAAGGTTGAGACCGAGTCTGTGTCTCTCACATGGGTAGGCAGACCATTCCATAAAAATGGAGCTCTATAGGAGAAAGCCCTACCTCCAGCTGTTTGCTTAGAAATTCTAGGGACAGTTAGGATGCCTGTGTCTTGTGACCGTAGCGTACGTGTAGGTATGTATGTATGGCAGGACCAAATCGTAAAGATAGGTAGGAGCAAACCCATGTAATGCTTTGTAGGTTAGCAGTAAAACCTTGAAATCAGCCCTTGCCTTAACAGGAAGCCAGTGTAGAGAGGCTAGCACTGGAGTAATATGATCAAATTCTTTGGTTCTAGTCAAGATTCTTGCAGCCGTGTTTAGCACTAACTGAAGTTTATTTAGAGCTTTATCCGGGTAGCCGGAAAGTAGAGCATTGCAGTAGTCTAACCTAGAAGTGACAAAAGCATGGATGCATTTTTCTGCATCATTTTTGGACAGAAAGTTTCTGATTTTTGCAATGTTGCGTAGATGGAAAAAAACTGTCCTTGAAACAGTCTTGATGTGTTCGTCAAAAGAGAGATCAGGGTCCAGAGTAATGTCGAGGTCCAGAGTAACGTCGAGGTCCTTCAGTTTTATTTGAGACGACTGTAAAACCATCAAGATTAATTGTCAGATTCAACAGAAGATCTCTTTGTTTCTTGGTACCTAGAACAAGCATCTCTGTTTTGTCCGAGTTTAAAAGTAGAACATTTGTAGCCATCCACTTCCTTATGTCTGAAACACAGGCTTCCAGCGAGGGCAATTTTGGGGCTTCACCATGTTTCATCGAAATGTACAGCTGTGTGTCATCCACATAGCAATGAAAGTTAACCTCCCTGGGCAAGGCGGGATGCTTGCTTCCCACCTAGTCAACAGCCAGTGGAATCGTGTGGCGCGAAATACAAATACCTCATAAATGCTATAACTTCAATTTCTCAAACATATGACTATTTTACACCATTTTAAAGACAAGACTCTCGTTAATCTAACCACACTGTCCAATTTCAAAAAGGCTTTACAGCGAAAGCAAAGCATTAGATTATGTCAGGAGAGTACCATGCCAAAAATAATCACACAGCCATTTTCAAAGCATGCATATATGTCACAAAAAACAAAACCACAGCTAATTGCAGCACTAACCTTTGATGATCTTCATCAGATGACACTCCTAGGACATTATGTTATACAATACATGCATGTTTTGTTCAATCAAGTTCATATTTATATCAAAAAGCAGCTTTTTACATTAGCATGTGATGTTCAGAACTAGCATACCCACCGCAAACTTCCGGTGAATTTACTAAATTACTCACGATAAACGTTCACAAAATACATAACAATTATTTTAAGAATTATAGATACAGAACTCCTTTATGCAATCGCGGTGTCAGATTTTAAAATAGCTTTTTGGCGAAAGCACAAGAGTAGATAGCCCGGCCATCACGGCTAGCTAATTTGACACCCACCAAGTTTGGCCCTCACCAAACTCAGATTTACTATAAGAAAAATTGGATTACCTTTGCTGTTCTTCGTCAGAATGCACTCCCAGGACTTCTACTTCAACAACAAATGTTGTTTTGGTTCGAAATAATCCATAGTTATATTGAAATAGCTCCGTTTTGTTCATGCGTTCAGGTAACTATCCGAAGGGTGACGCGCGGGCCTATTTCGTGACAAAAAATTACAAAATATTCCATTACCGTACTTCGAAGCATGTCAAACGCTGTTTAAAATCAATTTTTTGCCATTTTTCTCGTAAAAAAGCGATAATATTCCAACCGGGTGACGTTGTATTCGTTCAAAGACTGAAAGAACAAAATGGAGAATTCACATGAACGCGCATCTCCAGTGTCACTGTCCCCAGGCAGGCCAGTAAGAAACAGAGCTGCTGTACTTAGCCCAGAGACAGCAGAGCTCTCATTCCACTTTCTGGCGCCTTCTGAGAGCCAATGGAAGCCTTAGAAAATGTCACGTTACAGCAGAGATGCTGTATTTTTGATAGAGATAACCTAGAGGACAACAAATTGTGACAGGGCACTACCTGCATGGAATCTTCTCAGGTTTTGGCCTGCCGTATGAGTTCTGTTATACTCACAGACACCATTCAAACAGTTTTTAGAAACTTTATAGTGATTTCTATCCAAATCTACTAATTATATGCATATTCTAGTTTCTGGGCAGGAGTAGTAACCAGATTAACCTCTCTAGGGCAGGTGGCACCAAATCGTCCCACCTACGTAACAGCCAGTTGAATCCTGTGGTGCGATTTTCAAATACCTTACAAATGCTATTACTTCAATTTCTCAAACATGTGACTATTTTACAGCTATTTAAAGACAAGACTCTCGTTAATCTAACCACACTGTCCGATTTCAAAAAGGCTTTACAACGAAAGCAAAACATTAGATTATGTCAGCAGAGTACCCAGCCAGAAATAATCAGACACCCATTTTTCAAGCTAGCATATAATGTCACAAAAACCCAGAAGACAGCTAAATGCAGCACTAACCTTTGATGATCTTCATCAGATGACACACCTAGGACATTGTGTTATACAATACATGCATGTTTTGTTCAATCAAGTTCATATTTATATCAAAAAACAGCTTTTTACATTAGCATGTGACGTTCAGAACTAGCATACCCCCCGCAAACCTCCGGCGAATTTACTAACAATTTACTAACTTACTCACGATAAACGTTCACAAAAAGCATAACAATTATTTTAAGAATTATAGATACAGAACTCCTCTATGCACTCGATATGTCCGATTTTAAAATAGCTTTTCGGTGAAAGCACATTTTGCAATATTCTAAGTAGATAGCCCGGCATCACAGGGCTAGCTATTTAGACACCCAGCAAGTTTAGCCTTCACCAAACTCCGATTTACTATTAGAAAAGTTTGATTACCTTTCCTGTTCTTCGTCAGAATGCACTCCCAGGACTTCTACTTCAATAACAAATGTTGGTTTGGTCCAAAATAATCCATAGTTATGTTCCAACAGCGGCGTTTTGTTCGTGCGTTCAAGACACTATCCCAATGGTAAATAAGGGTCACGCGCACGGCACATTTCGTGACAAAAGATTTCTAAATATTTCATTACCGTACTTCGAAGCATGTCAACCGCTGTTTAAAATCAATTTTTATGCCATTTTTCTCGTAAAAAAGCGATAATATTCCGACCGGGAATCTGCAATTAGGTAAACAGCCGAAAGAAAATACAGCATGGGGTCGACTCGGGCACGCGCCTAATTCCTTTGTCCTCTGATCGGCCACTTGGCAAAGGCGATAATGTGTTTCAGTCTGGGGCTGCCTCGATATCGTTCAGCTTTTTCCCGGGCTCTGAGAGCCTATGGGAGCCGTAGGAAGTGTCACGTTACAGCTAAGATCCTCACTCTTCAATAAACAGAGACAAGAAGAACGACACCTTGTCAGACAGGCCACTTCCTGCATGAAATCT
Source organism: Salmo trutta (assembly GCF_901001165.1). Taxonomy (NCBI): domain Eukaryota; kingdom Metazoa; phylum Chordata; class Actinopteri; order Salmoniformes; family Salmonidae; genus Salmo; species Salmo trutta. The sequence continues at coordinate 3,171,009 of NC_042963.1, read as the reverse complement.
TCTCAGGTTTTTGCCTGCCATATGAGTTCTGTTATACTCACAGACACCATTCAAACAGTTTTAGAAACTTTAGGGTGTTTTCTATCCAAAGCCAATAATTATATGCATATTCTAGTTACTGGGCAGGAGTAGTAACCAGATTAAATCGGGTACGTTTTTTATCCGGCCGTGTAAATACTGCCCCCTAGCCCTAACAGGTTAAATCGGGTAAGTTTTTTATCCGGCCGTGCAAATACTGCCCCCTAGCCCCAACATTTTAACATTATGTTTCCGAATGACATCACCAAGAGGTAAAATATATAGTGAAAACAGTGATTCTAAAACGGAACCTTGAGGAACACCAAAATGTACAGTTGATTTGTTAGAGGACAAACCATCCACAGAGACAAACTGATATCTTTCTAACAGATAAGATCTAAACCAGGCCAGAACTTGTCCATGTAGACCAATTTGGGTTTCCAATCTCTCCAAAAGAATGTGGTGATCGATGGTATCAAAAGCAGCACTAAGGTTTAGGAGCACAAGGACAGATGCAGAGCCTCGGTCTGACGCCATTAAAAGGTAATTTACCACCTTCACAAGTGCAGTCTCAGTGCTATGATGGGGTCTAAAACCAGACTGAAGCGTTTCGTATACATTGTTTGTCTCCAGGAAGGCAGGCAGGCAACAGCTTATTAAATGTTTTTTGAGAGTAATGGGAGATTCGATATAGGCCGATAGTTTTTTAATATTTTCTGGGTCAAGGTTTGGCTTTTTCAAGAGAGGCTTTATTACTGCCACTTTTAGTGAGTTTGGTACACATCCGGTGGATAGGGAGACGTTTATTATGTTCAACATAGGAGGGCCAAGCACAGGAAGCAGCTCTTTCAGTAGTTTATTTGGAATCGGGTCCAGTATGCTGCTTGAGGGTTTAGAGGCCATGATTATTTTCATCATTGTGTCAAGAGATATAATACTAAAGCACTTGAGTGTTTCCCTTGATCCTAGGTCCTGGCAGAGTTGTGCAGACTCAGGACAACTGAGCTTTGGAGGAATACGCAGATTTAAAGAGGAGTCCGTAATTTGCTTTCTAATGATCATGATCTTTTCCTCAAAGAAGTTCATGAATTTATCACTGCTGAAGTGAAAGCCATCCTCTTTTGGGGAATGCTGCTTTTTAGTTAGCTTTGCAACAGTATCAAAAAGAAATGTTGGATTGTTCTTATTTTCCTCAATTAAGTTGGAAAAATAGGATGATCGAGCAGCAGTGAGGGCTCTTCGATACTGCATGGTACTGTCTTTCCAAGCTAGTCGGAAGACTTCCAGTTTGGTGTGGCGCCATTTCCGTTCCAATTTTCTGGAAGCTTGCTTCAGAACTCGGGTATTTTCTGTATACCAAGGAGCTAGTTTCTTATGACAAATGTTTTCTGTTTTTAGGGGTGCGACTGCATCTAGGGTATTGCGCAAGGTGAATTGAGTTACTCAGTTAGTTGGTTAACTGATTTTTGTACTCTGACGTTCTTGGGTAGGCGGAGGGAGTCTGGAAGGGCATCTAGGAATCGTTGGGTTGTCTGAGAATTTATAGCACGACTTTTGATAATCCTTGGTTGGGGTCTGAGCAGGTTATTTGTTGCGATTGCAAACGTAATAAAATGGTGGTCCGATAGTCCAGGATTATGAGGAAAAACATTAAGATCCACAACATTTATTCCACGGGACAAAACTAGGTCCAAAGTATGACTGTGGCAGTGAGTAGGTCCGGAGACATGTTAGACTAAACCCACTGAGTTGATGATGTCTCCGAAAGCCTTTTGGAGTGGGTCTGTGGACTTTTCCATGAGAATATTAAAGGCACCAAAAATTGGAATATTATCTGCCATGACTACAAGGTCCGATGGGAACTCAGTGAGGAACGCTGTATACGGCCCAGGAAGCCTGTAAACAGTAGCTATAAAAAGTGATTGAGTAGGCTGCATAGATTTCATGACTAGAAGCTCAAAAGACAAAAACGTCTGGGTTTTTTGTAAATTGAAATTTGCTATCATAAATATTAGCAACACCTCCGCCTTTGCGGGATGCATTGGGGATATGGTCACTAGTGTAACCAGGAGGTGAGGCCTCATTTAACACAGTAAATTCATCAGGTTTAAGCCATGTTTCAGTCAGGCCAATCACATCAAGATTATGATCAGTGATTAGTTAATTGACTATAACTGCCTTGGAAGTGAGGGATCTAAACATTAAGTAGCCCTATTTTGAGATGTGAGGTATCACAATCTCTTTCAATAATGGCAGGAATGGAGGAAGTCTTTATTCCAGTGAGATTGCTAAGGCGAACACCGCCATGTTTAGTTTTGCCCAACCTAGGTCGAGGCACAGACACGGTCTCAATGGGGATAGCTGAGCTGACTACACTGACTGTGCTAGTGGCAGACTCCACTAAGCTGGCAGGCTTGATCCTTTATATTGGGCAGACAGACCAATTCCCTACCTCCTCTCGCTGCTACCTGCCTCCTCCATTTTTGGGGTAATGCTGTAATCAATTGGTTGTACTCTTTGGTTGAGCAGACCTTTCTGTATAATTCGGATAACTCCATGAAGGACATAACTCTACCATTCCAATTTACAATATAATTTAAGAACAAAATACCCTTTGCAAACATATTTCCCATAAATACAGGTATTTTATCAACCAGCACATTTGAGTTCAGCCGTAATATTTGTTCTATCTTTTCAGGGGGATGAAATTGCACAAAGGCGAAAAGGCAATTTTTAAATAATGGAGCTTTTCTTAGTAATCTACTTGAGAACCATTTAGGATTCAAGTAACACTTTTGAATAAGTGAAGCTTTAGAGTGAGGTTTTGTGCTTTTATATTTAATAATCTCAACCCACCCTATTCATTTATATAAATAGGTACACTTTATTTTGTCTGGTTTAGTGTCCCAGATAAAGCGAAATATTTTCTGCTCATATGATTTGAAAAACGAATCATTATGGCAGCGCCATAAGTAAGTGAGTAAACTGAGATATGAATAAGGATTTTATCAGGGCAATTTTTCCATAAATAGACAGGTATTTACCTCTCCATGGTTGCAGGATCTTGTCTATTTTTACAAGTTTTGTATTGAAATTCATTGCGGGGAACTTATTTATATATTTTGTGTATATATATGAATACCAAGTATGTCTACTTCACCATCAGCCCATTTTATAGGTAAACTGCAGGGTAATGCAAAAGTTGTATTTTTTAAAGATCCAATACGTAATATTGTACACTTATCATAATTAGGTTTTAGTCCAGAGAGTACAGAAAAGTTATCTAGATCTTCAATGAGACATTGCAGGGAACTAGCTTGCGGACTTAATATAAAACTTGAGTGTGTCTTGGATTTCTAATCCTATAATGTCATTGTTGGATCTGATTTTAATAGCTAGCATTTCGATGGCCATAACGAATAGATATGGTGACAGCGGACACCCTTAACTCCTCTTGACAATTCAAAACTCTCTGAGAAGTAGCTGTTATTTACTATTTTACAACTGGGGTTGCTATATATTATTTTTTGACCCATTTTATAAGAGAATCACCGAAATTGAAAAAGTCCAGGCATTTTTAAATACAATCCAGTCTTACTTTATCAAATGCCTTTTCAAAATCTGCTATAAATACCAGGCCTGGCTTCTTAGATGTTTCATGATGTTCTATTATTTCTAGTAGTTGTCATATATTATCTCCAATGTATCGTTAATGTAAAAAAAACCTGTCTGATCAGGATAAACAATACCTGGTAAAACCTTTTTACTTCTGAGTGCTATGCATTTCGCTAGTATTTTTGCATCAAAACATTGAAGTGTAAGGGGCATCCAGTTTTTTACATAGACTTTGTCTTTATATTTGCCATCTGGGTCTTGTTTTAATAATATAGAAATCAGACCTTCCTGCTGAGTACCTGACAGACTACCATTTCTATAGGAGTAGTTAAAACAATCTAACAATGGAGCTTTTAGTATATCAAAAAAGTATATCATATTCCATCCAGTTTGCTTTATTTTTGTAATAGAGTACATTAGATCGTTCTTGAATAAATTCCTCAAGTTATTTTTGTTTTTCCTCTAACTTATTTTGTATCTCTGTAGTATTGTTTTTATTGCAATCTACCTGTACTATTAGTTCATCCATTTCCCTTGTTAGTCTTGTCTCTTTAGCCAGAAACTGCTTTTTTATTATTGATTAATATTGAATTGAATGACCTCTGAAGGTACATTTAAAGGTATCCCAAACAATAAGGGGATTTGCTGAACCCATATTATACTGGAAAAATTCTGTTATAAATAATTGTCTTATTTAAAAATAAGTTGTCCTTCAGTAAACTTTGATTAAATGTCCAATATCCCTGTCCACGTGGAAAATCTATGAGTTAGGTTTTAAACTAAGTCTTAAATCCTTGCGGAGAACTTATAAGATTGGCACATCAGATATAATTTCCCAATACCAATCTGTACTTTCTGCTAAAAAGTCCCTCCTGTCTCTAAAAACGCTCTCTCTGCGAAATGCAGCGTGTGCCAAATCTTCCAACAGAGCAAGATCAGCCTCCCATCATCAGACTTTATCGTATTTCAACAGTGGTTTTACTTTCACTAATTACTGTATTTTATATGGGTTATTATTGTAACAAATGCACTGATGTGGTCAAATGTGTATATATAGCCTGTGAAGATATGTTGCATGAATTCACAATGTAAATAAAATTACATTAAAAAAATGATTGGATTTTACTCTCACAATGTCACACATTTTCAACATATTTTCCCCATTCTGCACTTGACAAGTAGTTCCCTTATTCCACCACTTGAAACTGAGTGTACGCATGGTCATGGCTGTCCGTAAATTTACGCGCACACTTAAGCAAATGTTCATATTGATAAATCTCAATGCGCTGCAAAGATCCCACGCATGGTTTACACACAGATTTGTGCTTACTTATGATTGATAATTGAGGCCCCTGGTGTGCAAAGCTCGTAGACTTAACCGAAAAGACTCACACCTGTAATCACTGCCAAATGTGCTTCTACAAAGTATTGACAAATGGGGTGTGAATAATTATGTACAGGAGATATTCCTGTATTTCATTTTCAATAAATTTGCTACAAGTTTTCACTTTGTCATTATGGAGTATTGTGTGTAGATGGTGAGGAAAAAAAATCTATTTAGTCCATTTTGAATTCAGTTTAACATAAAAAAATCTGGAATAAGTCAAGGGGTATGAATACGTTCTGAAGGCACTTGATTAATCTTATGCTACACAAACATGAATAATATACACTACATTTCAAAAGTTTGGGGTCACTTAGAAATGTCCTTGTTTTTGAAAGAAAAGCACATTTCTTGGTCCATTAAAATAACATCATATTGATCAGAAATAGTGTAGACATTGTTAATGTTGTAAATGACTATTGCAGCTGGATACGGCTGTTTTTTAATGGAATATCGACATAGGCGTACAGAGGACCATTATCAGCAACCATCACGCCTGTGTTCCAATGGCACGTTGTGTTAGCTAATCCAAGTTTAAAAGGCTAATTGATCATTAGAAAACCCTTTTGCAATTATGATAGCACAGCTGAACACTGTTTTGATTTAAAGAAGCAATAAAACTGGCCTTTAGACAAGTTGAGTATCTGGGAGCATCAGCCTATGTGGGTTCGATTACAGGCTCAAAATGGCCAGAAACAAAGACCTTTCTTCTGAAACTCGTCGATTCTTGTTCTGAGAAAAGAAGGCTATTCCATGCGAGAAATTGGCAAGAAACTGAAGATCTTGTACAACGCTGTGTACTACTCCCTTCACAGAACAGCGCAAACCAGAATAGAAAAAGGAGTGGGACGCCCCGGTGCACAACTGAGCAAGAGGACAAGTACATTACAGTGTCTAGTTTGAGAAACAGACGCCTCACAAGTCCTCAACTAAATAGTACCCGCAAAACACCATTCTCAACGTCAACAGTGAAGAGGTGACTCCGGGATGCTGGAGTACTTTAAATGAAATTATGGGCAGAAAGACACATTCATCTCCATCTTTCATCGAATCAGATTATTATTCATCACAAAACCATTTGATGTTGCCAATTATTTTTATGATTATTTCATTGGCAAAGTGGGCAAACTTAGGCAGGAAATGCCCATAACAAACAGTGAGCAATTATATTCATGCATAAAAAACTAATAATGAAAGAAAAGCAGTGCAAGTTTGAATTTTGTAAAGTTAGTGTGGGAGAGGTAGAACAATTATTGTTAACAATCAATAATGACAAACCTCCTGGCATTGACAATTTAGATGGAAAGCTACTGAGGATGGTAGCTGACTCTATAGCCACACCTATCTGTCATATCTTTAATCTGAGACTAGAGGAAAGTCTTTGTCCTCGGGTCTGGAAGGAAGTCAACGTAATTTCGCTACCCAAGAGTGGTAAAGCTGCCTTTACTGGTTCTAACAGCAGACCTATAAGCTTGCTGCCAGCTCTTAGCAAACTGTTGGGAAAAATGGTGTTTGACCAAATACAATGCTATTTCTCTGTAAACAAATTAACAACAGACTTTCAGCATGCTTATAGAGAAGGGCACTCAACACTGACACAAATGACTGATGATTGGTTGAAAGAAATTGATAATAAGAAAATTGTAGGAGCTGTACTGTTATGTTTCAGTGCAGCCTTTGATATTATTGACCATAACCTGTTGTTGAAAAAACTTAAGCACTGAATCCATGATATGGCAATCTATCTAATAGAACTCAAAGGGTTTTCTTTACTGAAAGCGTCTCTAATGTCAAGCATGTAAAGTATGGTGTACCACAGGGCATTTTATTTTTACCATTTAAAAAAAAAATATATTTTTTACCTTTATTTAACTAGGCAAGTCAGTTGGGGATACCCCTTCCCGTTCGGATCCCGTTAATGGGATTGCTTGACAAGATACAACGCGCAAAATTCAAAACAGAATACATCGAATAATTTAAATTTCTTAAACAATCAACTATCTTACACCCTTTGAAAGATAAACATCTCCTTAATCTAACCACGTTGTCCGATTTCAAAAAGGCTTTACGGCGAAAGCATAAAGTTAGATTATGTTAGGACAGTACATTGAAAATAGCTGTGTGTAATGTTTTTTCAATGCAAAGACAGGCGTCACCAAAAGCAGAAAACCAGCTAAAATGATGCACTAACCTTTGACAATCTTCATCAGATGACACTCCTAGGACATTATGTTAGACAATACATGCATTTTTTGTTCTATCAAGTTCATATTTATATCCAAAAACAGCATTTTACAGTGGCGGTGAAATTCAGAAAATATTTTCCCTCAAATGCTGCCGGTGAATCAGCGTTACAATTTACCAAATTACTATTCGAAAACATTGGTAAATTATAATATTGTCATTCAAAGAATTATAGATTAACATCTCGTGAATGCAACCGCATTGCCAGATTTCAAAATAACTTTACTGGGAAATCACACTTTGCAATAAACGAGGTGCTAGGCTCAGAAAAATAGGCTAGGCGATACAGGTTAGCGCCATCTTGGAACCATCTAAAATCAAATATACTATTGTAAATATTCACTTACCTTTGATTATCTTCATCAGAAGGCACTTCCAGGAATCCCAGGTCCACAACAAATGTAGTTTTGTTCGAAAAAGTTAATAATTTATGTCCCAATAGCTCCTTCTTGTTAGCGCATTCTGTAGGCTACTCAAAATGTACCGAAGCGCGCGGGACTTGTCGCCACAAAAGAGCAAAAAAAAAATCTTTACGTTCGTTCAAACATGTCAAACGTTGTATAGCATAAGTCTTTAGGGCCTTTTTCAATCAGAACGTCAATAATATTCAGCCTTGGGAAGTGAAAAATGAATCCTAACTCACTGTGTGTTTCAATAGCAAAGGTTTGAAGTGATTCCACACATCAGATTTCCATTTCCTGTTAGGATTTGTCTCAGGGTTTTGACTGCCATATGAGTTCTGTTATACTCACAGACACCATTCAAACAGTTTTAGAAACTTTAGAGAGTTTTCTATCCAAACCTACTAATTATATGCATATTCTCGTTTCTGGGCAAGAGTAGTAAACAGTTTAAATCAGGTACTTTTTTATCCGGCCGTGCAAATACTGCCCCCTATCGCCAACAGGTTTTAAGAACAAATTCTTATTTCAATGACGGCCTAGGAACAGTGAGTTAACTGCCTTGTTCGGGGGCAGAACGACCTTGTCAGCGTGGGGATTCGATCGAAGTCCAACGCTCTAACCACTAGGCTACCTGCCGCCCCAATGACCTGTCACTGGCATTAAACAAATCATGTGTGTCCATGTATGCTGATGATTCAACCATATACTCATCAGCAACCACAGCTAAGGAAGTCACTGAAACCCTTAACAAAGAGTTGCACTCTGTTTTGGAATGGGTGGCCAGTAATAAACTTGTCCTGAACATCTCTAAAACTAAGAGCATTGTATTTGGTACAAATCATTCCTTAAGTGCTAGACCTCAGCTGAATCTGGTAATGAATGGTGTGGCTGTTGAACAAGTTGAGGAGACTAAATTACTTGGCATTACCTTAGATTGTAAACTGTCATGGTCACAACATATAGATTCAATGGTTACAAAGATGGGGAGAGGTCTAGCAGAGATGCTCTGCTTTTTAGACAGCACACTCCAAAAAGCAAGTTCTGCAGGTTCTAGTTTAGTCTAATCTTGATAATTGTCCAGTCATGTGGTTCAGTGCGGCAAGGAAAAACCTAGTTAAGCTGCAGCTGGCCCAGAACAGAGCGGCATGTTTTGCTCTTAATTGTAATCAGAGAGCTGATATAAATACTATGCATGCCAGTCTCTCTTGGCTAAGAGTTGAGGAGAGACTGACTGCATCACTTCTTCTTTTTATAAGAAACAATGTGTTGAAAATCGAAAATTGTTTTCCTAGTCAACTTACACACAGCTCTGACACACACTTATCCCACCAGACATGCCACCAGGGGTCTTTTCATACTCCCCAAATCCAGAACAAATTCAAGAAATCGTACAGTATTATATAGAGCCCTTATTGCATGGAACTTCCTTCCATCTCATATTGAGCAAATAAACAGCAAACTTGGTTTCAAAAAACAGATAAAGCAATGCCTCACGGCAGAACACCTCTCCCCTATTTGACCTAGATAGTTTGTGTGTATACATTGATATCTAGGCTACGTGTGCCTTTTTAAAAATGTATGTAGTCCTGTCCTTGAGCTGTTCTTGTCTAATGATGTTCTGTATTTGTCATGCCCTGACCATAGAGAGCCTTTTTATTCTCTACTTTGGTTAGGTCGGGGTGTGACTAGGGGGGGTGTTGTAGTCTAGGTTATTTATTTCTATGTTGGCCTGGTATGGTTCCCAATCAGAGGCAGCTGTTTATCGTTGTCTCTGATTGGGGATCATATTTAGGCAGCCATTTCCCCACTGTGTTTTGTGGGATCTTGTTTCTGTGTAGTTGCCTGTGAGCACTCCATGACTTCACGTTTCGTTTGCTGTTTATTGTTTTGTGCATTTCACTAATAAAGATGTGGAACCCAGATCACGCTGCACGTTGGTTCGAGTATGCTTCCAGTTCGTACGATGAGCGTGACAGAAGATCCCACCACCACAGGACCAAGCAGCGTGCCCAGGTGGAGATGGCATCCTGGACTTGGGAGGAGATCGAGGAGAAAATATCCTGGACTTGGGAGGAAATCTTGGCAGGACACGAAAGCCTGCCGTGGAAGCAGACGCAAGGGAGGACAACGACTACACCGCAGTTCGCAACCACAAAGACAGCCCAAAAGACAGCCAACATTTTGGGGGGGGCACACAGGGTGGTCGGCGGAGCCGAGGAATGAGCCAGAGACCGTCAGGGAGTCGAAGGTGGAACTCGATGAAAGATTCCGGAGAGAGGTGGTGGCGATGAGAGTGCTGCAGCGTGGGCATGCTGAGGAGCGTGACACCAGTCCGGTGTCATTTGTACCGGTTTCACGCATCTGGCCTCCAGTGCGCCTCCCCAGTCCGGTACGTCCTGTGTCTCCTCCACGCACTCGCCCTGAAGTGTGTGTCACAGTTCCGGTACAATTTGTGCTGGCTCTACGCACCAAGTATCCAGTACGCCTTCACAGCCCAGTACATCCTGTGCCAGCTCCCCGCACTCGCCGTGCAAAATGTGTCATCGTTCCGGTTCAATTTGTGCCGGCTCTACGCACCAGGTCTCCAGTGCGCCTCCACAGTCCGGTACGTCCTGTGCCAGCTCTCCGCACTAACCCTGAAGAGCGTGTCACCAGTCCGGTGCAACCTGTCCCGGCCCCACGCATCAGGCCTCCAGTGCACTGTAATGTACTTGTCCTCTCCCCAGTCCGGTATGTCCTGTGCCTGGTCCCCGCACTCGCCCTGAAGAGCGTGTCACCAGTCCGGTGCAACCTGTGCCGGCTCCACGCATCAGGCCTCCACTGCACCTCCCCAGTCCGATACGTCCTGTGCCTGCTCCTTGCACTCGCCTTGAAGTGCGTGTCATCAGTCCAGAGCCTCCGGCGACGGTCCCCGGTCCTGAGCCTCCGGCGACGGTCCCCGGTCCTGAGCCTCCGGCGACGGTCCCCGGTCCGGAACCCCCGGCGACGGTCCGCGGTCCGGAGCTTCCAGGCACGGTGTCCTGTCCCGCTCCAGGGCAGGAGCCTTCCTCTGCACCGATGTCCAGTCCAGGCACAGCATCCAGTCCCGCTCCAAGGCCGGAGCCTTCCTCTGCACCGGTGCCCAGTCCAGGCATGGTGTCCAGTCCAGCTCCAAGGCCGGAGCCTTCTTCTGCACCGGTGCCCAGTCCAGGCACAGCGGCCAACTCAGCTCCAAGGCCTTCCCCTGCGCCGATGCCCAGTCCAGGCACGGCGGCTAACTCAGCTCCATGGCCGGAGCCTTCCTCGGCGTCGGTGCCCAGTCCGGGTACGGCGTTCTACCCGGCTCCATGGCCAGACCCGTGGTCTGGGTGGGGGCAAAGACCCGCACCGGAGCCGCCACCGACACTAGTCACCCTCCCTACCCTCCCCAGTTGGTTTCAGGTTTTGCGGCCGGAGTCCGCACCTTTGGGAGGGGGTACTGTCACGCCCTGACCATAGAGAGCCTTTTTATTCTCTATTTTGGTTAGGTGGGGGTGTGACTAGGGGGGGTGTCACTGTACTATGCTATGCTAAAATAATAAGTATTGCAGTATCACCAGTCCGGTGCAACCTGTGCCGGCTCCACGCATCAGGCCTCCACTGCACCTCCCCAGTCCGATACGTCCTGTGCCTGCTCCTTGCACTCGCCTTGAAGTGCGTGTCATCAGTCCAGAGCCTCCGGCGACGGTCCCCGGTCCTGAGCCTCCGGCGACGGTCCCCGGTCCTGAGCCTCCGGCAACGGTCCCCGGTCCTGAGCCTCCGGCGACGGTCCCCAGTTCGGAGCCTCCGGCGACGGTCCCTGGTTCGGAGCCTCCGGCGACGGTCCCCGGTCCGGAACCCCCGGTGACGGTCCGCGGTCCGGAGCTTCCAGGCACGGTGTCCTGTCCCGCTCCAGGGCAGGAGCCTTCCTCTGCACCGATGTCCAGTCCAGGCACAGCATCCAGTCCCGCTCCAAGGCCGGAGCCTTCCTCTGCACCGGTGCCCAGTCCAGGCATGGTGTCCAGTCCAGCTCCAAGGCCGGAGCCTTCTTCTGCACCGGTGCCCAGTCCAGGCACGGCGGCCAACTCAGCTCCAAGGCCTTCCCCTGCGCCGATGCCCAGTCCAGGCACGGCGGCTAACTCAGCTCCATGGCCGGAGCCTTCCTCGGCGTCGGTGCCCAGTCCGGGTACGGCGTTCTACCCGGCTCCATGGCCGGACCCGTGGTCTGGGTGGGGGCAAAGACCCGCACCGGAGCCGCCACCGACACTAGTCACCCTCCCTACCCTCCCCAGTTGGTTTCAGGTTTTGCGGCCGGAGTCCGCACCTTTGGGAGGGGGGTACTGTCACGCCCTGACCATAGAGAGCCTTTTTATTCTCTATTTTGGTTAGGTGGGGGTGTGACTAGGGGGGGTGTCACTATACTATGCTATGCTAAAATAATAAGTATTGCATTTGATTTGAAGTCTGTGTCAGTGTTTATTAATTGTGAACTCATTAAGGCAATTAGGAGCCTCAGTAAGCAGCTACAGCCAAATGCTGAGCTCCAAATATTGAGACACATGATTCAAAGAGGTGTGAGGCTATGTGCTAAGCTGCTGCCAGTGTTATGGACTTTGACAACACATAACAGCACTAGGTGCATGCTTACTACATGGATTATGGTGGGTGTTTTCAAGTGATTGAGCCTGAAGTGTGTGGCATTTAAGTCTGGGCTTGTTGTGGAAGAGAGGAATTCCGTCAGATGACTAGAGAATTGGGTTACATTTAGCCCAGAATCAGTGGCAGATTAATATTTAGCCTATGCAGCTAAAGGAATGCTAATGGGGTCTACATGTTATGTTTTCACCCTGATGTATTGTTTTCAGATAGAGCTGTGAATGGTCTTAATCTGACTGGTTCCCCTGTTCATAGTGGTAAAGATTTGGCATCTGTTTATTCACTTGGCACCAGGTCTCACAGGCACCACTCTCACTGAACTGGGTGAATAAGAATAGATTATGCTAATAATGACAAATATATTATATCTCACAGACCAATAATGCCTTCCAGATCATCACAAGAACAAAAGGAAAACCATCATTAGATGATCATTCAACACATTAATGATTTATGGTAACCGCTGACTTTTTAAACATTTTTTGTAACATTTTAGTCATTTACTGCTGCTGCTCAAGCTTCAACTCATATTCCAAAATTACTGTATGCTCGAGCGCCGCAAACGTTCAGAGGAACGGAGAGGGATTTTGAATAAGGGTGTTTATTTAATCTAAATCAGCTCAAAGGCAGTGTTATCATTTGTAACACGTGATAAGATCTCTTACAATATAGTAACAGTTCACTGGCTGGATATAGCATGAGTCGCAGATAGCTAGATAGCTGCTGCTACATTCTCTAGCTACACATCAGTCTATCTCACAAATTAGTCCCTTCCCTGTTATCATGCCTTAAATGCCTAGACTACTCTGAAGCCAAAACATGATGAAAATGACAGAGATAGTGTGTCAGGTATTATTTCCTGAAGAATGCCTTATCTTATTTTACTGCTTCAGTCTACAAGTGATAGTCAGTAGACTAAAGAAGTAAAGGTAATGTAGATGGCTGCTATTCTTGTTGGAAGGATAATGATTACGACCGCAAGATTCTCAAAATGGATTGTCTTCGTAAGTGAAGTGCTGTTGTAAGTAAGTTTTATAAATGAAGGAAATACAGTATGAGCATGTTGATCAAATTTGTCATTATAAAAAAATAAGAAGCAAAGTAGGCTAATACACATTTAATCCGTCAACTGACAGATGGTCTGCGAATATGATTGTAGTACACAACATTCCTGCAACCACGTTCGCCAAAGACTAGATACTGTACACCCTTGGGTGTCTGTCCCAGACCCTATTCTTGCTCCCAGAATACTACTTAGCTGTCACTGAAGGGACCTAATGTCACCAGCACCAAAACAGATAAAATGATATATTTATGCCTATCTCTGTGCTTAGATTTCACTAACCTTGGTACATATTTTCCATGTCCCTGGTATCCATTCAGTGATTTTGTGTGGACATACACTGAGTGTACAAAACAATTAGAACATCTTCCTAATATTGAATATTGAGATGCATCTCCCCTTTTGCCCTCAGAACAGGGCATGGACCCATGTTGACTCCAATGCTTTTCACAGTTGGCTGGATGTCCTTTGGGTGGTAGACTATTGTTGATACACACGGGAAACTGTTGAGCATGCAACCCAGCAGTGTTGCAGTTCTTGATACAAACCGGTGCACCTGGCAACTACTACCATACCCCTTTCAAAGGCACTTGAATGTTTTGTCTTTCCCATTCACCCTCTGAATGGCACGTACACAATCAATGTCTCAAAAATCCTTCTTTAACCTGTCTCCTCCCCTTCATCTACAGTGATTGAAGTGGGTTTAACAAGTGACATCAATAAGGGATCATAGCTTTCACCTGGATTCACCTGGTCAGTCTGTCATGGAAAGGTGTTCTTAATGTTTTTGTACACTTGACGTAGACAGTGACGTACACTTCAGGGGTATGCTTAGGCTATGCTACTTTCAGTGTGTTTTTAAGAGAATTGCTGTATATTTTGGGAACATTGCAAATTGCCAGTTTGTGCATTTGATGGTTGTGGATTGAGTGCTGAAACATTTTTTTTTTAAATTTTATTTCACCTTTATTTAACCAGGTAGGCAAGTTGAGAACAAGTTCTCATTTACAATTGCGACCTGGCCAAGATAAAGCAAAGCAGTTCAACAACATACAACAACACAGAGTTACACATGGAGTAAAACAAACATACAGTAGAAAATAAGTCTATATACAATGTGAGCAAATGAGGTGAGATAAGGGAGGTAAAGGCAAAAGGCCATGGTGGCAAAGTGAATACAATATAGCAAGTAAAACACTGGAATGGTAGATTTGTAGTAAAAGAAAGTGCAAAGTAGAAATAGAAATAATGGGGTGCAAAGGAGCAAAATAAATAAATACAGTAGGTGAAGCGGTAGTTGTTTGGGCTAAATTATAGATGGGCTATGTACAGGTGCAGTGATCTGTGAGCTGCTCTGACAGCTGGTGCTTAAAGCTAGCGAGGGAGATAAGTGTTTCCAGTTTCAGAGATTTTTGTAGTTCGTTCCAGTCATTGGCAGCAGAGAACTGGAAGGAGATACGGCCAAAGGAGGAATTGGCTTTGGGGGTGACCAGAGAGATATACCTGCTGGAGCACGTGCTACAGGTGGGTGATGCTATGGTGACCAGTGAGCGGAGATAAGGGGGGACTTTACCTAGCAGGGTCTTGTAGATGACCTGGAGCCAGTGGGTTTGGCGACGATAATGAAGCGAGGGCTAGCCAACGAGAGCGTACAGTCACAGTGGTGGGTAGTATATGGGGCTTTGGTGACAAAACGGATGGCACTGTGATAGACTGCATCCAGTTTGTTGAGTAGGGTATTGGAGGCTATTTTGTAAATGACATTGCCGAAATCAAGGATCGGTAGGATGGTCAGTTTTACGAGGGTATGTTTGGCAGCATGAGTGAACGATGCTTTATTGCGAAATAGGAAGCCAATTCTAGATTTAACTTTGGATTGGAGATGTTTGATGTGAGTCTGGAAGGAGAGTTTATAGTCTAACCACACACCTAGGTATTTGTAATTGTCCACATATTCTAAGTCAGAACCGTCCAGAGTAGTGATGCTGGACAGGCAGGCAGGTGCAGGCAGCGAACGGTTGAAGAGCATGCATGTAGTTTTACTTGTATTTAGGAGCAGTTGGAGGCCACGGAAGGAGAGTTGTATGGCATTGAAGCTCGTCTGGAGGTTAGTTAACACAGTGTCCAAAGAAGGGCCAGAAGTATACAGAATGGTGTCGTCTGCGTAGAGGTGGATCAGAGACTCACCAGCAGCAAGAGCGACATCATTGATGTATACAGAGAAAAGGGTTGGCCCAAGAATTGAACCCTGTGGCACCCCTATAGAGACTGCCAGAGGTCCGGACAACAGGCCCTCCGATTTGACACACTGTCACTATCAGATAAGTAGTTGGTGAACCAGGCGAGGCAATCATTTGAGAAACCAAGGCTATTGAGTCTGCCGATGAGGATGTGGTGATTGACAGAGTCGAAAGCTTTGGCCAGGTCAATGAATACGGCAGCACAGTATTTTTTCTTATCGATGGCGGTTACGATATCATTTAGGACCTTGAGCGTGGCTGAGGTGCACCCATGACCAGCTCTGAGACCAGATTGCATAGCGGAGAAGGTGCGGTGGGATTCGAAATGGTCGGTAATCTGTTTGTTGACTTGGCTTTTGAAGACCTTGGAAAGGCAGGGTAGGATAGATATAGGTCTGTAACAGTTTGGGTCAAGAGTGTCCCCTCCTTTGAAGAGGGGGATGACAGCAGCTGCTTTCCAATCTTTGGGAATCTCAGACGACACGAAAGAGGGGTTGAACAGGCTAGTAATAGGGGTTGCAACAATTTTGGCAGATCATTTTCGAAAGAAAGGGTCCAGATTGTCTAGCCCGGCTGATTTGTAGGGGTCCAGATTTTGCAGCTCTTTCAGAACATCAGCTGAATGGATTTGGGAGAAGGAGAAATGGGGAAGGCTTGGGCGAGCAGCTGTGGGGGGTGCAGTGCTGTTGACTGCAGTAGGGGTAGCCAGGTGGAAAGCATGGCCAGCCATAGAAAAATGCTTATTGAAATTCTCAATTATAGTGGGTTTATCAGTGGTGACAGAGTTTCCTATCCTCAGTGCAGTGGGCAGTTGGGAGGAGGTGGTCTTATTCTCCATGGACTTTACAGTGTCCCAGAACTTTTTTGAGTTTGTGTTGCAGGAAGCAAATTTCTGCTTGAAAAAGCTAGCCTTGGCTTTTCTAACTGCCTGTGTATATTGGTTTCTAACTTCCCTGAAAAGTTGCATATCACGGGGGCTGTTCGATGCTAATGCAGAATGCCACAGGATGTTTTTGTGTTGGTTAAGGGCAGTCAGGTCTGGAGAGAACCAAGGGCTATATCTGTTCCTGGTTCTACATTTATTGAATGGGGCATGCTTATTTATTAAGATGGTAAGGAAGCCATTTTTTTTAAATAACCAGGCATCCTCTACTGACGGGATGAGGTCAATATCCTTCCAGGATACCCGGGCCAGGTTGGTTAGAAAGGCTTGCTCGCTGAAATGTTTCAGGGAGCGTTTGATAGTGATGCCTGCACCCATTACGGATGCAGGCAATGAGGCAGTGATCGCTGAGATCTTGGTTGAAAACAGCAGAGGTGTATTTAGAGGGAACGTTGGTTAGGATGATATCTATGAAGGTGCCCATGTTTACGGCTTTGGGGTGGTACCTGGTGGGCTCATTAATAATTTGTGTGAGATTGAGGGCATCAAGCTTGGATTGTAGGATGGCTGGGGTGTTAAGCATGTCCCAGTTTAGGTCACCTAGCAGCACAAGCTTTGAAGATAGATGGGGGGCAATCAGTTCACATATGGTGTCAAGAGCACAGCTGGGGGCCGAGGGTGGTCTATAGCAGGCGGCAACGGTGAGAGACTTGTTTTTAGAGAGATGGATTTTTAAAAGTAGAAGTTCAAATTGTTTGGGTACAGACCTGGATAGTAGGACAGAACTCTGCAGGCTATCCCTGCAGTAGATTGCAACACCGCCCCCTTTGGTCGTTCTAGCTTGTCTGAAAACGTTGTAGTTTGGGATGAAGATTTCAGAGTTTTCGGTGGACTTCCTAAGCCAGGATTCAGACACGGCTAGGACATCCGGGTTGGCAGAGTGTGCTAAAGCACTGAATAAATCAAACTTAGGGAGGAGGCTTCTAATGTTAGCATGCATGAAACCAAGGCTATTACGGTTACAGAAGTCATCAAAAGAAAGCGCCTGGGGAATAGGAGTGGAGCTAGGCACTGCAGGGCCTGGATTCACCTCTACATCACCAGAGGATCAGAGGAGGAGGTGGATAAGGGTACGGCTAAAAGCTATGAGGATTGGCCGTCTGTGACGTCCGGAATAGAGAGTAAAAGGAGCAAGTTTCTGGGGGCGATAAAATAGCTTCAAGGTATAATGTACAGACAAAGGTATGGTAGGACGTGAATACAGTGGAGGTAAACCTAGGCATTTAGTGATGATGAGAGAGATATTGTCTCTAGAAACATCATTGAAACCAGAAGATGTCATAGCATGTGTGGGTGGAGGAACTGAAAGGTTGGATAAGGTATAATGAACAGGGCTAGAGGCTCTACAGTGGAATAAGCCAATAAGCACTAACCAGAACAGCAATGGACAAGGCATATTGACATTAAGGAGAGGCATGCTTAGCCGAGTGATCAAAGGGTCCAGTGAGAATTAGATAGCTAGCCGAGCCATAGGTAGCAAGCTGGTAAAAGATGGAGGGAGGTCTGTTTTTAGCCACTTCGTGAGTTTCCGTCTGTAGATTAGTAGGGTTCCGTGTGGTAGGGGGGACCAGTCCAATTGGCGAAATAGATTATAGTTATAGTGGCCCAAGAAAATTGGAAAAAGAAAAAACATGAAGTAAGACCATATAATAAAACATTGATCAGTCTTTCTAATCGGGGCTCATTCCATCAGACATGGTGTCCTCCTCCCTTCTGAGCAGTGATCAGGCCCCAGCTTTCTCCCACAGCTGCTGCAGAGAGCCATCAGGAAGTACTCCTGTCCTCTGCTGGGTTAGCTCCATCCAGCCAATGTCAAGACTGGGCTCTTCTCCCATAACTTATCCTTTACTTTTACTGCTTACGGAACGACTTCCTCTATGACAGCTCTTTATTCCTCCCTAGGAAGTTAAAGAATTATAAATCATCACAGTTTTATGGATTTATCTTTGAGATGATGACATAGGTTGGCTTCCACAATGTACAACATGGGCAGGCAATCCTCAGGTCTTTTGCAGATGTGAGGAGTGGACTGTTTGACAGTTTGTTCCTTTCTACAGTAAGTGCTTCACTGTGCAGAGGAGGAGGCGGTGTGCTAAATTTAATGACTCACTGATTCTGAAGAATAAAATAACCACCCCTGTAAAGTGTATCTTATTTCAACTAATATGTCTACCTCCCTCATGTTCTTTCAGGGTTGTTGACATAGTACTTTAGTGTGTGTTTATTTGTTTGTTTATCTAGTGGGGGCACTATGCATATTTATTAGATGGTAGAAAACATTGCACTCCCCTGTGCCCAAGCAAAGTGTATATACTGCACAACTTCTGAAATTATTATTAGTAGTAATATTGGGATTACACTATGGATACTGTTTAGCATGTATATTTTATAGGATTTTAACATATAACAACCCACAAGGGGAGAAAATAGTTTGTGATGACCCTCTTTGCTATTTATCATATTTTGGGAATACAGAATATTAGCAAAATCTCTTTTGTTACACACTGTAAGATAGACACACTATTTCACAATTAACCAGCACTTCTGTCTCCTAAAACATTATATAACACTAATCCTGAACACTGTTGCAACTGTATTTTGTGTAAGTATTTAGTGCTTTATCTCCATTAACTCTTGACCTAATTTTCTATGGCAGTATGGCAATTTCTGACATTTTGTCACGCATACTGAATTGTGCATAGGGGCTACTTGCATTTATTACCTGTATATCGCATACAGTACATTGATTTTAACATGCATTGCTAGTGCATTCTCATCAATGAGGCCTACAGTTCCCTTGCTCTGAGACCCTTTCATCTGCCAATGAGGAAGGAAGGCAGGCGGTCTGTTTGTCTGCATGTGTGTCTGGTGCTGTGCGTTCAGCAGTCTCTAAGCTCATTACAGTAATCAGGTTAAAGCGAGGGGTTCAGGGGAGCACTTGGCCTCAGGCATTCTTCCTGCACTCTACAGTATGAGCTTGCCCCTGTGGTGAGGGGAGTTCCTATCCCAGACGCAGTGGAGTGCCTGTCCTACTACAGTATGACCCTGTCCCACTCCTAATGATCAGTTCAAACAGCCTTGGTGCGTGCAGCATGCACACTGCTATTCAACTGCACCCATGCTGTCTTAATGACTTCCTTAATTGTAAAGCCACTCGGAGTCAGACATTCCCACGCAAGTGTTGAAGGAACCTGCAAGTAAGCATTTCATTGGACAGTGCATACCATGTGTGTCCTTTACATACGACTAATGACATGTGTAAGTGTTTGATTGTTTTCCAACAGTCCCCACACGCAGTGGCTGAGTGACACATTTGGTAAATACCAAATATTATCCTCTGTAATTACATCCTCTTGCACAGATGAACCATTGATAATGTTAAAGCCAAGCTTTGAGCTTACCTAATGATGTTACCACTTGGGCTGTTGGGAAATGTTAATGTAATATGTGTAATTATGTTGTTTATTTTGTTTTTGTAACAAGATATAAAGTAATTACATTTCTATTTTATCTTACCCTGTCATCCAAGAATGAAGATAAACCACACACTGCTTTGATTGATCACTGGGTGTATGTTTTCAGACAATACATGCTAGCATTCCTGGTTCATGCAGTAGCAATCTGGTTATGGGGAGAATCTTTTAGTAGGCTATAGCAGCAGAATGTGCTCTACTGAGAATCCATGATTCAGCAGTATTATATTGTCAGTCGTGCATATTGCCTTCCTTTTTCTTACTGAGTCTTTGTTTCTTTCCAGCTGTAAAACCTGCTGAAATCCTTGGGCATTTTATGCTTCAGCAATAAGGTAAGCTTTGGTCTTTTCTCTTTCTGATCAAGGGATAATAATAATCAAATGAGATGGAAGTTTAAATTAAAAGCTCACAAAATAAGAAATAAAGTTACTCTTCTAGACTCCAGTCACAATCTTTCACTTGAAATGTTGTATAGGTAGCGATTAGCAAGAGAAACTTCAATGACCATTGATTGCCTTTGTCAATCTTCGCTTGGGCCTGGTGCTGTGAATGGCTAACTGCACAGCAAAGGCCCAGTACTGTCAAAAAGGTGATTTCCCCCCCCCCCCCCTCCCCCCCTTGTGAAAATGATGATAATGCCCTTTTAGTGGAAGAGCTGTTTGAAAACACTGCCTGAAATTTCAGCCTGTTTTGGTCAGATGGAGTTTTGGCCTGCCTGGTGACATCATTAGTTAATAGACCAATAAGAAAGAGAATTCCAAACATCTTTGCCAATGACAGCTAGTTTTCAGTTTCCTCCTCCCCATTCAGGCCACTTCCAAACAGTCTGAGCAAAATTCTTGCTTATGAGATTATTCTTTGCTAAGAAGCTTTTTTGTATATTTTTGACCATTTTAATTGAAAACAATGATTTGATATTGAGATGTTGTAAAAACAGCTACATTGGACCTTTTTAAGGGTTATTTCACTGCATGGAGCTGACAGAAGCCACCTGACCTGGGTATTTCCACAAAATGCTGTTGCTATGGCAACCCACAAATGTGGAGTTTGAAAAAGTGTCCTTGACTAAGTGCGGCAGGATCCTTCATATGCTCCAATCCCTAATCCTGTAGCTGCTCTTGTAGCTCCTCGGTAGGTCCGTCAGTCCTGCCACCAGCCCTGGCCTGCCCTGTCCTGGAGGGGCTCATTGTACCCTTCCCTATTACCCTATAGCACTGTCTGTAGGAAGCCTACTGACCCAAGCACATCCCAGATGACCCTTCAGATATAAAGCATGTGTTGAACAATGAATGTGGGAGCCTAATTATGGTGGAGAGGGATGTGTTGAGCTGATCAGATGTTTGAGCTGGATTTATGCTTGATGTTTTTAATCAGAAAACAGGGCTAGGCCTAAGGTCTGATTGTAGGGTATAAATGCAGTTTTAGGTGAAAAGTGCTTACAAGGGAGTTCTGATTTGATGCCTAGATGACTTTCCAAAATGTTTAATTGCAGTGCACAACAGTATCAAATCCTGTGACCGAGCTGTATGCCAAGGAGTAAACACCAACAAGTAGATTACCTTTCCTCTCTGCTACATTGTGGGGGCAGATGTTCTGAAGGGAGTTTTTCTGTTCTTTCCATAAAGTATGTTTGGATATGTGGCCAGTACAGGTCATGGGTGCTCTGGTTGGTGGGCTTGAATCAGAGGGAAAATGTGGATGTTGGCTGGGTAGTTAATGGTTCTCAGCTGTCAGCATGTGACACACCCAGACCCCATCTGAGACTAACCATAAAAAAGGGGGTTGGAATTGTATGGGTAAAATGCTTAATGATTGGGAGAAGGCTATGTTTTTTCTTCCTCCTTCTCTCACTTTCTGCAATATTGTGCTCTGGATGTTTTGCTCGGACAAAGTATGAAGTCGCTGATGTTGATGAACATGGTTTGTGCTAGTTTTCACTTAATAAGAAACGTAACAAAAAAACAAATCCTTATTTTAAATAAATTACAGTATTGGCATTAACTGAGCTGTCAGGGTAGGAATGGGAATACGTGTATTTTGGTATTTGTGTGTCTTCCCAAGGGATTGTAAGGGACATTGGAGGAAACAAAATCAGCCATGTGTGTCTTTGCGTAGCTATCTTAAGAAATGGCTTCCAATTTGTCAGCAGGCCTCCAGCACACGGTACCTTTAGAATAACTTTCTGAAGTGGATCATATTTATTGCAGGAGAAGCTGTTTGTTTACACCTTATCCAGCCAATTTAAACATTTGATTCTCCTTTGCTTTCAGAGCGTGCTGCTGAGAGAAAAGCAAGCCTGCTTGAAGTGGCACAGAGATGCAGTGTGTTTGGAATGTGCTCAGTGTTCATTAAACAATGGAGGAGAGGTGCTGTTAGTTTGCTTTGACCTTTTATTGTTCACTGTGGATGTTGACCAATCATTAATTATCTTGAAAGGGAACATGCAGTAAAACGCTGCCTTCCTAATTTAATGTGTGGAGGGGACTTTTGCCTGAGTGCTTTATCTGCTGGCTTGTTTAGTCTTGTTTGGTTACCTTGCCTCCATGGCGTGTAGGAAAGTTTTACTTTTTTTTCAGGCCGTGAGTCCTGTGAGAGGATAATTGGTCCACAGCAGTAATTGTCTGTAGCCAGGGTTCTGGAACGATGTACAAGCGGTAGTAATGTGGTTAGATAAAAGGACAGGTCATACCAGCTGAACACCAAATGAGCAAGGCTCCTCTCAAAGCAGTGGTTGGTACTTTTACCTTTTCACTTCAGTTTTTTTAAAGTACAGAAATAACAGGTCTCAGGTTTATACAATGTAACAGTTTTATAATGCACTCCTACACATATCACCCTCACTGATGCAGTAAAATTAAGATGACAGTTTTACTGAGAGGTGTTTTAATTTTTCAGGCACACTCCGTCAAAATTAATCAGTCATCCTTCTCAATCTCTTTTCCTGCCTCCGAGATGGCTGAGCTCTTAATACTAACTTTGTTTGTCTGACATTTGAAAGCAGACTTTGTTTTAAATGTTAAGCACAGCAGTGAATGCTTTTATGAGGATGACCTTGCAGGGAGTGGCAGCTCTGAACCTGTGGTAACTGAAGTGGCCCAGCCTGCCCCTGCTGTCCAGCCTTATATGTCCAGGAAAAGGTGGGAAATGCAGAGTCATGGCAACGGGGGGCAGAGTCAGTGATGTGGAAACAATGGGCCAACAACATAACCTCTCTCTGACCTTCTTCCATCAGAGAATAACAAGGTTTGACTCAGTTCAGAAGTTTTTTTATGATTAATAAAACATTCACATGGATGTTGTTCAAAATACAGTATGCATCCTTTGCACCAGTCTCAACGTCAACAGTGAAGAGGCGACTCCAGGATGCTGGCCTTCTAGGCAGAGTTCCTCTGTCCAGTCTTTTGCCCATCTTAATCTTTTATTTTTATTGGCCAGTCTGAGATATGGCTTTCTTTGCAACTCTGCCTAGAAGGCCAGCATCCCGGAGTCGCCTCTTCGCTGTTGACGTTGAGACTGGTGTTTTGCGGGTACTATTTAATGAAGCTGCCAGTTAAGGACTTGTGAGGCGTCTGTTTCTCAAACTAGACACTGTAATATACTTGTTCTCTTGCTCAGTTCTGCACTGGGGCCTCCCACTCCTCTTTCTAGTCTGGTTAGAGACAGTTTGTGCTGTTCTGTGAAGGGAGTAGTACACAGCGTTGTACGAGATCTTCAGTTTCTTGGCAATTACTCGCATGGAATAGCCTTCATTTCTCAGAACAAGAATAGACTGATGAGTTTCAGAAGAAAGTTCTTTGTTTCTGGCAATTTTGAGCCAGTAATCGAACCCACAAATGCTGATGCTCCCAGATACTCAACGAGTCTAAAGAAGGCCAGGTTTATTGCTTCTTTAATCAGAACAACAGTTTTCAGCTATGCTAACATAATTGCAAAAGGGTTTTCTAATGATAAATTAACCTTTTAAAATGATAAACTTGGATTAGCTAACACAACGTGCCATTGGAACACATGAATAATGGTTGCTGATAATGGGCCTCTGTACGCCTATGTAGATATTCCATAAAAAATCTGCTGTTTCCAGCTACAATAGTCATTTACAACATTAACATTAATGTCTACACTGTATTTCTGATCAATTTGATGTTATTTTAATGGACCAAAAAAATGTGCTTTCTTTCAAAAACAAGGACATTTCTAAGTGACCCCAAACTTTTGAAATCTAGTGTATACTGAAAGAAAATATAAACGAAACATGCAATTTCAACGATTTTACTGAGTTACAGTTCATATAAGGAAATCAGGCAATTTAATTAAAATCATTAGGCCCTAATCCATGGATTTCACATGATTGGGCAGGGTCGCAGCCACTTGAGAGCCAGGCCCACCTTCTGGGGAGCCGGGCCCAGCCAATCAGAATTAGTTCTAATAAAGCCCACAAAAGGGCTTTATTACAGACAGAAATACTCCTCAGTTTCATCAGCTGTTCAGATGGCTGGCCTCAGACGTTCCAGCAGGTGAAGAAGCCGGATGTCAACCTTTACCTGGCGTAGTTACACGTGGTCTGCGGTTGTGAGGCCGGTTGGACATACTGGCAAATTCTCTAAAATTACGTTGGAGGCGGCTTATGGTAGAGAAATTAATATTCAATTCTCTGGCAACAGCTCTGGTGGACATTCCTGGAGTCAGCATGCCAATTGCACCCTCTCAAAACTTGAGTTACATGTGGCATTGTGTTGTGACACAACTGCAAATTTCAGAGTGGCCTTTTGTTTCCAGCACAAGGTGCACCTGTGTAATGATCCTGTTGTCAGCTTCTTGATATGTCACACCTGTCAGGTGGATGGATTATCTTGGCAAAGGAGAAATGCTCACTAACAGGGATTCAAACAAAATTGTGCACAAGAGAGAGGATGGCTGTGAGCTGGAGAGGAGAGGCTGGACCAGGGATTGCAGTTACCTGATTTACAGGACATGACACACTGGCCAGGATTTATATGACTGGTAGGCAATGCTCTGAGCATGCTTCTAAATACTGATGCTCTGATGCTCCCAGTCTCTTGATCTGAAGGCAAGAGGATATCTCCCAGAGCAACACAGGATGACCTACTACAGTACATGTTGTGCTGTATTAATGGTGATTCAATTTCAAATCATAATTACCCATATGTTTAACGATGCACAACTAGTAATTCAATCACAAGATCCATTCATATTGTAGTTGTTGGTATACGATTCCCTGAACAATAATTCTAAGCTTTGTTCCTTGTAAGTCACTCTGTACAGTACAGTATGTGTTACTGTAGGTGTACCTAAGGGCAGGGGAAAGCTCTGCCAGGCACATTGTGTTTGTATGGCGTCTGTGTTGGTTTTACCGTGTGTGAGAGACAGGAAGAGGGAGAATCCCAGCTGTCTGTTAGCCTTTGGAAGCAGCAGCACACTGATTGTCATATGCCCACTTGAATCAGTGCAGAGAGGTAAAGCATGTTTGCGCTAGAGCTGCTCAGAGAGGGAGGTCGTAGACTCCGATGTTTGTTTCTGTAACCCCACCAAAGCCATGATCTCTCCTTAATTACTGTCACATTACATGATGCTCCTTTCTCCCGCTGTCCTCTCCCTCTGGTAATAGTGCATATTACTCCAATTACGACCTGAGTCAAACTCTAGAGTTACTGTAGCACGCACCAGTCAGCTTCAGTGCAGGAGCAGAGAGAAGAGCAACATCATTGCCATAATGGAGTCTTTTTTGTTTTCGAGGAGATTGATAGCTGTTTTTGACCTTGATTCCATTTCATTTATCAGAATACTCTCATTTTTTCTAAGCTTTTTGTTTGGCCGATAAATAATAGGAAGGCCGTTACCAAAGCCCTCCAAGTACTCTATATGTGGTCTGATCCATCTTGGATGTGCACCCAGTGGTGTTCGCAGAAGACAGCAGTGCAGTGTTTCCGTTAGCCGGATTTTGGCATATAATTTTTTTTAAAAGCCGATAAATTAAATTGGCACAGACAAGCCTGGAGAAGAAGAAAAAAATCAAATTTTGAAATAATGCTTGTTAGCCTATTCATTTATGTAAATACCAGCAGATGTAAATACATTTGACCGGTCATGCTTATCAGTCTAGGTTCATTTGCATAATTTAGTGGAATAAAATTGCTGTGTGTGTAGATTCACTCTGTCTTAATTTATCACACGCGCACAGCAAACAGATACAGAGCCTTTGAGTGGACAGTCTATCAGACAGCTGCTGCTACTGTACAACATCTCAAACAGCAGTGCATAGGCAACGGAAGGCAGGCTTCATCAGCGCGTCACACACCACTTTGCAGTGAGCTGGAGGCAGTATTAATTTTGAAAACATATATACATAATTGTTGGAAACCTGAAAATGTTAATACATATTATGAGGTATGTCTTACCTTGCTTTAAAGTAGCCTAGACAAAATCCGACCATATCTGTGGGGCAAGTTATTTTAAATAAACTTTCTTTCATTGTCCAGTAGCCAAAGGCACTATCCTTCTCATATTAGCAACCCATGTTAGTTTGTTGCATATTAGATCTCCCCTTTTTCTAAAGTCGTTGCCAAAAGTTTTGAGAATGACGCAAATATTAATTTCCACAAAGTTTGCTGCTTCAGTGTCTAGATATTTTTGTCAGATGTTATTATGGAATACTGAAGTATACTGAAGCATTTCATAAGTGTCAAAGGCTTTTACTGACAATTACATTAAGTTGATGCAAAGAGTCAATATTTGCAGTGTTGACCCTTCTTTTTCAAGACCTCTGAAATCCGCCCTGGCATGCTGTCAATTAACTTCTGGGCCACATCCTGACTGATGGCAGCCCATTCTTGCATAATCAATGCTTGGAGTTTGTCAGAATTTGTGGGTTTTTGTTTGTCCACCCGCCTGTTGAGGACTGACCACAAGTTCTCAATGGGATTAAGGTCTGGGGAGTTTGCTGGCCATGGACCCAAAATATCAATGTTTTGTTCCCCGAGCCACTTAGTTATCACTTTTGTCTTATGGCAAGGTGCTCCATCATGCTGGAAAAGGCATTGTTCATCACCAAACTGTTCCTGGATGGTTGGGAGAAGTTGCTCTCGGAGGATGTGTTGGTACCATTCTTTATTCATGGCTGTGTTCTTAGGCAAAATTGTGAGTGAGCCCACTCCCTTGGCTGAGACACCAGGCCATCCTCCAAAAGTCTTCGCCTCACTGTGCGTGTAGATGCACTCGCACCTGCCTGCTGCCATTCCTGAGCAAGCTCTGTACTGGTGGTGCCCCGATCCCGCAGCTGCATCAACTTTGGGAGACGGTCCTGGCGCTTGCTGGACTTTCTTGGGCGCCCTGAAGCCTTCTTCACAACAATTGAACCGCTCTCCTTGAAGTTCTTGATGATCCGATAAAAGGTTGATTTAGGTGCAATCTTACTGGCAGCAATATCCTTGCCTGTGAAGCCCTTTTTGTGCAAATCAATGATGACGGCACGTGTTTCCTTGGAGGTAACCATGGTTGACAGAGGAAGAACAATGATTCCAAGCACCACCCTCCTTTTGAAGCTTCCAGTTTGTTATTCGAACTCAATCCCCATGACAGCGTGATCTCCAGCCTTGTCCTCGTCAACACTCACACCTGTGTTAATGAGAGAATCACTGACATGATGTCAGTTGGTCTTTTTTGTGGCAGGGCTGAAATCCAGTGGAAATGTTTTTGGGGGATTCAGTTCATTTGCATGGCAAAGAGGGATTTTGCAATTAATCTGATCACTCTTCATAACAGTCTGGAGTATATGCAAATTGCCATCGTACAAACTGAGGCAGAAGACATTGTTAAAATTAATATTTGTGTCATTCTCAAATTCTTTGGCCACGACTGTTCATTTCTGAACAATATTTTCATCTCTGTCACATGAAAACGCTCGCTTTTGACAATGCGTTTTCCTGCTAATTGCATTAAGAAACAAACATTTGCACATAGCATACTGCCTTGTGCGCAGTGCTGCACTTATAATGTGAAGAAATAATAGGTTATCATTTTATGTTAAAGGTTCTGTGACCTAGCAAGGCCTACTGGTTGAATGAATTTAGGATCTGTTGTCCCACAACTGTCCCAGAGTCTGTTGGGAATAGGATATTTCTTTCTCGACAAGCTGACCAATAGAATAGGTATACTTTTCTACTATGGGGATAGTAGATTGGCATAGGCTACTGATTTTGCTGTTCATTACTGTTGTTGGCTGAGCATAAGTAGCCTAAATGTGGGCATCGGAATTTGGAAAGAAGGACCACATCCTTGCATCCTGACTTGCATGTTCTATTAAGATAAATCACATTTACATGATGATAATTCATGTCATTCTGAGCAAGGTGGGTGGACGCCATAATCAGGTTACGCACCCAATGCGTATGGATCCGGTACATTTCTCAAATGTCCAGCGCCGCATTTTCCTAACTGAAGCCCTGCAGCAAAGCTGGCTGACATCATCATGGCAGTGGCCTGAGGATGGGGGGGATGATCTGTGTCAGTCCTACTGAACCACTAACTCTGATTCATACTGCCAGCTGTCAGACACATATCCATCCACATCCCTTATCATCCGCCACACCAATGGTATTATTCACCTTTACCTGCGACCTATACTGGTGTTTTCCGTGTGTGTGAGTGAGTATGTGTGAGTGAGTATGACCTCATGCTGCATTGTTTGGGGTGAGATGAGAGGAGAGAGCATGTCAGACGCAAGCTGATCTCATGTCTCCAACCATCCTCACTAGATCAGATCACAAACTTACAGTACACACTCGGTCGGAAGTTTACATACACCTTAGCCAAATACATTTATACTCAGTTTTTCACAATTCCTGACATTTAATTCTCGTAAAAAATCCCTGTCGTAAGTCAGTTAGGATCACCACTTTATTTTAAGAATGTGAAATGTCAGAAAAGTAGTAGAGAGAATGACTTATTTCAGCTTTTATTAATTTCATCACATTCCCAGTGGGTCAGAAGTTTACATACACTCAATTAGTATTTGGTAGCATTGCCTTTAAAAAGTGTTTACCTTCGGTCAAATGTTTTGGGTAGCCTTCCACAAGCTTCCCACAGTAAGTTGGGTGAATTTTGGCCCATTCCTCTTGACAGAGCTGGTGTAACTGAGTCAGGTTTGTAGGCCTCCTTGCTCGCACACGCTTTTTCAGTTCTGCCGACAGATTTTCTATAGGATTGAGGTCAGGGCTTTGTGATGGCCACTCCAATATTTTGACTTTGTTATTCTTAAGCCATTTTGCCACAACTTTGGAAGTATGCTTGGGGTCATTGTCCGTTTGGAAGACCCATTTGCGACCAAGCTTTAACTTCCTGACTGATGTCTTGAGATGTTACTTCAATATATCCACATAATTTTGCTTCCTCATGATGCCATCTTTTTTGTGAAGTGCACCAGTTCCTCCTCCAGCAAATCACCCGCCCAACATGATGCTGCCACCCCCGTGCTTCACGGTTGGGATGGTGTTCTTCAGCTTGCAAGCATCCCCCTTTTTCCTCCAAACATAACGATGGTCATTATGGCCAAGCAGTTCTATTTTTGTTTCATCAGACCAGAGGACATATCTCCAAAAAGTACTATCTTTGTCCCATGTGCAGTTGCAAACCGTAGTCTGGCTTTTTTTATGGTGGTTTTGGAGCAGTGGCTTCTTCCATGCTGGGCAGCCTTTCAGGTTATGTCGATATAGGACTCGTTTTACTGTGGATATAGGTATTTTGTACCTGTTTCCTCCAGCATCTTTACAAGGTCCTTTGCTGTTGTTCTGGGATTGATTTGCACTTTTCCCACCAAAGTACATTCATCTCTAGGAGACAGAATGCGTCTCCTTCCTGAGCGGTATGATGGCTGCGTGGACCCATGGTGTTTATACTTACATACCGTTGTTTGTACAGATGAACGTGGTACCTTCAGGCATTTGGAAATTGCTCTCAAATATGAACCAGACTTGTGGAGGTCTACAATTTTTTGGCTGATTTATTTTGATTTTCCCATGATGTCAAGCAAAGAGGGACTGAGTTTGAAGGGTAGGCCTTGAAATACATCCACAGGTACACCTCCAATTGACTCAAATTATGTCAATTAGCCT
The DNA here is from genome assembly GCF_901001165.1 of Salmo trutta. Taxonomy (NCBI): domain Eukaryota; kingdom Metazoa; phylum Chordata; class Actinopteri; order Salmoniformes; family Salmonidae; genus Salmo; species Salmo trutta. Next base: position 3,140,845 of record NC_042963.1, on the reverse strand, counting down.
ATCAGAAGCTTCTAAAGCCATGATATCATTTTCTGGAATTTTCGAAGATGTTTAAAAGCTCAGTCAACTTAGTGTATATAAACTTCTGACCCACTGGAATAGTGATACAGTGAATTATAAGTGAAATTATCTGTCTGTAAACAGTTGTTTGAAAAATTATCTGTGTCATGCACAAACTAATGTCCTAACCGACTTGCCAAAACTATAGTTTGTTAAAAACCTCTCTAGGGTAGGGGGCAGTATTTGCACGGCCGGATAAAAAACGTACCCGATTTAATCTGGTTATTACTACTGCCCAGAAACTAGAATATGCATATAATTATTGGCTTTGGATAGAAAACACCCTAAAGTTTCTAAAACTGTTTGAATGGTGTCTGTGAGTATAACAGAACTCATATGGCAGGCAAAAACCTGAGAAGATTCCTTACAGGAAGTGGCCTGTCTGACCATTTCTTGGGCTTCTACACTCTCTTTATTGAAAACTGAGGATCTCTGCTGTAACGTGACACTTCCTACGGCTCCCATAGGCTCTCAGAAGGCGGCAAACCGGTGAATGATGTCTTTGCAGGCCCTGGCTGAAAAACACTAGCGCATTTGGATAATGGTCGATCAGAGAACAATGAGACTGAGGCGCGTGCACGAGGCGACACCATGTTTTTATTTTTTCGTCTTTGAACTAAAACAGGGTTTCCCGGTCGGAATATTATCGCTTTTTTACGAGAAAAATCGCATAAAAATTGATTTTAAACAGCGGTTGACATGCTTCGAAGTACGGTAATGGAATATTTAGAATTTTTTTGTCACGAAACGTGTCTTGAACGCACGAACAAAACAGAGGATATTTGAACATAACTATGGATTATTTTGAACCAAACCAACATTTGTTATTGAAGTAGAAGTCCTGGGAGTGCATTCTGACAAAGAACAGCAAAGGTAATCAAATTTTTCTAATAGTAAATCGGAGTTTGGTGAGGGCCAAACTTGGTGGGTGTCTAAATAGCTAGCCCGTGATGGCTGGGCTATCTACTCAGAATATTGCAAAATGTGCTTTTGCCGAAAAGCTATTTTAAAATCGGACATAGCGATTGCATAAAGGAGTTCTGTATCTATAATTCTTAAAATAATTGTTATGTTTTTTGTGAACGTTTATCGTGAGTAATTTAGTAAATTCACCGGAAGTTTGTGGTGGGTATGCTAGTTCTGAACGTCACATGCTAATGTAAAAAGCTGGTTTTTGATATAAATATGAACTTGATTGAACAAAACATGCATGTATTGTATAACATAATGTCCTAGGATTGTCATCTGATGAAGATCATCAAAGGTTAGTGCTGCATTTAGCTGTGGTTTGGGTTTATGTGACATTATATGCTAGCTTGAAAAATGGGTGTCTGATTATTTCTGGCTGGGTACTCTGCTGACAATCTAATGTTTTGCTTTCGTTGTAAAGCCTTTTTGAAATCGGACAGTGTGGTTGGATTAACGAGAGTCTTGTCTTTAAAATGGTGTAAAATAGTCATATGTTTGAGAAATTGAAGTAATAGCATTTCTAAGGTATTTGAATAACGCGCCACGGGATTCCACTGGCTGTTGAGTAGGTGGGACGATTTCGTCCCACATACCCTAGAGAGGTTTTAACAAGAAATTTGTGGAGTGGTTGAAAAACAAGTGCATATAAACTTCTGACTTCAACTGTATATAAGACCATCATCCTATGTACTGGATATTCAGCAGAGATTTACTAAAGATCCAAGATGATCAAGAAAAGTTACTCATTGTTTTAGTACTCTAGTGCTGCATGCAGATAAGCCAGGTAAAGGCTCTGTCTTTCTCTGCCCTCTTGACCAAAGGGACCACTCAGGCTTGAAGAGAGGAATCCAAACGGATCCTGCCACAATCTTGAAGAGTGGAGCCAGGGAATCAAGTCAGGATTGGAGGCCGTGACGACCCTGGGTAGGAGTACAACCCAGTCAGTGACTGCAGCTATTGGGATGGAGTGCTGCTCTGCTCTATTCTCTTATCCTCTAGTAGCTCATCCTGCCTTGGCCAAGTCACAAGCTGATTCTTCATGTCTTACAATGTATACTGTATCATCTGAGTGCCAGATCTATTCCCTCTAGGATTTCTTAGACATTACATAGTATATTATAGATCCCTTGAATGTTCTACAATTATTTCCACTAATAAGCTGTGCTCCTTTGAAAGTAGTGTAAGTGGAGCAAGTATCATTTTAGAACCACCAACATAATGATCGTAGAAGATTGACTCTGTTTTACTTACAAAATCCTCTGATACTGTGTGTTATGTTGGTTTAATCTAAGGATTTATCCTCAAGATTTAGGAATAAAGATTTTTGTCCCGATTTGAGTATCAATGGAGGTATTATAGAGGTAAACCGTCATATTAGCTCTACCAAATGACTGAGTGGTTTCCACTTAAATGCTCAGGGAGACAGGGGTCTATTTATTGCATGTATCTCAGAGGATCCGTGTGAAGCATTGCTGGAGGACGTTCTACTTTGCTGGGTATTTTTAGCTAGAGTAAAAGGAGCTGCTTTCTCCCTCCCCACTGCAACGAGGGCAAGATTGACCATTTCTGTCAGCATCTGTACCTTCAACTGACAGAGGAAAGCCTATATCCTCTCTGAGTCAGGGTCAGTGGAGAAACAATAGACTGCTCCTCATTACTGGTGGAGACATATTTCCTGTACGCAGGGGTCAAATGGTGAATTTCCTGGTGGTTTAATGTTGCTGGTGGCTGGTGGCTGAACCGTTGGCCTTATTTATAGTACAGTGGGCCTCCACAACCAAAACTATATTTTATTCCATTTATACTGTACTTTCAAAGCCGCTACTGATGACCTTACAATATCCTTGTACTGAATTAGATTTTGTGTAATGCATTTTTTGTAAAGAAGGCCAAATATGGTTCATTGTTCATGGACACAAGGCCACTCTGAAGATGTATTATTATTGGAAGAGAGTTTCAATTAGTTTCATCACAAAATTAGAGTGAAGGACTCAGATTAATGGTTAATCATGGTGGTTGTATTTAGTTCAGCACACAAATAGGCCAAACTATGGCTAAGTGTTTTGAAAAGGGAAGTGGGTTAAACAAGGACATCTTGTCTTGATATGCAAAGACTATTAGGAAGGTATTGTGTTTGATTTTGCCATTGCCTTCTGTGTGCAATTGCTTGAGTCTTATGTGCAGCATGTTTGTATGAATGTATAATAGTGAAACAGATACTCGTGTGATTACAGTAGGTTTACTACTACAAATTTGCTCTCCTCCTATCCATCCTATTCATACAAAAAGTATGTTTGGTTCCAGAACCATCTGTGGATGTGGATTAATCTGACAGAGTGAAGTAACTCCTGTCTCGTTTGATTTTCAGAACCCAGTGTAGTTAAAGGCCCAGTGCCTTCAAAAACTAGATTTTTCTGTGTTTTATATATATACTGTATTTCCACACTGAGGTTGGATTAATACTGTGAGAATTATGATAATGCCCTTTTTAGTGTAAGAGCTATTTAAAAAGATTGCCTAAAATTTGAGCCTGTTTTGGTGGGATAGAGCTTTGGCCTGCCTGGTTATATCACCAGACGGTAAATTAGTTAATAGACCATTAAGAAAGAGTTAGTTCCAAACCCCTCTGCCAATAACATCTAGTTTTCAGTTTTCCCCTCCCCTCTCAGACCACTCCCAGACATTCCTAACAAAATTCTTGATTGAGAAATTGTACTTACAGTTGAAGTCGGAAGTTTACATACACTTTGGTTGGATTTATTAAAACTCGTTTTTCAACCCCTTCACAAATTTCTTGTTAACAAACTATAGTTTTGCCAAGTCAGTTAGGACATCTACTAACCGATGTCCTAACATCTACGAAAAAGTCATTTTTACAACAATTGTTTACAGACAGATTATTTCACTTAGAATTTGCTGTATCACAATTCCAGTGGGTCAGAAGATTACATACACTAAGTTGACTGTGCCTTTAAACAGCTTGGAAAATTCCAGAAAATTATGTCTTGGCTTTAGAAGCATCTGATAGGCTAATTGACATCATTTGAGTCAATTGGAGGTGTACCTGTGGATGCAAGACCTACCTTCAAATTCAGTACCTCTTTGCTTGACATCATGGGAAAATAAAAATAAGTCAGCCAAGACCTCAGAAAAGAAATTGTGGACCACAAGTTTGGTTCATCCTTGGGAGCAATTTCCAAAGGCCTGAAGGTACCACATTCATCTGTATAAACAATAGTATGCAAGTATAAACACCATGGGACCGCGCAGCCGTCATACCGTTCAGGAAGGAGACGCGTTCTGTCTCCTAGTGACGAACGTACTTTGCTGCGACAAGTGTAAATCAATCCCAGAACAACAGCAAAGGACCTTGTGAAGATGCTGGAGGAAACAGGTACAAAAGTATCTATATCCACAGTAAAACGAGTCCTATATGGACATAACCTGAAAGGCCGCTCAGCAACGAAGAAGCCACTGCTCCAAAACCACCATAAAAAAGCCAGACTACGGTTTGCAACTGCCCATGAGGACAAATATCGTACTTTTTGGAGAAATGTCCTCTGGTCTGATGAAACAAAAATAGAACTGTTTGGCCGTAATGACCATCATTATGTTTGGAGGAAAAAGGGGGATGCTTGCAAGCTGAAGAACACCATCCCAACCGTGAAGCATGGGGTTGGCAGCATCATGTTGTGGGGGTGCTTTGCTGCAGGAGGGACTGGTGCACTTCACCAGATGTGCACCAGATGGCATCATGAGAGAGGAAAATTGCGTGGATTTATTGAAGCAACATCTCAAGACATCAGTCAGAAAGTTAAAGCTTGGTTGCAGATGGGTCTTCCAAATGGACAATGACCCCAAGCATACTTCCAAAGTTGTGGCAAAATGGCTTAAGAACAACAAAGTCAAGGTATTGGATTGGGCAAAACTGAAAAAGCGTGTGCGAGCAAGGAGGCCTACAAACCTGACTCAGTTACACCAGCTCTGTCAAGAGGAATGGGCCAAAATTCACCCAACTTACTGTGGGAAGCTTGTGGAAGGCTAGTTCAAATGTACAATCATGGCCAAAAGTTTTGAGAATTATTCAAATATTAATTTCCACAATGTTTGCTGCTTCAGTGTCTTTAGATATTTTTGTCAGATGTTACTATGGAATACTGAAGTATAATTACAAGCATTTCATAAGTGTCAAAGGCTTTTACTGACAATTACATGAAGTTGATGCAAAGAGTCAATATTTGCAGTGTTGACCCTTCTTTTTCAAGACCTCTGCAATCCGCCCTGGCATGCTGTCAATTAACATCTGGGCCACATCCTGACTGATGGCAGCCCATTCTTGCATAATCAATGCTTGGAGTTTGTCAGAATTTGTGGGTTTTTGTTTGTCCACCCGCCTGTTGAGGATTGACCACAAGTTCTCAATGGCATTAAGGTATTGGGAGTTTCCTGGCCATGGACCCAAAATATCAATGTTTTGTTCCCCGAGCCACTTAGTTATCAATTTTGCCTTATGCCAAGGTGCGACATCATGCTGGAAAAGGCATTGTTCATCACCAAACTGTTTCTGGATGGTTGGGAGAAGTTTCTCTCGGAGGATGTGTTGGTACCATTCTTTATTCATGGTTGTGTTCTCAGGCAAAATTGTGAGTGAGCCCACTCCCTTGGCTGAGAAGCAACCCCACACATGAATGGTCTCAGGATGCTTTACTGTTGGCATGACACAGGACTGATGGTAGCGCTCACCTTGTCTTCTCCGGACAAGCTTTTTTCCGGATGCCCCAAACAATCGGAAAGGGGATTCATCAGAGAAAATGACTTTACCCCAGTCCTCAGCAGTCCAATCCCTGTACCTTTTGTAGAATATCAGTCTGTCCCTGATGTTTTTCCTGGAGAGAAGTGGCTTCTTTGCTGCCCTTCTTGACACCAGGCCATCCTCCAAAAGTCTTCGCCTCACTGTGCGTGTAGATGCACTCACACCTGCCTGCTGCAATTCCTGAGCAAGCTCTGTACTGGTGGTGCCCCGATCCCGCAGCTGAATCAACTTTGGGAGACTGTTCTGGCGCTTGCTGGACTTTCTTGGGCGCCCTGAAGCCTTCTTCACAACAATTGAACAGCTCTCCTTGAAGTTCTTGATGATCTGATAAAAGGTTGATTTAGGTGCAATCTTACTGGCAGCAATATCCTTGCCTGTGAAGCCCTTTTTGTGCAAATCAATGATGACGGCACGTGTTTCCTTGCAGGTAACCATGGTTGACAGAAGAAGAACAATGATTCCAAGCACCACCCTCCTTTTGAAGCTTCCAGTCTGTTATTCAAACTCAATCAGCATGACAGCGTGATCTCCAGCCTTGTCCTCGTCAACACTCACACCTGTGTTAACAAGAGAATCACTGACATGATGTCAGCTGATCCTTTTGTGGCAGGGCTGAAATGCAGTGGAAATGTTTTTTGGGGATTCAGTTAATTTGCATGGCAAAGAGGGACTTTGCAATTAATTGCAATTCATCTGATCACTCTTCATAACAGTCTGGAGTATATGCAAATTGCCATCATACAAACTGAGGCAGCAGACTTTGTGAAAATTAATATTTGTGTCATTGTCAAAACTTTTGGCCACGACTGTATTTGGCTAAGGTGTATGTAAACTTCCGACTTCAACTGTAGCTAAAAAGCTATGTTTGTTTCTTTTTGACTATTTTAATTGAAAACAAATCACGGTATAGTACTTCATTGTTACCCAGAAATTATATGATGTTGAGATAAAAACGGCTGCATTGGACCTTTAAAGATATGGGTCATAATTTGCTGCTGCGTGTTCTGAGGATAAATCTGGCCCTTATCTGTGGATGTACTGTATTTATGATGACGGATTAAAGCGTCTCCTACCAGGCTGTTCTTCACACCTACACTCTTTTCCCATTTAGATGTGTTACACTCAAATTGATAACTTGCGTGTCATTCAATTCAGAAGTAGCACATGAGGCTACCGGCCTTGAAATCAGATGAAATGAACTCACCTGAACTTGACTTTCTGCCATAGTTAAGTGCAAATGTTTGTGGTAGGTTGTGTCATAGTCATGGGGCTTGAATATTATTTGCTCTTGAGAGTTGGTGTTGGTATGATATGGATTTAATCAGATCTGGATGTAATATATATTGAACAAAAATATAAACACAACATGTAAAGTGTTGGACCCATGAGCTGAAATAAAAGATCCAAGAAATGTTCCATATGAACAAAAAGTCTTTCTCTCAAATTTTGTGCACAAATTTGTTTTCATCCCTGTTAGTGAGCATTTCTCCTTTGCCAAGATAATCCATCCACCTGACAGGTGTGGCATATCAAGAAGCTGATTAAACGGCATGATTATTACACAGGTGCGCCTTGGCTGTGGACAATAAAAGGCCACGCTAAAATGTGCAGTTTTGTCACACAACCCAATGCCACAGATGTCTCAAGTTTTGAGGGAGCGTGCAATTCGCATTCTGACTGAAGGAATGTCCACCAGATCTGTTGCCAGAGAACTGATGTACATTTCTCAACCATAAGCCGCCTCCATTGTCGTTTTAGAGAGTTTGGCAGTACGTCCAACTGGCCTCACAACTGCAGACCACGTGTAACCACACCAGCCCAGGACCTTCACATCCGGCTTCTTCACCTGCGGGATCGTCTTAGACCAGCCGGACAGCTCATGAAACAGGAGTATTTCTGTCAATAATAAATACTTTTTGTGGGGAAAAACTCATTCTGATTGGCTGTGCCTGGCTCCCAGTGGGTGGGCCTGGCTCCCAAGTGGGTGCCCCTGCCGAGGTCATGTGAAATCCATAGATTAGGACCTATTGCATTTATTTCAATTGACTGATTTCCTTACATGAACTGTAACTCAGTAAAATCGTTGAAATTGTTGCAATTGTTGCATGTTGCCTTTATATTTTGTTTCAGTATATCAAGTCGTCTTTAGTGGATGTGACTTCAGCTTCCAGGGAGTTATTAGCCCCATGTTGTTCAAACCTAATGTAGGTAATGCTACAGACCAGAACGTGAGGGATATCCCATTGTGCTTGTCATGTTTTATGAGATGACCAATAATAGATCTTCTGTTGACGTTTGCACAGTCTCTTATAGTGCACCTAAGCATCACTTCGCTAAGCATCAGAGACAGAGATAGCGAGAGAGAGAGAGAGAGACCCCCCCTCTCTCTGCCTAGAGGTGATCCCAGGAGACATGCCCTGGGCCTGCAGCAGATTGACCTGTCGTTTAATCAGAGGGGAATTAAAAATGGGGGGCTAATTTAGAGCACGAGTGGAGAGATGAGAGAAAGGAACCCACAAGGAAAGCGTTCATCAACATGTTCTCCTCAGTACATGGAACCTTTCATCCTTCAATCTCCCAGCCTTTCAGAGAAATGCTGATGATGGATTTATGCTCATACCATTTCAGCATGCCAGGGACATATTAGTTTAATTAACAATCATAATGATTAGGCCCGTGTAAAAAATGTTTTTTTTGAATTCACTTTTTTTAAATGACTATTCAATGAATTTCAGATTAATGTACAGTTTAGATATTTGCATGTTCTTAGACAAGACCATTAGTTTGAGGTCTGGGGTTGTTTTAAATCTTATTAGAGCTTGTTAAAATCTTCTCATCTTAACAATGACTAGGCTGGGATATGGAGTTGGTATGCTAATCCACCAGTGATCCTGGTAGGGCTCTAGTTGTACTATTTACAACTAGTGCTGCTGCCGCACGAGAGGGTTGATTCTTTTAGTAAAGCCAGATAAATGCTTTTAAATCTTGAACCCGTATTGTTTTTGTATTCTTATTTGCTGATGGAGGATGAGCGTTGTTAAGAAATGACATGTTTATGATCCTAATCAAATGGTCTTTGTCTGCCATTTTAAGATTATTTTTGTCTTTTCTCTACCATGACCTTATAATTCACTTAGTTGTTAAGGTGATTGGGATGGGTGTTTTTTGTTTTTCTATGTAGCCTAACAAGGGTGTTGCAAGAATACAGAATTTAGTCTAGATTTTGGTGTTGCTAGAATAAAGAATAGAATTGAGTGATTTCTGTTTTCTGTTACTGCCTCATTTGGTTGTAAACCTAAAATGTTTTATTATGGTGTGTGTACTGAGTGTATCCATAAGGGATCATAGCTTTCACCTGGTCAGTCTATGTCATGGAAAGAGCAGGTGTAGGTCAGGTTATTTTGGTCTAGTGCTGAGCGATTAACCGGAATCTCTGTTATTGAACTTTTTTTTAAACAACTAATTGACGGACATCGGTTCAATTTATTTTAATTCCATTTAGTTCAGGGGTTTTCTGTGAGCGTAATGTGCGCATTGCGCAGTTTCTCTAGAGATAAATCAGACCAAGAACGAACTGTGCGATTTAGTAGGGAGTCAATATTCTAAATAGTTTAGCGCAGAAAAAGTGCTAATTAACAAATGGAACTGGTACATTTCTTATTTGCTGTATGCAAGAAAATATTCAGCCTATTTTTATATTTAATATAGGGCAGACATACAAGTTCCCTACCTTGTCCCCTTCCACTTGACTTTTCAATTTCTGTGGTAATGCTGCAATCAATTGGTTGTTACTTTGTATTGAGCAAACATTTTCGATAGCTGCATGTGTGACAACTCCACTAGCTTTCCACTGGCCACAGACGTCAATTCAACGTTTATTCCACATTGGTTCAACGTAATTTCATTAAAATGTCGTGGAAACAACGTTGAGTCAACCAGTGTGTGCCTAGTGGGTTATTTTATTAGTATATTCATAATCACTGCACATTTGTGCAGCCAGTATAATTGGTTTTGAAGACATTTGAGAGGGTTCATCAGTACTCTGTTATCATTTGACTTTAAAGAGCCTCTTTTAAGCCATCAAGCAGCTAGCTAGCTGTAAGTGTGTATAAAAGAAAACAGCTTGAAGTCATGGCCACAGCTATCTTCCCATTTACCTATAATCTGATTTTAATTTTGATGGGGGATGAAAAATATTTAATGCAGTTTACTATTCTGTTATTAGTCTAAAAGCCACCAAATACTTGAACTGCATTGTGGCAGTTTGTTGGTGATGTCCCGATTCCACAAAACGTATTGATCAGCTATGATCAAACAAGCTCCAATGAAGTGATCATGTCAGGCCATCATGTCAGGGCTCCCGAGTGGCGCAGCGGTCTAAGGCACTGCATCTCAGTGCTAGAGGTGTCACTGCAGAACCTGGTTTGATCCCGGACTGTATCACAACTGGCTATGATCGGGAGTCCCATAGGGCATCGCACAATTGGCCCAGTGTCGTCCAGGTTAGAGAAGTCCGTGGTAGGCCGTCAATGTAAATAAGAATGAGTTCTTAACTGACTTGCCTAGTTAAATGTAAATATCCCTGTTAATGGTCTAACTATTTCACTGGTGCTGTAATGGTCCACCAGGCTGAGTTGCAGACCGTGCCTGGGTGTCCTCATGAGCTCTCCTCTCTGCTATTGTTATTACAACAAATCATGTGACACATACTGTATCCCTTCCAGATGGCTCCTGACTTCAGCTCTTATTAAATTGTCCATGTTTACACTGCCCTCCCAGCTGCTCTTAGACACTTTCCTTCTATTTGCAGATCTCTAATGTGTTGAGTACTAAACAAACCTAACTTAATACTGGAAGCCCTGTGGATGGAGGAGAGAAAGCCCTGGTAATGGTGTAAGAGAGGACAGGGGGCTGGTAATACTATTTTAAGTCCACTTTGAAGCATCATGTTGCAGGGATACAATAGAAGCCTTTCTGTAAATTGATATAATTCTGGTTGCAATCTGCTGTCTATGCTGTGTCCTCTCTGCTTAGTAATTGTTTGGTGTCGACCTGAAAGCAGAGCTAATGAGAAGCTTGCTGCTGTTGAGTGTTTGCCAGAGGAGAGAGAGGAGAGGAACTCAGTGAGAAATTGGTTCTCGCTCTGCTGCTGCTACTGCTACCTCCTACTAGTTCTGCTCCATAGTAGTGATTATCCTCCAGGGTTTCATCATGTGGCTGCTCCTGAGCTGTATCTCTTGCTCTCACTCTCTGTATTGCCTACAACAGGAATGTTATCATTTTTCATTTATGATGTATTTATTTGATTCTATAAAGCTTTTTTTACGATGGTTGCCATCACCAATGCATATCGGCGGCAAATGTAGACAGAGCTTTGTGCCTCCTACCCCTGCTAGGTGTATATATACCAAGGTCCCAATGGAATATCTGCACAGTTCCTGCTTTCACAAAGTTTTACACTTTTGATTATCCCCACACAGCTATACTCTACTGCACCCCAGGCCTGTGTGTGGCAAAGCCCATATTCGTTGTGTGCACATGCTTGTGTGCGTGTGTGTGTGTGTGTGTGGCCTGGGTTAGCTGAGCCTCATGCGGCCTGTCTAACAAAGAATAACCATACACCTGAGCCACAAAAGTGTTGTAGGACTCCTGTGGCAGGCTGTATGGAGCAGGTCCCATGCAGAGCCATTACCACTACCTCTTTGTGCTGATGGATTGTCAGTAGAGAAGAGGCTCGCAGGGGGGCTCCAGGAGTAGGGGAGAGTCAATACTATGAAAGACTGCTAGTCAGAGGGGACATAATTCACAACGACGTCATTGCAAATATTTTTTCTGTCCCTTTTCTCTGAAATGGCTCACAGAACAATTGTATGGAACACACCTCCAAAGTATGGGGATGCATTTTGTCATGGCTATATCTGGACTCTAAATGGAGTCAATTTGTTTATTCACAAGCACAGCTTCTATATGACCTTTGTCATTAAGAGGAACACAGAATGTCAACTCATTATCCATAATACAGTGTTGCCTTGTATAACATGAGAAAATGTAGGGTTGACTGAAAATGTTCTTGTCATCCGGATTTGACAGTGCACTGGGTAAAGGAAAAAATTCCTTAACTATATTCTGAACAAAAGCAGAACTGTTTGAGAGATCCATTGTGAACAGTTTTCCCTCCTGGCTAAGGGAGATATAAATCTAATAAATGGTGTCATTAGAGTTTTTTCTGCATGTTTTCTCAAGTAGTAATAAGAACTATAGTGTATTTCAATCAGTTTGGCCTTAAACGGATGACATAACACCCACTGGTTTGACTCCGATGTCTGCTTGTAGAGGGAGAGGGCAAATAATGATGATGCTCTATAATGTCATCATTCAGGTAGAAGATATAACCCTTTTTGGTAAAAGACCAAGTCCATATTTTTTTACATATTTTTTTTATGGCAAGAACAGCTCAAATAAGCAAAGAGAAACGACAGTCCATCATTACTTTAAGACATGAAGGTCAGTCAATACAGAAAGAACTTTGAAAGATTCTTCAAGTGTAGTTACAAAACCCATCAAGCGCTATGATGAAACTGGCTTTCATGAGGACTGCCACAGGAAAGGAAGACCCAGAGTTACCTCTGCTGCAGAGGGTAAGTTCATTAGAGTTACCAGCCTCAGAAATTGCAGCCCAAATAAATGCTTCACGGAGTTCAAGTAACAGACACATCTCAACATCAACTGTTCAGAGGAGACTGCGTGAATCAGGCCTTCATGGTCGAATTGCTGCAAGGAAACCACTACTAAAGGACACCAATAATAAGAAGAGACTTGCTTTGGCCAAGAAACACAAGCAATGGACATTAGATCGGTGGAAATCTTTTTTTTTTTTGTAATGAGACAAAATGTGAGATTTTTGGTTCCAACCTCCATGTCTTTGTGAGACGCAGAGTAGGTGAACGGATGATCTTTGCATGTGTAGTTCCCACCGTGAAGCATGGAGGAGGTGGTGTGATGGTGTGCGGTGCTTTGCTGGTGACACTGTCTGCGATTTATTCAGAATTCAAGGCATACTTAACCAGCATTCTGCAGCAATACACCATCCCATCTGGTTTGGGCTTAGTGGGACTATCATTTGTTTTTCAACAGGACAATGACCCAACACACCTCCAGGCTGTGTAAGAGCTATTTGACCAAAAAGGAGAGTGATGGAGTGCTGCATCAGATGACCTGGCCTCCACAATCACCCGACCTCAACCCAATTGAGATGGTTTGGGATGAGTTGGACTACAGAGTGAAGGAAAAGCAGCCAACAAGTGCTCAGCATATGTGGGAACTCCTTCAAGACTGTTGGAAAAGCATTCCAGCTGAAGCTGGTTGAGAGAATGCCAAGAGTATGCAAATCTGTCATCAAGGAAAAGGGTGACAACTTTGAAGAATCTAAAATATAATTTGATTTGTTTAACACTTTTTTGGTTACTACATGATTCCATAAGTGTTATTTCATAGTTTTAACATCTTCGCTATTATTCTACAATGTAGAAGTTTGTAAAAAGAAAGAAAAACTCTTGAATAAGTAGGTTTGTCCAAACTTTTGACTGGTACTGTATATATCCAGTGTCCATTTTATACACATGTCCTTGGCTAACTCAGAGTTATATCTGAACTGATCCTCTTTGTTTTTTCCAGGTGTGTAGGTTGGCAACGCCAATACACCACCAATCAAGATGGTGGCCCTTTCACTGAAGATCTGTGTCCGCCAGTGCAATGTGGTGAAGACCATGCAGTTTGAGCCCTGCACTCCTGTGTATGATGCCTGTAGGATCATCAGGGAGAGGGTTCCGGAAGCCCAGACTGGCCAAGGTAAGAGATTGGGGAAAGCTACTGTTAATGGGTAATGTCAGAACATTTCACATGCATAAGGATCACTTTCACTATGAAAAAAATGTAAATACAAAAACTACGCAATTACTTTTTTTTTTTTTTTTTTTTTTACATCACTCTGTACTAAATACTCCAGCGTCATTGTAATGCAATTGTCAAACAAGGCATTAGAGTGCCTGATCTCCAGTTCTGTTTCTGTCTGTCTGTTTCTGTCTAATAAAAACTGTTCAGAGCTTGAGATAAAACTCGATGTCACCCACAGCATTGCTTTCTGACTACAGACAGACAGAAAACAGTTTCAAAACAGTCGATGCGCTCTGTCTGAGGAAGCTGATTCAATCTGGGTTTGTGGGCGGTATTCTTCCCTGGGGGAGGTGTTAGTTAGGCAGGTTGGAGAGGCTCTCTGTGGTAGCTAGGCATGCTGGAGAGGCTCTTTAAGCTGTGAGCTCTCATTAGGCTTTAGGACAGATTCATATCAGCTAGGCTAGAGGGTCTGATGGCAGACATAATTACCCTTCTTTCCCAACTGAATGTCACAACATGGATTATTCATGTGAATGTCAATGAGATCAGAAGAAGAGGCATCGTATGTATCATAAACAGTAACTACATGAGATGCAGTTAAATAGCATTGTCTTGTCAACATGTGTTCACTTAGTTGGCTTTTGTCGTTTAAACAGTCAATCAAGCAACTGTTCCGATTACTAAATGTTACCCTAACACGTTCTCTGCTGTGTGTTTCAGCCTCTGATTACGGCCTGTTTCTCTCTGATGATGATCCCAGAAAAGGAATCTGGCTGGAGTCTGGGAGAACCCTGGATTACTACATGCTCCGGAACGGGGTAAAGCCCAATCATAGAGCCCAGGGCAGAGTCCCATCAAACATTCAATCAAAGGACTGCATATCATTCCCCTCTTTCCTTGTTTCTCAGGATGTCTTGGAGTACAAAAAGAAACAGAGGCCCCAGAAGATCAAGATGCTGGATGGGGCAGTTAAAACTATCATGGTGGATGACTCTAAAACTGTGGGAGAGCTGCTTGTAACCATATGCAGTAGAATAGGTGGGTAACCTCTCTCCAACTGGAATCTTCACAAGTCAAACCATCCACTAGCCTCTCAGAGTAGGAGTGCTGATGTTACAGGTCCCAGTTTTGGGACTGGTGCAGCAGATAATAGTTCCTGTAACACAGGATAAATGATGAAACAGGAGAACATGGCTTCTCTTTCAAAGGTTCTCTCAATTATTTTATTCAACATTCTCTCAAGCGTAAATTGTCTTTCTGTCTTTCAGTGTATTTCAATGTTGTTGTTTTTTACGTGTATTTAATTTGTCTCCTAATCCCTGACATATTATTTCATAAACATATAAAAAAATACATAAAAAATATTAAATTCCAATCCAATCCATCCAATTCACATTCTAAAATTCTTTACATTTATACCCCAAACACATTTACTCTTAGCTTTTATTCACCTGTTTACAGTAGGTTATAATTCTGTAGTTGACTGTTGTCAACTATAGCCCCATAGGAGACTAAAACAAGAAAGCCTTTAAAGACTGGTGTAACTCATTAGTAGTTACTTTATACCCATTCTCAAAATACAGTCACCCAGTGTCAGAAGGGCTAATAGAAAGACAAGGCTATTGCAAATGACATGAATGCTAATTATTGAAAAATGACTGAACATGCTAGCATAGTGCTAACCGAAGCTAGCAACCAACTGACCGGAGCTAGCGAACAGCTAACCGGAGCTGCCAAAAGCTAACCGGAGCTAGCTAATAGCTAACCGAAGCTAGCTCTAACCTAGCAGCTTTTCTGACATTTACAGTACAACAATTACAAAGTTCTTAAACAGCACAGTTACAACATTAAATTGTCAGGAGTGTCTTTTTCAAAATAAAAATGTTCAGGTGTTAACCATTAGTTTTTTTCTAGATCAAAGGAATGCACAGCCATCATTTCATTTTATAGTCGACATGCGTTTTCTGTCTAATACGAAGTTACACAATTACTATGTTGTTCAAACCCATTACATTCACTTCAACAGGCAAGTTACACTGAATACCACAATATATTTTTGTATTTTTGCACTTTACTGACCTGTAACATCGGATAAATTATGAAACAGGAGAACATGACTTCTCTTTCAAAGGTTTTCTCAATTATGAGAACACACAGGTGCAGGACCGCATACAGTCCCAGTGCGAAGCGAACACGTCTCATTGGCCAGCATTAGTATAAATGCATTGCAATGGCGAAACCTTGGAGGACTGACATTTCAGTAAAAGCATTCTTCCACAATACAGAGAAACAATACATAAACACAAATGTGACCATACATTTTGTGTGCATCACACTGATCTAGGACCTGTCCATATAATCTTATTCATTAAGATCTAAAAGGCAAAACAGATCCTAGATCAACACTCCTACACTGAGACCTTTTGTGGATACTGGCCCTGATCCTATTTATAGCTCACAGTTACTCGCTCCGCCATACATTATGGATGCAGATTCCCTAGCTTTTAGAACATGATAATTAGCTATGGTACTGGTATAGTCAAAGTTTTATATAAATATTTCTGACATGGGAAAAAAGGCTTTTTTTACACCATGTTGAAATTATGAGTGGTAATTGTGAAGCCAAAGACTGTGCTGTCCTCTCCTGTCATGTAGGTGTTCCCATAGCCATATACTGTATTTCAATTACGCTGGGCTGCCTGTGCCCAAACTCAATTGTGTGAGGAGAAGAGAGATGTCTGGCAGATCTCTTCATTGGCTGGTGTTTGTTTAGAGAGGGCTTTCTGCTTGGCTTCTCCTCTTTTGAGTTCCCACGTTAGTTTTCTGGCTGCTTTCCCATTTCCCCCACTGGTACTTCTGATATGGCACAGCTCAAAGTGCTGGCTCTGTGCTCTAAACTGCTCCCTCTCTGAGAGTTTCCCGACTGCCTCTCCTCTTCAGGAATCACCAACTACGAGGAGTACTCCCTGATCCAGGAGGCGGTGGAGGAGAAGGAGGACGGTCATGGGACTGGCACCCTGAAGAAGGACAGGACTCTGCTCCGAGACGAGAGGAAGATGGAGAAGCTCAAAGCCAAGCTTCACACAGACGATGACTGTGAGTTTGAAAAGCACTTCCAAAAGAACACAATGTGTTGTTTGTAGTCCAGTATTACATGCTTCAGTCATCACCTCTACCCCTCTATCATTAAGTCCAATTTCTCACATTAGTAAGTAAGTCCAGTATCATCTCATTTGAACACGTTTTGTACCTGAACTCAGTCATAGTACTGTATCAATGTTTAATGAAATTAAGATTGTATCCCTTGGGGGTAAGATAACATTTGGAAAACATGATTGTATAAATCATCCTCAAACCATCACAAAATCAATCGTTATTCTCAGCAGAAGGTTATGCAAATTACTGCCCTCATGGTTTTAGACCAAAAAAATATATATTTTTCCTTTTGGTTACATGTCTTTATGACTGTTTTATTTCACTGTCAGCATGTCCAATCCCAGTAGTAGAAGTGTATGCTACTGTGTATTTTTCTCTGTTGGCAGTGAACTGGCTGGACCACAGCCGGACGTTCAGAGAGCAAGGGGTGGAGGAGAGCGAGATGCTGCTGCTCAGACGCAAGTTCTTCTACTCAGATCAGAATGTGGACTCACGAGACCCTGTCCAGCTCAACCTCCTCTATGTACAGGTCAGACCTCTCTCACTGTGCTCATTCCTGTCCAACATGTAGTAAACTGAGCTCTTCAATTCCTTTCTCATCTACTTAACAGTTAATCGAATGGCTACCGTGACTATTTGCATTGACCCACTTACTTTTTTCTTATTTTTTGCACTGACTCTTGCACAGGTCTTGATGTACACTCACTGGACTCTAACCACACACTCATACATACTATCTATCTTAAAATAGATAAAACTATACTAAATATATTCACGTCACCAAATAATTAATTAAATCACACTGTTTTGCATTGACGACGGTCTACAGCAGCCTCAACAGCACTCTCTAGGGTAGCACCATGGTGTAGCCGGAGGACCGCTTGTTTCCGTCCTCTGGGTACATTGACTTCAATACAAAACCTAAGACGCTCGTTGTTCTCACCCCCTTCCATAGACTTACAAAGTAATTATGACAACTTCCGGAGGACGTCCTCCAACCTGTCAGAGCTCTTGCAGCATGAACTGACATGTTGTCCACCCAATCATAGGATCAGATAATTAATATAGTACTGAAAGCATAAGCTACAGCTAGCTAGCACTGCAGTGCATACAATGTGGTGAGTAGTTGACGCAAAGAGAGAGGAAGACAATAGTTTAACAGTTTTGAACAAATTAATTTCTTCAAAAATTAAGAAGCAATAGAGAGAGCAAGCTATATTATGTTGTATTTTTTTCACTTTTACTTACTTAGTTAGCAAATGCAGCTAGCTAGTTTAGCCTACTCAAACACCTGGCTCAAACAGAGAGTGATTCTATGTTAGCTAGTTGGCTATGGCTATCCAACACCTTCCAAGTCAAGGTAAGCTTTTGGTTTTATTAATTTATTGCCATCAGCACCCGCCGGTGTGACTGCTAAACTGCTTGCTGCTTACTGTACTCTGTACTGCATGATTGTAGCAGGTCTACTAACGCGTTAGTCAACATAGCTACTAGAACTACGACGTTAATATGGTGACATCAATGTAGGCTGTGTGTAGCGGTTAGCGGTTATGATATGAAGGTTTGGCTTGGAAAGATTTTTTTTGCCTGGTCACAGACAGCTGATGTGTTGTGCACTGAACTCCACAAGCAAACAGAAAATGTGAGAGAATGAGAGCACGTAGATGCTAGATGGAATTGTACAACGATCAAAGGGATCATGCTAGATTGTAGCATCCTAATGATGGGTATAGGGAAAATGTTTGTATCATATAGTAGCCTAACCTATTGATGTTACGTTGAGCTGGGTGAATGGAATATGAATGACAGACGTCCAATATGATGTAATAGAATAAGGCCATCCTCATAAAAGAAATGTATCATCCTCCCTCATCTTAAATGTCACCGACCACAACTGATGCATAGTCACTTTACCCCTACCTAAATGTACATATTACTCAATTACAACAACTAACCCGTACCCCTTGTATATAGCCTCATTATTGTTATTTTATTGTGTTAATATTTTTAGTTAGAAAATGTTTCTTACTTTTCTTTAAAGTCTACATTGTTGGTTAAGGGCTTGTAAGTAAGCATTTCATGGTAAGGTCAACATGTGACAAATACAATGTTATTTGATTTACCGTCCTCCCTGATTGGTCCTGTAGTCCTACGGTCAATAAAACAGACATCAGCTCAAATACAGTTGGATCTTCTGTCCAAGGCTATGGTGCTGGAACTCCTATAAAGCCTGGCTTGACGTACTGTCCTATAGCCTTGCTGGTTCTGTTGGATCAGAGGCCAGCTGACTTATGCGGCCTTGCTGGTACTGCAGTTCTCAGAGGATGAGCTGGGCCTGGTTTACAGTATATGGATCACAGACAGGTTAGCTTGCCGTGCCGGTGCTGCTGTGCTGTGCTGTGGAGATTGGGTCAGCATGGACTGTCTGGTTGTGCACTACAGCGTTGTTGCACTCTACAGCGTTGTTGTGCTCTACAGTGTGGATGAAGTCTGAGTGAGAGAGAGAGGGCTGCTGAGACAGGGAGTCCCCTGGGGGGGTCAGCTGAGCCTGCATTACACAGGGCAGACTTTGCTCACTGCACGCCTCACTGCATCTGCATTAGCTTCCCCTGCCTTGAGTTGAAGAGGGGAGCTCCCCCCTAACACCTGAGCTCACAGAGGAGCATGCTATGCACAGTACTTTGCGCTGTTCTGTGAAGGAAGTAGTACACAGCGTTGTACCAGATCTTCAGTTTCTTGGCAATTTCTCACATGGAATAGCCTTCATTTTTCAGAACAAGAATAGACTTCCAAGTTTCAGAAGAAAGTTATTTGTTTCTGGCCATTTTGAGCCTGTAATTGAACCCACAAATGCTGATGCTCCAGATACTCAACTAGTCTAAAGGCCAGTTTTATTGCTTCTTTAATCAGAACAACCGTTTTCCGCTGTGCTAACATAATTGCAAAAGGGTTTTCTAATGATCAATTAACCTTCTAAAATGATAAACTTGGATTAGCTAACACAACGTGCCATTGGAACACAGGAGTGATGGTTGCTGAAAATGGGCCTCTGTACACCTATGTAGATATTCCATAAAAAATCTGCCGTTTCCAGCTACAATAGTCATTTACAACATTTACAACACTACACTGTATTTCTGATCAATTTGATGTTATTTTAATGGACAATTCTTTACATTTTTCCTTCAAAAACAAGGACATTTCTAAGTGACACAACTTTTGAACGTTAGTGTACATACACACCCAACAAGCACACACTCAGACACAGTACATACCTTGCAAAAGTATTCAGACCCCTTGGATTTTTTCACATTTTGGTTAACAAAGTCTGATTAAAATGTATTTAATTGTCAATTTTTGGTCGACAATCTACACAAAATACTATGTTGAAGATTAGAATTGTTTTTTTTAAAGATTAAATGAAATTAAATACCTAAAATATATAGTTGTTGCGTAAGTTTTCAGCTCCCTGAGTCAATACATGAAACCCCTTCTGCATCGATTACAGCTGTGAGTCTATAGGAGATTTGCACACCTGGATTGCGCAATATTTGCCCATTTATTCTTTAAAAATTCTTTAATTTCTGTCAAGATGTTGGGGATCATGGCTAGACAACAATTTTCAGGATTTACCATAGATTTTGAAGCAGATTTAAGTCAACTGTAACTTGCCCACTCAGGAACATTCACTGTCTTCTTGGTAAGCAACTCCAGTGTAGATTTTGGACTTATCCTGCAGGTTATTGTCCTGCTAAAGGGGAATTCCTCTCCCAGTCTCTGGTGTAAAGCAGACTGAAGCAGGCTTTACTCTAGGATTTTGACTGTGCTTAGCTCCATCCCGTATCTTTTTATCCTGAAAAACTCCCCAGTATTTGCCGATGTCAAGCATACCCATACCATGACGCAGCCACCACCATGCTTGAAAACAAGGCAGTTACACAGTGATGTGTTGTGTTGGATTTGCCCCAAACATACAGTAAGGCTTTGCAATTAGGCCAAAAAGTGTATTCCTTTGCTGTTTTTTTGCAGTATTACTTGAGTGCCTTGTTGCATACAGGATGCATGTTTTAGAATGTTAATTTCTCTATATGTGTGTTCTTCTTTTCACTCTGAAATGTAGGTCATTATTGTGAGTCACTACAGTCATGTTGATCTATCCTCAGTTTTCTACCATCACAGACATTGAACTTTGTAGCTGTTTTAAAATCACCAATTCACTTTTTATTATCCAGGGGAAGCTAGTTGAGACCAGTGTCTCATTTATAAAGTTTGCTCTGAGGACAAACAAAAAAACATGAATACAACAATAACAAAAAAATATAACTGTCTTGTAGTTTTTATAAGTACATGACATCAGTATATTACAACTTATAATAACCAATTAAAATAGCCCTACTTGCACCAGGGAATCCAGGTGTATTTTTCTTTTTAGATATTCCATAACTGTGGTGCTTTACAACTAAAGGTGGATTTACCAAACTTTGTGGAGACAAGCAGGACCTCGAGTTAACCAACCCTGCGAACAGGTTTGGTACCTCATATTTTATATTTCAGCAGGGAAGTGAGGTATGTTGGAAGCTTGTGGAGTAGAGCTTTCTAAACAAGAAGGGAGTATTGATGTAATATACAGGATTTTTGTGAGGTCCAGCCAACCTTCTGATACAGGATGCAGTGATGATTATTAAACCTGTCACCTTTTAATAAAGAGAATGGCGCTATGGTAGACAGCATCCAAAGGTTTAAGAGTAGTGGCTGCTGCATTCAGGTAAATGGTGTCACCATAGTCAAGAACTGGCAGGAAAGTTGACTGTACAATCTGCTTGCTGCTGTTCATGGAGAGGCTAGATCTATTTAAAAAAGAAAACAAGACCACTTTAATAACTTCAGAAGGACGACTGTATCTTTTGATGTATGGGTGGTTCAATATATAATCCCCAGCATAATTATTAACTTGACTATGCTTAAAGAGATATTAAATGTCTGATTTGTTGTTGTTACCTGGTCTTTGTAGTTGTATCTGTGCTTGAAATGAAATCGTTGACTGAGGAACCTTACAGATGTATGTACGGGGGACAGAGGAAGGGTTAGTCATTACAAAATAATGTCAAGCCCTATTATTTCACACCGAGTGAGTCTATGTCACCTTATTATGTGATTTGTGAAGACAAATTTTACTCCTGAACTCATTTAATTTGAATAACAAAGGGGCTGAATACTTATACAATGACTATTTTAGTTCTGCATTTTTTATTTATCTACGCTGAACATAAATATAAACGCAACATGTAAAGGGTTGTTCCCATGATTCTTCCATGGCCTGCATACTCACAGACATGTCATTCATCGAGAATGTTTGGGATGCTCTGGATCGACGTGTACGACAGTGCATTCCAGTTCCAGCCAATATCCAGCAACTTCGCACAGCCATTTGAAGAGGAGTGGGACAACGTTCCACAGAGCACAATCAACAGCCTGATCAACTCTATGGGATGGAGATGTGTCGCGCTGCATGAGGCTAATGGGGGTCACACCAGATACTGACTGGTTTTCGGATCCACGCCCCTATTTTATTTTGTGACCAACAGATGCATATCTCTATTCCCAGTCATGTGAAATCCATAGATTAGGGCCTAATGAATTTATTTAAATTGACTGATTTCCTTATATGAACTGTAACTCAGTAAAATCTTTGAAAATGTTGGGTTTATATTTTTGTTCAGTAAAAAAAAAAAAATGTTTTTCTTCCACTGACATTACATTGTATTGTGTTATTAAATTGTTGACAAAATATGACAATTAAATCAATTTCAATCCCACTTTGTATCACAATAAAATGTGAAGAAATCCAAGAGGTCTGAATATTCTTGCAAGGCATTGTACATAAATACTATACTGTACATCAATAGTTAACTCCCTCCTTGTAATCCAAGCTGCCTCTGAGCTACAGTCCATAAATACATCTATAGTTAAGTCTCTCTTTCTCCCTATCCTCCCTGTCACTATTTTATCTCTTCCTCTTGCCCCGACTCCCTTCTCTAATTCTCTGTTTTTGTCTCACGCCCCCTTAATCCCATAAAAATCCTGACAAAATCACACCCACACCCACAGACTCTGGCACACATTGCAGTGCTCCATCATGCACTCCCTTCCTTTACAAACAAGCCCATATCCTTTCTCCCAAAAACACAATTACACCCTCTATCTATTCCTCCCTTTTCTCCTCTTCCAGCTTTCCCCGTCTTTTTTTCCCTCCACTCAGGCACGCAGAGTCTCACACACACGGTGACAGAGTGAGAAGAGTAGCAGCATTCTTAGGCTGGAACACACCCCAGGCCACACATCCACTCTCTGACTCCCTCATTCCAAGAGACTTTTGCAGTGCTCTCCTCAGCCCAGTCTCCGGCACACGACTGTACTACACATGCTTCCTGTCAATGTCTATATTCTGGTACGATGGAACAGTCCTCATTCACCATGCAGCCATTACCATAGGAATCTGAGTTAGTAGGTTAATATAATGAGTGTGTAGATTATGATCATCCCTGGCATTCCTTAGGGAGAGCCTCCTAGTGATGAGCTCCAATGTTTATTAATGATATGTAGCTTCCATGAGCTCATCCTCCCACCCCTCCATGCAGCGGGGGTCTCTGCCAGATACAGCCCCAGCCTTAATACCCAGACACTCCTCTCCCGACACACATCTCTACTACAGAAAATGCACTATTGAGCCCAATGGCAACAGCCTTTGTGTGTGTGTGTGTGTGTGTGTGTGTGTGTGTGTGTGTGTGTGTGTGTGTGTGTGTGTGTGTGTGTGTGTGTGTGTGTGTGTGTGTGTGTGTGTGTGTGTGTGTGTGTGTGTGTGCTGTTGTGTCCTGCTTTTGATGATGTGTTTAGTAATCCAGTCTACAGGTGTTCTAAACCTAATATGCCTTGTGTTTTGCTGTGAAACAACTGTTCTCATTATTGATATGCCTATTGATTGATTGGCTGGTTAGTCAGGTGATTTACAGTGGTATACATGAAACAGTTTTACATTTGTCAGCGTTTGTTTATGGCTGTAGTATTCCGCCCAGGCTAAGGGTTGTACTCTTTAGGTTACAGTACAGTGGGCTGATTGACATCAGAGTTACAGCCCCAGGCTGAGTCAGGACATCTGGGCTGTTATGAAGCTCCTCCTCCAGTACAGTACAACCCTGCTTCTTCTAAAGGGGCTCGCAACTGGTTGTCCCTGAACAGCCTTGTACTGGAGGGCAGATGGCCCCACTCACACTGATCAGCACCACTCTAAAGAGGTGTTTGTTGAAGATTGTCTAAATCTCAGACTAGAAAGTGCTGTTTAGCTTGCAGTTGATGTAATGAGACATTAAAATGAGCTGGGCTGAGTCTGTGCCGTCTGAGGCTAAAAGCACAGAGGGAGGCTTTCTCACTGTCAGTCAGGCATCTCAGCATTAGAAGCCATTAATCTTGCAAGGGAGGGAGAGAGGGAATATATACAGGCCCATTGAGGAAACACAAGGTACTGTATGTCAGCTAATTTTAAAGATGTCCAGAAGTGCTGGGTTCCTCTCCACACAAAATCAGTGTCACCCTCAACTACCTAAATGGTTTTAGATAGTGTAGAGTAGGCCACGTTTTGAGGTAATGCTTTAATGGATGGACGATACATTGAATATAACAGATGTCTTAGATGATCGGTGACAAATGGTACATTCCAAGTAGGCCTTGATTGAAGTGTATTGAAAATATAATTATTGTTGTGGCCAAACGGGCCAGGTTGCTACAGTACATGGCTGCTATCAGGCATTATTGAGGCCTGGGTAGTCTTAATGTAGACTTTTATTTACGTCCAGTTTTATTGTTTTACATACACTTCGTGCATATTGTACTAATAAAAAATGACTCAAGTTGCTCTTTAACAGTTTATTAATGAAACATTGTGGATCAGTCTGCAATGTCGATGCAATATTCTGAGAAATTGCTAAATATATTGACGTCTTTGTGATAATACTGTACGTCACCATTGACTGTGATGATGAATGATTGAGGCTGTTAGATTTGATATGTTAGCTAATGTCTTGGATTGCTATACAAACTAATCTTGTTTGGTTCCCCTGAGTCCATTAATCTCAGTAAAGTGTTTGTGTGATGTCCTTGCTCTTGGGTTACATGTATTCACTTAGCAGGCATTCTTCTCTGAAGCAACTTTCAAACGAGAAACTGCAGCATTACTCTCTAGTTTGAACTCAGTATAAAGTCTAACTTTCTCTCTTCTGTCTCTCTTTCTGTCCTCTAGGCCAGAGATGACATACTGAATGGCTCCCACCCTGTTTCATTTGATAAAGCCTGTGAGTTCGCTGGAATTCAGGCCCAGATCCAATTTGGCCCCCACGTCGAACACAAACACAAGACTGGATTCCTAGAGTAAGCCCTTTTATCAGATGGCATTATCAACAATAACACTATTGTATCCAACACTACCATTCTATACATTTCAATCTTATTTAGACACAATACTAGCATCGTAGTTTAGGACAAATCCTTATTTTTGTCATACCTATTTGAGTGCAGTACTCAACGGCATACGAGAATGTTAACACTTGTGAATGTAGGTACTGAGGCAAGAATGACCTTGTGTGAAAACATGTTTTGGAAAGAGAATGTCTGTACATGATGAGTGTAAACTTGTAAAATGTGATTTATCTCCATAGCCTTAAGGAATTTCTACCCAAAGAGTACATCAAGCAGAGAGGTTCAGAGAAGAAAATATTTGTGGTATGTTCAGTATTATGCAATATGTTGTGGACATATGGATTCATATGTTATGAAAAGAAAATTAAAACCAGTGCAATTCCCAAATATGCTACTGTTTTAAAGTCTGAAAGGTTCATATTGCTGTATCCATTTCCCTCTGACCGTCAGGATCACAAAACCTGTGGAGAAATTACAGAGATTGAGTCCAAAGTAAAGTATGTGAAACTAGCGAGGTCCCTTCCGACATATGGGGTCTCTTTCTTCCTGGTGAAGGTAAGATATAAGGAGAGAGGCTTGTGTTCTCCAACAGACAGTAAAATGAATGATTTACTGTGTAAATACAGCTTACTGCAAGGTTACGATTAGGTTTGAGAGAGTGTGAGTGTGTGAGAGAAAGAGAGAGAAAAATCACAGCCAAAAACATAGAAGCACATTTTGGGACTTTATTGCAACCTTCCATCTGATATGTGTCACTCTTAAACCAGCTCAGTGCTCCCAGAACAAGCATTCCCTAACTGTAAGGCTCTTAGATATGATCAAAGTTTATTGGTTGCGTACACAGTTTAGCAGGTGTTATAGCGGGTGCAGCCAAATGCTTATGTTGCTAGCTGCTAACAATGCAGTAAAATGTCAAACAATTCAAATGTAAGGGATTTTCTTCTCTCCAAACATACAAGAAATCAAGGAACTTTGAATGAAAGATATAGAAGGAATTCAGCCTGTCTGGTGGTGGTGAGACTAGGGCCAATAAAAGCTCTCTGACATTAGTTCAACCTGTGGTGCTGTGAGTCCCAGACCAGCAGATGTTTTAAAAACCTCACCAACTTACCTTGTATGAAATACAAGCTTACTGATTTAAGATACTATCTCTAACATGGCAAACCACTTCAGATTCCAAAATCTGACTTCCTGAGTTGAATACACTGTGAACAACTACTTGAATAAGCTAAGACAATGAACAACTGGAATAGTTCTCTATACATAGCTACCCTGATAATCAAGATAATGTTATCTGCCCTTGTATGAAAATCATTGAGCCTGTACAAGCTGCTCTAAAGCTGTTACCTTGTTCCGTTATTGGAGCTCTACTTTTTGACCCTGAAATAAAAACAATAGCCTGGAAAAGTGAAAAGGCACTTTCCTCCTAACCGTTAATTTTGTGTAGTGTTCAGCTTTGCTGGAGTGGAGCCAAGAGTAGGCTCATGATCTGAAGTGAGGCGTAATGGATTGTGTGTGGGCAGAGAAGAGGAGGACACTAGAGCCAGTCAGCGTCAGTCTGCTGCTGGAAGCTCCATCCTGACACACTGACAGCCAGGCTGAGGCTCCCCTAGTAACAGAGGCCTAGCCTGGGGAAGGAGGGACTGGGGATGGCCTGTTCAGCAGAACAGCAAGGAGGCCCGGTTAAACAAGCCTGAACTCTGCAGGGTCAAACCCCATCCGCCCTCCTCCTCCTCCACTGGGGCTCCTGACTCAGGACAGACAATCAGAACAGTGCATGTGTGCTATCTATGGCAGGCAGCTGTGCTCTGCTGCTGTTTTCATTTCTCAGAATAAAGAGATGCCCCCAGTTTTTCATCTGTGTAGGCGTTTAACACCTATGAAAATATTATCTTATGTCTTGTCTGTTAGGAAAAGATGAAAAGCAAGAATAAGCTGGTCCCGCGGTTACTGGGGATAACCAAAGAGTCGGTGATGCGGGTGGAAGAGAAGACTAAAGACGTGGTTCAGGAATGGCCCCTAACCACGGTGAAGAGATGGGCTGCTTCTCCCAAGAGCTTCACCCTGGTATGACCTGGTCTCAGTCCACTCCAATCCAACATTCACAGGAACACATTCTACACTCTTAAGGCTTGCACAGATCGCACCGAATGTGGATTTAGCATTTGTCTGGCGAACGTTCAGCGCGCTGTGTTTTAGGGACCACCTGCTGTAGAGGTATGACTGCCGACATTTTTCACGTGATTCTACATGGAAAATTGGTGCGCACTCGGTTTGCAATTTATGTTAAGAGGTGCTAAGTACTCTCGGCCAGCAAACGCTAATGGTGTGTCTGAGCCCTTAAGGTTAACCTCTTTTCTGTCCCTACATCTCATTATAGCAACAGAAATACACTATATATAAAAAGGTATGTGGACACCCCTCCAAATTAGTGGATTCGGCTATTTCGGACACACCCGTTGCTGACAGGTGTAGTGTAACTGCAAAATAGTATGTGTTGTTGATACTACCCCCAATCCACAGTGTTAATGTTTTCAATAAACAGTTATGTTAGTGTATATATTAGACTGTGTAAACACAGGATTTTACTAGATGAATGTGAAGCACTTGGATGTTTTATTTATTTGAGTCCTTTTTCAATGTAGTGTTTTGGTTGTTGTCTGTCAACAATGCTGTTATTAAATTGTATTTTTATTTAACCAGATTGCGTTCAAGATTAATAGGGAGTACAATTTTTAAACATACTCGGAGCTGCATTTGCCAACATTGATTTGAATGTAATATCACATTCCTGTCTCGCTTAGGAAGCCTTTGAAGTATGTGGAGTTAGATATTAAAATGAGTATGTCTCATATTTTATCAGCTCTTTGAAGACTTCAGAATTGTAGTGGAATGGAGTCAAAGTATGTCTGTTCATCAGGAGAAGGACTGGGGAGGTTTTGCCACCATACTGTTAGTCCATTCAAAGATTCTTTCTAAGCACTACAACATCTTCCTGTGATTGTGTAGAAGAAAAGGAACTTTGAACTTAGAGCACAGCATGGCAAAGAGCTGTGACACATGTTGCACTTCCCATACGACAACGCATACACTTCTCCATTTCCTTGATATGAATACTATGAGCCTATATAATGACAGATAGGGATTTATGTGATGAAGATATTGCCACGAGAGTAATCTATTCTAGTGGGCCTGTACTGTAACTTCATTGTCTCTCCTGACAATCTTATTGTACCCTGCAGGATTTTGGGGAGTACCAGGAAAGTTACTACTCTGTTCAGACCACAGAGGGGGAACAGATCTCTCAGCTGATTGCAGGATACATCGACATCATTCTCAAAAAGGCAAGTCAAGATTAACCAGAAACACTTCCCACAAGTATTTTCTTTTGACACCTTTTGTTATCCCCTTCCACAGAAGCAGAGTAAGGATCGTTTTGGTTTGGAAGGAGATGAAGAGTCCACCATGCTAGAGGAATCTGTCTCTCCAAAGAGGTAAGGATCCCTCATACTGCACATACTATACAATACATAGGATGCTAGCCTATTTACATTGAGAATGCTGACCATCCATATTCAGGGACTACAGACAAGTTATTCCTCATGTCAATGTAAACCTTGATTTAATTGTGCATATGATGTAATCACATTTCTGCCTGCCCGGCATTACACCCCTGAGAAAAATAACACGAAATGAGTTAGACTCTGCATCCGGAATTTTCCAATAACATACAGTACCTGTGAGATCATGTGTTCTCTGAAACATGATAACAGAATGCCCTCTGTTGTCCCTCTCTCCTTAAGGAATATTAGCTTTTATGTTTATTTTTTCTAACCTCCATAAGAAAAATACCCCAGGGAAAGACGGATATATTAGTTTTCTGCAAACAAAAGCGAAATCATCAGGAAGACGTGAATTAAAGGGATACTTCGTGATTTTTATCTACTTCCCCAGAGTCAGATGAACTTGTGGGTACCATTTTTATGTCTGTGTTTTTATGTCTGTGTTGGGGGGGGGTGCATTGGGATTATTTAAGATACTCTTTGAAGAGGTAGGGTTTCAGATGTTTTCAAAAGATGGGCAGGGACTCTGCTGTCGTAGCTGCAGAGGGAAGCCACCATTGGGCTGCCAGGACAGAGAAGAGCTTGGACTGGGTTGAGCTAGGGGTGGGAGGACCAAGATACCAGAGGTGGCTCGGGTTGGTGTATGAAGGTAGAGGTAGTTTCGCAAACCAATGCTAACTAGTGTTAGCGCAATGGACATCTGCTAGTCAGTCATTATGCTAAGACTAATTAGCAATTGCGCAAGCGCTAGTTATCAACTTCCTTCAAACTGCAAGCAGAGACATAAAAATGGTATCCACAAGTTATCTGACTCTGGGGAAGTAAAGGGCCTCATTGCCAAAATCCTGAAGTATCCTTTTAATTTGTCATGTTCATGGAAGCCATTTTTTATTTATTTCTTCTCATCTCTGATGATCACAGCTAGCCTAGTTTTTATCCTTGCTTGGCGTTGCAGCTTGACTCCTACAGTATATAAACTCAGCAAATTAAGAAACGTCCTCTCACTGTCAACTGCGTTTATTTTCAGCAAACTTAACATGTGTAAATATCTGTATGAACATAACAAGACTCAACAACTGAGATATAAACTGAACAAGTTCCAAAGACATGTGACTAACAGAAATGGAATAATGTGTCCCTGGTCAAAATCAAAAGAAAGTCAGTATCTGGTGTGGCCACCAGCTGCATTAAGTACTGAGGTGCATCTCCTCCTCATGGACTGCACCAGATTTGCCAGTTCTTGCTGTGAGATGTTACCACACTCTTCCACCAATGCACCTGCAAGTTCCCGGACATTTCTGGGGGGAATGGCCTTAGCCCTCACCCTCTGATCCGACAGGTCCCAGACGTGCTCAATGGGATCGAGATCCAGGCTCTTCGCTGGCCATGGCAGAACACTGACATTCCTGTCTTGCAGGAAATCACGCACAGAACAAGCAGTATGGCTGGTGGCATTGTCATGCTGGAGGGTCATGTCATGATGAGCCTGCAGGAAGGGTAACACATGAGGGAGGAGCATGTCTTCCCTGTGACGCAGATTGCTTGCGATGACAACAAGCTCAATCCGATGATGCTGTTACACACCGCCCCAGACCATGACGGACCCTCCACCTCCAAATCGATCCCACTCCAGAGTACAGGCCTCGGTGTAATGCTCATTCCTTTGACGATAAATGCGAATCCGACCATCACCCCCGGTGAGACAAAACCGCGACTCGTCAGAGAAAAGTACTTTTTGCCAGTCCTGTCTGGTCCAGCGACGGTGGGTTTGTGCCCATAAGCGACATTGTTACCAGTGATGTCTGGTGAGGACCTGCCTTACAACAGGCCAACAAGCCCTCAGTCCAGCCTCTGTCCGCAATAGGCTGAGAGTCTGAGCACTGATGGAGGGATTGTGCGTTCCTGGTGTAACTCGGGCAGTTGTTGTTGCCATTCTGTACCTGTCCCACAGGTGTGATGTTCAGGCATCTGGGCATCTTTCTTTTGGTGTTTTTCAGAGTCAGTAGAAAGGCCTCTCTAGTGTCCTTAGTTTTCATAACTGTCACCTTAATTAATTGTCTATCGTCTGTAAGCTGTTAGTGTCTTAACTACCGTTCCACAGGTGCATGTTCATTAATTGTTTATGGTTCATTAAACAAGCATGGAAAACAGTGTTTAAACCCTTTACAATGAAGATCTGTGAAGTTATTTGACTTTTACGAATTATCTTTGAAAGACAGGGTCCTGAAAAAGGGATTTTTTTTTTTTGTTGCTGAGTTTATAATACAGATAGACTGTTGTCCTGTCACGCCGAGCCCAGACACCGATTGTGTCTCATAGCGGATCCTGCTGGGATAGACACTGGGCATCATATCACTCCCTGCTGTTTAGGTGCCAATGGACTCATGTTTTGTTTCTCAGCACGGAACATAATTGCTGCCTCTCAAAATAAGCAGTAATTAACCAATAGTGAATGTGACAATCTGTTTACAGGGGCAGTGGAACAGCTCTTCTCATGTGTTTTAGTCTATCAGTACTAACTCACTGTTATGGCTCTGTTACTACTATCCTATAGTTATGGAGAAAATACTGAGTATTATGTTTCCTTATCAGAAGATGCCCTGTAAAGGTCCGAATATCCATCTCTCTCTCTCTCTCCATCGTTCTCTCTCTCTCTCCTCTCAGGTCGACCATCCTGCAGCAGCAGTTTAACAGGGTGGGTCGTGTGGAGCATGGCTCGGTGGCACTGCCAGGTATCATCCGCTCCGGGTCCATCGGTGGCCCTGACAACACCTTCAACATGGGCACCATGCCCTCTGCCCAGCAGCAGATCACCACAGGGCAGATGCACAGAGGACACATGCCCCCGCTGGTGAGCATGCCCGCTGGCACCCATACCAATGTCACACAGTAGGAGCAGTGATGTGCAGAGAACCTTGCTTACACCATCACTAACTACGATCTTTGTCTGTTTAAAATGTGTGTGTGTTGTCAGAGCTTGGCCCAGCAGGCCCTGATGGGGACCATTAACACCAGTATGCAGGCAGTGCAGCAGGCCCAGGCTGATCTGGGGGAGGTAGTTAACCTGCCTCCTCTGGGACAGGACATGGTGAGTTCTCTCCTCCATTCACTGGACTAATCCCCCTTCACACACCACAGCCACAAAATGACACCATTCAATACTGCTCCACTTCTCCCACACGTTGAACCTTTTAGTCCACCCAGCCTGGTCAGTAAAGATTGATTCACGCTTTTTTTGTGTGTTTTTGGAAAATATATTTTTGTATCCCATTAAATGTATTCTTTTAAAGTTGCAAGTGTGGCATTTTTCCTCTAGATGTGCTTAGCTAAGCATACTGTAGAGAAGGGCTGAGTTTGTTCGTCTTTTTGAACTCCCATGTTTCACGTGTAATTAGGTGGTGGAAATTGACTGTAAATATGAATGATGTACTTTAAAGCTGGAAACTGGTTGTGAAGAAGCCCTAGTCCTGATTTAAAAATATATATAATATATATATGAGCTGAAAATCCCCCACTGTGATGAAAGCCAATACCCGTCCTTCTCCCTTTCCTGAAAGGCGTCCAGAGTTTGGGTTCAAAACAAAGTGGATGAGTC
This sequence comes from Salmo trutta, assembly GCF_901001165.1. NCBI lineage: Eukaryota > Metazoa > Chordata > Actinopteri > Salmoniformes > Salmonidae > Salmo > Salmo trutta. Next base: position 3,108,327 of record NC_042963.1, on the reverse strand, counting down.
CAAACATGAAATCCACTCTCAAGTAGATGCCATAACTGCCGGAACAGCATCTGTGGTCAATCTTACTGCAGGTGAGTGCCCAAGAGTTTCCTTACTGATATTTGGAACCATGTACTCATGTAGAGTTTTCTGTTATATTTGCATGAGAATCCTTGTTTATGAAAGGCCTCTAGACTTAGCTCGAAAATGCCCTCTTAAAAATAACAGCCGCTTATCTTCAAGGGCAAAACCCACAGGGATAGAATCAAAACGCACATTTTCCAAGTCGATCTGGAACGACTAGGGAGGAGGGGTCTGAGTTCCCTTTAGATAATGGAGCATTTCCCATTTACCCTAATAATTATTTCCATTGATGAATAAATAGTGAGCGTGTTGTCCTGAAGCTTAACTAGCTGACAGCCTATCCATGCTGTCCTCTCCTCTCCCTGCCTCCTCTCCCTGCCTCCTGTCTGGAGCTGTGCCATGCTGCTCCACACTGCTCCCTGCCAGCCTTTCAATAGGTTTTAATCTATCCCAGCCATCTGTTGAATGGCACTGAGGCTCCCTGTTATCATCCAATAGAAACTTTTACCTGTCCACAAATGACTATCACTTCTCTCTCGCTCTCGCTCCCTCTGTGTGTGTGTGTGTGTGCGTTTATCGCCACAATACCATATCCAATGTGTTTTCATTATGATGATGGTGACACTGATGTGTGTGTTATTATGGCACCACTCAGGTTGCTGCTTGTGGTTTGGGCTGAGAGAGTGGCAGAGCAGAAGGTATAACAAAGGGTTAACAAGGACTGTCTCTTTTCCCTAGGTGACCCTACAGACACAGACTACACGGCGGTTGGCTGTGCCATCACCACCATCTCCTCCAACCTGACAGAGATGTCTAGAGGGGTGAAGCTGCTGGCAGCGCTGGTGGAGGACAAGGTGGACAGCGGGCAGAACCTGATGGGAGCTGCCAGGACCCTGACAGGGGCCGTCTCTGACCTGCTCAGGTCTGTGGAGCCTGCAGCTGGAGAGGTACAGACACAAAACGGCACTGTTCTACCAATCACATCTGCTCTATTCTCCGAATTACAATGATTACACAGAGATTGAGACATACTGCATGTGGACTCCCTTTTAACAAAGACACTAGTGTGTTTCTTTTAGTATGTTTCCGAAAACGATAATGATGTGTTTTGTAGAAATAATCACTGGGAGCTGGTGATGTGAACTGTATCTGAGAGCAGCGGAGTGCTGTGATTGTGCTGTGGTGCCGCGGTAGGGTCAGTGTTGTGAATGTGGTGATGTCACCCCCTCCCATGCAGCCCAGACAGACGGTGCTGACTGCAGCAGGAAGCATAGGCCAGGCCAGTGGGGACCTGCTGCATCATATGGGGGAGGGCGAGACCGACGAGAGGTTCCAGGTTGGACTGGACTTTCCTTTCCATTTCTATAGTAACTGCTGCAAAACAGGAAAACACACGTGTTTGAAGCCTGCTTAAAGCTTCACACACACTTATGTAACGGTATCAGGCTTTGTTTTCTTTAGCTATTGTAATTGAATGGACAGCAAAAAGTCTGCTCAGCTCTGCTGTGAGTCAGTGAGTGACATTGATGAATGTGTTTCAGGACATTCTAATGAGCCTGGCCAAAGCGGTGGCCAACGCAGCTGCCATGATGGTCCTCAAGGCCAAGAATGTGGCCCAGGTGGCAGAGGACACAGTGTTGCAGAACCGAGTGATTGCAGCTGCTACTCGGTGTGCCCTTTCTACCTCACAGCTGGTGGCCTGCACCAAGGTACTGCCCTGACTGACTGCCACACCCCTGTCCCTGTCTCCTGTAGACATGAAGGACAGCTCAGGGCAAGAACTGAGATAAGAGAAGAGCTGGCTTACTGAAATTAAATGGCTGTTTGTTTGTTCTATCGCTAAATTTCTAGTACAGAGTAGCGTATGCTAAGTTAGTTTTGTCAACAATAACATTATCATTCTTGTACACACCAAAATGAGTCCACTAGCATCTCTGAATGTGTTGTTTAGTTTTGAGTGGCCAGTCGAGACTGATTGTGGACTGTTCGTCCAGGTGGTGAGCCCCACCATCAGTTCCCCGGTGTGCCAGGAGCAGCTGGTTGAGGCAGGGAAGCTGGTGGACCGCTCGGTGGAGAGCTGCGTCAAGGCCTGCCTGTCTGCAACAGACGACAGTGAGCACCTGAAGCAGGTAGGTGCCGCGGCCAACACGGTGAGCCAGGCACTCAGTGACCTGCTGCAGCACGTACGCCACTATGCCAGCTGTGGTGAGCCCATCGGACGCTACGACCAGGCCACAGACACCATCATGACCGTCACCGAGAGCATCTTCACCTCTATGGGAGACGCAGGTGAGCTCTGGGAGAGGAGGGGAGGGGAGTGGAGAGACAGCTAAAGTGGAAGGGGGAGGCGAGTGGTTCAGAACTTTTTGGGAGGTGGGGAGAGAACATTTCACTCTTGATTCATCTTGCAAGTATTTTCACATTCCTGGCTAGTTTTGGCATTCAGCAGTTTGAGTCTCAAACCATTAGCTAGCTATTATCAAAGGACACAAGATGTAATAATTATCATTCAAGTAGACAGGACTATCCAGCCTGTTTCTTGTCTTTGATTTTCACTGGGGTTGTTCCTATGTATTTTGACTGAGTGGGACCTAAGATGTTGTCAGGTTAAGATTTATATTAACTGACCTTCAATACCCTGCTGTTGAAACATTTTCAAAGCCTGAAATGTTTGTTATGGGTTGCCCATGAGTCTGAAGAATTCCCAACCCCAGCCAATCCTCAAGGGGTCATAGAAAGCATGTCATCGAAAACCACTACAGAGCTTAAAATCTGCTCTCAATCACATTCAGTGCGGCTTTGAAATGTAACTGAAAACATATGACTTTAAAAAGTTGTATAGGGCTTAACACGCTGACTTTCGTAAAACATCGTAAAATAAAAACTGCAGTAGATCAGCCAAGTATAATTTATTATGAAATATGTCTTTAAAAGTCCCATTTCACTGATAGGGGAAAAAATTTGTCTCTAAGGCTGTAGTCTGTAAAGTACCCTCGATGTCGTGCCTTTGATAGTCTTTTCTCCAGTTATTTCTAGCTGGAGGTGGGTGTTTAGCAGTAACAGTTTTATAGGCTGACTGGGGGAAATACGGTCGCTTCTGTACAGCACTATAGAGGTTTTATAGTGCTTTTATTCTTCTATTTCCTCACAGAATACACATAAAGACAGATGTATTTTTTATAACCAGTGAGGAAGACAAAAGTAAACTGCTGTGGTACTATCGGTACGATACCAGAAGGTGAAAAGGAAATCGTGTAGTATAGTGTGTGAGGTCCAATGAGGGATCAGTAATCAGTGAGTGTAGTCTAGGCCATGTTTCTGTGTAGATACTGTAGCACAGTCAGGAGATATTGACCCTGGCTCTGTCTCTCTCCTCTCTCTCTCTCTCTCTCTCTCTCTCTCTCTCTCTCTCTCTCTCTCTCTCTCTCTCTCTCTCTCTCTCACTCTCTCTCGCTCTCTCTCTCTCTCTCTCTCTCTCTGACCCTGTGTAGGGGAAATGGTGCGTCAGGCCAGGGTGCTGGCTCAGGCCACTTCTGACCTGGTCAATGCCATGAGGTCAGATGCTGAGGCCGAGGTGGACATGGACAACTCTAAGAAGCTCCTGGCTGCAGCCAAACTCCTGGCTGATGCCACGGCCAGGATGGTAGATGCTGCTAAGGTACAGGGACAGGGACAACCACTATGCTAGCCTACTTAGAGTTCTACGATAGATTGTTGTATGCCATTAGTGTGTAAACTGTACAGTATGTCATGTTAGTGTATTATCATTAGTGTCATGTTTGCAACTATAACTAGAATTCCACTGCTGTCATTTGTTGGAAAGGAGATTTATAGTATTCATAATGTAGTCTGGGCTGTAGCTTCTCTTTAGAGCTGAAATAATGAAAGTCCAGGACCAATGGTTCTTAATAAGCCCTTGGCGCTGTAGACAAGTATAAATGAGCAGGATATTATCAATGTGAAAATGCCAGGCACGTGAAACGATGCTTATGCTTTTGCTCTGTGACACATTCATCACAACACTGCTGCCATTACAAAGAGGAAATAGGAATCTTGCACTGGTGATTTCCTTGGAAACTGTCAGAAAGCAGACAGTGTCTAATGCTGCTCTGCATTTAATGTACGGTCACAGTGTTTGGAAATTGTTCAGAGTGCTACTGAGACATTAAATGTACAGTCAGTGTTGGGAAATGTTCAAAGCGCTACTGACACATGTGGTTTACAGTCACAGTGTTGGGAAATGTTCAAAGCGCTACTGACACATGTGGTGTACAGTCACAGTGTTGGGAAATGTTCAGAGCGCTACTGAGACATGTGGTGTACAGTCACAGTGTTGGGGAAATGTTCAGAGTGCTACTGAGACATGTGGTGTACAGTCACAGTGTTGGGAAATGTTCAGAGCGCTACTGAGACATGTGGTGTACAGTCACAGTGTTGGGGAAATGTTCAGAGCGCTACTGAGACATGTGGTGTACAGTCACAGTGTTGGGGAAATGTTCAGAGTGCTACTGAGACATGTGGTGTACAGTCACAGTGTTGGGGAAATGTTCAGAGTGCTACTGAGACATGTGGTGTACAGTCACAGTGTTGGGGAAATGTTCAGAGTGCTACTGAGACATGTGGTGTACAGTCACAGTGTTGGGGAAATGTTCAGAGTGCTACTGAAACTATGAGAGAGGGTTTGATATTCCCTTTGTCACTGCAGAACTACGATTGTAGTTAGTGGTGATTTTGCTTGTTGTGTCTGTTTGTGCCTGCCTGCCTGTCTGCTTGTCTGCTTGTGTGTGTGTGTGTGTGTGTGTGTGTGTGTGTGTGTGTGTGTGTGTGTGTGTGTGTGTGTGTGTGTGTGTGTGTGTGTGTGTGTGTGTGTGTGTGTGTGTGCATGCGTAAACAGGGAGCTGCAGCTTACCCAGAGAATGAGGACCAGCAGCAGAGGCTGAGAGAGGCAGCAGAGGGGTTACGTGTTGCCACTAATGCTGCAGCTCAGAATGCCATCAAGAAGAAGCTGGTCAACAGGCTGGAGGTGGGTTGGGTGGAGAATGAGAGAATATTCTAACCTTTGTGCTAACTTTGAGTCCCTGTCCAGTTGTAGCTTTGTAGCAATCAACGTTTTCGACTTTACACTACTATGTCCTTTCTCACAAACAAACCCCATAAGTCCATCCAACACCATGATGCACCTTTAAAGAGGAGAGTGTGTCAGTCACCCCTACATAGATGTGTGAAGATGCACAGCCCCCCCCCCCCCCCAAGCCTTATGAAAGAGCATTGCAAAAGGCTAAATGAATTAGAATTAATTTGCACAAATGAGGTGTTGTATTTATTCTCTACATTATTTCTGTTCCTGCAGCAAGAGTATGTGAATCCTATTAGTTGTGTGAATTAGTTAATCGTAGTGTAAAGATCTGGGTTTAGCACCTAGTATTAGTAGGCCCCTAAAGACCAGACCCGCACTGCACTGGAGCTTCCACTGCACACACTAACCGAAGGCTGGAGTCAGTTTGATATCTGATGCATCATTCTCTGTAGCCTGTAATGGTAATGGCTTCCACTCCAAAGAGGAATCAGAGATAATAAAAACCATTTAGAATGTAATGTGTTTAGATTAACTGATCACATACTGCCCATTCATATGGCTGAAATGTCTCCTACTGATCTCCTAAAGCTTTGTATCTGTTTGGGTTTCAACACATTGCCTTGTGTGTTGTCCTTACCAGCATGCTCTGCTTTTAAAATAATACTAAATATGTAGTCTGTTTGTAGTTGTATCTGTTTCTGTTTCACCAGATAGAAATGAAGTCTCTCTCTCTTTCTCTCTCTTTCTCTCTTCCTCTCTCTATCTCCCTCTTTCTCTCTTTCTCTCTCTTCCTCTCCCTCTTCCTCTCCTCTCCTCTTGAGAGATGAGCCAGACAGGCAGCATTGTGCAATCTGTTTGTTTTCCACAGGACAAAGATAGCATTGTTGTTCAGGTTCTTGTTTCATCCTCCATCCTTCCTCCCACTTTTCTCTCACCACTTTCCATTTTGTTGATACTTCAAAGAAAGTAATCTGGGTGTGGATTAATGGCAATACAAAAAGTGTATTGTACAGTGCTTATGTATTGCATGTTGAGAAAATGTTGTCCTTGTCCCAAAATACACTACTGTTCAAAAGTTTGGGGTCACTTAGAAATGTCCTTGTTTTTGAAAGAAAAGCAATTTTTTGTCCATTAAAATAACGTCAAATTGATCAGAAATACAGTATAGACATTGTTAATGTTGTAAATGACTATTGTCGCTGGAAACGACAGATTTTTATTTTTTTTATGGAATATCTACGTAGGCGTACAGAGGCCCATTATCAGCAACTGTCACTCCTGTGTTCCAATGGCACGTTGTGTTAGCTAATCTAATTTTATCATTTTAGAAGGCAAATTGATCATTAGAAAACCCTTTTGCAATTATGTTAGATATTCCATAAAAAATCTGCCTTTTCCAGCTATAGTCATTTACAACATTAACAATGTCTACCCTGTATTTCTGATCAATTTGATGTTATTTTAATGGACAAAAAATGTGCTTGGTCAGTTGTCGATGTCCTCTAAGAAATTCCTAAAGAACTCTTTGGCTTAGTTTGTGACCCCTCATTATGTTTGATCTATCTGGGAAGCTCAATCTGATACTGTATACAAAGCAGTATTATATACCAGGTAGTTTGAGTCCTGGATGCTGATTGACTGAAAGCCATGGTATATGAGACAAAATACCACAGGTATGATGCAAAATTACTTTTTTACTGTTCTAATTACGTTAGTAACCAGTTTATAATAGCAATAAGGCACCTTGGGGGTTTGTGGTATGTGGCAAATATATCACGGCTAAGGGCTGTATCCAGGCACTCCACGTTGCGTCGTGCTTAAGAACAGCCCTTAGCCGTGGTATATTGGCCACAAACCCCCGAGGTGCCTTAATTATACCACCCTCATCTATGTCTCTGATGTAAAACACATACCTACAACAATCTCTGTCAATATCTCTCTCTGTTTCTGGAACAGATTGCTGCTAAACAGGCTGCGGCTGCTGCTACTCAGACCATCGCAGCTGCCCAGAACGCTGCTGTGTCCAATAAGAACACTGCCTCTCATCAACAACTAGTACACAGCTGCAAGGTACAGTAATATGGGTAGAGATTGATCCACAGCAAACAGGATCACTGTTAGATCACTCTGGTGAAATACATACAGTATTGAATCGATTACTACATTGGCAGCATTTATATTGCAGGTTTCATTACATTGTTTTAATCAAATGATATGTCTACTTGAAGGCAGTGGCAGACCACGTCCCTCAGCTGGTCCAGGGGATGAGGAGTAGTCAGGCTCAGCCAGAGGAACTCAGTGCCCAACTAGCCCTCATCATGGCCAGCCAGAGCTTCCTACAGCCTGGCAGTAAGATGGTGACGTCTGCAAAGTCAACTGTCCCCACAGTGACGGACCAGGCTGCAGCAATGCAACTTGGTCAATGTGCCAAGAACCTGGCTACCTGCCTAGCTGAGCTACGGACAGCCACCCAAAAGGTAAGTTCTGTACCCAGAGGCGTAGCACACACCCTCACAGCCCCCGCAAGGCGGAGGGGCCCCTGAGCTTTGGGGGCCCCCAACCTCCCCCCGCAAAAAAAAAAATACTTTTCATTTGTATTTTTTATGTTGGGGTTGTGGTCCCCCCGGAGGTTGGGCTCCCCAGATAGTGAACACGTCATAAGCCGTTAATTTTGGGGTGGAATTACAGGAAATTGGCTTTAAAACGAAAACATTTTATCTCAGCCTCATGGCAAAATGTGTCAAATAGCAGGAAATTAGGTCAGTGGTTCTTGAAAGTCGGAAAAATTTATTTATTTTTATTGTTGAAAGAAAATGAATTTTGTTGGATTATTTAAGCTTAACATGTGGAGTAACAGTTTTCTTTATTTTAACTATTTTCTATATTGTAGAATAATAGTGAAGACATCAAAACTATGAAATAGCACATTGTAGTAACCAATCATGTAGTAACCAAAAAAGTGTTAAACAAATCAAAATATATTTTAGATTTTAGATTCTTCAAAGTAGCCACCCTTTGGCATTCTCTCCACCAGCTTCACCTGGAATGCTTTTCCAACAGTCATGAAGGAGTTCCCACATATGCTGAGCACGTGTTGGCTGCTTTTCCTTCACTCTGCGGTCCAACTCATCCCAAACCATCTCAATTGGGTTGAGGTTGGATGATTGTGGAGGCCAGGTCATATTATTTTTGTCCTTTAGTAGTGGTTTCTTTGGCTTTTTTGAGGAATCTCAAATATAAAATATATTTTGATTTAACACTTTTTTGGTTACTACATGATTCCATATGTGTTATTTCATAGTTTTGATGTATTCGCTATTATTCTCAATGTAGAAAATAGTAAAAATAAAGAAAAACCCTTGAATGAGTTGGTGTCCAAGCTTTTGACTGGTACTGTGTATTTAGGGGAATTTAAAGGAAAATATTTGTTTAGGAAATTTTCTAAATACTTTCAATATTATTAATTTCCATCTCGGCTCTATGCTTGGAAATGCCCTTATCCGGAGCAAAGGATCCCAAATTCAAACTCTCCAAAAAAGTGTTTAAAATTCTAAAAATAATGGATGTTAAAAATCTCATGTAGTTTCTTAAAATAGTCCTCTGTGACTTTAAAGAATATGTTTTTCAAAACTGTGATTCCTAAAAGATGTGTCCGGAGATTGGTCAACTCCGTCAGATTTGTCTAAAATGCTAAATTAGTCAGGAATGAGCAGGGTCAGCTATACCATCAAAGGACCCCTTATTCATGTCCTCATTACATGTAGTGCAACAAGACCACTCATGGTCTGTAAATTTCTCTACTTTTGAGAGATTTAAACTGTCACGTCCTGGCCAGTATAAGGTTAATTGTTTTTGTAGTTTGGTCAGGGCGTGGCAGAGGGTATTTGTTTTATGTGGTTCAGGGTGGTGTGTTTTGTTAAAAGGGTGGTTGATTTAGTAATTCCGGGTTTTGGTTTATGTTTAAGTATTTCAATGTGTAGTCTGGTGAGTGTGTTTCTATGTTGTGTTGATTGGGGTTGGGACTCTCAGTTGAAGGCAGGTGTTGTCTATCTGCCTTTGATTGAGAGTCCCATATATTGGGGTGTGTTTGTGATTCGTGGGTGATTGTTCTGTGTTGAGCCTATGCTAGCCAGACTGTTTGTAGTTGTTCGTTCGTTCTTTTTGTTTTGTTATTTTGTACGTTCATTTTTTGAAGTTAATAAATTCTCAAGATGAGCATACACGTACCTGCTGCGTTTTGGTCCTCCTTCACCGACAACAACCGTGACATAAACAATATTGGAATCACCATGGTCACAACCATGGTCAACTCCATCTGCTTGATAGATTCAGATAGAATATGAATAATGGTTCAAATATGTTACATTTTATTAGGTTTTAGAGTCATAAAGAAACTGAGGAAAAACTAAATTGCTACTATGTATACCACTTAAAAGAAGAATAAAAATGCAATTTTTGTTTCCGTAAAACATAAACTCCATCAATGCTGAAAGATCTGATAGAATGGTTCTGTTTTTATTGGGGATTTTCAAATAAATAATTTTCCATATTTTACAAATGTTTATATTAAACTTTTATTTGTATAATTAAGGCACCTCGGGGGTTTGTGGCCAATATACCACGGCTAAGGGCTGTTCTTAAGCACGACGCAACATGGAGTTCCTGGATACAGCCCTTAGCCGTGATATATTTGCCACATACCACAAACCCCCGAGGTGCCTTATTCCTATTAAACTTTTATTTTTAGAGGCAAAAATATGTATGTTTTGAGTATCTGTTGTCAACTCCGTCAGTGGCTTGTCAACTCTTGTCAAATCTATTGTTTCAGTCCCTCGGCCTTCAGCTGATGTGGAAACAGTAAGCCGGTTTTACATTTTCAAAAAGTCACAGAAGATGAGGTCTTATCTGCACTATCTGCTATAGATTCTAAGAAATCATTAGGCGCTGACAATCTGGATCCATATTTACTCAAGTGTGCGGCACCTATTATTGCTGGTGTAGTGACGCATATTTTTAATCAAGCATTTGTCGTAGGAAAGATTCCTAAATCTTGGAAAACAGCTTTTGTTTTACCACTCCTCGAGGGAGGTGATGGTAGTGAATTGGATAATTATCGGCCCATCTCTAAGCTCTCCTGTTTGGCTAAAATTCTAGAGTCATTGGTGAATAGGCAACTACAATCTTTTTCCACAATACTCTTTCTGGCTTTAGAACTAAACACAGTACTATTACGGCCACTGTACGTGTTGTAAATGATATTACTAATGCCATAGATAATAGAAAGAACTGTGCCGCCTTGTTCATAGATTTATCTAAAGCTTTTGACACTGTAGACCATCCGATACCTTTGGGTAAGCTGTCGTCAATAGGACTGGGATTGGATGCCTGTCGTTGGTTTCATGACTATCTCAAGGATAGAAGTCAGGCTGTTAGAGTTGACGGCATCCAGTCAGAGCCATTGGAGTTGGTTAAAGGGGTCCCACAAGGTTCTATACTTGGTCCATTACTGTTCACTCTCTAGATAAACAATATTGGTGATGAGATAAGAAAGTGTCAAATTCATTTATATGCTGATGACACTGTCATGTACTCTATTGCTTCAATGGCTGACCAAGCATTATCACTATTGGAGACATACAGCTGAAACTTATATACAGCTGAAACTTGTTTTAAATGCAAAGAAAACACATTTTATGATTTTTAATAGGTTCAAAAAGTTGGTTGAAAATACCTACGAGCTTAGATGGTTCTCAAATTAATCAGGTCTCTGCATATAAATACTTAGGGATATGGTTGGATGATGAACTGTCTTTTAAAATGCACATTGACAAACTTTGTAAACGGCTAAAAATAAAGCTAGGCTTCCTCTATAGACACAGGACATGTTTGTCCTCTACAAATAGAAGACAAATTGTGCAAGCTACTTTTATGTCTGTTATAGATTATGGGGATATTATTTACATGCATGCTATGGCATCAACATTTAAATCGCTGGATGCTACTTATCATTGTGCACTTACTGTAGGTTTATTGCGGGTGCTAGCTACAGTACTCACCACTGTGTTTTATATCAAAATGTGGGTTGGACTTCGCTGTCCGTGAGACGAGAACAACATGCTCTCGTGTTTGTCTATAAAGCACTTCTGAATGAGCTACCTTCTTATTTATCATCACTCATCAATATTAGAATTATAATTCCTAAAACCAGGTCTCAAGCATGGATTACACTTGAGGCCCATGCGATTTCCAAAGAGGTGGGTATGGCTGCCTTTTCCTGTTACGCTCCTTGCCTATGGAATAGCCAGCAGACTAAACTTAAACTTGAGTCTCTTGTCCCCCTTGCTCATTTTAAATATTTATTGGAGCATTTTTATTTTTGTATTGCTTGTAACTGTTTCGGGTAATGCAAGTTCTTGTGCTGTTAGTAGAATAGCCTATGTGTAAATGTAATCTGTTGCTGTATTTTTTTTGTGTTATCTGTGATCGTTTTGTTTGTCTTGTGTAGTTTCTTAGTCATTGTACCTAAACTGTATGTGTAAACATGTATACGCAGGGCCCAGCTGTAAAAGAGACCTGGGTCTCAGTCTGTGTTCCTTGTTGAAATAAAGGTATAACAAAAACTCAATCACTGATGGCTAATCCCCTTAATGAAGATAATGTTTTTTGTCAATATTTAAAAAGATATATTTTAATCAATGGACAATAATTGTAAAACTGAAATGCATTTTATAGTGTCTGATGGAGTTGACATAAATCCAGTTAGTTGCTTTTTAAGAAGAGGAACGTGATTAAAGAGTTCCTGTACATGGTGGGATAACTTTCAAGAAACCCTGAGCTCTAAATCAGCAACATTTTCTCTCATCCTCACAGCAAAATGTGTAAAATAGCATGAAATTATGAAAATGTTTCTCTCTGCTCCATGGCAAAAAAAATGTATCGTTGTTTTGCGGGGGCCCCGCGAAAATGAGCTACACCACTGCCTGTACCCCTCTTTCCACAGCTATTGATAGTCATGTTTTCATACAGGAAGCACAGCTTCTGTTCTCTGTGTGAGAGAGGTTTGTGTATGTGTGCTTCTGCAGGCCCATGAAGCCTGTGGTCCTCTGGAGATAGACTCTGCTCTGAGTGCTGTCCAAACTCTGAGGAGTGAGCTTCAAGATGCCAGGATGGCTGCGCACGATGGGCAGCTCAAACCACTTCCTGGGGAATCGGTCAGTTCATTATAGAATAAATTGATTGTTCCAGTCATGCAAAGCAAATCTGCAGATGGGTGAAAATGCATGACTTGGTGCTCCTGTGTTGTCCCTACAGCTAGAGAAGTGTTCCCAGGACCTGGGTAGTACCTCCAAAGCTGTTGGCTCCTCTATGGCCCAGCTGCTGACCTGTGCTGCACAGGGCAATGAACACTACACAGGTAGGAAAGCAAACACAGAGTGCACTGAGAATGATTGAGCAGCACAATAGGAATGTTCACCTAAACTTATGGCAGACATCATTGAGTGGCTGTGTAGAACGTTTTTTCTGGTCTAGACTCATTCTTTTCTGTCCTTTTTGTTAGATGTTATTATTTGACATTAGGAACCGTTTTCAAAATGTCACAATCAGCTACAGGGTCTCAGTAAAGCTCTACTCTACCAAGTGGGGTAAGAGAGGTTATAAAGTAGGCAGTAGAAACCCTAACAATCATTCACTTCTACCAATAGATATTCAAGTGTAATTCAATTCTTGATTTAGTGATGATGTTATCACTATTGCCTAAGAGCAAGCAATAAACCCAATGGGTCCTGCTGCACAGCCTGTCATTTTCTTTAGCCTCCATTCTAGCTCCATTTAGTCTCTCAGGAGAATTGATGAAGACAGATTTGAATAGTGTATTCTAACAATGGCTGCTCCCTCCCTCCCAGGCTGTGCTGCTTCACGCTGGGGCCCAGGGTGCTACTCTCTCCTCATTCATCTTATTTTCACTAGATTCAACATTCCATTAGCAATGGGCTCCACTCGGCTGGATAATGAAATTTGATACAATTTGCTGCGTTCCCTCATCTCAGCTTTGTGTAATAAGTAAAGCCCCAATCTCACATGGTGCCTCGTTCTCCTATCTATCTAATTTGTTTTAACAATAGGGGTGCTTTAGGTTGGGCTCACTGTGCTACTGTTCAGTTACACATTACCAACAACTTGTTCTATTCATTTTGAGCACTAAAGCTGCACCTCTGAATCTGTGTATGTCTTAATACAGGACATCTTTTTTTATTTAATTTTTTTATTTCACCTTTATTTAACCAGGTAGGCAAGTTGAGAACAAGTTCTCATTTACAATTGTGACCTGGCCAAGATAAAGCAAAGCAGTTCGACAATATACAACAACACAGAGTTACACACGGAGTAAAACAAACATACAGTCAATAATACAGTAGAAAAATATGTCTATATACAATGTGAGCAAATGAGGTGAGATAAGGGAGGTAAAGGCAAAAAAAAGGCCATGGTGGCAAAGTAAATACAATATAGCAAGTAAAACACTGGAATGGTAGATTTGTAGTAGAAGAAAGTGCAAAGTAGAAATAGAAATAATGGGGTGCAAAGGAGCAAAATAAATAAAATAAATAAATACAGTAGGGGAAGAGGTCGTTATTTGGGCTAAATTATAGATGGGCTATGTACAGGTGCAGTGATCTGTGAGCTGCTCTGACAGCTGGTGCTTAAAGCTAGTGAGGGAGATAAGTGTTTCCAGTTTCAAAGATTTTTGTATATTTATATTTATTTATTTATATTTAGTGAAGTGATAATGAGATTGAAAGGAAGTGAGATTCAGCTTGCAGTTTGTCTAGTGAATAAATCATGATGCAGCTACCCAGAGTCAGTAGGTTGTTTAGCTGCATCTTAAAGAACAATTATGAGGCACACTGGGATGTTGACACCAGGTTTTCCATCATTATTTCCTGGACTAGCTTTGTTAATCCAACTCCAAGACTTCCACTCACTCCAACACTGTCTGTCTCTGTTGTGTGTAGGAGTGGCTGCCAGGGAGACTGCCCAAGCCTTGAGGACACTGGCCCAGGCAGCCAGAGGTGTCGCTGCCAACACTAAGGAACCCCAGTCTGCGGCGGCCATGTTGGATTCTGCCCAGTACGTCATTCAGGGCTCTGCCATGCTCATCCATGAGGCCCACCAGGCCCTGGTCTCCCCCGGCGACGCAGAGAGTCAGCAGAGACTAGCACAGGTGAGGAACTCCTGACATGCTGATGTACACATACATGTAATTCAATCATCGCATCCAAACTGCTCGCGTGCGTCAACAAGCATCTGCGTAGCCAGGCGCTAAAATAGAACTTGGTTCTATTTGTGACGCTTGATGTGCTGCAAGTCCCATCTCCTCATTGGTTTTTAGGAGCATATACCCACATGGGTGATTGAAAGATGTACTGAAGTCCGTACTCCAGTCCAATTGGTGGTAATGCACCTTAACGTTAGTTGCCAACCACCATATAAAGTCCCAAGAAGAAGAAGCCTGAATGAGGAGAGATTACTAGAAACTAACTCGGTTTACCCTTTTATCTGTGGATTAATTGTCAGAGTGGAGGACCTTGTGCATTTCAGGTAAAATAACAACCCACTGTTTATATCCCAGGACAAATTATCTAGCAACAAAAAGCTAGCTAGCTAAATTGCCATAAATGTTTAATGCTTTTCGACCTTAACCAAATTAATATAAACTCAATAAAAAAAGAAAGGTCCCTTTTTCAGGACCCTGTCTTTCAAAGATAATTCGTAAAAATCCAAATAACTTCACAGATCTTCATTGTAAAGGGTTTAAACACTGTTTCCCATGCTTGTTCAATGAACCATAAACAATTAATGAACATGCACCTGTGGAACAGTTATTAAGACCCTAACAACTTGCCGACAGTAGGCAATTAAGGTCACAGTTATGAAAACGTAGGACACTAAAGAGGCCTTTCTACTAACTCTGGAAAAACATGGACATGGATGGACAAAATCAACATGCAAGCAATGGCACACGCGTGCGCCCGGTCTAGTCAGCATGTGACAGACTTCCTGTATTGACGTCCTATTCAGACAGTTGTGTTAATGTTCCAAGCACAGTGTTTTCTGTTGGGCTCTTTCCTCTCCTCTACATTCTGGATGATAACCGATTTGTAAACCCTGCTACTTTCCATAACAATTATCTGCTTTAAGGGTTGCTATTTTCTCTTCTCAGTCTCCTGCTCACAGGAACGCTCTTCTCCAGTAAAACTGCTTATTTGCAGCAGAGCCCTTTGGGAGATAAACATATTGGTTGGCATATGTCTGTGACGGTAGCATAAATTAGTGACATGGATTGTCGTGCTCCGCTTGCAGGCTGATTTGCATTTAAGATGTTTTTCCTTCTCAGAGCTGTGCTCTGTGACTGTGGAGCGTGGTTAGAATGTGTAATGTCAGCCCACTGACAGGCTGATCTGTGATGTGTTGCAGGTGGCCAAGGCAGTGTCCCACTCTCTGAATAACTGTGTGAACTGCCTGCCTGGCCAGAAGGATGTGGACATGGCCCTAAGAAGCATTGGAGAGGCCAGCAAGAAGCTGCTGGTGGACACTGTGAGTCCTGCTGCCAGACCGGCGAGGCTGCAGTTTGGAGTGTTGATTTTATCACACCACTGAACATGAGTGCTTATAGAGAGTCAATGCTGTCCTAAACCTAAACACACAGTTGGCACATATTACCTCTAGTCATTAATCATTCTACTCAGACATTTCACAATTATCCAAGGAAAAATTTTACATAAACATGACACAAATACCATACGGATTATTACGTAACAAATAATACTGATAATAATGTATGGACTACTATACTTGTGTTTTTCCCGTGTGTCTCCAGCTCCACCCCTGCAGTAAGTCCTTCCAGGACGCTCAGAGTGAGCTGAACCATACTGCTGCAGAGCTCAACCACTCAGCAGGAGACGTGGTCCATTCCTCCCGGGGTACCAGCAGCCAACTGGCCGTGGCTTCTGGGAAATTCAGTGAGGACTTTGATGAGTTCCTGGACGCCGGCGTTGAGATGGCTGGACACACTCAAGTAGGTATCATTATCTATAGCAGGTCCCAACAGCCCCATAGAAATATCTGATTCCTCTCCTGTGAAATAGGTCTGGACAAATGTTATGACGCCTGAATATTCTGTCGGTGGACAGGAGCGGTTTAGATTTAATAGGATAAAATGGAAATGCCTCTGAGGTAGTCGCGTCGAGTGGCTTCAAATTTTTCTGTCGCTTGAGCACTTAAGCTATTTTGATTCATTTGTTAGTTAGGCCTTTTCATCTAATTCACTTAGGCACATGATTGTCCCCGAGAGCACTAACACAGTCAGACGTAATGAGATCTTTGATGATGTTCTGGTTATTTTGCTCATTCATTTGGATAGATTGTGTGGGAGAGCAGTTGATGTAGCATGACACACAGGCCTTAATCAGGCTTAAATGAGTAGGGGACTGGCTGGCTGAGGTGGGGGACACCATTCACATGAGGCCAGTTTCATAGGCCATTCCACCAGATAGACAGTGGGACAGTTGTTGACAATAAGTACAGTTGCATTTTCCTGGAAAGATGTGTCTTAACATGTTGACCACTCTTCAACATATTTTATTCCAAGAAACAGCTGAGTTGTCTTGTGACTTTGTCGTTTTCAGTCCCAAGAGGACCAGATCACAGTGATTGGCAACCTGAAGAACATCTCCATGGCATCCAGCAAGCTCCTTCTGGCAGCCAAGTCCCTGTCAGTGGATCCTGGAGCAGCTAACGCCAAGAACCTGTTAGCTGCTGCAGCAAGGTGAGGCCACTCTATATGGAGCTGAATGGCATAGTATAAGGATGTCTCTTATCACAAACTACTTGAGTATAAGGAGGTCTACATTAGCACAAAGTAAAAATGTAAGGAGTGACTTAGATTAAGTCAATTAAAACACAAACATATTCATATACTGTATATTCTGACTCGGTTTTCATTCAAAGCCACATAAAACAAGTACACTACTATCATAGTTTATATCCATTCTATGAAACACCTCTGCTTTGGTTGTACGGCCCATTTCACAGCATGTTGCTAGGCTGAGAGATAGACAGAGATAGTAGGGTAGAATCCCCCCTGGTGGAGAGATGGCAGGCAGCTGGCCCCGCTGGGCTTTGAGCCTGACTGACTTCCCTCTCTTTAATTGTGCAGATGGAAGCCATGGCTGGAGCTTGTCTGTAATCACTAAGCACAGCCTCAACACTCCTGTACAGTGTGAGATTGTCACAGGGAGAGAGGGGCGATGGGCTCTGCCATGCATGTGTAAAGTAAAAGTGTGTGCGTGTGTGTATATAGAGAGATGTGAGCCTGAAAAACCCTGTGCTGCTGCCCTTGTGTTTCAGAGCGGTGACAGAGAGCATTAATCAGCTCATCACACTGTGTACCCAGCAGGCACCGGGCCAGAAGGAGTGTGACAACGCTCTGAGAGAACTGGAGGTAGCTGTTTTACTGTACATTACACAACCCTTTTGAGGTTCAGGCTAGCTAATATTCATGTTTATTTTATCTCAACACGAAGTAAAGGGTTTTGATGTAGAGACCACGATAAAATCAGGGAGGGATCGGTGGATCTGTCTCCGTCTGTTCGTACATTCGTACGTTCATACATTAGTCACATGTGATATCTCAGACAGCACTAGTCTGATTTTGTTGAAATTTAGGGAAATGATGTGTCTTGCCAAAGAGATCCATAATTAACAACATTACATTGATTGGCTCAAGGGGGGGGGGGGCGCTGCATCATTCGTGGGGAATGAGATATTTACTGCTGCCTTGTTTTGTGTTGATTTGAATCCTGTAAAGCCATGGTTTACCATTACAATTCATTAATGACGGATGAATTGGATTATATTTAACGGCTGAATGAGATGCATGTTGCTGAGGGTTTCTGTATTGACATTATTTTCATGCACAACATTGCTCTGTCTCCACGGGAAATAATTACCAAGTCGTTTACTTCCTCTGTGCCTTGAGCCCCTTCAGCCCGCGTCCCCTCCTTTTCACATGCTCTGATTGTTATTACCAGTCTCTCTCTGTATCCCGCCTGCATCACATTGAATGACAGTCGCCATTCATTTCAACCCCTGGAGTACCACTAATTATACTTTTATGAAACTAACAGATCTGTGGGTTATTCTCCTAAGTGACTAAGTAATAATGCTTGGCGACATGACTTCCCTCTATAAGTTAAAGATGACTTCAAAACAGACCTATTAAAAACAGTTGGGCTTGTTTTTCATGCAGCACACATTTTAATCCCCACAAGTTGGATATCAGATTGGTTCAGCAATTTGTGCTCTCCTTATTGTTGAGCCCCTCTCCCGCTGTGTACAGGCTGTGAGAGGATTGCTGGACAACCCCAGTGAGCCTGTCAGTGAGCTCTCCTACTTTGACTGCATCGAGAGTGTCATGGAGAACTCAAAGGTAAAGCCTTACAAAACAATCACATGCATCATAGACTTTAAATATCAGCAATATCTAACATAATAGACAGCTGAAGAGGTCATCTTACAGTTTCTATCCATTTCCCCATGTGCAGGTTCTTGGAGAGTCCATGGCGGGGATTTCCCAGCACTGTAAGACGGGCAACGTGCCAGCGTTTGGGGATTGTGTGGGAGTGGCATCCAAGGCCCTGTGTGGGTTGACGGAGGCGGCTGGACAGGTGAGATCCCAGCCTAGTACTGACTGACTGTCTGGAGCCTACAACCTCCCTTCCACTCCTCTCTGCTATCAGGTCTGGGTCTGGCACACAACCAACACTCTCTATCAGCTCTAGACCTCTGTTCATGTTTAGTTACAGCACCTACATGTACCTCTCTCTAAATCAGAAACAAAGCCATGAGCATTCCTCTCTCCTCCTCCCCACACTGCAGGCCTCCTACCTAGTGGGTGTGTCTGATCCAAACAGCCAATCTGGTCAAGAGGGCCTGGTGGATCCAATCCAGTTTGCCCGGGCCAACCAGGCTATTCAGATGGCCTGTCAAAACCTGGTGGACCCAGCCAGCAGCCCCTCTCAGGTGAGAATGTAGTGAGACATTTATTATACAAATACTGACTTAATCAAATGGATTGTTAAATTTCAACATCAACATAACATCACACTTCTTCTCACCATATGCATCTTTAGAGAAATGTTTATACTGCTTTGTTTGTCATTTGTTTTGTTTGTGTTTGCTTGTTTGTTAGGTTCTGTCCGCAGCGACGATTGTAGCCAAGCATACCTCAGCTCTTTGCAATGCCTGCCGCCTGGCCTCGTCCAAGACATCCAGCCCTGTGGCCAGGAGACACTTTGTTCAGTCAGCCAAAGAGGTTGCAAACACCACGGCCAACCTCGTGAAAACTATAAAGGCATGTGTATTCTCTGCCATGGTCCACTCATAAATGGTATTCTTGTACTTTGTGCCTTCAGGAAAAGTAGATTTATTGATGTTCTCTGTTTCACTTAAAATATTTCCATCATTTGTAATGAAGACAGATGGCTATATTGTGTAGCTGAGTTGGAGTGTTGGCTTAGGAGGTCATGTCCAGTTGTTTTCTTCCAGGCCTTGGATGGGGACTTCTCAGAGGAGAACAGAAACAGATGCCATGTTGCTACAACTCCACTTATCGAGGCTGTAGAGAATCTATCCACATTTTCCTCCAGCCCGGAGTTTGCTAGTATCCCTGCCCAGATCAGCAATGAGGTTCGTTTTTTCACTATCTATATGAAAATTAAAATGCAGTTCTTGCTCAGAGGACAATTTTTTTTTTATCTCCTAAGAGGTTTCTTCAGTCTACATTGCCACATTGTTTTATTTGTCTGCTCCCTCATAAGTTCTGTAATATAAACGAGACGGCAAAGCTACTCCTACAGATTCCATGAATACATTGGTGACTAGGGCATTCAATCCCCTTGAAATAGGACCTCCGATATAGAGTCAGTACAGTGCAGGAAAGCTGGTGGAATTGGTTTGATGCACCATTTCCCTCTAATTTATTTAATGTCGGTAAATGGCTCAAGGAGAAATCGGATGTATTTTATGTTACAATGTAGCAGAAAGAGTCCTCACACAGCCCTAAAAGCGTTGACTGTTATCTGTTGGAGGGCAGTGTTTAACTGCTCTCTCTCTCTCTCAGCACAGCTGCTCTAATCTTCAGCTTGTTAATCTAATTGTCGAGGGAGGCTTTAGCTGCCATCATAATGACTCTAGGTGTGCCTCTGCATCTCTGTGTAAAGCAGAACAATAATAATAGTAAGAGATGAATGGCATCTGTGTAGTGTGTTGCTATTGAGCTGTTAGATGTTCTTTAACCTGTGTTGTTTTATCACCTTCACTGTCCTCCCCTCCCTCTTTCCCATTTCCAGGGCTCTGCAGCCCAGGAGCCCATCATGCGTTCAGCCTGCTCCATGCTGGACAGCTCCACCCTGCTCCTGGAGACTGCACGCTCGCTCATCATCAACCCCAAAGACCCGCCCACCTGGTCCATCCTGGCTGGGCACTCCCGCACCGTCTCTGACTCCATCAAGAGCCTCATCACCTCCATCAGGTCAGCACAGACCCCTCTGGTTCTGCACTCTGGTGCTCTGGATATTATCCTGTTAACGCCTTGCCGGACAACTCACCCTGAATATAATTCCACTGCTCTATCGATCGCTGCATACATTTAGAATCTGCCATCCTAGAAGTTGTTTGTGTGACTTCAAAGTGAAGGGCATTGTACAAAACAAATTCATCAGCGATCGGATCGTCTCTAAGAAATCTATCCAATCAGAGTTTCAAAGTTGATAACATCGTCATGTAGGCTGGCTCTTGAACCCAACCCATCGGTTTCTGGGACTAATCAAAACGGTCAGAATATGTTAGCGTTCTAGAAATCGTAGGAGAGGGAGGCAAATCCAGACTCATGGTGGAGAAAAAACGTCAGTTTGGCCAGAGCGCTGTGGATGGGTAGCCAGGCAAATTGAGACCCAGGGTGAGGGGGAGTTCAGCTATCTCTGAGTAATTGTCGGTTCGACTGAGCAGTGAGTTGACATGTAATTTATGGTGGTTGGGTTTCCACCTCCCATGTAATAGGAAGAAGAATGCTCTAGGGCACTGATAAAGATGAGTAGGCAGAGTTCCGTGGAGGATCTGCTGTGCTGCTGGTGCTTCTTAGACAGCTTTCTTATACTTAGAAAGACCCTCCTGCTGTTTTGAATAGAAGTGTCTTCCCTCATTATCTCTCACACAGAGTAAATTGCCCCTTAGCTTCAGAACATTTTGCATCTGGTCAACCTCTAGAGACCATGTTTACAAAAAGTGTAGTATACATGATTTTCCTTCTTTGAGGTCTTGTGATACTGCATTAATAACCTGCTTGTAGAAGTACTGCCTTGTTCCTATATATCATGATACTGTTGGTAGGGACAAGGCGCCAGGGCAGAGAGAGTGTGACTTCTCCATTGATAACATCAACAAGTGTATCCGGGACATCGAGCAGGCTTCTCTAGCTGCTGTGGGCCAGAGCCTACAGGGATGTAGGGATGACATATCTTTGGAAGTAAGTTTGAACTGTCAAATCGTCACTATAATTGCTTTTTGTTCATTTTCATTTTCCCCATCGTAATTCTTTGCTGCCCCCTTAGGCTTTGCAGGAGCAGCTGACATCGTCGGTGCAGGAGATTGGACATCTCATCGATCCTATCAATACTGCAGCTAGGGGTGAAGCTGCCCAGCTGGGACACAAGGTACTAGTCTGGGACCATTCCTCTATAGGGAGAAAGTCCTGTCTCCTAGATCCACTCCTCTTATTCAATCTGTGTCTCATACTGTTACATGATACTGTTTCTCCCAGGTGACCCAGCTAGCCAGCTACTTTGAGCCCCTCATCGTGGCGTCTGTTGGCCTGGCCTCTAAGATCGTCGACCAGCAGCAGCAGATGAACATCCTGGACCAGACTAAGACCCTGTCAGAGTCCGCCTTGCAGATGCTCTACGCAGCCAAGGAAGGAGGTGGAAACCCTAAGGTAATGTTACTGTACAACACAGGGCACAGAGGCCATGTTTGAGCAATGGAGCAAAACTTAATTAGTATAGATTTGTGTAAACCTCGTTCCACAATCTATCGTATTGCTTGTTGTAGTTGCATAGCCATGTGTATTGTTATGATGAAGATCTTTGAGTTCCACGGTGGTCTGGTGGGTTTACTGCGTGTCCAGGCGGCCCACACCCACGACGCCATATCAGAGGCTGCCCAGCTGATGAAGGAGGCTGTGGACGACATCATGGTCACGCTAAACGAGGCGGCCAGTGAGGGCGGCATGGTGGGAGGCATGGTGGAGGCTATCGCTGAGGCCATGGGCAGGGTGAGTGGGGCTGGTGTCCTGTACAGTAGGGTGTGTAGTACTGTATAGTAGTAGTGTGTATGTGTGTACATGTGCGTGTACAGTATATCACAGGAAGTCGGTGGCACCTTAATTGGGAAGAATGGGCTCGTGGTAATGACTGGAGCGGAATAGTGGAATGGTTTCAAATACGTCAAACGCATGGTTTTCAGGTGTTTGATGCCATTCCATTTGCTCTGTTCCGTACATTATTATGAGCAAAAAGGGAGGGACTAGCTCTGTGGACAGTGGCTGTGGCTAGAGAACAGCCAATGGAGAGTTGTTTTTGGAATACGGAGGAAGCGGCGTGGTTTATCCTGAAGCCGTTCTCCCTTCAGAAGCCATTCTCCCCTCGGCAGACTCCACTGGTGTATATGTGCATGTGTACTGTGGCCCCAAGCAGCTCAGGAGTAGAGCTCTGCTGAGAACACTCATCTCTTCCTACTGCTTTAAGATGACTCCACCACGGTGGGCGGGCAGAGAAACATCCTCTAACTGACACTCATTAGTGAGATGGATGGGAAGTGTCAGGTCCAGGCCTCAGAGCTGTCGGCTGTCACTCATCCACTGGCTGTCACCCTCTGTCTCCTAAGATCTGTCACAGACTTGATAATAATAAATTATGCCTGCATTCTTGATTGGCTGAATGCTTCTA
This sequence comes from Salmo trutta, assembly GCF_901001165.1. Taxonomy (NCBI): domain Eukaryota; kingdom Metazoa; phylum Chordata; class Actinopteri; order Salmoniformes; family Salmonidae; genus Salmo; species Salmo trutta. The sequence goes on along the minus strand of NC_042963.1, from coordinate 3,085,125 downwards.
TCAGATGTTGTTCTCTATATGTTTCCAGCCCTTTTAATTCGATTTCTGTTCAAGAAAAGCTTTATTCAAATGTGTGGTAGATGCTTGGTTGAAATTCATATGTGTTGATTATGTACAGTAAGTAGCTAGGTTGAATATACACTGCTCAAAAAAATAAAGGGAACACTTAAACAACATATCCTAGATCTGAATGAAAGAAATAATCTTATGAAATACTTTTTTCTTTACATAGTTGAATGTGCTGACAACAAAATCACACAAAAATAATCAATGGAAATCCAATTTATGGAGGTCTGGATTTGGAGTCACACTCAAAATTAAAGTGGAAAACCACACTACAGGCTGATCCAACTTTGATGTAATGTCCTTAAAACAAGTCAAAATGAGGCTCAGTAGTGTGTGTGGCCTCCACGTGCCTGTATGACCTCCCTACAATGCCTGGGCATGCTCCTGATGAGGTGGCGGATGGTCTCCTGAGGGATCTCCTCCCAGACCTGGACTAAAGCATCCGCCAACTCCTGGACAGCCTGTGGGGCAACGTGGCGTTGGTGGATGGAGCGAGACATGATGTCCCAGATGTGCTCAATTGGATTCAGGTCTGGGGAAGGGGCGGGCCAGTCCATAGCATCAATGCCTTCTTCTTGCAGGAACTGCTGACACACTCCAGCCACATGAGGTCTAGCATTGTCTTGCATTAGGAGGAACCCAGGGCCAACCGCACCAGCATATGGTCTCACAAGGGGTCTGAGGATCTCATCTCGGTACCTAATGGCAGTCAGGCTACCTCTGGCGAGCACATGGAGGGCTGTGCGGCCCCCCAAAGAAATGCCACCCCAAAACCATGACTGACCCACCGCCAAACCGGTCATGCTGGAGGATGTTGCAGGCAGCAGAACGTTCTCCACGGCGTCTCCAGACTCTGTCACGTCTGTCACATGTGCTCAGTGTGAACCTGCTTTCATCTGTGAAGAGCACAGGGCGCCAGTGGCGAATTTGCCAATCTTGGTGTGTGCCTGGCAAATGCCAAACGTCCTGCACGGTGTTGGGCTGTAAGCACAACCCCCACCTGTGGACGTCGGGCCCTCATACCACCCTTATGGAGTCTGTTTCTGACCGTTTGAGCAGACACATGCACATTTGTGGCCTGCTGGAGGTCATTTTGCAGGGCTCTGGCAGTGCTCCTCCTTGCACAAAGGTGGAGGTAGCGGTCCTGCTGCTGGGTTGTTGCCCTCCTACGGCCTCCTCCACGTCTCCTGATGTACTGGCCTGTCTCCTGGTAGCGCCTCCATGCTCTGGACAATATGCTGACAGACACAGCAAACCTTCTTGCCACAGCTCGCATTGATGTGCCATCCTGGATGAGCTGCACTACCTGAGCCACTTGTGTGGGTTGTAGACTCCGTCTCATGCTACCACTAGAGTGAAAGCACCGCCAGCGTTCAAAAGTGACCAAAACATCAGCCAGGAAGCATAGGAACTGAGAAGTGGTCTGTGGTCTCCACCTGCAGAACCACTCCTTTATTGGGGGTGTCTTGCTTATTGCCAATAATTTCCACATGTTGTCTATTCCATTTGCACAACATCATGTGAAATGTATTGTCAATCAGTGTTGCTTCCTAAGTGGACAGTTTGATTTCACAGAAGTGTGATTGACTTGGAGTTACATTGTGTTGTTTAAGTGTTCCCTTTATTTTTTTGAGCAGTATATTAAAACGAGTCGTGCTTTTCCCTCTGCAGTTGGATGAGGGCACTCCCCCTGAACCAGAAGGATCCTTTGTGGATTACCAGACCACCATGGTGAAATACTCCAAGGCCATCGCCATCACAACTCAGGAGATGGTGAGCACGAACAACTACCCCCTAAATATGCAATGTAGCCTTATAGATGTACCTCTTCATCATTTCTGAAATAACTAAATCACAGTCATGTTGTGACCTTGTTCTGCCTGTGTCCCCAGATGACTAAGTCAGTGACGTGTCCAGAGGAGCTGGGTGGCCTGGCCTCTCAGGTGACTGTAGACTACAGCCAGTTAGCCCACCAAGGTTGCCTGGCAGCTGCCACCGCAGAACCAGAAGAGGTGAGAGGTCAAGTGGCGCCTGTGGGTGCACTGTCAAAGCAGGATACTGTTAAAATATGGGATAATTTTTCTGTGGTGCCCCTATGGGCATGCCCTATGGGAGATTCTTAATTGGTTTGCTCAACTCCTCCGTCCTCCTTCCCCTTCCTCGGTCCTCTCCTCGCCTCCTTTTGAAAAAGGTCAAAGGTAACCGAGGGGAGGAGAGAAAATGTGGAAACAAATGTGCATGTATGAAATGGCTCTCCTTCACTCGTGTGGCATCGTGCAAATGACGTTTACAGGGGTGGAATCCCAAATGAAATGTGTAAAGTAGTAAAAGGAAATGTAGCTAGACCGTTCATAAATAAAAGGATAAGTAGCTTATTGTTTTTAAATATGTGTATGCTTTTCGTCTACAAGTAAACAACAGCTGATTCAAAGGGGGTGTGGCGGCTCTCAAAGATCTTACACAAAGGACTCAGGTGATACTTTTGTGCTTCCTCGGCGGGAGGCTCAGTAGACCAGGACTCAGTAGACCAGGACATCTCCTTTATTTGCCTAAAAACGAATTGACACTCTCCTTGACCCCTCAACCACTTACCGGGGTCACAGAGGATGGAGGAGTCGAGGAGAAGACAGTCTTTTGCCCAAATTAGAATCTATCTTGTCTTTATACAGCAACATATCAAAAGAGATTTGATATGCAAGAGACTTGCATATGCTTAGAAAATATGCAGAGATGTCACACGGCGGATGGCATTCTTTGATATCATGCATCTTCCTTGAGGCTGTACTCGATAGTGTGAGATCAAACTCTGGAAAATATTTCCAGCTCTCAAACCTCATTCTCTCTGTTGCTGCACCCACATAGCCTGTGTTTAATGCTCATCTCTGAGAGGGAGACCGCTATCTATATAATGTGTGAAGAGAGAGCCTAATAACCACACACTCTTATCAATTCTCTTTACATAACTAGATACTGGAAACCCTTGTTGCCATAGCAACATTGTACCCCTCCAAGCCTAAAAGCCTATAGTGATGCTGGTAATGAATTCCCACCCACCCATTCATTTCTGTGTCAGGAAATTAAAGGTGTAGTACCATCAATCCCTCTCAGGTGCTGGAAATCAGTTTTTACCCAGCAGCCTGATAAGAGGCAGTCAGTCAGTCGAGGACATGATGAGACAGTCTGCTGTGTGGAGGGAGGCAGGGAGTGGGTGAGATGGCTCTGTAATACTGATGGACTGGCTGTCTGACTGTGCTTGCAGGTGGGCTTCCAGATCAAGACGCGGGTCCAGGAGCTGGGCCATGGATGTATCTACCTGGTTCAGAAGGCTGGCGCCCTGCAAATGAGCCCCACTGACAGCTTCTCCAAGAGGGAACTCATTGAGTGTGCCCGTGCCGTCACTGAGAAGGTAGGCTGGGAACGGGGCTGATATAGTGGAATTATTTGCCTGAACCTTGTGGTAAATTGTGCTAACTTTGAAGTCTTTAGGTTTAATTTTAGGTTTAATTTATTTGCACCAAAGAAAATAAGCGATAAACAACAATACAGATAAAAAATATATATATACAGTTGAAGTTGAAGTTAGCCAAATATATTTAAACTCAGTTTTTCACAATTCCTGACATTTAGACCTAGTAAAAATGCCCTGTCTTAGGTCAGTTAGGATCACCACTTTATTTTAAGAATGTGAAATGTCAGAATAATAGTAGAGAGAATGATTTATTTCAGCTTTTATTTCTTTCATCACATTCCCAGTGGGTCAGAAGTTTACATACACTCAATTCATATTTGGTAGCATTGCCTTTAAATTATTTAACCTGGGTCAAATGTTTCTGGTAGCCTTCCAACAATAAGTTGGGTGAATTTTGGCCCATTCTTCCTGACAGAGCTGGTGTAACTGAAACAGGTTTGTAGGCCTCCTTGCTCACACACGCTTTTTCAGTTCTGCCCAAAAATGTTCTATAGGATTGAGGTCAGGGCTTTGTGATGGCCACTCCAATACCTTGACTTTGTTGTCCTTAAGTCATTTTGCCACAACTTTGGAAGTATGCTTGGGGTCATTGTCCATTTGGAAGACCCATTTGCGACCATGCTTTAACTTCCTGACTGATGTCTTGAGATGTTGCTTCAATATATACACATAATTTCCCTTCATCATGATGCCATCTATTTTGTGACGTGCACCAGTCCCTCCTGCAGCAAAGCACCCCCACAACATGATGCTCCCACCCCTGTGCTTCATAGTTGGGATGGTGTTCTTCAGCTTGCAACATCCCCCTTTTTCCTCCAAACATAATGATGGTGATTATGGCTAAGCAGTTATATTTTTGTTTCATCAGACAAGAGGACATTTCTCCAAAAAGTACTATCTTTGTCCCCATGTGCAGTTGCAAACCGTAGTCTGGCATTTTTAATGCCGGTTTTGGAGCAGTGGCTTCTTCCTTGCTGAGTGGCCTTTCAGGTTATGTCGATATAGGACTCCTTTTACTGTGGAAATAGATACTTTTGTACCTGTTTCCTCCAGCATCTTCACAAGGTCCTTTTGCTGTTGTTCTGGGATTGATTTACACTTTTCGCACCAAAGTACGTTCATTTCTAGGAGAAAGAACGCGTCTTCTTCCTGAGCGGTATGGCAGATGCGTGGTCCCATGGTGTTTTACTTGCGTGCTATTGTTTGTACAGATGAACGTAGTACCTTCAGGCGTTTGGAAATTTCTCCCAAGGATGAACCAGACTTGTGGAGGTCTACAATTTTTTTTCTGAGGTCTTGGCTGATTTCTTTTGATTTTCCCATGATGTCAAGCAAAGAGGCACTGGGTTTGAAGGTAGGCCTTGAAATACATCCACAGGTACACCTCCAATTGACTCAAATGAAGTAAATTAGCCTATCAGAAGCTTCTAAAGCCATGACATCATTTTATGGATTTTTCCAAGCTATTTAAAGGCACAGTCAACTTATTGTATGTAAACTTCTGACCCACTGGAATTGTGATACAGTGAATTATAAGTGAAATAATCTGTCTGTAAACAATTGTTGGAAAAATTACTTGTCATGCACAAAGTAGATGTCCTAACCGACTTACCAAAACTATAGTTTGTTAACAAGAAATTTGTGGAGTGGTTGAAAAACAAGTTTTAATGACTCCAATCTAAGTGCATGTAAACTTCTGACTTCAACTGTACACATATAAAACGCTGTGCAGGTGTGGTTGGAAGCCCAAGGGCTTGTATAAAAACCACACCACAAAAAAACAATATACAATACAAAAATAAAAAAGGTTTGTTTAAACAAATGAATCGATCAGAAATCACAACAAAAAAATAACAGTAAATGTTTTGTTTAGACGTGTGCATGTGAGTGTGTGAACGTTGGGCTATATGGAGGAGATTACTGACTACTTTGGTTCATCAGGCTGACCCCTAGTCTTCGCTTGAAGTTATTGAGTGATAATGAGTTTTTAGCAATGTGATGATAAGAATTCTAGAGTATGGTACCTCAGTCAATTCTCTGTCAGACACAATGTTTGGTGCGGCAGTGGGGAGGGTGAAAGTTATCAGTGTCTTCTGTTATATGGATGCATTTCAGAATTAACCTGGAAGAATCCATTGAAGGGTTTAGGTAAACTTTCTGGGAGGTATGAGTATTTGTATATGAAAATGCATAACTGGTGTAAATTGATGAAGAGTTTCTTAAACAAAGGCAGGTAATTAGAAGAGGCACATTTATTTTGTATAATGAGTCATTTGTGTAGGTATTTTTTTGGTTTTATTTAACTAGGCAAGTCAGTTAAGAACAAATTCTTATTTACAATGACGGCCTACCCCGGCCAAACACAGACAATGCTGGGCCAATTGTGCGCTGCCCTATTAGACTCCCAATCATGGCCGGATGTGATGCAGCTTGGATTCAAACCAGGGACTGCATTGAAATGCAGTGTCTTAGACCACTGCACCACTCAGGAGCCTTAGATAAAAGGCATACAGTATGTACTGGCCCAGACAATATTACAGTAAATGAGATATGGGTAAATTAAACTCTAGTAAAGAGGTAGGAAGCAAGCCTGATGTTATTATCTGAATGCCCAAAAAATATATTTCAGTTGATTTGTTCTGCACCTTGGCTTTTGTTACTGCATTTGAACAATATTAGGCTTCAAGTAAGTTAGGATTTGTACTTTAAGTGAAAGAGAATGTAATTCCCTTGAATGGCAGTTGCTTACTGTGTTCTGGGTCTGATGCCGGTAGCAGAATCACTAAGGGGTATTTGTGAAGAAAGAGTCCAGGTGTGAATGTCGTTTTGGTGTCAGGGGAATAGCTGAGAATCGACTCCAAGGATAATGGATTGTTATAATAGAGCGTTCTCCACTGTGCCTGAAAAACCGTGTCCCCTGAGCCCTATAGCTGGGGGAAGAACTGGGTGAGTGTTTAAAGCAGACCTACATTAACTGTTATATTTGCTATGTGTTGTATTAAGTTAACAACTTGTGCTGTACAGTAGCCGTGAAGATGAATATCAATTCAGTGCTTCAGTTCGTGTTCTCATGGTTACACTTCCTGTACATAGTGAAATTAGGCCAGTTAGTCCTTTCTGTGACCCTACCACTAGCAGAAGATATCGCTGGTTTTCAATGAGTCTGCATTAGAATTTCTCTCCTCCCTCACCGCATGATTTCATTTAAGACTCATTTCAGACATGAATAATTTGTGGCCTCGTGCGTGTGGGGAGCTGAACCTTGAGGTGCCTCATTTGAATGCTTCTCTCATGGCTTTTCGTTTGTGAGGGGCTGCAGACGTCTGTCTGTCTGTCTGGATTAGGAAGGATCACTGTGTGATGCAGCGTCCAGAGTCATTAGTTTAATGTGTTTGTGCAGCAGTAGGCTCAGGGCTAATGCACGGTTCCCCCGCTCTCTCCTGCTGCTAGCTCCCTGCTCAGTCCAGCTCTCTCAGATTGCCTCACAGTCGGCCCTCCCATTACCTTGATTCACATCTTGATTTGAATGCAAATGGGAAGCTTTAATCAAATGACTATTTCACCAACACGTTATTTGGTGATGGTGGATCATGTACTGTAAGCCGTGAATCCTGAATGGTAGTTGTCATTCACAGATAATATCAGACGATATGCCACAGCTCCTTTATCTTCTCTTAACAACATAATAAGGTCAGAGTGAATGATTTGTTTGTGATCATGCTGCGTTTGGATGTTTATTGAGAAAGACCCGGAGGTGCTGCTGTTAATTCACACCACTCTCTCACTTCAGTATCTTACCTAGTAATTTTCAGATCACATTTTTGCTCTTTTTGTAGCTTTGGCAACTGTGTGTTTTTCTATACCTGTTCGCTCATCTCCCTGTAGGCTTTACAGACGCTCCCCACCACTTGGCTGCAACCCTTCTAATTTAGTGTACCCTGCATGCACAACCCATGTGGAATTCCGGGTCTCTGGCAGTGTTTGGAACTGCCGATCTGTGGTCAAGAACGCCAAGTTCCTCTCAGCCTGAGAGAACACTGCTACTCCAGCAGCTCTTTGTTCATCTGACTACGTTTTCTCTCATAGTCCGAGAGCATCTGATCGTCGCAGCGGTGGCACAGGCCTACTCATTTCTCCTAAGTGGAGATTTTCTCTTTTCTCCCTCTCACCTGTCCATCTCGTTTCAATTCCATGCTGACACTGTCCACTCAAGCTTAATATTATTGTCATTTATTGCCCACCAGGTGCCATTGGAGAGTTCCTCAATGAGCTTGACATCTTGATAAGCTCATTTCCTGACGATGGCTCACCGCACTTCGTACTTGGCGACTTCAACCTCCCAACGTCTGCCTTCGATGGCCTCACTCTTTCCCAATCCCCTCCAACTCACAAGGCAGACAATACGCTTGACCTCATCTTTACTAGAGGCTGCTAACCTACTAATCTCACTGCAACCCCCCTCCAGGTCTCTGATCACTACTTTGTTTCCTTTTCTGTCTCCCTATTCTCCATCCTAAACACTCAGCCCCTACCCAGATGGTCATGCGCCATCGCAATATTCACTCTCTCTCATCTTCTATCCTATCATCTCTCCCTTCTGCTAAATCGATCTCCCTCCTGTCTCCTGATTCTGCCTCTTCGACCCTATTCTCCTCCCTTTCCGTATCCTATGACTCACACTGTTCCCTTTCCTCCCGGCCGGCTCGGCCGTCCCCTCCTGCTCCGTGGCTAAATGACTCATTGTGTGCTTACAGAACAGACCTGCGGGCAGCTGAGCAAAAATGGAGGAAAACTAAACTTCCGAAGAACCTATCATCCTTTCACTCCCTCCTCTCTACCTTCTCTTCCTCTGTATCCACTGCTAAAGCTACTTTCTACCACTCTACATTTCAAGCTTCTTCTTCTAACCCTAGGAAACTCTTTTCCACCTTCTCCTCCCTCCTTAATCCTCCACCCCCTCCCACTCCCTTCTCCTTCTGCGGATGACTTTGTCAACCACTTTGAAAAGAAGGTTGAGGACATCTGCTACTCATTCATTCAGCCTATTGAGTCCACTGGTCTCACTCACACAGAACTACCCTACGCCTTGACCTCTTTCTCCCCTCTCTAGATTACATCCTGCGACTAGTGAGGTCCGGCCGCCCGACAACCTGCCCGCTTGACCCCATCCCCTCCTCCCTTCTCCAGACCATCTCTGGAGACCTTTTCCCATTCCTTACTTTCCTCATCAACTCATCACTGACCACTGGCTGCGTCCCCTCTGACTTCAAAATAGCCCAAGTTGCTCCCCTGGTGCCCAAGGGTTCGGTTCTAGGCCCTCTCCTCTTCTCTCTACACACCAAGTCACCCGGGATCTGTCATATCCTCACATCGTCTCTCCTATCATTGCTATGCAGATGACACTCAACTACTTTTCTCTCCCCCCCCCCCCCCCCCCCCCCTCTGACACCCAGGTGATGACATGCATCTCTGCGTGCCTGGCAGATATCTCAACATGGATGTCGGCCATCCAACCCTAGCTCAACCTCGACAAGACGGAGCTGCTCTTCCTCCCGGAGAATGCCTTCCCGCTCAAAGACCTCTCCATCACGGTTGACAACTTCAGTGTCGCCCTCCCAGAGTGCAAAGAACCTAGGCGTGACCCTGAACAACACCCTGTCGTTCTCTGCAAACATCAAAGCAGTATCTCGCTTCTGCAGGTTAATGCTCTACAACATCCGTAGAGTACAACCCTACCTCACACAAGTCCTAATCCGGGCACTTGTCCTCTCATCTGGACTACTGCAACTCGCTGTTGGCTGGGCTCCTGCTTGTGCCATCAAACCCCTGCAACTTATCCAGAACGCTGCAGCCTGCCTGGTTTTCAACCTTGCCAAGTTCTCCCATAACACCCGACTCCTCCGAACACTCCACTGACTTCCAGTCGAAGCTTACATCAACCACAAGACCATGGTGCTTGCCTACTGAGCAGCAAGAGGAACTGCCTCTCCCATCTTCAGGCTATACTCAAACCCTACACCCAACCTGAGTACTCTGTTCTGCCACCTCTGGTCTTTTGGCACTCCCACCCCTACGGGAGGACAGCAGAGTCCCTGCCCATCTTCCGAAAACATCTGATACCCTACCTCTTCAAACAGTATCTTAAATAATCCTCCTCACCTCGAAACCCCCCCCCCCCAAACCCTCCCCTCCCTTTCTAGTTCTGACTCCATTGACGCTACTTTATTGAATAATTTTTTTCTTTCTAAATGACAAAAAAGTCATTGTGTGTATGTTGCTTCCCATGCATGTCTGTTTGTCTGTCCATGCAGATTGCCATGGTGCTGTCTGCACTGCAGGCAGGTAACAAAGGTACTCAGGCCTGCATCACAGCAGCTAGTGCTGTCTCTGGCATCATCGCGGACCTCGACACCACCATCATGTTCGCCTCGGCCGGAACACTCAACCCCGAGAACGAAGAGACCTTCGCTGACCACAGGTGAGACTAGAGCAGGTCACAGTAATGAGGTGAAGACAATTCTGTTGAGGAGATTACCTTGGGCCAAACTCATTATGTCCACAGAAACCACAAGTCAAGTAGAGATGAATGAAGGAATAGTATACAATGGATGGACTTCATACAAGATGGCTTTCTTTTAAAGAAAGGGACTGTTTCTTCCCATGAACTGCATATGTATGACTATGGAGTGTTCAATTCAATAAATCTTTATTTATCCCAATGGGTGTTTGACAAGCTGTTGTGTGGTGTCCCTCAGGGAGAGCATTCTGAAGACAGCCAAGGCTCTGGTGGAGGACACTAAGCTGCTGGTGTCTGGGGCAGCGTCCAGTCAGGACAGACTGGCCCAGGCTGCCCAGTCCTCAGTCAAGACCATCACCATGCTCACTGACGTGGTCAAACTGGGGGCCACCAGCATGGGCTCTGACGACCCAGAGACTCAGGTAACACACTGACCGCACCCTGTTGGATTGAAATGACAACACATACATGTAACGCTACAACAAGCTTTCATTCTAAATTCAAAAACAACTTTTTTACCCCTGATAAATCTGTCGTTTTTCTATATGTCTACATATTTATATTACATACCTCTAAATAGTCCAATAGTGATTTAACATGTATGCCCATGTATTCTACAAAGGTCATCCTGATAGACTTGTACTGTTCTGTTAGTCTGTTGTCATTCTGTCTTGCCATTCTGTAATCAGGCCTTTTGACACATACATTTCCTCCCTGTGTATCTCTCCCCTCCACTCTATCAGAAGTAGCATAGCTCCAGGTAGAAGTGATAAGGCCAGGCTCTGTTAAATCTTTTACCTCAGGTAGGCCTGATAAACCTGTACTCTGTCCTTTGTGTTGTATTAATGTGGTCTCTTTCTCTCTCCCCCCTCCCTCCCCTAAGGTGGTCCTCATTAATGCGGTGAGAGATGTGGCCAAGGCTCTAGCTGAGCTCATCAGCGCCACCAAGTGTGCTTCAGGCAAGCCAGCTGACGACCCGTCCATGTATCAGCTGAAGAGTGCTGCCAAGGTACTATAAGACATGCACTGCTCTAACATAGAGAATATCACACGGAATTTTACACACTTTGGAGTGTCTATTTGTCTATTCAGCCACCCTTGTTTTACAGAAATGAAGCTTCAATATAAGGAGATGCAGATTATATCTATACAAGATGCTGTCTCTGTGTCATGGCAGAATGTTCTACAAGAAACACAAATGGTGATATTTCCAGAAGGATATGACAGTTCCCTTATCACTGTGTGTTTGGCACTCTGTGTGTGTGTGCGCACGTGCAAGTGCGTGCCACTGTACCAGTGTCACCGAGATGGGTATCAGGGTGTGTGTGACTCATGCTTGTCACAGGAGGTATGAACTCTGAGCAATCTGTGATCACCACTGTGACTAGGACTAGAGGCTCCTTATGTCCCACACTGTGGAGATAGAGCCACTGACTAGGGCTTTTACTGAACCCCAGCCAAACCTTGCTTCAAGGTTTTTTTCCTCCTGGTCTGAAATGTGTATAGTATTCTGGTCTCTGGTGCTAGGGGGAGACGACTCCACCTGCTGGCCTGACTCTTTGTGTTCAGTAAGTGTCATCCTCACATCTCTCTCTTTATATATGACAGGTGATGGTTACCAACGTGACGTCCCTGCTGAAGACTGTGAAGGCTGTGGAGGATGAGGCTACTCGCGGGACGAGGGCACTGGAGGCCACCATTGAGTGCATCAAACAGGAGTTGACAGTAAGACACCCTGAAAGTCTTCCCTTGCCACTCTGTACTAGTGGTATATCATAGAGGAGACACAGGCTACCAGGCTAGTTAAAGACAGGGTGGTGTGCCGGTGTACTGAATGCTGTACCTAAGTGTTTTTACTCAACCTTAAACTCTCTGATATCTAGTCCACCTTTGCCCCTACTCCACAAAGCCCTGCAGTCTTCTCATTGCTCTTATCAGGGATTGTGTTGCAGACACAGGGGGAAAGCGAGCTAGAAATGTTAATCAGCTTGTTTTTCTAGTGATTTACTGCTAATCCTTATCAGTGTACCCTCAGGACCACAACAGGCGTTACCTAGGCTGCAGCGGCGAAATCCAAATCAAACACAGCCCACTTAGCTCATAATTACAGTGGCATCAATAACACTAGGACATTTGTCCACCTCACTTGTTTACTTTAACAGTGGTCGTGAGCCCAGGCTGACTGTTGACAGTTCAAGACTAACAATAATAAAGGCCAGGAGTATTTTCTGGTCAGGTCATATGGTCAGAAAAACTCCTGTCCGCAGTAATGATGCACCAACCTGTGAATGAAAGTAGGTCAACCAAAGTGGCTGTCAGTGTAGTCACAGTGACTCATGCTGTGTGTGCACAGGTGTTCCAGTCCAAGGACGTCCCCGAAAAGTCGACCACACCGGAAGAGTTCATCCGCATGACAAAGGGCATCACCACGGCAACGGCCAAGGCTGTGGCAGCAGGAAACTCTGCCCAGCAGGAGCACGTCATCGCCACGGCCAACCTGAGCCGCAAAGCCATCTCTGATATGCTGACCACCTGCAAGGTGATAATCCACCCCAGCTCTGCCAACTCCGGCCTCACGTCCTCTCACTGACACCACATCACTCCCATACTGCCGCTTTGCCAGAGAAAACATGAAAGCAGGGCAGCAGGGGCTAGTTTAGATGGCTGGTGTGACTCACACTGCTCAATGTCACTCAGTCTGGAATGTTAGTCATGAAGTCCTTCAGGCGCATCACAAAAGTGGGCTTACAGCAGTGAACTGACCGGGGAAAAGGAGGAAAGGCTTATGGCGATCTTAACAAAATGACTTTCGCTGCCCCACCTATCACTGCTGTAGCAATGCAGTAGCGATATTAAGGCTGTAGTTCTATACAGGAGAGCCTAGTGGTCTTCAGCATATCTTTTAGACACCTTTTATATTACTTTGACTTGATAGTCAATATCATTAGGCAGAGAACCTTTATTTTCTGCAAATAATATATAAGCATCCAGTCCATTGTATGTTTCTATGTTGTTGTGTTGTCTCGCTCCCCTCCAGCAAGCGGCCTGTCATCCAGAGGTGAGTGAGGAGGTGAGGAATAAGGCCCTGCGCTACGGGTCAGAGTGCACCACTGGATACATCGACCTGCTGGAGCAAGTATTGCTGGTGAGATGGAGAATACAGTACATCACACAAACACCTACCTTCTGTTAGCTTGGCCTGATAACATGTGGCTCCATGATTGTTGTGTGCGTGTCTGTCTGTCTGTCTGTCTGTCCAGGTGATCCAGAAGCCCACAGCGCACCAGAGGCAGCAGCTGGCGGTACACTCTAAGTGCGTGGCGGGGTGTGTGACAGAGCTCATCCAGACGGCTGAGGCCATGAAGGGTGAGGCTGCCACACACACATTCACCTAGAGAAGCATAGCTAGACCAGACTACAGCATATTGCAGAGACCCAGTATATCATTCTGACAATTTATTCAAACAGTAGCACACAATGTAAATTAGTTTAGGGATGTTTTCTTCCCAGGGCGTATAATGGCTTTGTGTGAGTGGAATATTCACAATAATGAAAATACCAAAACCACCCCATTTATATCCACAGGTTATGTAGACAGATGATATAGACAATTTGCTGTAGAGTGGGCCTAACATCCTGAGTCATTGCAATGTAAATTGTCAACATATTAGTTCAGTAGGTTGGCTATCACATGTATGTATACCAGGAATTTGTCCTCCAGAAGCCCTGCTGCCTGCCGTCCATATCTCTGACAGGACTAATATATTGTGTTTGGGTGAGAATTGGATCCCAGCGTACAGCCAACGACCCACTGGGGCTATCCATTTCACATGTCTAATGCCTCTTGTTTTCCCTCTCTCTTTCATGCCTCAGATGGAGGTAAGGGAGAGATGGGGGTGTTTGGTTCCTGCTGATCACCGTTCACTCAGGCATATAGGGGAGCTGGAGGGGGATTGGGGGAGAGGGGGGAGGGGTACTGAACAGATTTCCCCAGGGTTCAACATAATCTGGAAAAACATCATTCCATCTGCTTTTCCAAGCTGTTCCCAAACAGTCCCGTTTTATGGCCACTTTAAAACCTATGAAGAGTGACAATGATCCATCGAAAGTACACTTCTTCAAACTCTTATTTAACCTTATTTAACTGAGGCAATATAATCACTATCAATTGATCAATCAAATGTATTTATAAAGCCCTTTTTACATCAGCAGTTGTCACAAAGTGCTTATACAGAAACCCAGCATAAAAGCCCAAAGAGCACGCAATGCAGATGTAGAAGCACGGTGGCTAGGAAAAACTCCCTAGAAAGGCCAGAACCTACAGTAGGATGAATCCCAGCGAGGAACAAGGGTCTGAGGGGTGGCCAGTCTTCTTCTGGCTGTGCCGGGTGGAGATTATAAGAGTACATGGCCTTTAAGGTCATATCATTCTTCAAGATGTTCAAACGTTCATAGATGACCAGCAGGGTCAAATAATAATAATCACAGTGGTTGTAGAGGGTGCAACAGGTCAGCACCTCAGGAGTAAATGTCAGTTGGCATTTCATAGCCGAGCATTCAGAGGTGAAGACAGTAGGTTCGGGAGGGGCAGACAGACCCTAGCCCCCCGGCACATACCTAGACTATTGCAGCATAGATACTGAAGACTTAGACGGGGGGGGGGGGGGGGGGTCGGGGGACACTGTTGCCCAGTCAATCGACAGAACTCGGCAGAGTGGAAAACTTGCATGTTAGATCTGCTTGGCATTGTATGTTCAGAGGTATAATTCTTGTTATCATTGCATGTGTGGAGTTGTGTTCTAAATTGACAGGTGACTTGTGTTATGTGTGGTGGCATTTTTATAGAAAGGGCATAAGTGACGTGGCATTGTCTGAACTGGTGATCTGCCTTGGTGTATGCTTTGGTTATATTTGTGTCTGTGTTAAGAGTTGTAGGATTAGTATAATGTGTTGGAATTATTACCTCTTGGTGGTGTGGTTTAGGGTCAGAATGGGTGGACCCTGAGGACCCCACTGTCATCGCTGAGACTGAGCTGCTGGGAGCGGCAGCCTCCATCGAAGCCGCAGCCAAGAAACTGGAGCAGCTGAAACCCAGAGCCAAGCCCAAGGTAGGCCTACCTGTGCCCTTCTCAACCACCTCCAACCCCTCCCTCCACATCTCCACCACAGAACACACCTGTCTACTAACCTATCTACTCACTCATCAGGAAAGCTACCTGGGCCAAAGATAACAGAAGTTCACATTGACTTTGAAGTACAGTAATCTGTTAGTCTCAGAGCTGCTTTTAGAGGTTGTGATATATTGGCAGGGAATAGGAGTATTGTGTGAACTGTAGCCTACCTCTAAAACGATGCTGACTCAAGACAGCCTATTTGTGTGTTCTGTGAGCTCGCAGAATGTTGAAATATTTACATCTGTTAGAAGGTTTTGTTTGGGGAGCAATCTGGTGTTTTTAGAGAGAATCTGTAGAGCCGTGTTGCCAGGAGACGCAATTACATTACTGGGACCTGAAGTTTATGTTGGAATGAGATCACATTTGTGATGATCTGTCTGAAGCCTATTGAAGGAAAGGTCATCCTCCTTATTGAACCCATTTCATTAGTTTTATTGCAGCATTCTTTTATTTTTACACTAAATGAGAGGGGCCTTTCTCAGCCCAAGGTATACATCCACTTCATGGAGTGATATTGAACAAACAAACGTAACTTCTCTGAAAGAAAAAGATGTCTGTAAGAAAACTATGAACATCTTTGTGAGCTTTGTCTGTCTGAAATTGAAGTACAAAAGTTACACAGCCAGTATGAAATGGTGTGTGTGTGTGTGTGTCGTACCAGTGTACAGGTACAGCTGTAGATTTGACCTCAGATCCTCCCAATACTCTTCCTTCTCTCCCTGTAGTGCTCTTCGATCTACTTGTTTTGTGTCTTTGGTTGATCAGATCCGGTCCTTCTCTCAAGCTCTCTGGTGCACAACGAAACATGACTGGAGAACCTCCTGTTTTCATTAGAAACTTCCTGATGGCCTTCCGGTTCAGATTTCAGCAGGGCCCAGTGTTTATAAGATGGAGGTGTAGGGCGGTTGGCTTCTTTAGGATGGCAGTATCTGTCTGCCCTCTAGTGATCTGTTAAAAATGGTGCATACTTTCTGCTTCCACCAGGCAGAGAGGCGGGGCAAAGATTTTGAGATCTTTTTTTCTATTATGAAACAATCATTCTTACCAGCTGCAGTATACCATGTGTACTACTATATCATGCAAGGTGTAGATTTACTTAGGCCTCAAAATATCAAGCCCACAGTACACCGTGTGAAAGGGACACTGTATAAAACATCTAAACCATGATGAGGTACTGTCTTACTGATTATCTACAACCCCTGCTGTTCACCTTCTGCTCCCTCCTTTCATCCTTCCCTCTCTGTGCCCCTTCTCCCCTCCCCAGCATGCTTCACTCTCCCTCCATTCTCTTGAGTTGTAGACCTGGAAACCTTCTATGCAGGCCTCTGTCTGATATGTTTGATATATTAGGTTGTTATTCAGTCCAACTATATATCAAACATATTCCTACAGTGTCCCGCCCTGTCTCCAGCCACGTGTCCCTTGTGTATTGGTTCTGCTGGCATGATCTATGGTCACTGACTGGTGTAGTCTACTGAGACAGGAATGACATTATTTGTAATTCCAAAGTAATTCATTATCCTTTTAGAATGGGTGTTTCTCTACTGTATGAATCTTGCAAAGTGTTTGGTTTGGATTTTCCAACAGCAAACAGTATTTGAAGATCTGTTGGAAGGATTCCCCATTATGAAATGTGTTGGTGGATGTGATTGGCCAGTTACTCAACATAGCGCCATAAAACAACCAATGGAGTTTGTTGTTTTGTCTTATTGCCACAAGATGTCGCCCTAAGTGCATTTCCATTGTTAAATGTGTGGTTTTGCCATAGAGATAGATAGAGAACTCATATTTGTATCTGTGCTATTATAGCGTCTGTGACAGCATGGGCATTTCCATTCTGAAATAGTCAATTTTCTTCTTTACTATTGGCTGATCCCTCCTAATGACCTGGTCTGGCCCAGAACTAGTTCACTGATTTCTGGTATTGTGATCAGGGTCACCAGGAGGGATCAACCAATGAAGTTGGAAGTCCCACCGAGTTGACTACATTAAAATGGTGGAAGCCCTCAAGGGCGCTGCCTATACTAACACAGCCTTTTGGCCACTAGAGGCCACTATCATTCTCTATGGGTTTTGCTTTCAGCAAGCAGATGAGACGCTGGACTTTGAGGAGCAGATCCTGGAGGCAGCTAAATCCATCGCTGCAGCCACCAGTGCCCTGGTGAAGTCTGCTTCTGCAGCCCAGAGAGAGTTGGTGGCACAGGGCAAGGTCAGCTACAACTGTTTTAGAATCATCAGTGTCTGAATGTAACCTCAGCAAATAACAGTACTGTATCTCTCTCACTCTACTCTCCAGGTAGGATCCATTCTTGCCAATGCTGTGGATGATGGCCAGTGGTCTCAGGGTCTCATATCTGCTGTGAGTTCCCATCATTGTTTCTTTTTTATATGTAGTATTATGACATAACTTTACTGTGAAACTGTGCATGGGGAATCAGCCTCATATCTACTGAGTTGTCTGTCTGAGGCAGTACCCTGATGTATGGTTACTGTTCCCTGTAGGCTCGGATGGTGGCGGCAGCCACCAGTAACCTGTGTGAGGCGGCCAATGCCTCTGTGCAGGGCCACGCCAGTGAGGAGAAGCTCATCTCTTCAGCCAAGCAGGTGGCAGCCTCCACAGCTCAGCTCCTAGTGGCCTGTAAGGTCAAAGCTCAACCGGACTCCGAGGCAATGAGGAGACTGCAGGTATAATCCTACTAAACACAACCCACTGGGTTCCACTGCTGTCTCTCTGACTTCACCTCTACACACTATGATGGTATTAACCAAGGGCTTTGTCTCCATAAGGCTGCTGGGAACGCGGTCAAGCGGGCATCAGACAACCTGGTGAAGGCGGCTCAGAAAGCTGCCTTTGATAAAGCTGATGATCACAGTGTGGTGGTCAAGACCAAGTTCGTGGGTGGCATTGCTCAGGTGAGATTTAGATTTGATATGTTACTTTGTGCATTTTCCACCTCTACCTTCTCAACTGTTTCCAGCTTTAAAGTTGCTTTCACATCCAAAGATGTTCCTCTCTAAATGGTTCTGAAATTAACTTCCCTGGGCAAGCGTCCCACCTAGTC